>NC_062544.1:197556872-198156872 GCF_016906955.1 Phacochoerus africanus
AATATTGGTCGCATGTTTTTCTACTCAGAAAGTAGGTTCTCTGGGTATTTGCTTACACTGCACTTCACAGATTTTGTTTTTGTGCTGGATTGCGTGCTATTAAGGAAAGACCTGGAAAATACTTAAGATGCCATGTTGCTAGTTTATATTGTCTAAATCAAAACAGTTTTTCTTCATTAATGGACTCTAGAAGCAACTGTAGTGTAAGAATTTATTAATATGTCTGTGTGTTCAAGGTTTAACATTTTTTTAACCAAAGCATTGAATTCTGTTTGACAGCATAGATCTCTATCTAAACATCACATGTTCTGGAAAATTTTAATTATCAGATTAACTGTTCTGTGGTGTCATCAGCCAAAATTATCTGATGATGGCCCAGTGGGGCTGTGTGTGTGTGTGTGTGTTAATGTTTTGTTTTCTATGTTTCCTCACCTCATGTTTTTGGATAAAATTAAATAAAATTTCATCCATAACTTTTTTCAAAAGTTTCTTGTGCATTTTTCATCATTGTAAGTTAGAGTACTATTCTTTTAAAATCACAAAATAGGTGATTGAAAGAAATGATAGCTCATCATAGTATTTCTCATTTTCATGGGAAAAATAAAGTGAATGAATTTTAACTTAATGTATTATCACTGACTATGAATATAGAGCTTGAAAGGCATTCCTATCAGTTTTAGTAGAATTAAAAATGAACTGGATATAAATGCAGAACAGTGTTTTTATATGTCTAAAGGTTTTTTTTTTCAATTTAAGTAAATTAAATATAGCTTTAAAGAGATGTCACTAAATACAAATACTGTACCTAAACCAAAAAATTATTCTGTGAACGTGTATATTCTCATGGGGATAGGTATATGTAAAAGGAAGACTGTAAAAGAGCAGTGGCTCTGCCTAGCTCTGCATAGAACAACCCTTCTTGAAGCAGAGCTTCCTTCCTGTCAGGATAAGATCCTCTCTGTCCCAAATAAGTATTCCCTTATAAAAATTTATAAGTGAAAATACTTATATAATAAAGTAGATCATAACATTTCCTGAAATAGTTTACTTTGTGTATAGCTTTCCTTATTAGTGCCCTTTACTGAATAAAAAGAAAAAAAATTAACATTTGCTCTTACCATGTAAAGGGCATTTGCTCTGTTGATCTGTTTATTTGGAAAGGGCTGACTTAATCCCATTTAATCTCTTTTAGCGACTAGAATAGCATTAAAAGGATCAGTTCTCTGTTTTATTACTTTACTATCTTGAATTTCAAGTTTTGGGTGATTCTTTAAATGAAATGTGTTTCTTAAGCATAGCAAATTTCACCTCTGGTGAAAATATTTATAATCTTAACTACAACTTGAGAAGCATAAATCTTGGGAAATTATGGTTTTTATTATATTAGCACAGTTATTGAGCTGTTTTATTAAGTATATTTATCTTAAGCTATACAACAATCCTTCAGAGAAGGCAGTATTACTATCTCTGAGAAATGATGTTTTAATCTAATAAGGTCAGACATGTGTCAGGTGACAGACTCATTGACAAAACTAATGTTTTGTGACTTCTTTTATAATGCTACCTGTAACCTGCTCTATCCTGCTTTTTGATAAAGAAACTAGGGCCAGATATATTTAATGATTTAAGATCACTTTTTCCCTTATTTGCAGTAATAAATGTGTATGTTTATTTCTTCATATAGCTTACAGTGGTTTTTAATCCTGGCTAAGTATTGGAATCATTTAGTTAGCTTTTTGAAAATACCACTGCCAGGAGTTCCTGTCGTGGTGCAGTGGTTAACAAACCCGACTAGGAACCATGAGGTTGAGGGTTCGATCCCTGGCCTTGCTCAGTCGGTTAAGGATCCGGCGTTGCCTTGAGCTGTGGTGTAGGTCACTGACGAGGCTCTGATCCCTCTTTGCTGTGGCTCTGGCATAGGCCGGCGGCTACAGCTCTGATTAGACCCCTAGCCTGGGAACCTCCATATGCTGCAAGAGCGGCCTCAGGAATGGCAAAAAGACCAAAAAAGAAAAAGAAAAGAAAAGAAAAAACAAACAAACCACTGCCAGGGTCTCATTTCTAGAGATTCTGATTTAATTGCTCTGAGATGGAGCTCAAACATCTGTTTGTTTTTAAGTTCTCCAGGTAATTCTAATAGACAGGTTGTAAAACCCTTGCTTTTGAAGACCTGTATGATTTGTTTCTTGCTTCTTCCTCTAGATTCATCTCTTCTTCCTCCTCCTACAGCTCCCTTGGCCTTTCTCTGCTTCATGTACATATGCTGTTTGCTTTTCCTGAAACGTTTGCACACTCCATCCATATCCCTTTAACTGGCTGTCTCCTACTCATCTTTCATATCAACTCCTTTTGAAAAGTCTAGTCTGGGTTAGATATCCTTGCTTCCTGTTCCCATAGCATCTTGTACTCCTACAGTCAGAGTATTGACTCACTGCATTGGTAATTGCCTGTTTGTTTGTATCCCCCACCACGATGTAAATTTCATGAAAAGGCTAGGGACTCTATCTTATATACACTTGTATTCTCATTGCCAAGGACATTAGCCAGTACATAATAGGTGTTTATTCACTGAATAAATAAATATATTGGCAACAGACATTTTTACAACATGTAATAATTTATAACTGCCAATTAGGTTTTTATTCTTGCTAAATACACTTATTATTTAGGGTTACTAAAAATATACATCCCTGAACCTGCCACATATATGAATTTCATTTGGAGATAGTTGAGATGTTCTGAGTTATGTATAAATTATACCAAGAGTGACACTTAACCCCAGACATATATAAAAATAAGGATGTATAGAACTGCACTGGAAATCAAATCCCAGCCTCACCACAAGTGTGTGTCCTTGAGCAAATCTCAATCTTTTGGGCCCTCAGTTTCCTCATCTGTAACATAGGGGAATTGTATTGGGTGCTCTATATGGTCCTCAGTGATCTAGCCTTAAAATCCCATGAGTACTAAAAAATAGTGGCTTTGGAAAATCTGAACCTCCTTGGTTCAAAACTTGGGTTCTATACTTACTAGCAGGATTACTTTGGACAGATTTCCTAATCTGCATGATGGAAGTAATTATAACTCAACAGAATTGTTGAATTAAATGAGATAATGTATATCCAAGAAAGTTTTTGTCCTGGTTTAGGTGTTTTATACATGTTCATTTCCTTTCTCCTTAGAATGTGTTAGATCTCATAAGTGGACTTAAAACAAAAAGACAGTTTATGTAATAAATCCTGTTTTCCACTTTGCTGACAGCTAACTTTACAGGTGTGACTAGGGACCAAAAACCATGTGGCTTTTAGTTTCATTTTCTTAAAACTCAATTCCACTGTCAAATACCCAGGTGTTAGTCAACCTACTTGGGAAATAATTTTGCCCAGAAGTTTGAACCATGACAGGGTAGCAAGTATTAAGCTATCTATATATCCATAATAGATGATATGGAGGAAGGGAGAATATAAACTGGTGCTCTTATTACCATCTCCAAAGATAAATAAAATTAGACTTGACCATTCCAAAAGAATGGAACAAATTAAAACCGATGATTTACAAAAGAAGACCCAGAGATTTTGATGAAATCTTTATTACCAAACCTTAAAACTTAAGAACATTTATTTAGTAATTTCCAGGGGGTATAGGAAGTATACCTCTGGTCAGGACCAATTTCAGAAGATTGTTCTCAATATCAGCTTAGCAGTTACAGATATCAATTAGCTGACAGAAGTTATTGGTATTTTTTTTATTCAGGAGCCATGTTTCTTAATTTTATATAGTTATTTTAGCCTTTTTTGGGGGGGGGGGTAATAAGGAATAACCTTATGCACAGTGTAATATCTCTAGTGAAGTTTCTTGGTACCAATCTTATTTTTGTATAAAGCAAATTGACTTGCCTGAGTTTTCCCTTAACTTTATGTTTAAAGTGAACTTAATTTTCTTTTTAGAAAAAATACTATTAAAAAAATGCAGGGTAGGAGAAACTGGAGTAGGGAAATCTGAAGTTTTGACTTAAAGGCTTGAGATTTCTATCATTCAGAAATGTTATTTAACCTTAAGTAAATTGATAATGTTTTATAGCTATATTATTCACATTTAATCCTTTATTAATGTAAATCAGTTGATGCTGCTTAAGGAATTTTTTAGGTGTTTTTTTCTTCCTCTCCCCAGCTTTACAGTTTGGAGAGTTTAAAGTTAAAATGCTTCAAAAAAAAAAAAAAAAAAACTTGTAAGTTTGTGGTCAAATTGATGGCTTAGAACTTTTTCTTAGAGTTTAATATTTCTTAGAGTGAAACTTTTTATGTGGATTGTAGCACTCTGGCCTGAATAGAAGGACTGAATTCCAGTCCCAAACTGCTACTTTGTAATTGTGTGGAGGGAAGAGGAGGCTGACTGTATCTTTGCCTCTTTTTCTGCAATGATACAATAGGAACTGTAGTATGCCCCTTGCTCAGTAACTCCTAAAATTAATGAGGTAATTTAAATGATCCAAATTGTGTAAAATTATTTAAGGAAAAATGTATATATACTAATCATTATTTTAAATTTATGCTTAATGCAAGAATAATATGTTTCATATTTGTCCTGACAATTAAACAACTCATTTCTTCTGTATCATTTTACTAGTTAGCTTAATAGTTTATGTAAATTGCACTCATTTCTAAAAGAGGTTAAGTTTTAGTAACTTTTAGTATATGATTGCAACTGTTACAAAGGAGTCTCTCTATCAGGACCAGTACTGCATTTGAAATAAATGTGGGATTAAAAAAAAGAAAGAAGTAAGGGTTTTTACAGGCCATGTTATATGGTACACTTCAGGTTTTAAATATCAAATATAGTGGAAGCCAAAGGAGTCAGTATTGTGATGTGAAAAAAAGCTGCATTAGGATAGAACCACTCAGTTCTAATCATAACTGTCTTGCCAAACTCATCAGGAGTTAGTAAGATTCAGTGGAGAAATAAATCTTTAAAAGTACTATAGAGAATTAAGGCAATATCATCAGGATAATTTTAAGTGTAATTTTTTTTAATAGAAGAGACTGTATTTGTGTTCATCTTTGTATCCTCAGCACCTAGCATAGTGCCCCAGAGTAGGTGATCAGTAAGTGATATTGTTGCAGTAGAATCATAATTGGGAATCAAAATATTTTTCTTATTTTTCTATCATTTAGTAGCTGTATACTTTACCTGAAAAATAGGTAAATTGCTATGTGCCAGTCTTAGTTGATTATTTACTGAGTATAGATTTGAAGTATATAGGAAACACTTTTCTTTACATTAACATATTTCTAGTTGCATGTTTCTGTTTATGTTTGTAGACATTTTGACAAAGATTGATAGGTTAGAAAGAGGCTGTGTCCTAAAATAGCATTGGATCAGGAGTCTGAAAATCTTGATTCTGTATTGAACTATTAACTGTGTAGCCTTAGATCTTGACCTTTCAGCCCTTGTTTCTTCACCTGCACAATTTCTAAGATTCTTTGTAATTCCAAAATTCTATGAGATTCCTAGCATTTTAAGTCTATTTCTGATTTCAGGGAAGAGTAAGTAAGCCATTCCCTAGAGGGATGATAGTCTGTCTCAGTTTGTTGTATCTTCAGAAGCTAAAATCTTTTTATCTGCCTGTTTTTATATGTGCACTCATTTGAAGGCCCTTGTGTGAAATTCTGTGGCAGAGAAAAGCTGCCATTGGAAACGAATAATCTAGAGAGATTTTTTTTTTTCTTTTTTTCCAAAACCTTCAGTGACTTTGGAGGATCAAATTTAGTGCAGGCGTGGCCATTTTGGTTACTGGCACTGAGAGCATTAAATGACTGACAGGCATTGAGAGTAGATCATCCATTCCACACCAGTTGCCAGGGTTATGAAGGCCAGCAAACCTGTCAGAGCACTCTTAATAGCCATTGGCAACCATCCTTACCTTAGTTAAAGACTTCTAGGAAAATATGTTCCATAATTTCCGTTGGTAACCCATCCCACTAGATGGTTTTCAGAAAATATGTTCTAATCTTAGAAATATTCCGGAGGTATAGTAAGCCTCTTTTTTCTAGAAGTATTCTCTGTTGTGCAGATAGATACATGAAAAGATGACAAAAATAATTGCCCTTGATCAGAAAGCAGTGCTGTGTATGCTGTTGATTTGTTGTTTCTATAAATGTTCAAATTACCTTCAACTTTTGGATGTTTTTTAACCATCAAACTTTTCAGGTGATGAGATATTATTTAGAGTTACTTTGAGTATGCACTCAATTTTCAACAAGCTAAGCAGATTTCTGTGGCTTCTTTTTCTTTGACAGATTGTGCTTTTCTAAAGTATGTTTCTGATGGACTTACTTCAGGTCTAGACCTGAAAGTATTATTGCATTTTGAAATAATTGACTGCCTTTAGCCTAAAAGCAAGTGAATTGTATGTGTTTGGGTTTTTCCTTAGGAGGTTGACTTCTTGGCAGGTACAAAAACCTTGGAGTTTCCTGCTAAATAATCTACTGTTCTGAAATATAGATTTATGGAGCACATCATCAAGTGTAAAGCAGCATATATGGGAAAAAATTGTTGGGAAAAAGATTGAAATTAGGCACTATAGAAAGTATGATCTGAAACCAAACCATGCATTTATAGCAAATAAAGGAAACATTGTATTTTCACAGTCATTTTTATACTTATTAAATAGTAGTTGTAACATAATTTTAAAGTTATTTTGCATATGAAGGTTTCCTTAAAACCTACTGGCTATTATTTTTTGCAATTGAGATCTCGATAGGCAGCATCTTAAAGTATTTATGAAAATGTTATTTGTGGTCTTTTTCTCTGTATATTAGTAGTAAGGGTTGAACTTGACTTTACCAAAGCCATTTCTGTACTTGTCTTGATAATTACAATGGTATAAAACTCAAAGCAATTTAGAATATTAGTAATTTGTGGTTTGGTAATTAGTTGGTAGGAATGACCAACTTTCAGCTTTCTTAGTGGTATTGTAAGACTTAAGATTTCCTCAAAATCACTGAATAATTTTGACTATATCTATATAATTAAAGCCAGCCCTTTTTATAGCCATGTGATGTTCACAGACACTGCTAATGTACACCTAAATGGTCTACTATTGTACAGCTCCTAAAGCACAACTAAATGTATCATGTGATGGTCTTTTGTTGAATTGAAATATCAGATATATAAATTTGTTGAGTACATTCCTCCTGCCAATAAATTTTTATCCCAGCCAAAATGGGGTCAAGTAATCTTGACTGTGTGGAATATTTGAAATCAGGACAGTCTTAGAAAATCCACAAAATGTGATCAGTGTATGTAAGCTTCTTTAATTAACTTTCTTCTCCTAAATATATGTTATAATGGCTAAGAACATGTGCTCTAAAGTCAGACCATCAAAATTACTAGTTTTATAATTTAAGGCAATTTATTTAACCTGTCTGGGTTAAGTATTCTCTGAGTTAATACATACTTCCTTATTTGTAGAAAAGAGATAATAACAATACCTACATCATAATATTATAATGAAGATTAAATGCTTAATATACGAAAGCATTTAGGACAGTGCCTAGTACATAGTAAGCACTCAATAAATATTTGTATGCTACTTGAAAGCACAAACAATGTCATATTTATCAATTTATTTGGGGGCTTTAACATTGTGTACTGTATTGAATTCTATCCATTATGAGGATTTACTAATGGATCCTATCTCTGCAGAGTGAATAATAAGGTTCCTTTCTAACAGGCTTCTTGACATTACACATTTTTTAAGTTTCATTCTCTCTCTGGGAATTTGAATTCTATTTCATACCTAGTCCGAAGAGAAGTGAGCATATAGAGATTTAGCATGACCAGAATTAGAAATTTGTGAACAGAAAGGAATTAAGTGAATGGACATACATTTTTCACATCTAGTCTGAGCTTCCTATGGACTGATTTGCCCTGTCCATTCCTGGAATCTCAAAATCCCCAGAAGATACCTTTTTTCTTCTTCTTTTTAAGCAAAGCATAGTTGATTTACAATATTAAATTAGTTTTAGGTGTATAACAGTGATTTAGTATTTTTCTAGATTATACTCCATTTAAGGTTATTATAAAATATTGGCTATATTCCCTGTGCCATGCAATATTTCCTTTCTTTCTTTCTTTTTTTTTTTTTTGTCTTTTTGCTATTTCTTTGGGCCGCTACCTCGGCATATGGAGGTTCCCAGGCTAGGGGTCTAATCGGAGCTGCAGCCACCGGCCTATGCCAGAGCCACAGCAACGCGGGATCCGAGCCGCGTCTGCAACCTACACCACAGCTCACGGCAACGCCGGATCGTTAACCCACTGAGCAAGGGCAGGGACCGAACCCGCAACCTCATGGTTCCTAGTCAGATTCGTTAACCACTGTGCCACGATGGGAACTCCTATTTCCTTTCTTTATACTTAGTCGTTTGTACCTCTTAATCTCCTATCCCTACCTCTCCCCTCCTCATTTCCCTTTCCCCACTGGTAACCACTAGCTTGTTTTCTGTATTTGTGAGTCTGTTTCTGTTCTGTTTTATTCACTCATTTATTTTTCAGATTCCACATGTGATAACATATAGTATTTGTTTTTAACTTATTTCAGTAAGCATAATGCCCTCCAGGTCCATCCATGTTGCTACAGATGGGAAGATTTCAGTCTTTTTTTACTGGCTAAGTAATATTCCATATATATATACACATATGGAAATTTACCAATTCATCTACTCATGGACACTTGCTTCCATATCTTGGCAATTGTAAATAATGCTGTTATGAATATTGGGATGAATATATCTTTTGAAATTAGTGTTTTCATTTTCTTCAGATATATACCTGGGAATGGAATTGTTGGATCATATGGTAATTATTTTTTAAAAATATGAATGTACAGGAGTTCTCCTGTGGCATATTGGGTTAAGGATCCAGCACTGTCACTGCATGGCTTGGGTTGCTGCTATGGCACAAGTTCAGTCCCTGGCCCAGGAACTTCCACATGCCGTGGGGGTGGCCAAAAAAATAAAATACGAATATACATATGGTGATCATGTTTTCTTGGCACAAATTTTTAAGACACTTTTGAAACATCTGCTTTATTCCTCAGATGGATTAATCTTAAGTCATATTAGAACAACAAAGAAAATAGTGTATTAGAAATTAAAACTCTCTCACAATATCTGGTCCTGATATAACCACTGGACTCACTGTTATTTACATTTCTTTCCTTTCTCTCATCTGTTCTTTTATATGTATATGGATTTGCTAAAGGAAACACAACCATACTAGGCAGAATTTATTTTATGAAACCTCCAAGTGGGTTTATACTAACTCTAACCTAGAGAAATGGAAAGTCTGGAGGAGAAATGTAAATATGGTGACAAATCTACATGTTATTCTCACCTCCTTATGTAGTATTCACTTCCTTTGTACAATCACTTTTTGAATTCCTATCTGATCTGTGTAGGGAAGAGAACTTCCCCTGTATCCCTGGAAAGAGGTGAGCTGCCCTAGGCCATTCTTTTTAGATGGCCCGGAAGATATGACTACTGGGCCAAGAAAACGTGATCTCTCTGTTACATTGGGAGGTGGGGAGGGAGGGAAGGAATGTTTTGATGCAAAAAAATGGGACATTTGCATGTAAATTCTAGATCAGAACCAGAATATCTAATGTTCCTGCTAACTATGTGATACTGAATAAGCCACTCATGTTTTATGAGCCTGAAAAGTTGATACTGGAAGGCTGGTGACTGAGTTGTTCCGAGGGTGCTATGTTCCAGAAGTGAGCATGTGCAAACAAACTTTAAGATATAGAACTCTAATAAAATAGCAACTCTAAATTAAATAGGAGCAAAAATAATTCAATGGTATATTAAGTCCATTTTATGATTACCTATTAGGAACTTTTACTCTAAGAGTGCAAAGATCACTTAACATGAAATTTTATAATGCATAGATCAATAAGTCCAATAATGGAAATAAAGATCGTCTCAGTAAATGTAGAAAAGAAATTAGTGACTTCCTTTTGTCTCTTTAAGAACCAGGTATGGCATTCCTGATGTGGTGCAGTGGGTTAAGGATCCACCTTCAGCAGTTCAGGTTGCTGCAGAGGTACTGATTCAGTCCCCCAGCCTGGTGCAGTGGGTTAAGGATCCAGCATTGCTGCAGCTGTGGCACAGGTCATGGCTGCCGCTCAGATTTGATCCTTGGCCCAGGAACTTCCATGTGCTGTGGGTGCAACCTCCAAGATTAATTAATTAATTAAAATAAAAAATAAAAAATAGGAATGAAGAGTAATTTTCTTAACATATATCAGACTGAAAGCTAAAATAATGAGTAATGGTGAAGTACTAGAGATGTAGCTATTTTAAAAAAATTGGAAACCTGTTATCACTATATTATTATACAGCATTATTCTGGAATTTCTGACCAGTGCAATAACAAATGAAATAGAAAGAAGAGGAGTAAATGCTGAAAGAGAAGCTGTGTGATGTGATTGCATTCCTAGGAAAACCAACTGAGAAATTATTAGTATTAATATAGTCAGAATTCTCTAGTGGCTCAGCAGGTTAAGGATCCAGTGTTGTTATTGCTATTGCTCAGGTCACTGCTATGGCTTGGGTTCAATCCCTGACCCCACACAGCAAAAAATAAAAAAATAAAAAATAAATTTAAAAAGTAACTAGATTTAAGACAAATGGTTACATCAGTAGTTCTCCTTTATAGTAGCAATGGTGGTTCAGAAGATACAATAGAAAAATCATTTTTAACAGTATATAGAAAGAAGTTAAATTATATTAATAAGAAATGTGTGAACCTGTGTGAAGAAACCTAAAAACTATTGGGCTATGTGTGGGTGCAGTGAGGAGAATGTCATGTTCCTATATGGGGAATCCAACTATTACAAATACCAGTTTTTCTCAAGCTAACTCATGGATTCAACATAATTCTAATTCTTTAAAAATGTGAGCGACTAACAAGATAATTCCTAATTCTATCCAAGAAACTAAACAAGTAAAATGAGATAGATATCAAAACATACTATAAAATTGTAGTAAATCAAGGAGTTGAATACTAGTATAAGCATTGATAGTAAAGTTGGTAAAAGCAAATGGAGATCTCAGAAACAGACATTCTGAATATAATAAAAGGAGTCTAGAAATATGTATAAAAAGGGAGACATTCAATAAACCTTTTTGAGAGCATTAAATAGTTAGAAAAATAAAGTCAATTTGATCTTTATCTCATCTTCTATACCAGAAGTAAATTCTGGCTATATTGAAGAGTTAAGTAGAATAAATATTCTTATGATAATCTCATTTAAGAAAGATATTTATCTTGATGGGGAAATAACTTCCAAACATAAAAGAATTGGAAGGACTGATGAGGGGAACATTTATTACATTTGACTCTCAAGTAAAACATTGGCATTTATTCTTTTTCTTGCACCTCCCCTCCTTCCTCACTCAGTACAAATGAACAAATTTAAATATGTGCAAGCCAGGATTAGAAATTTGCAAAAATGTAGCAGACAGATGTTTAAATTTTAAGGTGTTTATACGAAAACTTTCAAATCAGCAAGATCCATGAAAATGAATGAGGAAAGAACTTGAGAAAGCTTGTTCATTTACTAAAGAGAAACTAAAAGCATATGGGAAAATGTTTTTCCCAAAAAGAAGTGAAACTGTGAGGTACAGTGATATATTTTTACTGTTTCAGTTAGCAAGGAGTTTTTTCTACTGACGTCATTGCTGGTGAAGGTGCCATGAAATGTGCTTGCTCATGTATTTCTGTTGGCAGTCTAAATTGATTCAAATCTTTTGGAAAGTAAGTCAGCATTTTTTTGCCATTAAAATTAACATAGCTTTGATCCCATAATTCCATTTATGGCATTATATATAATAATGTAAATTTTAACAACAGCTGAAGTATTCAAAAAAACTGAGGTTTATCTTCCATAGAAATAAGCAGTCAGAAGACTATATTTTTAATAGAAGTATAGTGGATTTATGTATTTTCTCAGGTGTACAGCAGTGATTCACTCCACAAATATATATTTTTCTTTTTCAGATTCTTTTTCATTATAGGTTATGAAAAAATGTTGAATATAGGAGTTCCCGTCGTGGCGCAGTGGTTAACGAATCCGACTAGGAACCATGAGGTTGCGGGTTTGGTCCCTGCCCTTGCTCAGTGGGTTAACGATCCGGCGTTGCCGTGAGCTGTGGTGTAGGTTGCAGACGCGGCTCTGATCCCACGTTGCTGTGGCTCTGGCGTAGGCCGGTGGCTACAGCTCCGATTCATCCCCTAGCCTGGGAACCTCCATATGTCGCAGGAGTGGCCCAAGAAATAGCAACAACAACAACAACAACAACAACAACAACAAAAGACAAAAAAAAAATGTTGAATATAGTTCCCCATGCTATACAGTGGGTTGTTGTTGATTATCTATTTTATATAATCCCAGATTACTAATTTATCTCCCCACCTTCCCCCTTTGGTAAGCATAGATTTGTTTTCTGTCTGTGGGTCTATATCTATTTTGTAAATAAGTCATTTGTATCTTTTTTTTTCTCACATTCCACATAGAAGTGATATATTTGTCTTTCTGACTTATTTCACTTTCCATGATAATCGCTAAGACCATCCATGTTGCTGCAAATAGCATTATATCATTTTTTTTTCTTTTGAGGGCTGCAGGTGTGGCATATGGAACTTCCCAGGCTAGGATTGAATTGGAGCTGCAGCTGCCGCCATCACCAAAGCCATAGCTACACAGGATCCAAGCCATGTGTGCAACCTGTACCATAGCTCACTGCAACAGCGGATCCTTAATCCATTGAGCAAGGCCAGGGATTGAAACCACATCCTCTTGGATACTAGTCAGGTTTGTCCCCACTGAGCTGCAGTGGGAATTCCTATATCATTCTTTTTTATGGCTGAGTAATACTCCATTGTAGATATCTTTATCCATTCATCTGTCAATGGACATCTAGGTTACTTACATGTCTTGGCTATTATAAATAGTGCTGCTTGAGTATTGGGGTGCATGTATCTTTTTCAATCATATTTTTTTTTCCAGATATACACCCTGGAGTGGGATTACGGATCATATAGTAACTATTTTTACTTTTTTAAGGAATCTCCATACTATTCTCTATAGTGGCTGTAACCATTTTATGTTTCCACCAACAGTGTCAGAGAGTTCCTTTTTCTCCACACCCTCTCCAGTATTTATTATTTGTAGACTTTTAAAATTAAATTTCATTGGGGTGCAGTTGATTTATAATGCTGTGGTAGTTTTAGGTGTAAAGCAAAATTAGACTTTTTAAATGATGGTCATTCTGACCATAGTGAGGTGATACCTCATTGTAGTTTTGATTTAATCTCTCTAATAAGAGTTCTGTTGTGGTGCAGCAGAAGTGAATCTGACTGGGAACCCATGAGGTTGCAGGTTCGATCCCTGGTCTTGCTCAGTGGGTTAAGGATCTGGCGTTGCCGTGAGCTATGGTGTAGGTTACAGGCGCAGCTTGGATCCTGCTTTGTTGTGGCTCTGGCATAGGCTGGTGGCTGCAGCTCCGATTCAGCCCTTAGCCTGGGAACCTCCATATGCCACAGGTGTGGCCCTAAAAAGCAAAAAAAAATTAATTTTTTTTGTTTTGTTTTGTCTTTTTGCCATTTCTTGGGCTGCTCCCACGACACATGGAGGTTCCCAGGCTAGGGGCTGAATTGGAGTTGCAGCCGCCAGCCTACACCAGAGCCACAACAACGCAGGATCGAAGCCACGTCTGCAACCTACACCATAGCTGACGGCAATGCCAGATCCTTAACCCACTGAGCAAGGGCAGGGATCGAACCCACAACCTCATGGTTCCTAGTCAGATTCATTAACCACTGAGCCACAACGGGAACTCCCCCAAAAATTTAAAAATTTTAAAAATCCTGTAATAATTAGCAGTGTTTAGCATTTTTTCATGCGCCTATTGGCCATCTATATGTCTTCTTTAGATAAATGTCATTTAGATCTTCTGCCCATTTTTTGATTGGGTTGTTTGTTTACTGTTGAACTGTACAAGCTGTTTATATATTTCAGAAATTAATTCCTTGTCACATTGTTTGCAAATATTTTCTCTTATTCAGTAGGTTGTCTTTTCATTTTGTTTATGGTTTCCTTTGCTGTGCAAAAGCTTTTAAGTTTAATTAGGTCTCATTAGTTTATTTTTATTTTAAAAATGACTCTAGGAGGGGGATCCAAAAAGATATTGCTGTGATTTATGTCAATATGTGTTCTGCCTATGTTTTCCTCTAGGAGTTTTATAATATTTGGTCTTACATTTAGGTCTTTCATCCATTTTGAGTTTATTTTTGTGTGTGGTATTAGAGAATGTTAGAGAATATTCTATTTCATTCTTTTACAAGTAGCTGTCCAGTTTTCCCAGCACCACTTATTGAAGAGACTGTCTTTTTTCCACTATGTATTCTTGCCGCCTCTGTTAATTGACCATGAGTGTGTGAGTTTATTTTGGGCTGTCTTTTTTCTGTTTCATTGATCTATATGTCTGCTTTTGTGCCAGTACCATACTGTTTTGATAACTCTAGCTTTGTAATATAGTCTAATAAAGTCAGGGAGCCTGATTCTTCCAGCTCCATTTTATTTTCTCAGTTTTGCTTTGGCTATTCAGGGTCTTTTGTGTTTCCATACTAATTTACAAATTTTTTGTTCTAGTTCTGTGAAACATACCATTGGTAATTTGATAAAGATTGCCTGAACCTGTAGATTGCTTTGGTTAGTAGAGTCATTTTGACACTATTGATTCTTCCAGTCCAAGAACATGGTATATCATTCCATCTGTGTCATCTTCAGTTTCTTTCATCAGTGTCTTACAGTTTTCAGAGTATGTGTCTTTTGCCTCCTTCAGTAGGTTTATTCCTAGGTGTTTTATTCTTGTTGATGTGATGGTAAATGGGATTATTTACTTAATTTCTCTTTCTGATCTTTTGTTAGTGTATAGAAATGCAACAGATTTCTGTGTATTACTTTTGTATTTTGCAGCTTTACTGACATCATTGATGAGCTCTAGTAGTTTTCTGGTAGCATCATTAATATTTTCTATGTATAGTATCATGTCATCTGCAAACATCAGCACTTTTACTTCTTTTCCAATTTGGATTCCTTTTATTTCTTTTTCTTTTCTGATTGCCATGGCTAGGCCTCTAAAATTATGTTGAATTATAGTGGCGAGTCTGGACATCCTTGTCTTTATGATTTTAGAGGAAGTGCTTTCAGCTCTTCACTGCTGAAAATGTTAGCTGTGGGTTTGTCATATATGGCCTTTATTATTTTGAGATAGAATCCCACTATGCCCACTTTCTGGAGAGTTCTAATAAATGGATGTTGAGTTTTATCAGAAGCTTTTTTTCTGGGAGTTCCCATTGTGGCGAAGCAGAAAAGAATCCAACTAGTATCCATGAGGATGTGGTTCTATCCCTGGCCTCGCTTGGTGGATAAGGAATCTGGCTTTTCCTTGAGCTAGGTTGCAGACATGGCTTGGATCCTGCGTGGCTGTGGCTGTGGCTGACAGCTGTAGCTCCAGTTCAACCCATATCCTGGGAACTTCCACATGCTGCTGGTGCAGCCCTAAAAAAGCAAACAAAAAGCTTTTTCTGCACCTATTGAGATGATCATATGGTTTTTAACTCTTCAATTTTATTCATGTGGTGTATTATGTTGATTGATTTCCAGATATTGAAAAATCCTTGCACCCCTGGATAAATCCCACTTGATCATGGTGTATAATTCTTTTCATGTATTGTTGGATTCAATTTGCAAGTATTTTGTTGAGGACTTCTGCCTCTCTGTTCATAAATGATATGGACCTGTAATTTTATTTTCTTTGTGGTATATTTGTCTGGTTTTGTATCACGATGATAATGACCTCATAATGAGTTTGGAAGTATTCCTTCCTCTGCAAATTTTTGGAATAGTTTCAGAAAGATAGGTATTAACTCTTTTCTGAATATTTGATATAATTCACCTGTAAAAGCATCTCTGGTTCTGGTCTTTTGTTTGTTGGGAGTTTTTAAATCACAGATTTAATTAAGTACTTGTGATTGGTCTGTTCATTTTTCTATTTCTTCCTGATTCAGTCTTGGGAGATTGTACCTTTCTAAGAATTTGTCCATTTCTTCTAGGTTGTCCATTTTATTGACATAGAGTTGCTTGTAGTAGTCTCCTAGATTCCTTTGTATTTCTGTGTTGTTGGTTGTAACTTCTCTTTCGTTTCTAATTTTATTATTGGGCCCTCTCCCTTTTAATCTTGATGAGTTTGGCTAAAGGTATCAATTTTGTTTATCTTTCCAAAGAACTATCTTTTAGTTTCATTGACCTTTTCCATTGTTTTATTAGTCTCTATCTCATTTATTTCTTCTTTGATCTAATGATTTCTTTCCTTCTACTCACTTTGGGTTTTGTTTGTTCTTCTTTCTCTAGTTGCTTTACGTGTAAAGTTAGGTTCTTTATTTGAGATTTTTCTTGTTTCCTGAGGTAAGCTTGTATTGATATCAACTCCCCTCTTAGAACTGTTTTAGCTGTGTTCCATAGATTTTGGATTGAGAAGACTACTGTTTATAAAGAATTCACAATAACTTGAAATGTTTTGAAGTAAAAAGCAAAATATAAAATTACTGTGCTCTATGAGCACAACTATATAAACAAATGAAGCAAACTAAAAAAATATGCATAGTAAAAAATTGTGTAAGAAGACTACATCAAAAAATGGTAGTAATGGTTGTCTGCATTTTTTTTTCACTATTTTCTGTTCCTCATTTGTCCATGCACAACTGTATTTTGAGTAGGTACAGACCACAGTCTCAGGATCTCAGTAGACACCTCAGCCAGTATTTTTGTGAATGAATTTCTATAAAAAGCATGACTTACTTTTACTTTGAAAGAAATATGATTACAATTCCACATCTAAGTTAAGGAGAGTGTGGGAAGTGTTCTAGAAAGGAAGCTGGTTAATAATACCTTACACTTAAACTACCAGTTTTGCAAATGTTTTTACATTTCAGTTGTATGTGATCCTTTTCTGTTAATAACATCACTACTTGCTTAAGTTAGAAATTTCTCTTAACCTTGGACTCTGTATCATCTGCAGCAACATTGATGGACCTAGAGATTGTCATAATAAGTAAGTCAGACAGACAAAGACAAATATATTATATCACTTATATGTAGAATCCAATAAAAATAGTACAAAAGAAGTTATTTATAAAACAGAAACAAACTCATGGATTTCAAAATTGAATTTATGGTTACCAAAGGGAAAACTGGAGGTGGGGGGGATAAATTAGGAGCATAGGATTAACATATACACACTTCTATATGTAAAATAGATAACTAACAAGGACCTACGCTATAGCACAGGGAAATCTACTCAATATCTGTAATAACATATGGGAAAAAGGAATGGAGATGTATATATGTATATGTGTGTATATATATGTAAAGCTGATTAACTTTGCTGTACACCTGAAACCAAGACATCATTGTAAGTCTGCTATACTCCCAATAGAATTTAAAAATAAAAAAATAAATTAAACCTTTGACTCTATCATCTCTGCCCTGTCAAATCCAAATCCTGGATTTTTTTCTTAGAAATGCCTCTTGATTTCATCATCTATCTGCATAGTCACTGCTTTAATTTAATCCTTTCATGTATCACTAAAGTATTTAGTGAAGTATCAGTCTCTCCACTTTTTCTACTCTTTTTCATTTTCCACACTGCCACCAGAATTATCAGACATGTAAGTAGTCAGCAGATTTCGTGTATGTACTGTAATAATTAGTTTCTGTGGAAGAAAGCAGGGTTGAGATTGACACTGCCACAATATCACTCTAAAATACAAAATTGATCTGCTTAAAGCTTAGTAAATATTGTGACCTACATTGCTACTTCTCAAGCTTTAGGTGTGGGAGTTCCCACTGTGGCTCAGAAAGTTAAGAACCTGGCCAGTATCCTTATAGGATGTGAGTTTGATCACTGGCTTCACTCAGTGAGTTAAGGATCCGTCATTGTTGCAAGCTGCAGCATAGGTTGCAGATGCCGCTTGGATCTGATGTGGCTGTGGCTATGGCCATGATTTGACTCCTAGCCTGGGAACTTCCATATGCCATAGGTGCAGCCCTAAAAGGACCAAAAAAAGAAAGAAAGAAAGGAAAGCTTTAAGTGTCAAAATCACCCAGGGGGATCTCGTTAATATATGGATTACCCATACCCTAGAAATTCTGATTGGGTGGAACTGTGGACCTGGGAACATGCATTTTAATAAACTTTCCTGCTCTTGAGCCTTGTGAATGTGACCCCAAGACAAGATTTTTGAGAAACACTGACCTCAAAATAAAGTGCAGTCTGATTCATTACTATAAATTCTAACAATTTGTCACCAGCCCACTTTTCTGTGTACATTTTCTACACTGTCCCTCACTGAACACCTTGCAATCTATTCATTTGTAACCACCTCAAGCTCACTTAGGCCTTTCTTGGCTCTGTACTTGTGCTCATGCTGTTCTTGCCGCTCAGATCCTCTTTTGCTGTGACTGCTCCTACCTAATAACTTGTTGACCTAGAACACTCTCCTCTGCTTCTGTATATTCTGTGTGAAGTATTCCTGGGTTCACTTTTCTAGACAGAATAGATCTCTCCTTCCTTTATACTTTCATAGCCTCTACTTGTTACAACACACACACATGCTAGGTTATGCTTACTTATTTACATATTTGTCTTCCTCAATAGACTGTAAGCATCTTGAGGTCAGGGATGTCATTTTATTTATCTTGTACTTCTAGTGTAAGCCTGGCACGTAATTGCCTAATAATTGTCATATGAATGCCTTGTTCAGTGAAGAAGGCAGGGAAGGAGTACTTAGTCCCACTTTTCAGTGAGGAAAATGAAGCCTTAAAAAGTTAAGAATTTGCTTGCAATTACCTAGCTTGTAAGTACTATAGACTTGAAATTTGCCCCCAAGACACCTTGCTACTTTTCTGGTTTTAGTCTTTACAGTAAAGACACAGACCTATAAGTAAAATTACACACATGTACAGCCTTTTAAGCATTTTTTTCCTGCCAATATATTAGTTGATCTATTAGCATGTTTGGGGGAGAAGGTGTTTTAATAAACTTTTTCATCATATTCACAGTTTACGAAATAATATCTATCCCTCTAGGGCAAGAACTGTTTACTGGATATTAAGCTGTTGTCTCTCAGTTTTACTTCCAAACCTTTATGCTCTGCTTTGTGACGTTTGTTTGTATCCTTTACAGAAACCATGTTACAGTATCTAATGGGGTGTCCACAAGTACTTGTTTATGTGTAGTTAGCATTTTATTCTGCAATAATTAAGACAGAAGCTGTGCATATATACATATATAATGCATATATAAGTATTCAAATGGTTTGCATTGCATTTTTTAAAGTTGTTTCCAAAGTTTAGTTGTGTTTAGCCTTGCTATAAGACTTTAGTCTTGATGTGTTGATGGAAATCAACGACCAGCTGCAAAGTTCAGATCCAGTATGCCATAGACTACATCTAGCTATGGCTTAAACCAAATGTTAGCAGTGAAATATTTAGTAGCAACTGTTCTTTTAAAAGAAACATTTTAGATAATTAGAGTCATCTTGTAATATCCTTACACCCAGCTGTCAGCTTTTTACTTTTTCTGCCAATATTTCTGGAACTGAAGTTAAAAAAAAAAATGGAAATTAGGGTATCACAGTTTGAAATACACTACACACTTGAAAAACTGTTATATCTCATAAAGATTTCCAAATAGAGTTCCTCAATCAGTGTCTCAAAAGATTTTTATAGAAAGTAAATATCTATACTCTCTACAATATTAAGCTGAAATGTAGTACATTAGCAAGTAATAGTATTTGGGAAATTGAAGAATTACCTCTCTTAATAGTCACTGGACTTGAAGATTATTACAGTAAACTTGAGCATTTTAATTTCATTTTTAAAATTTTCTGCTGTTTTCTTAACTTCGTTACCATATTTAATCAGCATCTCACTATCCTTCCATTCTCCCTTTGTTTAGCTTTTGTTATCTTTCTGCTTTTAATATACTCGAATATCCAATTTCTTTTTTTCTTTACTTTTTTTTGTGTGTCTTTTTAGGGCCGTACCTGCAGATATGGGTGTTCCCAGGCTAGGTGTCGAATCGGAGCTGTAGCCACTGGCCTGCGCCACAGCCACGGCAACATGGGATCCGAGCCCTGTCTGTAACCTACACCGTAGCTCACAGGCAATGCTGGATCCTTTACCCACTGAGCGAGGCCAGGGATTTAATCTGAATCCTCATGGATGCTAGTCAGATTCATTTCTACTGAGCCACGATAGGAACTCCTCAAATGTCCAATTTCTATCACATCAACTTTCAGTAATATTCCCGATTCCCTATTATGTTGGACAGTGATAATAGTATTCTGTTTTTCCTTTCAAGTCTTCACCACCATTCCCCAAGGGGTTATATATGCAGTTATTTAGTACATTGTCAAGTAATGGTAACTTTTACATTCTATTCTGTGACCATACTTAAAGCCTCTTATGTTTTGACTATAAGTAAATTTTTAATAGCTGAAGGTAATAGTATTTACATTAGTATTATGTAAAAATGTTTCACTCTGTAACCAATTTGAGTGCTAGGATTAGATTTCAATATATATTCAACATCATGAACCACACAGAGAATATTCTTAGCATTCAGATCACATGGTTCGTCTTTTTATACACTGTACAGGTTGCTCAAAATTGTGCTATTTGTTTCATTTTTTGAGTATGATTTTCTTTTATATTTTTGTTTTTTTCCCCCTAGAGTTTCACATTGCCTCTTTTTTCTATTGTGAAAACAACTATATACATTTTTCAGCATGCTTTTAATACTCTGTGACTCCTCAATTCCTTTTTCTGTGACTTAGAAGCTTTTGTATTCTTTTTTTCTGAATATACAGATTTCATTCTAATCTGGGCTTACTACTTTCTATAATTGATGAGAAACTTTTTCTAGAATTGCTTTTCCTTGTAGTAAGTAAGATTTATTTATTTATGTGATTTGGCCACTGAGTCATTTCTGTCATCATTAGCATATGATGTCTTTCTCTTTCTTGACCTCCATCTTTGGTTGGCTTAAGTAATAACTTATGTGGCTTAGAATTGGTTTATAGGAGGTAAAACCCATGGAAGTACCTGTATGTTTTCTTTATATATGATAAAATTCCTGGTCAAAATAATTTACAACTTTTTTTTTTCTTTTTAGGGCCATACCTGTGGCATATGGAAGTTCCCAGGCTAGAGGTCGAATTGGAGCTGCAGCTGCCACCCAGCACCACAGCCACACCAATGCAGAGATCCAACCCAAATCTGCAGCCTACTCCACAGCTTGCATCAATGCCAGATCCTTAATTCACAGGGCGAGGCTCCTGATGTAACATGGAAACTAGTCGGGTTCTTAACCTACTGAGCCACAACAGGAACTCCTTTCCAACATATTTTTCATTGTTGCCTGATTTTTCACTATTATTATTGATAAGAAGTGTTGCCAGTGAGCTAATTGTTCATTTGCACATTAGCTTTCTTGCCCCCTCAGAAAGTCTTTAGGCTCTTATCTTTATCTTTTATTGTCTAGTGTAGGGTTTTTTGTTTTGCTTTGTTTTTACAGTTACTCTGCTCAGTGGTCCCTTTTAATCTGAACATGTAAGTTTCTCCAGCTCAGACATGTTTTTCTTATTAATGTTGATGATCACTAATCAACATTAGTGATTATTAGAGTAGTGCAAATCAAAACCACAGTGAGGCACTGCCTCACACATGTCAGAACGGCCATCATAGAGTTCCTGTTGTGGCTCAGTGGGTTAAGAACCACCTAGTATCCATGAGGATGCGGATTCTATCCCTGGCCTTGCTCAGTGGGTTAACAACCAGTGTTGTCACAAACTGTGGTGAAAGTCACAGATGGCCTTGGATCTGGCATTGCAGTGGCTGTGGTATAGGCCAGCAGCTGTAGCTCCAATTCGACCCCTAACCTGGGAACTTCTATATGCCACAGGTGTGCCCCCTCCCACCCCAAATGGCTATCATTAAAAAGTTTATAAATACAAATGCTGGAGAGGATGTGGAGAAAATGGAACCCTCCTACACTGTTGGGAATGTAAATTGGTGCAGCCACTATGGAGAACAGCATGGAGATTCCTCAAAAAACTAAGAGTTGCCTTATTATCCAGCAATCCTACTCCTAGACATATATTCAAACAAAACTATAATTCAAAAAGATACACATACCCCAATGTTCATAGCAGCACTGTTTACAATAGCCAAGACATAGAAACAACCTAAATGTCCATTTGCAGATGAATGGATAAAGATGACATGGTATGTATCTACAATGGAATATTAGCCATAAAAGAGAATGATATAATGCCATTTGCAGCTATGTGGATAGACCCAGATAATACTATACTAAGCAAAGTAAGTCAGAAAGATAAAGACAAATATCATATCACTTATATGTGGAATCTAAAATATGAAACAAATGAACTTATCTATGAAACAGAAACAGACTCACAGACATAGAGGACAGACTTCTGTTTACCAAGGGGATGGGGGGAGAGAGAGGAAGTGGGATGGGATTGGGAGTTTGGGATTAGCTGATGCAAAATACTATATATAGAATGAATAAACAACAAGGTCCTATTGTGTAGCATAGGTAACTATATTCAATATTCTGTAATAAACCATAATGGAAAAGAGTATGAAAAAAAATATGTATGTGTTTGTATAACTGAATCACTTTACTGTACACCAAAAACTAACATAAATCAACTAGACTTGAATTTAAAAAACAAATGTTTTTATTTTATTTCCTTAATTTTTCCTATTTTTCTCTTAATCTGGAGTAAGAACTATTTGGTTATTGGACCTCTTATATCTTTTCCCCACCTGTTTTCAATGTATGTCTTCGAACTCCATGCTTCATTAGTTGTTTTTGTAATTTTGAAATTCCAATAGGTAAAATGTTTTATCATTTATTTCACATTCTTATTATGAATAAAGATGAATAATTTTCAAAAGTTTATTAACTATTTGTATTACTTTTTCTTTGAACTCTTGGTTCATATCTTTTGTCCATTTTATATTGGGTTTTTATTTATACAGTAGAGATTTCTCCCTTTGTCATTCCATTTGTCAGTTAAATGAGTAGCAGGTAGGTTTTACTAGTTTTTCTTCTGTCTTTATCAATGGTGTTTTTCTCCTGTATATAAGAATTTTTGTTTCTTATATAGTTGCATATATCAGTCTTTTCTTTTTTATGACATCTCTATTTTACTTAGAAAAAACTTCACACATATATTAAAAAGGATTATCTCATGTTTTCTTTAGCACTTTTATGGTTTTATTTTTACATTATGTTTGTTATTCTAAGTAGAATTTATTTTAATGTAAATCGGGAATCCACTCTTAACTTTTTTCAAATTTCCAGATACTTGTTCCAAATGATCTTTGCCCTATTACTTTGAAATGACACCTTTATCATATAATACATTATTTGCCTATTTTAAAATTTTCAGTTCTTTGCTATTAGTCTGACTCTGCATTAGCTGTATCTTACCATTGTAATTATTGTAGTTTTATTGTATTTTTAGCTAAATCTTTTTTTATTAAAGTATAGTTGATTTATAGTGTTGTGCCAATTTCTTTTGTATAGCAAAGTGACCCAGTCATATATATATGCACTTTCCTTTAGTTATATTATTTTCTATCATGGTCTGTCTCAGGAGACTGGGTATAGTTCCTGTGCTGTACAGCAGGACCTCATTGCTTATCCAATTCTAGTGCATCCACCAACCCCACTCCCTCCCTGTTCCTTCTTGGCAACAACAAGTCTGTTCTCTTTTGTTTGTGAGTCTGTTTCTGTTTTGTAGATAGGTTCATTTGTGCTATATTTCAGATTCCACATAAAAGTAATATCAAATGGTATTTGTCATTCACTTTCTGACTGACTTCACTTAGTAATCTCTAGTTGCATCCATGTTGCTGCGAATGTCATTATTTTCTTTTTTATGGCTGAATAGTATTCCATTGTATACATGTACCATATCTTCTTAATACATTCTTCTGTCAGTGGGCATTTAGGTTGCTTCATGTGTTTCCTGTTGTGAATAGTGCTGCTGTGAACTACAGGTGCATTTATCTTTTTGAATTGCAGTTTTGTACAGATATATGCTTAGAAATAGGACTGCTGAATCATATGGTAGTTCTATATTGAGTTTTCTAAGGAACCTCCATACTGTTTTCCATAGTAGTTGTACCAATTTACATTCCCACCAGCAATGCAGGAGGGTTCACTTTTCTCTACACCCTCTCCAGACTTATTGATGATAGCCATTCTGACTGGTGAGGTGGTACCTCATTATAGTTTTGATCTGCATTTCTCTAATAATTAGTGGTGTTAAACATTTTTTCATGTGCCTGCTGGCCATCTGTATGTCTTTGGAGAAATGTCTAATTAGGTCTTCTGCCCATTTTTCTATTGGGTTGTTTTGTTGCTATTGAGTTGTATGAGTTTGTGTATTTTGGAGATTAAGCCATTGTCATTTGCATCGTTGGCAACTATTTTCTCCCATTCCATAGGTTGTCTTCTCATTTAAAAAAAAAAATGGTTTCCTTTGTTATTCAAAAGCTTTGTTTATTTTTGTTTTTAATACTCTTGCCTTGGGAGACTGACCCAAGAGGGGAAGGGAGTGAGATGGACCAGGAATTTGGGATTAATAGGTACAAACTGTTGCCTTTAAAATGGATAAACAATCAGATCCTTTTGTATAGTACTGGGAACTATATCTAGTCACTTATGATGGAGCATGATAATGAGAAAAAAAGAATGTATATATGTATGTGTGACTGGGTCACCTTGAGTACAGTAGAAAATTGACAGAACTATTCTAAACCAACTATCATGGAAAAAATAAGTCATTAAAAAATAAAACATTTGTAAGGTTTATGTCTGAGAATTTTTGCCTATGAGAATCTCTTCTAGGAATTTTATGGTATCATGCCTTAAAGTTTAAGTCTTTAAGCCATTTTGAGTTTATTTTTGTGCATGGTATGAGGGTGTATTCTAGTTTCATTGATTTACATGCAGTTGTCCAGTTTTTCCTATACCACTTGCTGAAGAGACTGTCTTTTTTCCATTTTATATTCTTGCCTCCTTTGTCAAAGATCAGTTGACAGATGGTGTCTGGATTTATTTCTGGGCTCTTTATTTTGTTTCATTGATATGTACATTTGTTTTTGTAACAGTACCATACTGTCTTGATTACTGTAGCTTTGTATATATTGCCTGAAGTCTGGGAAAGTTACGCCTCCTGCTTGTTATTTTATTTTCTTTTTTTTCTTTTTAGGGCTGCACCCACAGCATATGGAAGTTCCCAGACTAGGGTATGAATTGGAACTGTAGCTTCTGGCCTACACCACAACCACAGCAACACCAGATCCAAGCCACATCTGTGACCTATACCATAGCTCATAGCAACGGTGGATCCTTAACCCACTGAGCAAGGCCAGGGATTGAACCTGCATCCTTCATCTTCATGGATGCTAGTCAGGTTCGTTTCCGCTGAGCCATGGTGGGAACTCCCTGCTTGTTATTTTTTCCTCAGGATTGCTTTGGCAATTCTGGGTATTTTATGGTTCCATATACATTTTTGGATTGTTTGTTCTAAAGTATGCGAGAAAATGTCATGGGTAATTTGATGGGGATCTCATTAAATCTTTAGACTACTTTGAGTAGTATGACTGTTTTAGCAATATTAACTCTTCCAATCCAGGAGCATGCAACATCTTTCCATTTCTTTGAATTCTCTTTAATTTCCTTGGTTAATGGTTTATAGTTCTTGGCATTTAAGTCTTTCACCTCCTTGGTCAGATTTATTCCTAGGTATTTAATTTTGGGGGTGTGATTTTAAAAGGTAATTTTTAAATATTCATTTTCTAATATTTCATTGTTAGTGTTCAGAAATACAACCAGTTTCTGAATGTTAATCTTGTCTACTGCTACTTCGTTGAATTCGTTGATCATTCAAGCCATTTTTGTGTGGCGTCCTTAGGGTTTTCTGTATGTATATAGCATCATGCCATCTGCATAGAGTGGAAATTTTACCTCTTCTGTTCTAGTTTGGACACCTCTTTTTTCTTTTGTTTGTCTGATTGCTGTGGCTAGGACTTCCAATACTATGTTGAATAAAAGTGGTGAGGGTGGGCATCCTTGTCTTGTTCCAGATTTTAGTAGGAAGGCTTTCCAGCTTTTCTCCATTGAGTATTATATTGGCTGTGTATTTATCATAAATGGTTTTTATTATGTTGAGATATGTTCCCTCTGTACCCACTTTGGTAAGAGTTTTTATCATGAATGGATTTTGGGTTTTGTCAAATGCTTTTTCTGCATCTGTCAAGATGATCTTATTGTATGTTTTAATGTCTGGTGGGGCTAGACCTTTCTCTTCTCTTGATTTTCTCCCTCTCCAGTTTTTTTTCTGGGTTTCTTCCTGTTTTTTATATTAAAGCCTGCATGATGATGATGATGATGATGATGATGGTGGTGGTGGTGATGATGATTTGCCTTTTAGGGCTGCACCCGTGGCATACGGAGGTTCCCAGGCTAGGGGTCTAATTAGGAGCTCTAGCTGCCAGCCTACGCCACAGCCCCAGCAGTGTGGGATCCAAGCTGTGCCTGTGACCTACATCACAGCTCACAGCAGTGCTGGATCCTTAACCCATTGAGTGAGGTCAGGGATTGAACCTGCAACCTCATGGTTAATAGTCGGATTTGTTTCTGCTGTGTTACAGTAGGAACTCCCGCATGATTATTCCTATGTGTACAAATCATTTTGATATTTTATTGGTATCATGTTAAATGTACATATTTTTTAAGGGAGAATTGACATTTTCATGAATTTGAGTCTAATTAACCAAGAATGTGGTATGTTTTTCCATTTCTTCAATTCCTCTGCATTTTTTGTGTTTTTATGATTTCTTTTTTATATCTTAAAGTAAGGGAGTAATAATTTTGTTTTGTTTTTTTTTCCTTCCAACTCGCCTAGTCACTTCCACCAGGATCATTTATTAAATAATCCATCCTACTTCTCAGAGATTCTAGGTTCTTTCTCTTTTTTTAATCAACTATATTTTAATTAAAAATAAAACAAAAAAGAGAGTGAAGGAATGCATTTTATATATAGATGAATTATTCCAAAGAAGGCCAAAGAAGGGCCAGTGAGGAACATGTATTTTGAACCAAAGTCAGTGATTATTCCTGCTGTACCCAAATGCCATCCAGATAAAGAGAACCCTGGGTTCCTTCCACTTTGGCTAAAGTACACATAGAAATTTACAAGGAGAAATTCTTGAGAAAAATGGGTAAATAATTCATTTGTTTCATGCCTAATTATACACATGAATAAATAAATCAATGGCTCCTAGACATCTAAAGCATAACATTGTTGTGAACTGGTGAGAATGTCATAAAACCAAGCATGTTTATCCAGTTTTGCACAAGTGAGATCCATTAAAATCAATTACCAAGCTGTTAAGTTTATGGATGCGGGGTTTGTATAGGAAAGAACCTACCCCTCTCTAGGTTCTTTCCTATACAAAATTGCGGCAATGACCTGGATTCATTATTGAACTCAGTTCTGTTCCCTGGATCTGCATGGACAATACTATGTATACTGTTTTTATAACTGAGACTTTAATGTCTACTAAGGCTAATCTCTTCTTATTACTCTTCTTTTAAATATGCAGTATATTAAAAGGTATTGTAAAATTTGTTAAACTGTTTTAGACACACACACACACAGAAAGAAAGCTACAGACCAGTCTTATTTCAAGTATTATTTATCTAAATAATGTATTAACTAACAGATTAAATAGTTTGTTAAAACATACGTGCGCGCGCGCACACACACACACACACACATACACACACGTATGCACACCCCATAATCAAATGGCATTTATTCTGGAAATACAAGGGTATTTTAGTGTTAGGAAATCTATAGCATGTTTAAACACATATTTTTTTCCTTTTCCCCCTCCACCTCTCTCTTTTTCTCTCTCTCACACACAAACCCACAGCCTTAGTAAAACAGTAATAGAAAGCTATCTCTTAAAATATTAAATAATAGCTGTCACAACCCAGAAGCTTCACGTGGGCTTAATAATGAAAAATTCAAATTCCATTCATGTTTTGAATAATGTAAGTAACAAATATTTTCTCACCTTTTTTGTGTTGGTGTACAATACTAATACAGTTAAATGAGTGAAAGAAAACAGGTATAATAAGAAAGGAGAAGACAAATTATTATTTGAAAATTTTACTTTCTGTATTAGTTTCTGTCTATACTAACCTCCTACTCATATCATACTCCCCAAAGTGTAGCAATACTAATAACATGTGGTTAATTTTAGGGGGAAAATGGGAGGGGACATAGGAATATATATTTATGTATAATACTTTTTAATCCAGATTCTTAGTCTTATTAGTACAGAATTATAATCAACATTTTCTCATTTAAATGTCTTGTGAATCTGTCATTATATTCCCTTTTGATTTTTTAGTTTTCATCATCAAAATAAATATATCTTCCAGTAATGACAGTGTGAGGAGTTTGGGTGATTCCCCTTGACAGAAAACAAGTATAAGAATGCTGGAGTAACTGTATTAATATCAGCCAGTATATTTCTTTTTAAATAAAGATTTTTTTTTCCTTTGGCCATGTCCATAGCATGTGAAAGTTCCTGGGCTAGGAATCAAACCCATGCCACAGCAGTGACTAAGCATTGCCAACACCAGATCCTTAACCTGCTGAGCCACCCAGGGAATTCCACAGCCAATATATTCTAAAACAAAGAGCAATACAAGAAATAAGGACATTTCAAAATTATACAAGAATGAATATAGCAGAAAACATAAAATTCTAAATATATGCGCATATAACAACAGAGGCACAAAACACATGAAGTAAAAACTGCTAGAATTGAAAGTAGAAATAGGCAATTCAACATTTATTAGAGTTGGAGATTTCTGTACTCTTTTCCCAACAATTGGTAGAGTAGGTAGATAGAAAAACAGGATATAGAAGACTTAAATAAGGTCAGTTAGGTCAACCAATTTGACCTTATTGATATCTATAGAATACTAGACCCAACAACTCATTCAGAGAGCATTTGAAACATTCATCAGGATGAGCCATATAAGTGGCTGAAAATTTGTTAATAATTCTGAAGTTACGCAGTGTGATTTAAATTAAAGGAAAATTAAAAGTCAATACAGAAAGAAATAAGGAAAATCACCAAATAAGTTGAAATTGAAGATCACATTTCTAAGTAACCCATGGGTGAAAAAAGAATTCACAGGGAAAATTAGAACATATTTTTAGCTGAATGAAAATAAAATTACAATATATCAAAATATTTGGTCTATAGCTAAAGCAGTGCTAAAAAATTAACTTACCGCTTTAAATGCTTATACTAGAAAAGAAGAAAGGTCTAAAGTCAGTTATCTAAGTTGCTGCCTTAAGAAGCTAGAAAAGAAATACTAAGTTAAACTCAAATTAAATAGGAAAGGAAATGATAAAGATGAGAGAAGAACTCAAGTAAACAGAAAATAGGGAGAATCAATGAAAGAAAAATATTCTTTAAAAAAAATTCAGTAAAATCAATAAACCTTTAACGTGAATAATCAAGAAAAAAAGATGTATACTAACAATTTAAGAATGAAAGAATAGATACTATTACACATACTTTAGATACTTTTAAAGGTATTAAAAGAATATTATGAAAAACTGTACACCAACCAGTTTGACAACTTTGGTGAAATGGACAAATTCCCTGAAAAATGCAAATGACTAAAACTGACTCAAGAATAAATATAAAACCTAAATAGACCTTTATAGAATAAGGAAATTCAATTAGTAATTAAAAACCTTTCAACAGCAACAACAACAAATGCAGGCCCTAATGAGATAACTGGTAATTCTGTCAAACACTGAAGAAAGAAAAAAATACAAGTCCTACCTAAATTTTCAGCAAATAATAGGTGTAAGTAAAACATCACAACTAATTTTATGAGGCCAGTATTACCCAGATGCCAAAGCCAAACAAAGACATCACATGAAAAAAAAAGTAGGAGTTCCCTCTGTGGCTCTGTAGGTTAAGAACCTGACATCTCTGTGAGGATGCGGATTTGATCCCTGGCCTGACTCAGTGGGTTAAGGATCTGGTATTGCCATAAGCTACAGCATAAGTCACAGATGTGGCTCAGATCCCACGTTGCTATGGCTGTGGCATAGGTCTGCAGCTGCAGCTCCAATTCATCTCCTGGCCTGGGAACATCCATGTGCCACAGGTGTGACCATAAAAAGAAAAAAAAAAAAGAAAAAGAAAACTACCAGCAAATATTCTTTATGAACATAGACATGAAAGAAAACTACCAGCAAATATTCTTTATGAACATAGACACAAAAATCCCTGACAAAATATTTTTATATGAGATCTAGCATATCACTATCTAAATGCCTAACAAAATATCAGTTTATGAAATGTAAATAGTATATGAAGAGGATAACTCATCATGGCCATGTACGAGTTCTTCTGAAATGAAAGACAGGTTTAACTTACCAAAAAAAAATTTAGTGTAATTCACATTGCTAATAAAGTCAAAAAATTGTATGATCATCTCACTGGATATAAAAAAAGTACTTGATAAAATTCAGCGCAATCACACAATAAAAGCTCAACAAACTAGGACTTGAAGTAAACTTCCTCAACTTGATAAAGAATATTATGAAAACACAACTAAAATCATACCTCATGGTGAATGATTTTATGCATTTCTGGTTAGGATCAAGAACAAGACAAGAATGTTTGCTCTCACCACTTTTATTTAGTATTGTACTGGAGAGCCTAGCTGATGCAGTAGAAAAAAGATATGAAAGGACATATAGAATAGGAAGGAAGAAGTAAAACTTTTATTCACAGATGACCTGTGTAGAAAGTTCTAAGGAATCTGCATTAAAAATTATAGAACTAATATATGAATTTAATAAGGCTGTAGGATGTAAGATAATAAACAAGGTTAATTATATTTCTATATACTAGCAATGAATAATCCAAAAGTGAAATTAAAAAACACCCACATTAGCATTATAAAATTACTTAGAAAAATAGGCAAAACCTGTGCACCGAAAACTTGTGTTGATAGAAATTAAATAAGACCCAGATTAATTGAGCATCACACCCTGTTCTTAAGTTGGAAAATGGAATATTGTTAGGATGGTAATTCTCATAAAATTGATCTATAGAGTCAATGTAATTCCAATCAAAACTGTTAGTCTTTTTCATAGAAATTGAAAATCTAGTTCTAAAATTTTTATGGATGTGCAAAGATATAAAGTAGTCAAAAAAATTTTTGTTAAGTGCAAAATATCAGGTTTTCAGTACCTGAATTTTCAGACTTGCTTATAAAGCTACAGTAGTCAAAACAGTATGGTATTAGCATAAGGATAGACACATAGATGAAAGAAATTTGAGAGTCTAGAAATAGAACCATGCAAAGTATAATTGATTTTTTTTTTACAAAGATGACAAGGTAATTCAAGGTGGAAAGAATAATCTTTTCAAAAAACAATGCTAGAATAACTGAATATACATTATAAAGGAATTAAAAAGATTCTTAATGCTGTCTTCAGACTATACTAAAAAATTTTATTCAAAGTGGATCCTAGACATAAACATAAATGCTAAAAAAAATCATGCTGCATCAAAGAAGCCAGAAACAAAAGATTACATACTATGTGATTCCATTTATATGATTCTCTGGAATAAGCAAAACTGTAGTGACAGAAACCAAATTAGTAGCTACCCGGGTCCTGAGGTAGGAGTGCAAATTGACTCTAAAGGGAGAAAACTTAGGGATGAGTAATTGAAGTGTTTTAAACTTGATTATAAAGGTAGTTTTCACAAATGTGTACCTTCATGGAGACTTTTTGAACTGAATTTTGTTATACTTCACATAAAGCTGAAATAAAAATAATGCAATCTTGAGTCCCTGTTTGGCTCAGCAAGTTAAAAGACCCGGCATTGTCTCTATGAGGATGCACGTTCAATCCCTGGCCTGGCTCAGTGGATTAAGGATTTGCCATTGCTGTAAGCTGCAGTGTAGGTCACAGGTGCTGCATGGATCCAGTGTTGCCATGGCTCTGGGGTAGGCCACAGCTGCAGCTCTAGTTTTACCCCTGACCCGGGAACTTCCATATGCTACAGATGCAGTAAAAAATAACAATCCTGTAGTTTTAAATTAGGTTAACAAAAAGTTTGCTACCCCTCATTTCTCCTGTCCTTGATGCATAACCTGTCTTATCCCTTGTTATTCTTCAGAAAAAGCACTTTCCACTACTTTGGCTACTTGTTCTATTTACCGTCTTATAGTAATGGTGTATACTGCTATCTCTTGGTCCACTAATGTTTACCATCCATTAATATCCTCTTACAACATATGACTAACTTTCATAGTACCTTCCTTTGCCTTATCTTGTCACCCTGATATGTTTAACTATTGCTAGTTAAATCCACACTTATTGTGACCTTGTAAATATTGTTCAATAATAAAGCAAACAGTGTGTGGTTATGTTGTTTCTTGTACAGCTTTTAATTAAATAATCGCCTCATTTTAAAAATTTGCTTAGGTACCGTTGCCTCTGAGTTTGTCTTAATAGAGACTTCAGTCCATTTTTGTAGTAACTTTCATCTGAAAGACAATTGGTTTGGTTATCTTCCTATGATAACCTTGCTAGAACCTTTAATTTTTCTGACTTAATCTTGACTGCCCACTAGCTATTTCACAGTTGTCATAAGGCTTCTTTTTGCTCTCATCCTAGAAATTCCCTACATCTGCTTCCTGTGTTGGAGCCTTGATTTCTTGCGTCCCATACCTTCATGATATACTCCCTCATTTACTGGAGCATTTCCTCTAGTGCTTCCTGGAAAGGGATAACTGAGGATAAATTTTTTGAGATTTTACATACCCGTATATGCCATAGTCTACTGCAGTTATGTGATGTTTTAGGGTGAGTGTAGCATTCTAGATTGAAAATCATTTTTACTCAGGATTTTTAAAGTATTGCTGCTCTAATATTGTCAGGCTTCCAGTTTTTCTGTATGACTTCCAGTTTTGTTACTGGTGGTCTAGTACCATTCTGGTTCCTGATCTTTTATTTGCCTTTTGGGGGAAGGAATGGAAAGGGTGGTTTTTGTTTTTGTCTTTAGAAGTTATTATATTCTCATCATGCCTGGTGTTCTGAAATTTTATGGCATTATATCTTGGTGTGAGTCTCTTTATTTACCCTGCTGTGCACTTAGTAGGTCCTTGCTTTAAGAAGACTTACATTCTTCAGTTCTTGTTAATTTCTTGCCTTTTTTTTTGATATTTTCTGTTTTCATTGTTCTTTCTAGAGTTCCTACAAATTAATACTAGACTTCCTGAATTGCTTTTTCTTTTCTTTCTTTTTTTTTCTTTTTTTATGTTTTCCTCTATTACTCATCTCTTTCTTTTTTGCCTTCTGGGAAATTGCCTTAACATTAAACTCTTATTGATTTTTTTTTTCAGGTTTTATCCTCTGTTTTTTTCTTATTGGTTCCTTTTCTGGTTAATGATGCAAATTTTCTCTTACATGAGAATATTTAATGAGTTTCTTTAACATTTTCCTCTGTCCCATCATTCTCTCTGTTTCTCAGCACTCTAATTTTGTTTTGGTCTCTGTCTTTAATATAGGAAACGTTCTTCTAATGCATAAAGATCCTTGGTTGTCCATATTTAAAAGGTGTTAAAAGCTGGTTAAAAGCTCTGAGTTTGAGGGCAGGGCTCTTGTCTGTGGCCTGTGCTGTGGGAAATCCCTAAATGTCATGATCTTTCTCTAGGTTAGTCAGTTTGAGGTCCTTTTCTGGAGAAAAATCTACCACCTCTTATGTGGAGTTGTTTATGTTCTAGAGCTTTACTAAAGAAAGGGGCTTTTAATCTCATTCAGCTTTCACATAAGCCTCTGAAATTAGTCACAAGTTTACCTTAGCTATTTCTGTGTCTATTTAAGTCTGAAGTCATTTGGGTTTAGTTTTTCTGGAAACTTTGCTTCTGATTTCCAAAGGATTGGGAAGTCATTGACTACAGTGAATGGAGTTGGAGACTTGGAATTCTAATAGTTCCAAGAATTTCCTGGCCCTGAATCTTTCTGGGGTTCTGTGAGAATCAGCTTGCTTCTTATCTATAGGCATTTAAATTTAATATTCCTCATCTCACATATCATCCTTTTCTTTCCTATCTTTATAAATTATGCTCTAGGGTTACAGTTTTATAGCTTCATCAAAGGTGTTTGTTTCCTTATTCTTATTTATGAGTGATTGGGAATACAAAAGCTTTACTCTGATATTTTGAAATCAAAGTCTGTTTTCTCCCCCTCCTTTTTATAAACACACTGTTCTGTAGCTCTTCCCTCACCTCCTTAGTGTACCTTGGTGATCATTTCATATCAGTACATACAGGTCTACATCATTCATTTTAATAGCTGTATGGTATTTCATAAACTGCTTTATCATAATTTATGTAATCATTCCCTTTAAAGAGTATTTTGGTTGTTTCTAGTTTTTGCTTTCATGAACATTGGTGCAATGAATATACCTTAACCTACTTTTTGGTGAATTTTTATGAATATGTCCATATAATAAATTCCTAGTGGTATTATTGCCTAGTCTAAGACTATGTGCATTTAAAATTCTGTGTCATTGGAGTTCCCGTTGTGGTGCAGTGGAAACGAATCTGACTAGGAACCACAGAGGTTGTGGGTTCAATCCCTGGCCTTGCTCAGTGGGTTAAGGATCTGGTGTTACCATGAGCTGTGGTGTAGGTTGCAGATGCAGCTTGGATCTGATGTTACTGTGGCTGTGACGTAGGATGGCAGCTGTAGCTCTGATTGGACCCCTAGCCTAGGAACCTCCATATGCCATGGGTGCGGCCCTAAAAAGCAATAAAATAAAATAAAATAAAATAAAATTTTGAATCATTGTCAGATTGTCTTCTAGAAAGTACATTCCTACCAACAGTCTGAAAGTGTTACCTTCACAGTAGTGGGTTTTATCAAGCTTAAATTTTTTTCAATCTGATAAGTGAAAAATGGGAATGTATCCTTGTTTTTATTTGCATTTTTAATTTTTTTCTTAAGCTTATGAAATTCATTTTTCTGCAGATTTATAATGTTTATTATATACACTGTCATTTATAATGTTATTTATCTTACTGGCTTCTCTGAGCTATTTGTAAATTCAAAAAAAAAAATTACCCTTTTGTCATATATGTTGGAAATGTATCGTCCCAGTTTGCCAGTGGTATTACAATTCGGTTTATGGTACTTTTGCCAAAAAAATCTTTGACTTTTTAGTCATATTTATCTAACTTTTTCTGTACAACTTCTGGGTAAGGTAGCGTTAATGTATAAATAAACCATAGTTTTCCTTTATGTGAATAAAAACCAATTACATAAAGGAAAAGAAGAACCCATTCACAAAATTAACCAAAAGATCATTTATCTAGAAATAAACCTAATAAGCCATAACAGAACTTACATAAAGAAATCTTTTAAAACTCTACTGAGAAAGCAAATATTTCTTGGACAGGATACAAAAAGCACTAATCATAAAAGAAAATTGGATAAATAGGACTATCAAAGTTAACATTTTTTGCTCATCCTAAGACAATAGGAAGATGACTGGACATGCCACAGAATGGAAAAAAAATTATTCCTGGTACTTAAAATTGACCAAAAACAGTAACAACAACACCTTATTTCCGGAATATATAAAAAACCTGAAATCAGTATTTTAAAAAATCAACCACCTTATATAAAAATGGTTCAAAGACACAGATATTTCACAGAAGATATACAGTTGCTTAACACATGAAAAGATGTTCACTATCATTAGGCATTAATAAATGTAAATTAATACCATAGTGTTTTAATTTGTAGAGATACTACTGCATAACCAGTGGAATAACTAAAATTGAAAACTGATAGCTCTAGGAGTTCCCGTCATGGTGCAGTGAAAATGAATCTGATTAGGAACCATGAGGTTGTGGGTTCGATCCCTGCCTTGCTCAGTGGGTTAAGGATCCAGCATTGCCATGAGTTGTGGTGTAGGTTGCTGATGCCGCTCAGATCTGATATTGCTATGGCTGTGGCATAGGCTGGCAGCTGTAGCTCCAAATTGACCACTAGCCTGGGAACCTCCATATGCTGTGGGTGCAGCCCTAAAAAGCACCCCCCCCCAAAAAAAAAACCCTGATAGGACTAAATAGTTATGAGGATGTAGAGCAGCTGGAACATCATCTGTTGCTGGTGGGAATGCAAAAATGGTCAACCACTTTGGAGAATTGGTAGGTTGTTTCTTATAAAGTTAAAACATAGCATTTACCTTATTTGTCAGGAGTTCACCAAGACCAGGTTTGATGGTTTGCTAGGAGGTTTCAAAGGACTCAGCATGTGATCATACTCATTGTTCTGATTTATTATAACAAAGGATACAAAGCTTAGTGAACAAAAGGAAAAGGTTCATGGGGAGAAATCCTGGGAAGATAAGGTGCAAATTTCCAAGGGTCCTCTCCCAGCAGAATCATACAAGGTATATTTAATTCCCCCAGCAAGGAGTTGTGACAATATATGTGAAATGTAGCCAGCCAGGAAAGCTTGTGAAGAGTATAGATAGAGACTGATCCCTCTGCCCAGCACATACCCAGTTTCAGAAGGAAAACAGGTATTGCCATAAACCATATTGTTTTCCTGAACAGTTTAGGCAGAGTGAGCCATTCTTATCTGTTAGAGGGTAGGAATCCTCTCAGTTTCCAAGATCCAAATTCCCAGATGCTAACCAAGGGTCAGTTTTGCAAGCAGCCTTTTTAAGGATTAACAGTCAGTCTACACACCATGCAACCCAGCATTTCACTCCTAAGTATTCATGAAGAGAAGCAAAAGTATATATCAGAAAAGTAAATGTCCACTAAAACAAAAACAATAAAAACTGATGTAAGAATGCTCTTAGCCAAAACTGGAAAAATCTCATATATTCAACAACTGGAGAATGGATAAATAAGTAGGTAGTCTATTTTGGAATACTACTTGGTGATTTAAAAGAACTAATTAGTGATACACTAACGACATGAATAAATCTTCAAGACAATACAGTAAGTGAAAGAAGCCAAATACAAGAGTATATATACTATGTGATTTAATTTATAAGCAGTTAAGAACCAGAAAAACTAATCTATAATTATAGAAATCAAAATATGATTGGGGACAGAGAGAAATTAATTGGAAAAAAGCACAAGAGGATGTTCTGGGGTAAGAGATGTTCTTGTCTTGTGTGGTGGTTACACAGATTTAAAAAGTTGTTAAAATCATCAAACTTAACACTTAAGGTATATGCAGTTCATTGTTAATTACAAGTCAATGAAAAATAACTATTGAGGAATATTGAAAAATAGATAAGTGGAAATGTGTACTTAAATAGGAAGAGTATCTTGTAAAAACTTTGGTTCTAAGTTAGTATAAATCAAGTGTTATTAAAATAAGACCAACTTTTGCTTTGAGCTTTGTTTTTGAACTTAACGAAATGATTCTAAAGTTCATCTGGAATTGAAAGCCAAGTTTATTAATGAGACTGTGAGGAACTATAAAGAAAGCATTTGAGTTGAATTTAAAGGATGATTGAAATGGCAATGAATGGGAATAGAGGTGGAAGAAAGATCATGGACTCAATTCAAAATGCAAAGAAAACTGAAGAGATTGATCCAGTAGAATTAGAGTTTAGAGTGTGGAGGGGAAAGAGAGCACGTTGTACTGGTTCGTGAAACTTTGAGCTGTATTCTGTAGATACTAGAGATTGACCATGTTATTTTAATTGAGTAATGGTGTGATTAGATGCATGTTTTAGGTAGCCAGTTCTAGTGACACTGTGGATAATGAATTGAGGAGAGGAGAAATTAAATTTAAGGGCTTTTTGCCTTAGTTTGTACTGCCTACTTAATCTGCTCCGCCCTCTGTACCTGTCAGAAATCCATTTCATTCATTAAGTGGCTCTCCCTTAAACATACACACACTCTTACTCTTATAATTATACATTCTGCCTTGTAGATTGTAGAGTAATAAAGGTCAGATAGAACTCTGTCCCTCTGGCCTTTGTTTATAAGCATGTATGAATGATTTTTTCCCTCTCTTTTTCATCACCCATCCCTTTGTCAGCACCTCATAGAAAGCTGTTGCTTAATGAACATTTGTTGAATTAGAAACAAATCATTGTTCCATGTGAGAACTTTTTAGGGTCCAATAATGACCGAGAAGATGGCCCCAAAAAAAAAAAAGTGATGAATTTGAGGGCAGTTTAGTGGGTGGCCTTGGAGATTGAGAGAGTAGTGATGTCATGAAAAATGCTCACATTTGAGTAATACACAGAGTAAAAGGTACCAGCAAAAGAAGCATATAAAGGAGGCTAGAAGAATATCGCAGGAAGATTATTTTGATTTTTTTATTGGAAAATTTGGAGAGAAAACTTTAAATCATTTATAATACTTATAGTTTCTTACCTTTGTAATTTTAACCTTTATTTTTAAAGATTAAAAAAAATTTTTTTTGGCCATGCCTGTGGTATATGGAAGTTCCTGGGGCAGGGGTTGAACCCGTGCCATAGCAGTGACCCGAGCTGCTGCAATGACAATATCAGATCCTTAACCCGTTGCACCACAAAGGAATTCCTTGAAGGTATTTTAATATGAGACGTAACATATGAACCTGAGAATCGTTGACATTTACCATTGTAGAAATAGCCACTTCTAGAGTGTTCTTTCTATATGTTATAGTGACTTTGTAGTGGATGCTGAAACAGAGAGAGGTAGAGGATGTGTAAGTGAACACATGTGTATATGTGTCTCTATTTGGTCCTGAGAAAATGACATCCTGCCAGGACATACGAACAGAAGAACGATACTGGAAATAGCTAGAGTAAAGATTGTTTTCCTGTCACCACACAGCAGATATGGAGAATAGTAAAAGAAGACAGATGGACAGTTCTGCTAGTTTTAGAGTGTTCTAATAGAGAAAAGAAACATTCTGTTCCTTTGATTCAGAAAATGGATTTCTAGGCTAAATTACTGGTTTCAGTAATAAGTTTCATATTCTGACCAAAGAAACATTTTTTTTTTTGCCCTGGAGATAATGACTACATGCTCTTTTCAGAATTTTGCTTTTGTGGAAACTAAAGTGCTGTCATAAAAACAATACCATTATTTGGATCTTAGTGCTAATGATCTACTGTGAGTAGACTAATGATGGGTAAGAACACTAGTATTGTAAGGCCAATTGTAACAAAGGAACCAAGCACAGGTTTTAATTAGCTGATTCCTGGAGATGTAATGGTAGATTTAAAAAGAAAAACTAATAAGCTAGTTATTTTGATTTTGTTGATTACACTATAATAATAGGACACATACTTTCATCTTTTTTTATTACTATTATTTTTATTTTATTTTTTGCTTTTTTAGGGCCACACCCGAGGCATATGGAGTTCCCAGGCTAGGGGTCCAATCAGAGCTGTAGCTGCTGGCCTATACCACATCCACAGCAACGCAGGATCCGAGCCACGTCTGTGTGTGTCTGTGACCTGCACCACAGCTCATGGTGGCGACATATCCTTAACCCACTGAGGGAGGCCAGGGAGCGAACCTGCATCCTCATGGATGCTAGTCAGATTCGTTAACCGCTGAGCCATGACAGGAACTCCAATCTTTTTTTAAAAAAAGTGCCTCATTGTTTCGAGGACTTTGTGACAGAAAATAAATTTCTAACTTCCAATGGTGACAGTGGAAATACTTTAAATAATTTTTTTTCTGTGCATTTTTCCCTAGGCTGCTCAAAATTGATATGAGACTATCAAATTATAATCACATAGACCATAAAGCAGCTATAAAATAATAGAGATTATTACTATTGACTAAACGAAGTTAAAAGTTTGTGTTCCAGGAGTTCACACTGTGGAACAGTGGACTAAAGATCTGGCATTTGCTGCAGCTTGGTGTAGGTCACAGCTGCAGCCGGATTCGATCTCTGGCCTGGGATCTTCCATATACCATGGGTGCAGCTATAAAAAAAAAAAAAAGTTTAGTTTAGTCTTAATCTTGTAATTTAAGAAATAGAAGAAATAGAGTTTTAAATATGCTCTTTAGTGCCATAATAGATGCTCTCATGCTGAATTTTCACCACATCAGGATCCTCCATCAATGTATATCCATTCCTGTAATAACCATTATTGGGTATATACACAAGTCTTTGTTAATGTCCCCCATATGTCTCACTTTAACCTAGGAACTTCCCCATATTTCTTCATTTTAATCTTTGCAATCATTCCCTTTCTTGAGATACTACTCCCTAGAGAATGTTTAGAACTTAGCACTTTAATATACAGATGGCCAGCAAACACATGAAAAAATGCTCAACATCGCTGATTATAAGAGAAATGCAAATCAAAACTACCATGAGATATCACCTCACACCAGTCACAATGGCCATCATTAGTAAGTCCACAAATAACAAGTGCTGGAGGGGCTGTGGAGAAAAGGGAACCCTCCTGCACTGTTGGTGGGAATGTAAACTGGTACAGCCACTATGGAGAACAGTCTGGAGATACCTTAGAAATCTATACATAGAACTTCCATGTGACCCCGCAGTCCCACTCTTGGGCATCTATCCGGACAAAACTCTACTTAAAAGAGACACGTGCACCCGCATGTTCATTGCAGCACTATTCACAAGAGCCAGGACATGGAAACAACCCAAATGTCCATCGACAGATGATTGGATTCGGAAGATGTGGTATATATACACAATGGAATACGACTCAGCCATAAAAACGGAATGCCATAATGCCATTTGCAGCAACATGGATGGAGCTAGAGAATCTCATACTGAGTGAAAAGAGCCAGAAAGACAAAGACAAATACCATATGATATCACTTATAACTGGAATCTAATATCCAGCACAAATGAACATCTCCTTAGAAAAGAAAATCATGGACTTGGAGAAGAGACTTGTGGCTGCCTGATGGGAGGGGGAGGGAGTGGGAGGGATCGGGAGCTTGGGCTTATCAGACACAACTTAGAATAGATTTACAAGGAGATCCTGCTGAGTAGCATTGAGAACTTTGTCTAGATACTCATGTTGCAACAGAACAAAGGGTGGGGGAAAAATGTAATTGTAATGTATACATGTAAGGATAACCTGACCCCCTTGCTGTACAGTGGGAAAACAAACAAACAAACAAAAAAAAAATACATAACATGAAAAAAAAAAACAGAACTTAGTGCTTTAAATCCCCCTTTTCTAACTTCCTTATGTCGCCCTTTGTGCATTTAATTTCAGCAAAATTAACTAATGAATCATAGTGTGTGAAGCAGTTGGAATAATAATGACATGTTAAATAACTAGTTGTAAAGTTTTTGTCAGTTGATACATATTAAGGAAGCATTTATTGAATTATAAGATACTTTATTAACTTTATGCCCTAGGTGGTCAAATGATGAAATATTAAGCACCAAGGAATAAAAATGGAAATATTCTACTTACTGATCACTTATGTTGCTGCTTATACACACTTATACCCATTTCAGTTTGTCATTCTCATTTTAGGGAGATAGTAACTATAATTTCCCAGATACTTTGTACATTGTACTATATCAAGTATAAGTGAATAGTAAATGTTTGAAAGGGCAAAGTAAACCCCATATTAATATTTCACTTCCTTCATTACATGGATTCTAAAGTATCTTACCCAAGTTTTGATGGCTAAAATGATTAAGTTTTTTAAAAAATACCTGTGCTAGGAGTTCCTGACATGGCGCAGCAGAAACGAATCCAACTAGGAACCGTGAGGTTGTGTGTTTGATCCCTGGCCTCTCTCAGTGGGTTAAGGATCCGGTGTTGCCATGAGCTGTGGTGTAGGTCGCAGACACGACTTGGATCTGGCATGGCTATGGCTGTGATATAGGCCAGCAGCTGTAGCTCTGATTAGGCCCCCAGCCTGGGAACCTCCATATGCCATGAATGTGGCCCTAAAAAGACAAAAAGACACACACGCATACACAAAAACTTGTGCTTTCATGACTGCACATTGTTGTTGCTGTCATTTGAAGGACTGCCTCTCTTTACATCCTGGCTGGGTAATGCTTGTGCTGAAATTAAGCTACCCTCTCTCTGATGGCTCTTCTGGGAGATCTCCATTCCTTTTGCTTGCCAGACACCTGTCCTGCATTACTCCAAATTTTGCTTTAGTGGAGTAGTCCTTTTACCAGAGATCAAAACTGAAGATTGATAGACCAGTATTGAAATTCACCAATATTTGCTTGCAGTAGAGTTCTTCACCATTACTAGTGTAATACTAAAGAATTCTGTTATTGCCAGAAAATGGAACAGATGGCAGTTCCATCAGAATATAATATTATTGTTTGGTCTTTTTTTAAAAAAAGGTTTTTATTTTTTAATTGTAGCTGGTTTACAATGTTCTGTCAGTTTTCTACTGTACAGCAAAGTGACCCAGTCACACATACATATATATATATTCTTTTTCTCACATTATCCTCCATCATGCTCCATCGTAAGTGACTAGATATAGTTCCCAGTGCTATACAGCAGGATCTCATTGCTCATCAATTCCAAAGGCAATAGTTTGGTCTATTGTTTGGTCTTTATCATTGAGAAAAACATTTTTTCCCCTTTTTATGGCTGTACCTGTGGCATATGGAAGTTCTCAGGCTAGGGGTCAGGCTATAGCCGCCAGCCTATGCCACAGCCATAGCAACACCAGATCTGAGCCACACCTGCAACCTCCACTGCAGCCTGTGACAACACTGAATTCTTAACCCACTGAGCAAGGCCAGGGATCAAACCCACCTCCTCATGGATACTGTCAGGTTCCTGAGCCTCAAGAGGACTGAATAAGCAAATTTTGAAAATCAAGTTTCTACTCTATTTCATGTTTTTCATCCTATGCTGTAGCTGGTATCCCTCGAGGGGACCTGTAGATAGATTTGGGTGGTATTAATTGGACAAATAATACAATATCTTACATTAGAATATAGTTTGAAGAAAATGGAACATATTTGTAAGTAGCTGTCTGTGGGTCTATTTGATTAAGGTCAGTAAAACTAGAGACTGCTTGTTTTGGCCAGTAAATTTGGCAAATGAAATAAATAGATTAGGAATAGAGAGTTCCCTTGTGGTGCAGCAGGTTAAGGATCCGGCATTGTCTCTGCAGCAGTCCAGGTCACTGCTGTGGTGAGGGTTTGATCCCTGGCCTGGGAATTTCTACATGCTGCAGGTACAGTTCCCCCCCTCCCCACCAAAATAGACATTATGTGATCATGTTAAGTGAAATATAGTGAAATGAAATGTCAATGCTATGCATTTTATGCTTTGGATCTCTTTGCAAGAATGCCAGTAATATATAAATAGATAGGGGAGTTCATGCTGTGGTGCAATAGGATCAGCGGTGCCTTGAGAGAGCTGGGACACAGGTTTGATCCCTGGCCCAGCACAGTGGATTAAGGATCTGGCATTGCCACAGCTGCAGCCTAGGTGACAACTGTGGCTCAGATCTGATCCCTGACCTGGGAACTCCATATGCTGCAGGGCAACCCCCCCCCCCAAAAAAAAAGAAAAAGAAAAAAATAGATATGGTATAAAAGAAAGAATACTTGAAGAGATTGCAATAATGGCCTCTAAAAAAGGAAATCAGTTCGAGGACAAAAGCTGAGATTGTGATATTGGGGCAAAAGGATAATAGCAGGGAAGATAAATAACTAGACAAAAATGTCAGTGACCTAAGTATTGCTGTGATAATCGAGGTTATGCAATACATCTTCAGCCAGATTTTCCTAGTCTGATCTAAATTAAATACTTTGTAAAACTAAAACATGTTTTCATGACAGTGTATTACACTGATGCTTAATTTTGTAATATAGCCATTGCAGACTATGCCTTAGGATAAATGAAACTAAAGCCAAGGTCCTCCTTGTGTTTTTGGTAAAAGTTCATTGGATAGTTCCTGTTTACTGCTAAAATTAGAATGACGAGAAGACTAGCATGATCTCTGTATAAGGTTGATATACACATTCAAGGAGGATTCCATATTTTTAAGTTGATATTTTTATTTGATTCACTTACTACCAGGCTGTTTTCCTGCTGCAAAGGAAATTGTTGGAGTCCATTTGTACTTTCTCCTTAGTCCGTCACTATTGGTAGAATCACCAACCACCAAGATCATTGCAGCACAGTCCAGACATTTTCGTTCAATTTTGAAAATAATGCCCTTGCACCAGCCAGTTGCAACAATGATATATAAATATATGCTTTGTTCATTATGTGTGCATGGTAGTATGTAATCATAGGCACAGACACCAAAGCTCTAGTTTTATGACATTTGACATCAAGAAACAGGGAAATCCATTGGAGACCATAGACCATGCTGAAGCTTTATGATGGCCCCTCATTCTCTCTCCCAGATCAATTTGGCCTTCTGGCAGATAGTATACATCTGTAAAATTTGGAATGTTGAGTTGGTTAAAAATGAAAATAATGCTCCAAAGCAAAGAGACCTTCTGTGAAATATATCTGGATGTAGTTAGGTGAATATATTGTGTCTGCTAGTACTCACCCCATCAGAGTTGTTAGCGCCAACTTTATTGAACTAAAGCGAAAATTCACTATTTTGGCATTTGGATTTTTTTTTCCTTTCTCAGTGGGTAGAAACTACCTGTTCTGAGCGAGGAAGATAGAGCAACTCATTCTACTGAGATACCTATAGCTGACCCAAGTTTCATTTTGTTTATAATGGCAGGCTAAGATTTGTTATCCAAGACTCATCTTTTCATTGTCTGGAAAGACCATAAGGCTAATCAGTGGGGTGCAAACAAGTTTCAATACATCTAGACACTAGAGAGATACCACCAGAAGGAACAGTAATTGACCAGAAGTCCCAATAGTGACCAAATTACATCTTTACCCTTTGACATAAGGAAATAAGGTAGCTGTTTGTTCTGCTAAAGACAGGAAAAGACAAAGGGAAAATGGTATGGAGCAAATGTTCTCCAAAAGTCTCACCCTCACCCAGAGTAGCAGGAAATCTTGAAAGAAGACTGTTGAGGTATTCAAAGCCATGGGAAAGCTTATGAAGACATTATGCTATACCAGAAAGAAACAAAAGAGGAAGAGCCATTTGATAAACTTCAGGAGGAAAAGTTCTCATTCCTGATAACTTATGGAAACTTCTTGCCTTCAGCTTATTACAACTCTTTAAGAGAATCAAGTGAGCTGGAAGATACATTGCTAGTGTTACCTTTTCTACTTTTATTTATTTATTTATTTATTTATCTGTCTTTTTGTCTTTTTTTCTTAAGACCACACCCATGGCATATGGAGCTTCCCAGGCTAGGTGTCTAATCGGAGCTGTAGCCGCTGGCCTACACCAAAGCCACAGCAATGCCAGATCCAAGCTGCATCTGCAACCTACACCAAAGCTCACGGCAACGCCAGATCCTTGACCCCACTAAGCGAGGCTGGGGATGAAACCCCAAACCTCATGGCTCCCAGTTGGATTCATTTTCCCTGCGCCACGATGGGAACTCCTTTTTTTTCTTTCTTTTTTTTTGTCTTTTTGTCTTTTTTTCTTTTTCTACTTATTTTTAAGTAACTGTTTAATCTAGAATTCTTAAATTCAATTAATTTATTTAGATGGGCCCTGGATGTACTCCTTTGTCTCTTCAAAAGAGTACATTCAAGTCCAGAATAGGTGTTAGCTTGTTTCAGATTAAGAAAAAGTGAAGTTATTTTTGGTGAAGCCCCCAGCTTCTTGAAGGAAAAAGAGTTAATTTTAATACTGACTTTAAGATGAAAAGTAGGTCCCTTTTATACTTTATAAAGTGAGCCCATTAATCAAGAAAGGAACAGTGTATGGCTAGCATCATTCATGTAATTCCAAGTAATAAATAGATTTTCTTCCTGAAACATTGTGGGACACAAGTGATTGTAAGGGGGAATTAGGACTGTGAGCCCCATTTTTTGGTTATCATCAGTAATAAGTTTGGTTATAAACTTTGATTTGTTATAAAAAATTAAGCTTTCAGGGTCTTTTCATGTTCCATGGGAGCTAAATTTTTTGCTTCACAGGAAACTGAAGTAATATTTCAAGAACCCCTCCATATTTTGCCTTTCCATATAGTAACTGGTCATACTTCCTTACCAGGCTGGTCTCTTCATTGATCTCATATTGGTTAAATTTTCATGGAGGCAATCAGGTGCATAATTAGGCTTCCGTGTTCACTGTTGTGTTGAATTACTTTTGGGCCTTAAATGTAGATACAGCTGCCAAGCTTAAATACCATACAGTTGTTTCTCTCTTTATATAAAGTATACTACTTTGTAAAGATTTTACAAGGAAAATATCTTTTTCCTCATTAAAAAATTACCCTCTACCTTATGCCAAATTTCCTTTAAGTATTTCTTCTGTGAACTATATTGTATCTTGCTAACTATCCATGAGCTGTGTTACTGGTTTTTAGCCCAAAAAGGTCATCCCTGATTATTTCCAGTCAATCCAGATATGATTGATTAAATAAAAGGCATTTATTTTAACATGAAGAGAAAATTAGTAGCATTGTCTCTTTCATTCCCCTTTATTTCTTGCTTTTCCTTATTGGTCTTTATATTTTTCATTCCAAAGAGCCAAAAATGTTTGTTACCACAACTTTTGCATTTTTATTATTTCATTTTATTTTTTATATTTTTGTCTTTTTAGGGCTGCACTTTTTGCTTCTTTTTAGGGCAAATGGAAGTTCCCAGGTTAGGGGTAAAATCGGAGCTGCAGCTGCCGGCCTATGCCATAGCCACAGGATCTGAGCTGCGTCTGTACACCACAGCTCATGGCAACGCTGGATCCTTAACCCACTGAGAGAGGTCAAGGATTGAACCAGCATCCTCATGGGTACTAGTCAGGTTCATTACCACTTAGCCATGACAGGAACTCTCTGATTTTGCATTTTTATTTCTATTACTCTTTGCAGTTTCCCCCTTTTTCTTTAAATAAGAAAACCAGTATAATCTCATATATAAACTTAAATAGATTTTATAAATTACATATAGCATAATTCTGAAATAAGAATTTCTATATGTATTTCTATCTGCTTTATTATGTCCTTGTTGATTTATATTTGATTATTTTCTTTTGTGTTTTATCATTATTGAAATGTGTCAGATGACCATTTGAGGTTTTTATTATTATTGAAATGTGTCAAATGACCATTTGAGTCTGCTGAGACTGTACAGACTGAGTTAAACAGATACTGTCCTCATCCTTTTGGAATTTTGTGGGTCAATAGAATACAGAGACAAATACAAAGATGAGGATAGAGACATGCGTGCAGATATCAAACATATTAATAAAATACTCTAAATAAAAAAATTTTTAAATAATTTTTATAAGCTCTATCATCTCCTTACAGTTGGCCTGAAACAACAAAGTTCAATTCCTTTCTGGACACATGGATCTAGATAGCATTGATCCAGTAGATAAGAGAGAGAACCTTCTTTGAATTTTTATGCTCCAAGCACTATGTTAAGGATTTTTTTTTCATGTATTACATCATTTAATTCTTGTGATATCACTATGAGGTAGTAACTATTTTTATTCACTTTGCGCAAGTAAGGAAACTGCCTGGATTTTCCTCTCCTGAGGAAGTCTTAAAAATTGTAGAGCTCTCTATAGGATCAGTAGAGCTGAGAATGATGGAGTAGTGCTCTGAACCAAATCAAAATACTCAGGTTAGACCATTTCTACTCTGCCATTAGAACACTGGTTTCATATATGTTGTTCTCACTGCTGCTAAATACTACTAAATAATACCAAAATTGAAAAAATGTAGAAGTTTCTAAAACATTTTTAGGTCCCTCGAGTATCCATTTGCTAGAGGTGTTAAGATGTTAAAACTTACATCACTGGTTAGAGTCTCTTTATGGAATGGTTAGATTTGTTCTTTTCTTTGGACAAAAGGAAACACTCTTAATCCTGTCCACTTGTCTTAACGAATGCTTGCTGTTAAGCACAAAGTGGTTAATAAAGAGGACTCAAAGAGTTAGAATTTACTCTTCAACTAGAAAAATAGGGCAAAATATTAATTTTTTTTGAAGTTTTAGTCATTCTTTTAGTTCTGCATTTTGAAATCATAATTTACCAAATACTGCCATCTTGATCTGAAAATGTAAGAGATTTAGAATTACCTGATTTACAGTGTATTTCTGACTGCCTCCTGATTATTTTATATGAAACTGTGATAGTCTGCTTTGACTCCCTCATAAAGATAAGAAAAATATTTCCTAGAAAATGATGTCATTGTGGAATCATTTGTTCTATTGAGTGATGTGATATTATGAAACATCTCTCATTGCATTTTCCACATTGCTTAACTATATTTACCTTTTCTTACAATCCTATCCTTCTGTCATCTCTATTAATATTTAGTTTCCTTTTGAGCTTAAATTTTTGAGAAATTTTAATTTATCCTATCACACTAAAATTTGAATTTTTACTTTTTTTTCCTTGTTTTTTTTGTCTTTTTGCCATTTCTTGGGCCACTCCCATGGCATATGGAGGTTCCCAGGCTAAGGGTCCAATTGGAGCTGTAGCTACCAGCCTACACCAGAGCCACAGCAACGCGGGGTCTGAACCACGTCTGCAACCTACACCACAGCTCACGGCAACGCTGGATGGTTAACCCACTGAGCAAGGGCAGGGATTGAATCCGCAACCTCATGGTTCCTAGTCAGATTCATTAGCCTCTATGCCACGACAGGAACTCCTAAAATTTGAATTTTTAAAGTTCAAATTGGGAAAACTAGTGACTATATTTTGAGATTTGTTATGTTTTCTTCATATAGCTATATAAAATATGAAAATTAAAATTATTGTTTAATCTGAGATCAAGTATTTATTAATTTAAATTTCATTTTATTAATGGCTCTTATGTTTGTTTACCACATATGGTTCTGCTGCTCACACTAGATTCTTTAGCCCACCTTAAAGTCCTTGTTCACCTTTATTGATAATCAAAAGTCTACATTGGGGAGTTCCTACTGTGGCACAGTGGGATTGGCAGTGTCTCTGCAGCACCAGGATGTGAGTTCATTCCCAGCCCGGCACAGTGGGTTAAAGGATCCAGTGTTGACACAGCCTGGGCCACAAGTGCACCTAGGATCTGATCCCTGGCCCAGGAACTCCATATGCTATGCGGCTGCCAGAAAAAAAGAAAAAGAAAAAAGAAAATGAAAAAACAGTCTACATTGGTATAGATATTGCTAACCTAGACCTTAGTTATTTGTCATAATTTAAAAAAATCCATTAGCTAGACCCTTCCTACGCTCATCTGTGGACTTCCTTTTAGGGACCTTTATCTTATATAATGTATTAAATCTCTGAAATGGATTTTCATAACACTTTTTTATAGTACTGTGAATTTAATAGTAAAAATGAATTGTATTCCCTACTAAAGGAGTTTGAATTTTCTACATCCTGGTCATGAGAACTTGATTTTCCAACCTAAAGTTGTTAAGTAAGCTCTCTCTAAAAGAATGAGTTAAATCTGTTTTCTCATGGTCTGCTTGTAAAGGTCAGTGAAGGATAGCACTTTGAAAGAAATGGATAATATGCATCCTTCCAGAGCTAGTGTATATTACAGCTGTCCCTTTGGACTCATTCCAACAACAGCTCAGTGACTCTTAGAGGAAGAGAATTTTAGAGGCCCTAACTGGGGCTCAGAAAAAAATGTACGGAAAGATATTTGCTTCCTATGCATAACCACTGCAGTGAAATTTGTTTAAATTTATGTTTCTTATCCCTCCAATCCAATTGGTCTCAATGCTTTGGATTTTCCTTTACAGGGTGTCATCCATTTCTTACTACTATTGCTACAAGTCTTTGTTCAGGCCCTTATTACATTTTCTCTGGAATAATTTCAACAAATTAGCGTTCCTACTTTCTCATTTATGATCTAGGATTACAGTGAGCCAAATAAATACTTTATCCTAGAAAAGTTCACTGTCTAGCAGGAAGTCAAACATTAATGTGGATAACTTTAATAAGAATGTATTGGGAGTTCCCGTCATGGCGCAGTGGTTAACGAATCTGACTAGGAACCATGAGGTTGCAGGTTCAATCCCTGGCCTTGCTCAGTGGGTTAAGGACCCGGTGGTACCGTGAGCTGTGGTGTAGGTCGCAGACGTGGCTCGGATCCCACGTTGCTGTGGCTCTGGCGTAGGCCTATGGCTATAGCTCCGATTTGACTCCTAGCCTGGGAAACTCCATATGCCACGGGAGTGGCCCTCAAAAAAGGCAAAAAGACAAAAAAAAAAAAAGAATGTATTGAAGTACAATTTAGAAATATGTATAAGAGGCTGGGTAACATTAAGAAAGGGAATATTAACTGGAAATAAATATTAAGAAGAGTAATCAGACCATAGAATTATTAGTTGATACTTGAATCATGCTATTTCTTTAACTGCAAGTGCAGTATTTTTTATTTTTTAAAATTTGGTAGTTTTTTGTTTTTGTTTTTTGTCTTTTTAGGGCCATACCCATGGCATATGGAGGTTCCCAGGCCAGGTGTCAAATCGGAGCTGTAGTCGCTGGCCTACACCACAGCCACAGCAACTCCAGATGCAAGCCATGTCTGTGACCTACTTCACAGCTCACAGCAACACCGGATCCTTAACCCACTGGGCTAGGTCAGGGATTGAACCTGCAATCCCTGGATGGATGCTAGTCAGATTTGTTTCTGCTGAGCCACGAAGGAAACGCCTATTTTTTAAAGTTTTATTGAAGTATGGTTGATTTACAATGTTGTGGTAACTTCTCCAGTACTAATCATGTTATTTCTGTAGCAAGTATAGAGGCAAGATTTTGTTCTCTTGTTCTAAATGAGACTAAAGATTCATTTGTAATTTTCAAAAAACCCAAAAACTTATTTTCTAGTTAATGAGCAAATAGATTCAACTGAGATGCAAATTTAGCAACTGAGCCACAAAACAAATGTTTGCCTGTTGACATGTCTGAGAATAAGGGTGCAAAATACCTTGTCAACATATGTATCTAAATATATACATTTATAAATGTGTCAGTTAAATAAGGTAACATTTGTTAAAATATATCAGTTAAATAAAAAAATGCTTGTAAAACCTTTGGTCATTCAACGTTTATGAAGCTTCTATATTTGCGGAACGTAGATAGCTAAAAATACAATGTAGTTGTCTTAGCAAATTATAGCTGTTTAAGCTGCAATCAAGTCAGTATAGATAACCCCACATTTACAAGTATATACTTTAAGATAGCTTTCTTATTTTTAATGACTTTCTGATGCGGATGTAATGTTGATATTCTAGAAACAGTAACTATTTTAAACATACTTCTGAAATTGAAATCTGAATTAAAAATATATGTTTTATGTATATTTTAAAGTAATCAAGTTAGAAAGTCTCTGCTGTCTTCAGTTGTGTTTCTAGAGACTCAACCCACAGTCAAGTAGTAGTTTTCTGTATTCTGCCTTGGTGGTATTGACTCTAGAGTATTCTACCAGATTTTGGTTTCTGCATTTTGAGATGAATATTAGCAAAAGAACACATCCAGTGATAGCAAATATGATAAACTATTCTCACTTGAATTATGGTATAAGGAATTGGGGGTGAAAAGACCTAAAGTAGATCCCACTGTGCCACAGTTTGGGTCTCTGCGGAGATGCAGACTCGATCCCTGGCCCAGCACAGTGGGTTAAATGATCCAGTGTTTATGAAGCTGTGGCGCAGATCACAGCTGCAGCTCGGAATCAATCTCTGGCTTGGGGAACTTCCATGTGCCACAGGTTTGGCCATTAAAAAAAATAAATTAAAAAAAAAGTCTTAAGGAAAATTCTAATCTCTGTCAATATGTGAAGAGATAGAGAAGGCAAAACAATTGAAGTTTAGGAAAGCAACCCTCAGGTATAAACTTTCAAAGTACTTTACAAAAACTTCTCTATCAAGTTGTAAGCTCCCAACACTGAAAACATTTAATTGAATGACTTAGAAGATACTTTAGTATTTCAAGATTTTTAACTTCACTGGCTTAAAATTAATGCCTGTTTTTGTTTTCAAAAGGCTTAGATTGAAAGTGTAGGATCATAGTTGTAAAGGCAGAGTTGAGATGAGTTATTAACCAATGTGCATTTAGATAATTCTCCAATTAATATCAATTCTGGTACCATTTCAGATGCCTTTTTCCGTAAAAGGCCAGCTAGTAAGTATTTTAAGGTTTGCAGGCCACATGGTCTCTATAGCACCTGCTCAACTCTGTGTTGTAATGCAGAAGCATCATTGGCAATATGTAAACATTGGCTGTGTTTCAATTAAACGTTATTTACAAAAGCAGGTGGTAAGCTGGGTTTGGCCTGTGGACCATAGTTTAACAACTCTTGCCTTAAATGATGAAATCTGGAAATAGCATTCTGATATAAATGGAGAAAGGCTTTCAGTTTAAGAGTTAAAAAACAAATTGTCAAGATGTCATTGTCTAATAGGGCTGAAAAAGTACATATCACATATTCAAAATATTGAATTGCCCAATGAGTTAAGAAACTTTCAACTTAAAAGTCAAGTGACAATGGAAAGCCTGAGACTGTTTTCTACTGTGCTGCATGTTGTGTCCTTAAGGTGTTGTTGCTCCTGCAGAGCAATACCATCTACCCCACATGGACTGCTAATGCAGACTCAACCCTTACCAAGACATAAATGCAAGTTCAGGCCTCCTAAGAACAAAATGGCTTTCTCCACCTCCTGCTCAAACACAGTAATTTTTAACAGTAATTTGAATACCAGAACAAGGAAGTAAATAGAAGTCTCTGATCAGCAAGGTATCTATTACATGTTTTTTTCTAACCTCACAAAGCAGAGGTTCTCATTTGGTCTCTTGGCCTTTAGTTTATACTTTATAGTTAGAAAATGATGATCAAGTGTTGGTACAGACTAGAAATGAGTAACAGAACAGGAGGCTACTCTCATCAGGCAATCTGGCCACAGTTGAGAAGTGACCATTGCCTGCTAGAAAACAAGGAATGGGAGCATTTTAAAATCACAGTCTCCACCCTGAAGGTCAATGGTTTTGGAGCCAAAAATACCCTTAGACTCCTCATTAATACTGAAAAGCTTTGCTATATTGTGGTTTTGTATAGCATAGTAACTCATTTTATAATGAGGACTGTAACTCATCAAGAAAAGGGTAAATTGTGAAATATATATACTCTCTTAAGAAAACAGAACTGCGGAGTTCCCATCGTGGTGCAGTGGTTAACGAATCCGACTAGGAACCATGAGGTTGCGGGTTCGATCCCTGCCCTTGCTCAGTGGGTTGAGGATCTGGCGTTGCCGTGAGCTATGGTGTAGGTTGCAGATGCGGTTCGGATCCTGCTTTGCTGTGGCTCTGGTGTAGGCCGGCGACCACAGCTCGGATTAGACCCCTAGCCTGGGATCCTCCACATGCCGCGGGAGCGGCCCAAGAAATGGCAAAAAGACCAAAAATAAATAATAAAAAATAAATTTAAAAAGAAAAAAGAAAACAGAACTGCCTCAACGAAATACTTATTAGATGTATTTAAAAAATTAGGATAAGCAAAACCAATCTATTTCCTAAGAGTTCTGAATAGTTGTGTTTTGTCAGTGTGTGAGTATTTAGTCCTGGCATTCTGAACTGAAAAGCCCAGTAGAGGGAGTTCCCATTGCGGCACAGGGGAGAAAAATCTGATTAGTATCCATGAGGATGTGGGTTCGATCCCTGGCCTTGCTCAGTGGGTAAGGGATCCGGTGTTGCCCTGAGCTGTGGTGTGGGTCGTAGACATGGCTCAGATGCAGCAATGCAGAGTTGCTGTGACTGTGGTGTAGGCCAGCAGCTATAGCTCCAATTCAACCCCTACCCTAGGAACTTTTTAGGTGCAGCCCTAAAGAGCAAAAATAATAATAATAATAACCTAATAGAATAGTTCCTTGACCCTTAAAGTGTTTTGTATTTAGCAAAAACATTGTTGTCACCTCAGACCTCCAAATTACATAGATTCATATTTTAAATATTTTAGAGTGATTTAGTCCTCTCTACTGCTTTTCAAATACAATTTTTCTCTTTAAGTAAATTGTTTCTAAGTTTCTACATATTGGTTTAATGTTTATTTGATTATATCCTATGTTTGAAAAGCAAATTTTTTAAGAAATCTGAATTTAAAAACCAGGAAAAATTGTCATTTCATTCTTATGTTCAAAATACCTGAGACTCCCTTTTAGTTAGAGTGTACTGCATTAAATTCAAACTCCTTATCATGAAGTCTGCCCACTTTTCTGGCCCCTGCCTACCTTCACCCCTTCTTTCTTATCACATGCCCTACTTATTCCCATACACTTCATACTCAAGTAATTAAAAAACAACTTGTATTGCTGGTAACAGGCTACATTCTTTCATGGTCAGTGGTTTTGCACACATACTCTTGTGGCAATCTAAAACAGCTTCCTCATCTAGTTCTCCCTTGTCCAAGCCACCTCTTTTCTGGGAAGTCCCTACTAATGTGTAATACTGTACTTAAACTTTACCTCTCTGATGCCTTCCCTGGCCTCCCCAGGCAGTTAGCATTTCCTGTGACTTTTCTATCTTACAGTAATTTTCCACTGTTAAAGTTGTTCCTATATCATGTCTTTCCCCAGTAAACTCAATAGCAAAGAGAAAGCATCTGTTTACCTTTGTTTTCATGCTATTTAACCTAGAACCGGCACAAGCAGGCCTTTCTCCAAAAAGAATAGCAGGGGATTATTCCTCACACCCAAGCTGTAGATAGCTGTGCCAATTAAATAGGGATATTAGGAGTCTGAGAAAGTACGGGAGCGTCTGAGCCACTCAGTACTGTTCTGAACTCATCTGTGAGCCTTGCAATACCAGTGCTACCTTAAGGTTTCTGCACTTGACACTGGCACTACTTTATGAAGCTGAACCTCCTTATTTACTTGCCTCTCTCTAAAAAAGAACCCAAGTCCCTTTTCCCACCCCTAACTGTTGCCAGTTCTGAATAATTCATAATAGCTTGAAAAGATAATGTGTGTATACTTTATAGGTTTGTTGATAATATTTAACATTTTTGAGTGCTTACTGTGAACCAGTCTCTTTGCTTACATGTTTTTCATATATTTATCTAACACAACAGTCTGATGAAGTATATGCCATTATCCCAACTTAACAAATGGGAGGACAGGCAGATATAAGGTTCAATTAGATGAATTAAACTATTCAAGGCCACACAACTATTAACTAAGGCAGTCAGGACTTGGACCTAGTGTACCTTCAGAGCCCATTCTCTTATTCACCACCAGTGAATATTCCTGCCTTAACTGAAGCCCAGATAGTGGCAAGGTTATGTGCACTTTAAAATCATCTAGACCTGTAGTCAAAAATCCATATCTGAAAACAAAACAAAACAAAAAAAAACACAAAAATCTATATCTAGCATTTATTGGTGGCAAATAACTTTATTTCTCTTCTTTATTTCAGATTTCTAGTGTGTGAAATGGTAATACTTACTCCAAAAGGGTTATTGCCTACCTAAGTGCATGATATATGTTAAATATATAAATGTTAGCTCCACTTGCCTCTTCTACATTTCTGTTCATGTGAGCTCTTAGGAAGTGGTTGAACAGAATAAGGCCTGGCATAAGAAGACAAGAAAGTTAGCTAGCTTTCTCTTTTCTGTGTCGTGCTACCAGAGTATTAGCCAGTACCTGGCTTATAGGATCTCTAAGTGTTTTATGGCTATGATGGCATTTTTTTCTCTTAATGAGAAGGGTGTGTCATGAGTATTTAATAGTTTTTAATTGCCCATAAATATAATATAGTAGTATAAGGATTAGAATCAATGATCTCCTGTTGTACTAGACTTCTCTTCTGCTAACTCTTAGGAATTACTGAGGCTTGTTACTTATTGTATGAAATAGTTGCTCCCATGATTCTGTAACATAGACCTGTTAGTGCCATTCAGCAAAGAAAACTATAAACACAGCTGTTATTTTGGTGTGGTTTGTGGTTTGGTTTTGTTTGTATTTGAACTTTTTTTAAGCAAGCAGATCATCATTTAGATGTAGTCGTTTGGCATTTTCCCTTACATTCTTTAAATTTTTGTATATTTTTAAAAATCTTAGCTTAAGTCATTTCTGTAATTACACACTCAGATTGATCCATCTGGTCTTTTTACTAGCCAGTGAATTTTATTTTAAAAGTATATTTCAAATCCTATAACTTTAATGAGTCATATATATATATATATATATATATATATATATATGTAATTTTTTTTTTCTTTTTAGGACCACACCTGTGGCATATGGAAGTTCCCAGGTTAGGGGCTGAATTGGAGCTGCAGCTGCTGGCCACAGCCACAGCGATACCAGATCCTTAACCCACTGAGCGAGGCCAGAGATCAAACCCACATCCTCATGGATATACTAGTCAGGTTTGGTACTGCTGAGCCATGATGGGAACTCCAGAGTTTCTTACAAATTTGAAGAAAATATTTCAAGTATTAAAAATAATTTTATGTTCTTTATTATCTTCCATTTGATTTCTGCATTTCCAGAGGTAGGAGGAGAGTATGAAATTTCTTCTACTTCTACTCCTCACCTCCTTCATATAATTATAACTCTGAAGCATATTATAAACACTCATTTGTAACTGAGGATTGATATAGCAGAAAAGTCTGATCAGGAGTTCCTTGGTGGCACAGCAGGTTAAGGATCCAGCATTATTACTGCAGTGGCTCAGGTCACAGCTGTGGGGTGGGTTTGATCCCTGGCCTGGGAACTTCCACATGCCTCAGGTGCAGGTTGTTGGGGGGCAGTTAAAAAGAAAATGTCTGATCAAAGGAGGTCCTATTGCTCTCTCCAGGTCACACTGGCTGTGAGATGAAAGATAGATTGTAGGGGTGAATGTAGATGTGAGGAGACCATATAGGCCTCTGCAGTGGTCCAGACAAGAAATAGTAGTGGCCTAGCCCAAGGTACTAAAAGTGGAAATGAAGGATATAGAATTAATGAAATTTGTTGATGGATTAGATATTGATGGTATGACAGAAAGGAGTCAGAGATAGCCGGTTTCTGGAGTAGATGTACTGTGCTTCTGTCACTTTCTCACTGTGTTTGTTCAACTCCTGCTTATCCTTAAAGAACTTATTTCATGTTACGTCCTATGGAAAACCTCACTACCAACTTCCTTTAAGTTAGGTGACCATACCATATGCTTTTATAGCACCTGGCACTTCTTCATGAGAGCATTTTTTTTCTATTTTGTACCTGTGACTTTATTACCCTACATCCACATCACCTTTACACTCTTCACTTTGTCTTGTGAGGGAAAGGCTCTTCCTGTCTTGCTCATCATCATATTTCCAGCACCTAACATGGTCCTGGGGACAGCACTGATACATTTTTTTTCTGTCTGTTTTTTTTGGGGGGAGTGTGGGTGCACCAGCAGCACATGGAAGTTCCCAGGTTAGGGGTGGAATTGGAGCTATAGCTGCCGGCCTACACCACAGCCACAGCAATGCCAGATCCTTAACTCACTGACCGAGGCCAGGGATCGAATCCACATCCTCATGGATAATAGTTAGGTTTGTTACCACTGAGCTACAATGGGAACTCCTGATACATTTTTCTTCTTTTTTCTTTCTTTCTTTCCTTTTTTGGTTTTTGGGCCGTACCCCTGGCATATGGAGGTTCCCAGGCTAGGGGTTGAATCGGAGCTATAGCTGCAAGCCTACATCACAGCCATGGCAACACAGGATCTGAACCACATCTGCAACCTACACCACAGCTCACGGCAATGCCAGATCCTTGACCCACTGAGTGAGGCCAGGGATTAAACCTGCATCCTCCTAGATACTAGTTGGATTCATTTCCACTGAGTCACAGTGGGAACTCCTGATATATTTTTGATGAATAAACAAAGCATCATTTATAGCTATTGCCCATAGTGCCTGATAGAGTAATTAAATATAGTAAACTATCTGGGCTTTTTTAATTCATTCCCCTGGCTTAATTTTTATTTTTCTTTATTTTCTTAATGTCTCTTACTTTATATTTTCTTATACCCTTACATTTTAGTTTACTGAATAAAAGAAAATATAAACAGCAATATATAAACTTTATACTTTGTGGGTTACCTAAAAAATGAGCGTTTCACATTGTAATAATACTTAATATTTTAAAAAATATGTGCTTAACACAGTTAGTTGGATCGTTGTACTGAAAAAAGAGTCAATGGATATGTAGATAAGTTCATTTCACTCAGAAATATTAGTACTGGATTACTTGATAAAAGGAATGAATCATTGGAAATCCATCATCATGTCTCAAAGAAAATACATTAATGACACTTTATATTATAGTGAACATATACCTAAATTATACCTGAAAACAGAATGGTCTAAGATATCACTTAGATAATAATCAATACAAAAAAAGGAAATTACAAAGATTAAGAAAGAAGAAAAGACTGACCATGTCAATGCTAGTTAACACAAGATGGAGGAAGGGGGTGTGAAAGCAAAAGTATTTGACTTCTCTAGCCTTTACTTTACTCATCTTTAACATAAGAGCCATGGACTCATGATCTAAAAGATCCTTTCCAGCCCAAATTCTGTTGCTCCATAAAATAGAAAAGAATGATAAAGGTGATATGTGATGGGAATTTTGGTTTCAATTACAACTTACCCTTTATTCTTTCTGTAGTCCAAGCTGTCTTGATAAGACTTTAAAGTCTGTGCAAATAAAATGTTTTTATTAAATTAATTTATTAAGTACAATTAAATACTAATGACTTTTTATGATTTCTGCTTTGGAATCAGTTCTTTCAGCCTAATTTGAAGCAACAATCTCCATAAAAATATTTAAGATGAATTATAATTAATTACCCTAATCCAGTCAAACGATAGAAAATGAGTTTTTGCTTTTAGTAATGCTGTAAATAAATATATTCCTTGATGGTCATTTCTCTTTTAATATATGTTTTCTTTCTTTGGTTTAGTTTTCTGCTTTGGGACAGCCACGCATCTAATTCCTTAAAGTACTTTTATATGTAAAACTTGTAAAGGATCAGAACAATGCCTCCAAGACCATCATCAGGTGAACTGTGGGGCATCCACTTGATGCCCCCAAGAATCCTAGTGGAATGTTTACTACCAAATGGAATGATAGTGACTTTAGAATGCCTCCGTGAGGCTACATTAGTAACTATAAAGCATGAACTATTTAAAGAAGCAAGAAAATACCCTCTCCATCAACTTCTTCAAGATGAATCTTCTTACATTTTCGTAAGTGTTACCCAAGAAGCAGAAAGGGAAGAATTTTTTGATGAAACAAGACGACTTTGTGATCTTCGGCTTTTTCAACCATTTTTAAAAGTAATTGAACCAGTAGGCAACCGTGAAGAAAAGATCCTCAATCGAGAAATTGGTATGATAACATTTTGAGATGGCATTATCACCCCATTCTAAATGCAGAAGCTTAACTATTTTCTCATTAGTAAAATATTTTGTCTGAACTGGTTAATTGCTTTTGTGATCTTAAATAGATTTCAAAATGAAAATCATTACTTATCTAAAGTGTTTTTTTTGACTGTTAGGAACCATTTTTAACATATTGAAGTCTATAATGTTTTCTTTAAGCTTCACTTGTAGAAATGATTTATATTTGTTATATCCCAGTTTTGTTTTATTTTGTCCTCTAAAATGTAATTAATATGAATAATGTTTGCTATCTTTGCTCCAAATTTCTAAATATATATTTTATGTATTGAAAATATTTGAGATCTCATCAATTCTTACTATATGTATCATCAAAAATTTTATTAACACGGAGAAACTTGTTTATTGTGATCCTCCCAAACTACCTAATTTTTTATTTATAATAAGCATGGTCTTACTGTGTATTTAACAGAATGTTATATTCTATGTATAATTTTTTTTTTAAGGTTTTGCTATCGGCATGCCAGTGTGTGAATTTGATATGGTTAAAGATCCTGAAGTACAGGACTTCCGAAGAAATATTCTTAATGTTTGTAAAGAAGCTGTGGATCTTAGGGATCTTAATTCACCTCATAGTAGAGCAATGTATGTCTATCCTCCAAATGTAGAATCTTCACCAGAACTGCCAAAGCACATATATAATAAATTGGATAAAGGTAAGAAAATTGTAAATCTACCATAATTGGTCACTGTAGTGAAAACTTCTGCCTGTGTCTATATCTTTGTACAGTTGTGGGGTTTTTTTTTGTTTGTTTGTTTGTTTGTTTGTTTTTGCCACACCTGTGGCCAGGATGTTCCTGGGCCAGGCATCAAACCCAAGCCACACCAGTGACAGTTCTGGATCCTTAACCTGCTAGGGTACCAGGCAACTCCTGTACAGTCTTTTTTTCCTAGATAGATGATAATCTTCTTGAAAGCAGGGACTGCTTATCCTGACAGGAGATAGTTGAGTGCCAAGTATACAATTTGTGTGCCGTAAGTATTGCTTGATTGAATGAGTATGTGCATGGGGTACTGACCCTTGGTGAATTGTTTATCTCAGAATAAAAGTAAAAAAAAAAAAAGTGGAGTTTGATATTTACTGTTACAGAATTACAGCTGGTTATCTTTTTACAAATAAAAACAAGTATAAATAGAAACATGAAATTTTGAGGAAACTCCACACATTCTTACTATATACAAAGAAAAATTATATTTCTTAACGTTAAATGCAGTAATTAACTCTTGATCATGCTGAGTGATAATAAGTTGACTTTTGACATTTAATGTATCAATTTCTAGAATCAAGTGAACATGAAAATATATAAACTATGTTGTCTTAGAAATGAAAATATTGTATCATAAATATTTCTATTTTTAAGATAACAAAGTGAAGTTTTTAATTGAAAGTTATAAATAGGTTAATTTACACACTATTAAATATATCAGTAGAATAAATTGTCATTACTATTTCAGCCTTATTATCCAGAGTAGTTTAATGCTTATAACACAAGAAACTTCATTTAAAATTCATTTCTATTTTAGCATACTTTTTTAAATGGAACACTCTTTTCATTTTCCCCAATACTCCTTATGAAATTTTCCAACATATAAAAAAGTAGGAATTCCCATGTGGTTCAGCAGAACGTAAACCCAACTAGTGGGTTCTGTCCCTGACCTTGCTCAGTGGATTAAGGATCCAGTGTTGCTGTGAGCTGTGGTGTAGGTCGCAGACACAGCTCAGATCCCACATTGCTGTGGCTGTGGCGTAGGCTGGCAGCTGCAGCTCTGATTTAACCCCTAGCCTAGGAACTTCCAATGCCGCAGGTTAGGCCTGAAAAAGACAGGATAGATACCTGGGACCACTCCAACATAGTTTTAATATTTTCATCATCTTTTTTTTTTTTTGTCCTGCAGCCTAATGTTTAGTTAATCTTAAAAGGAAAAATAAGATTTAACTTCTTCCCCTTCCTCCCCTATCTTTTCTCTCATTCTAATTCAGCATCTTTCTTTAAGTCTCCATGATTCTTCCCCATAATTACCAGAAACTCTTCTGCTTAAGGTACTGTCGAACCTATGATACAATACCATTATGAGTCATTACTCACAGGGTTTGTATCTAAGAAATATGTCATATAGTTTAGAATGGAAATAAACTTGGTTTCACACTAGTCATAGTTTTGCATGCTTGCTATAAAACATGAGGTTTGGGCATGGTCTTGCAGCCCTATCAGATTTGAAGATTTGTTCTTTCTGCCTGATATTTACCTGTATTTAATTAAGATTGATTATAAGTCATTTCTGTTTATGTTTGAGTAGTGGTAGTGCATAGTTTTTTGAAATTTATCTCTTGAAATGTGGTGATTGCATCTAATATTATTTTCCTATTACAGGGCAAATAATAGTGGTGATTTGGGTAATAGTTTCTCCAAATAATGACAAGCAGAAGTATACTCTGAAAATCAACCATGACTGTGTGCCAGAACAAGTAATTGCTGAAGCAATCAGGAAAAAAACTAGAAGTATGTTGCTATCATCTGAACAATTAAAACTCTGTGTTTTAGAATATCAGGGCAAGTACATTTTAAAAGTGTGTGGATGTGATGAATACTTCCTAGAAAAATATCCTCTGAGTCAGTATAAGGTGAGTAATAAGTTTAAAAGATATTTTAAATTTAAAAGTTAATCACACTAGAAAATGATCTGTAATTTTAAGACATAGTTTTTGAAAATTAAATAAATTATTAAATAGCATGAAGATGTTTATTTTTTTCACTGTGTTTTATTTGAGAGACCAATGAATTTGCTCTTCTTTTAGATTTTATAAAATTAATATTGGGGGGCCTGACTCTACATATGTAGATAACCTTATGTTTACAAACATTTGATTTAGTAACTGTTTAATTGTGCCATGAGGTAAGGTATAATAATGTTTCACATATTCTGCATGCAAAAAATGCATCATGTGCTATTCCAAATAGATTCATTTTTGTCATGGAAATACTGTTATTAGCCAATAGGAATTCTAAATAATATGGAACTTGCACAGAAGGCTTTGAGTGTTCTCTGGGTTAACAAAAAAAAAAAGAAAGAAATGTTGGCAGTTATACTAACCCCAAAATATGGGTTTTATTTCATGATTTTTATCCCCTCCCAAGCAATGACTCTAAAAGGAATAAAATAGACATTTCAACATGGATGGACCTAGAAACTATCATACTAAGTGAAGTTAGTCAGACAGTGAAAGACAAACATCATATAATATCACCTATATGTGGAATCTTAAAAAAAAAAAAAAAACAAATGAACTTATTTGCAGAGCGGGAACAGACTCATAGAATTTGAAAAACTTATGGTTACCAAAGGGGACAGGTGGGGGGTGGGAGGGATGGACTGAGGATTTGAGACTGGCATATGCACATCGAGGTATATAGAATGATTGGCCAGCTGGGGACCTGCTGTATAGCATAGAGAACTCTACCCAGTATTCTGTGATAATCTATGTGGGAAGAGAGAATGAATATGTGTGTGTGTGTGTGTGTGTATATACACATACACACCTACATACATATATATATGTACGACTGGGCCACTTTGTTGTACAGCAGAAATTAAATCAACTATACTTCAGTAAAACTTAAAAATAAAATAGACATTTCAAAAAAGCCATGATCTGCCGTTAATTAATGTGTACTGTTAATACTTAACCTGCTCTCTGTTTCTATTCATTTGTACCAAACATATACCAAGTACTGATTTACAATAACAGAAAAGACAAGGTTCTAGCTTTTAGGTATCTCATAATCTAGTGGGGCTTGTGGGTAAGAAAATAGGTTTTTGTGATATGTACACACATCATAGTAGCATTTATATTAAAAATCTCCTTCATAAGTGCCTTTTCAAAGCTCAAACCAATGCATGTTAATATTTAAAAAATATGTGTTCCATGATTTTATTAGTCTCTTTGTAGTTTTTTGTTTTTTAACAAAACAAATGTTTCTCAAAAAATGTTGGGACAGAAATGGGCAGCAACTCTTGAATTTGACATTAATATGACTTAATGGATGAATGATAGAGGCTTTCTAAATGATGTTGCTTTTCCTTTAAAAGTACAATGTTTCCATGCTAAGTATCCTCTGATCCTTATTTTTAATTTCTTTTTTCTTTTCTTTTTCTTATTTTTTCCTTCCAGGTAAGGGTAGAACTACAGTCTCAAAGCTGACCTTTTTTTTTTTTCTTTTATACAATTTATAGTCTAACAGCTACTTGGTTGATCTGTGCAACTGCTAAGAAATGTAGTCTTATAATGTTTGACTTTTTTATCGCCTTTGCAGATTAGTATGTAAATTCTCTAATAATACACTTATTTTTAAAATGAAGTAAGTTTTAATATGAAGAATCTTAAATTACTTCTCCCCTCCCACGTTAATCTCTTACAGTATATAAGAAGCTGTATAATGCTTGGGAGGATGCCCAATTTGATGCTGATGGCTAAAGAAAGCCTTTACTCTCAACTGCCAATGGACTGTTTCACAATGCCATCTTATTCCAGACGCATCTCCACAGCTACTCCATATATGAATGGAGAAACATCTACAAAATCCCTTTGGGTTATAAACAGCGCACTCAGAATAAAAATACTTTGTGCAACCTATGTGAATGTAAATATTCGAGACATTGACAAGGTAAGGGCAAATGTTGGTGTTTATTATTGTATATAAATTATTTTATACAAACCTTTTAATTGAACTATATAATAATTTCGACCTGCTGTATGTTTTCACATGGCTAGAAAACATCTACCTCAGCTTATATCCTTTTCTGTAATTCTAATATCCCTAATTCTAATGTTCTCATAATTCTTAGCTCTTAAAACCAGACTTTTACAGAATTCATTTGTCAGGAAAACCTACCTGACCTAACCTAAAGTGAGATTTTTTAGTCTTTATCTACTTTTTTAGTCTTAGTGTAAACATCTGTGTGTTTTGTTACAGAAATACTATTTTCTTGGGATTTCCCTGTGGTGCAGTGGGTTAAGGATCCAGTGTTGCCCCTGCAGCAGCTCAGGTCACTTCTGTGGCATGGGTTTGAGCCCTGGCCTGGGAACTTTGATGTGCCACAAGAGCAGCACCCCCCAAAAAAGAAAAGAAATATTAATTTCTTTATGGAATATGCTGTTCTAACTGCTAAAAGTACTAAGTAATATTTAATGTATATGCCAGTTTATCTTTCTAAAATAAATACCTGGCCTAAAGGGATTGTGGGCCTATATTGATTTTCAATATAGTGATGCCCCCTTGAAGGCAGCAGCAAATTTTGGTGAAGAATTTTTTTTTTTTCCATTTTAGGGCCACACCTGCAGTGTATGGAAGTTCCCAGGCTAGAGGTTGAATCACAGCTGCAGCCTCTGGCCTGCACCACAGCCACATCCATGCCAGAGCCAAGCTACATCTGCAACCTACACTGCAGCTCTTAGCAATGCCGGATCCTTAACCACTGAACAAGGCCAGATATCAAACCCGCATCCTCACAGACACTGTGTTGGGTTCTTAACTCACTAAGCCACAACAGGAACTCCTGGTAAAGAATTTCCATCAATGTTAAGTTACTATGTATGTGAGGAAAAGGAGAAGAGAACAGAAACTTTTAATTGATTCTCTTATTCACATCATTTGAGTTGTTTTGATAGTATTTAACACTGGTCTGGTCTACTGTGTGTGTCTGCATGTATGTGTGTATGTTAATACACAAAACTTTTTTTTCCCCTTAGATCTATGTTCGAACAGGTATCTACCATGGAGGAGAACCATTATGTGATAATGTGAACACTCAACGAGTACCTTGTTCCAATCCCAGGTAAGGAGGTATATGGATTTATATTTTGAAAGGTCATGTTAATGTTTAGCATGGGTAATCAATAAAAGTAGTGTATTTTACATCATTAGTTTAATACCAGTCATATGAAATTACCAGACATTTAGATATAGAATATGAGAACATTCTGTCAAATGAATATCAATCACAGGATCACTTTATTGATTCTCTCTAAAATTTTATGGGAAGGATTTTCCAATCTCTCTTCCCACTTTGTCAAGGAGAGGACAGAATGTGGTTATAGTTTTGTGCTGATGGTGTTTTCCTTACATTAGACCCATAAACCTAGCGTTTTCTTCTTATCTCCATATCCATTTCCATTAAGATATGAGAGTTGGCAAACAACTGTAGAGCTGGGCTTCTCTGAGGCAGCTTCCTTTGTAACACTCCCAAGAATACTTACTTATGATAGTCAAATAAAAAGTCATTAGTAACAAATCAATTTCTTAGTGGGAGGGCGGAGTTATCAGGAACGTTTTTAAATGATTACTGCCTAGATAAAATGAAGGGGGAAAAAAAGGTAGTATAATTCAACAGCTTGCCATATTGCCATTTATCTCTTATTGTAGAATCATTTGGGAATAAAAGTCTGTTCCTGAATATAATAGTAATATTTTAAGAGGATTCAAATCAGTATTAAATGTTAAAAGGTGGATTGTACAGACTATCAATAGAGCTAACTAGTGGATCTTCCAGAAGAAAATTTCATAATGAATTCAGATTGAGTTCTAGGAGAGTCAAGAAAAAGTATTCATCTTATAATTAAATTGCCAGATGTGGCCACCCTTCTGGAGCGTAGGTAAAGTTCAGAGAGACAGTAGCCTTCTCTACCAGGAAGAAAGAAAATAGTTCCTCACTCTACCTGAACCATTGTAGATCAGGAAGTACATCATTCAGTTAAAAAGTATGCTGTGGGAATAGACAACACTAGAATCTTTAAATTTTTTGTTAGAACAACAAATTTATTTCCCACTCATATAGCGTATTTGTCACAGGTTGGGTGGGGTGGTTGTGCAAGGAACAGAAAAACAATATTTAAAGAAATAATGACCAGAATTTTCCAGATTTGGTGAAAACTATAAAACCAACAATTTAAGGAGTTCAACAAGCCCCAAGCAAAGACCCCAAAATAATATGGGGCAGGTTTATCCTGGTTGTTTCAAATACAAAAAATAAACTAACTTTCGAAAAGTAAAAGGTAAATTTATTTAATAAGATTAAAATGTCAAAATTTTAATAAAGTATCTATTTAGAAAGGACTTAACATTTTATCATCTTTCCTTTAGGAATTTTTTATCTGTGAGATAAAATCCCTAGTTTAAAGATTTAAGTAATTTGGGGGAAGCTCCTGTTGTGGCTCAGCGTGTTACGAACCCAGCTAGTATCCACGAGGATGTGGGTTCGATCCTTGGCCTTACTCAGTGGGTTGAGGATCTGGTGCTGCTGTGGCTGTGGTGTAGGCCGTCAGCTGTAGCTCCTGTTAGACCCCTAGCCTGGGAACGTCCATATGCCATAGGTGCAGCCCTAAAAAAAAGCAAAAAAAAAAAAGATTTAAGTCACTTTTTAAACTTTTCTGTATTTACAAAAAAATCAAAGATAAAAGTATATGAAGTTATTAGAGAGAGTTCCTGTTGTGGCGCAGTGGAAACGAATCTGACTATATCCATGAGGATATGGGTTCGATCCTTGGCCTCACTCAGTGGGTTAGAGATCCAGCATTGACTGTGAGTTGTGGTGTAGTTTGCAGATGCAGCTTGGATTCCAAGTTACTGTGGCTGTGGTGTAGGCCAGCAGATGCAGCTCCAATTTGACACCTAGCCTGGGAATTTCCATATCCCGCGGGGCAGCCCTAAAAAGCAAAAAAATAAAATTATATATATATATTTATATATATATACACACGCACACATACATATACACACACACACATATGAAATTATTAGAAAGAATTTTTAAAATTCTTACTGAGATTAAGATTGTTATAATCTGTACTTTCAGTATGCTAAATAAATTAGGTATTTTATGAATTCTTCATAAATGTTACCAATTATCTCCCAAAATCAGAATCAATTTGGAATATATATATATGTGTGTGTGTGTGTGTCTGTGTATATATATAAAACAATTGCCTGAAAATAAGGAACTTAACTGTGTGTGTGTTTGTGTGTAGACTTAAGAAGAAAGAAAACAGGCTTTATTTGGTTAGCATAGTACTGATCAACTACATTAGTAGGACATAGTTCTCAGGAAGTATATAGAAAATTTCTCATTAATAATAAGCAATTTTGGAGTTCCCATGGTGGCACAGTGGAAACGAATCTGACTAGTATCTATGAGAATGCAGGTTCAATCACTGGCTTTGTGCAGTGGATTGGGGATCTACTGTTGCCATGACCTGTGGTGTAGGTCACGGACACGGCTCAGATCCCGAGTTGCTGTGGATGTGGATGTGGCCGTGGCCGGCAGCTGTAGCTCCGATTCGACCCCTAGCCTGGGAACCTCCATATGTCATGGGTGCAACCCTAAAAAAATAAATAAATAAAAATAAAATAAAGCAATTCTTAAAGATTTATAAGTAGTAAAAACTGCTAGGTACATTTGAGATATTTTATCTTATTTTTCTTAAATTACTGTAAATTTATCAAATCTCACAATATTTCTTTTCCCTCTATTTGTTGTTTCCTTTCCCATTAGATTTCCTTCTAGCTAAGTTTTAGATGTAAGACTTTGTCCATCCTCAAGCAAAGATACTATAATAAATAGAACTTATTTTATTTATAATGTTTTATACCTAATTTGAGTAATTAAAATAGAATTTTATACTATTCTGTTAATTCTCTTATTTACAATCAGGAAATAGAATAGAATTATAAAGAAGCCATTTGAAAAGTTTTCAAAGTTATGTCTAACACTTGAGCTTTTTTTCCTTTTTTGGCCACCCCATGGCATCTGAAGTTCCCAGGTCAGGGATCAGATCCGAGCTGTAGTCACAACCTAAGCCACAGCTGCAGCAGTACTGGTTCCTTAACCCACTGTGCCAGGCCAGGTATTGAACCTGCATCTCAGCACTCCCAAGATGCCACTGATTCTGTTGTGCCACAGTGGGAACTCCTAGCAGTTGAGCTTTTAAACGTGGACCAGTCACTGTTCGGATTGCTTTACTTATGTCATCTCATTTAATCTTCACAACTTTATGACAGTAGGTACTAATAATTATTAGTCTTATTTCATGGGTAAAAAAAAAGACAAAGCAAGAGTGACACATTTAGTAAAATAGTAGAAACAAGATTTTACTTCAGGTACTCTTAACATCTGAGTCTGTACTCCTAGCCATTAGTAAATGTTTTTTTGCTTTTTGTTTTTTTGGTTTTTTTTAATGGCTGCACCCAGAGTATATGGAAGTTCCCAGGCCAGGGATTGAATCTGAGTCACAGCCGCAACCTACACAATAGCTGCAGCAACGCCAGATCCTTAACCCACTGTACTGGGCCAGGGATGGAACCCACGCCTCCACAGTGACCCAAGTGCTGCAGTCAGGTTCTTAATGCTGGTGCCACAGTGGGAACTCTGCTATAATGTTTTTTCATTAAAAAAAAAGGAACTTATTGTACATGGCTCTTTATAAGTATGTTTAACAAATATAGCCATAATTTTACATGTAACATCCAGTAAATTAAAGGCAATTTCTAAAAATTTGAATAATTTCTATCACTTATTGTAGTAACTTTTTGCTCTTATTATGAAAGTCAGGTTTTATTACTTCTTGTGAAGTAGTTATTCTAAAATTTAAGTACTTTCTCCTTATGTATCCTTTATTTTATTTAAATATTGACTTATTTAAATTAATGAGCTCTTCTGAATGAAACTACATCATTTATAAAAGTAATCAAATATAATTTTAATTATAGTAGGAAATCTGATTTTATCATATTTAGTTTCCCTTCTGTTTGTCTTTTCTATAAGCTAGTTATTTTTATTTTTTTTACTGAAATATAGCACAGATGCATAAAGTTATACAAATCCTAATTGCATAGCTCAGTGAATTATCACAAAATGAATTCCCATATAACCACTATGCCAGTCAAGAATTAGAACATATACCAGTATTCCAAAAACCCCTCTTCATATTCTTTCCCAGTCCATTAATCTTTTCTCCTTACCAGAGGTAACTACTATCTTGACTTCTAACACTGTTGGTTAGTTTTGGTTGTTTCTGAATTTTATATAAATGGACTCAAGGAGAAAATATTCTTTTGTTTCTGGCTTCTTAAATTCAATATTATGATTGTGAAATTTCATCCATATCTTAACTGGTGTTTATTTCTATTGATATATATGGTATGCCATTATATGAACATACTATATCATTTACCTGTTCTACTGTTGGACATTTGAATTTTTTTGAAGTTTGGGGATACTGCAGATAATTCTTTTAAATTCTGTGCAGTGATAGATTCATTTCTGTGGTTTCACACCTATATCAGTTTTAATAGATTTTGCTTTACAGATCAGTTGTACAAATTACATTTTCCCTAGCAGTATATGAGATTTCCTGTTACGGTATCTCCTTACCACCCCTTAATATCATCAGTCTTTATAGTTTTAGCCATTCTCATTTATGGCGATATCTTTTGTTCTTGATTTTCTGTATGCCATATGATGTTGTCTACTTTTTTATGTTGTTGGCCATTTGGCTATGGTCATGTGAAGTCTATGTTCCAGACAATCTCTGGCCTGTTTTTTATTTGATTTATCTTTTCTTGATGATTTGTAGGAGTCTGATGATTTATATGCTCTGGGGATTTTTTTTTCTTTAAAATTTTTCATAGGTGGAATGAATGGCTGAATTACGATATATACATTCCTGATCTTCCTCGTGCTGCTCGACTTTGCCTTTCCATTTGTTCTGTTAAAGGCCGAAAGGGTGCTAAAGAGGTAAAGTGTTTCAAAGGGGACAATTGTATTCACTTCTAAAAAACTCCTACTTATTACTGCTGAGTGAAATTTTTTGAGAAATAGATATTACATTTTCTTTTTAAAAATTAAACTTTAAAATAATGTATTTATTTAAAGAAGAACACCTTGGTAGAGCTTAACAGAATTTGCTTTGTATGTCCTGAGTTCATAAAATTTTTAAACATGCACGGTGACTGTACGCAAATACCTGTTAGATGACCACATGCGAGTATCTGTCTTGCTTGCTTTCGTTCATACTTCCTATTTATAATTAAAGATAATAAATGTAATTTCAAATGGGAAAAAGGAAATAAAGCATTTATACTTTGAAAAAATTAATGTGATTTTTATAGATACCATTGTAAAGACAGCTGTTGAATTCTTTCTGAGGAAAAAAGATGTTTGAAATGCATGTTATAATTTAATCCACAGAATAGTGAATATTTTTCTGTTTGTATTTTAAGGAACACTGTCCATTGGCCTGGGGAAATATAAACTTGTTTGATTACACAGATACTCTAGTATCTGGAAAAATGGCTTTGAATCTTTGGCCTGTACCTCATGGGTTAGAAGATTTGCTGAACCCTATTGGTGTTACTGGATCAAATCCAAATAAAGTAAGTTCTTTATTATCACGAATTGTATTTTTTTCTTTTTTTATGACAGTCAAGCATAGTATATATAATAACTTTTATTCCATCTCTTAGGAAACTCCATGCTTAGAGTTGGAGTTTGACTGGTTCAGCAGTGTGGTGAAGTTTCCAGATATGTCAGTGATTGAAGAGCATGCCAATTGGTCTGTATCCCGAGAAGCAGGATTTAGTTACTCTCATGCAGGACTGGTAAGGCAAATCACTGACTTTTCCCCAAGTAGCAGTCATAATCAGTGGATTTGGGTATATACTCTTTGTACAGAAAAAGTTTCATTTGTTTTAGTTACACTGGCATAGATACTACAGGGTCTAGAACAGTATTGTAATATAATAAAATTCTCTATGCTAATATTTTTATTGGAGATATGCCTCTTCTTAGTTTAGTCTGCTTTCATTTAGCAAATACTTACTGAATGCTGACTATATATATATATTTATTGTATGATAGTTGGTAGGTAGTAAAGTTGTGACATAGAGACCTCTACTCAGTAAACAGTCTAATGGCGAAAATAGGCCTGAATCTGGTAAAAGCAGAAATAGAAGATTTTAAATCATGGTAAATGCCATGAAGGAAACAGTAGTGCCAGGAATGACTGAGGGTTTGTGGGAGAATGGCTATTATATTTGGGGTTCAGGAAAGACCTCCCTAAGATAGTAAACTTGAAGTTGAATCCAAGGTATAAATACGTTGTTAGTTGAGCAGGAGAAATAACATACTGCTATAGTCCAGACACCCTAGAAAAGAGTATGTATAAAATGGAGTTTAAATATTGATCTGTTGGTCTGACCTTAGCCGTAACTTTGGAACTGCAATATAACTCAGATCATAAACCCTTCCTTATTTCTCAAGGGCAAAAGTGTCAGTACTGAGGGAAGATATTTTTGTTCTTCACTATTCTCTTTCCTCAGTTTCCTAATTTGTCACCTTTTTCTTTGGACTAGTTGAAGGCTATAGATAGACTGTTCAAGTGAATATGGGTCCTGAAATATGCCAACCCCCAGTAACTGTAATAACACCCAAGGCAGCCTAAAATCCTACACTTAAGAATTTTATTAGTTTAACTTTATTACTTGTGTTCTTAGTAAGGACTTTACCAATCCCTTTTGTGAACTGAATAATAATAATAGTAATAATAATCTTTTTGCTTATGTACTTTCAAAGATCTGTAGAAGGTATTTTGATAAATAGAAATTAATTTAAAATCATTATGAATTCTGTGATTTACTAAAAGTACACTTAGCTTTTTGGACATTTAAAAGGGATTCTCTTATAGCCACTATTCTGTAAGTTTAATTCCTTGAATCTTGCTCACGTTTAAGTGCTTATCATGTACCAAATGCCATACCAATTACTTTTCATGTATTATCTAATTTAATCTTAAGCAGCCTTTATAAGGCAAGGTACTATTATCATGCCTATTTTACCAGTAAGGAAAAGGGTTAAAGAGTTTAAGTTAACCAATGTTACTGTTTAATAAGTATTAAGTCTCTTACTCTTAAACCATTCTGTGATAACTAAATAAGAATTCCTTAGAAATTGGAGATAAAATACTGATGAAAATTTCCATAACATGTTTATAACCCTCTCCAATTAGTTATACATATAAACAAATTGAATTACCAGAGTCAAGTCACTTACTTGAAAACTCATTTATCTCCTATTTTATTTATACATTCAGTCATTGAACTCACTTTGCCATCAGGATTTGTTGGAGCCAATTTTAGCTTTTTGAGCAGGTCTAACTGTAAGGATTCTTTTTTTGTTGGGATGTGTTTTTTGTTTTTGTTTTGTTTTGTTTTGCTCTTTAGGGCCGCACCCATGGCATATGGAGGTTCCCAGGCTAGGGGTCCAATCAGAGCTACAGCTGCTGTCCTTTGCCACAGCCACAGCAACATCAGAAACAAGCTGCATCTGCCACCTATACCACAGCTTACAGCAATGCTGGATCCTTAAGCCACTAAGCAAGGCCAGGGATCGAACCCACAACCTCATGGTTCCTAGTTGGATCTGTTTCCGCTGCACCACTATGGGAAGTCCATGTAAGGATTCATATTTTATGACTTTTTCTTCCTTAGAAGAATTATTTCAATGAAAAAAGAAAAACTTTATTTTTATAATAGAATAAAACTGATTCTCTCAATTATACCATCAGATCTGTTGAAAACTTTATAAATCTAAGGTACTACATGGGATCTTAGTTTTCCTGTATCTTAGAATATTTTACTGTTTCATCATTATTCATCACTTACTTCCAACTATGCTAAAACAATGAAGACTAAAGTAATATGAAAATGCAGAGGGATAGAATAGTTTAGAAGGGTTATACAATAATGAAATAAATCATTATTACATCATCCTTCAGCCTTCTTATTGCATTGCCCAAAGTTTTAGATCATCTTTCCAGAAGTGTAAAGAAATCTGCAAACACCATCATTATAGTTTTTTTGTTTTTGTTATTTGTTGGGTTTTCATTGAACACTGTTAATAATTCAGAATTTTTCCCTTTCCACTGATAATGACAAGAAGAAAATCGACAGAGGAAAGCATTTCACAGTTATTAGACAAATTACAATATGAAACCAAGAAATAGATAATAGCACTTTAAAGTAGAATAACTCAGCCATAACATTGCTGACATTTGGAGCCAAAAAATCCTTTGTTATAGAGGCTATCATGTGCGTTATAGGATGTTTAGCAGTATCTCTGGCCTCTACCCTCTGGATGCCAGTAGCAGCACCACCACAAGTTGTGACAATAAAAAATGTGTCTAGGAGTTCCCATCGTGGCTCAGTGGTTAATGAATCCGAATAGGAACCATGAGGTTGCAGGTTCAATCCCTGGCCTTGCTCAGTGGGTTAAGGATCCGGCCTTGCCGTGAGCTGTGGTGTAGGTTGCAGATGCGGCTCGGATCCCACACTGCTGGGGCTGTGGCGTAGGCCGGCAGCTACAGCTCTGATTAGACCCCTAGCCTGGGAACCTCCATATGCCATGGGAGCAGCCCTAAAAATGGCAAAAAGACAAAAAAAAAATGTGTCTAAATAATATCAAAGGTCGCTGGGAGATAGAGGAGACAAAATCACCCTGGTTGAGAACTGTTACTTCAAATTCTAATGATGACGTTGAGATTGATCATGTAAGTGCGATGCCAGATGACAATATCCTCGATGAGTTTTCTTAAACTCAAGAAACAGTGAGTAATGTATCTCCAAGGACAAAAATGACTAACATCAGTTAGTCATTCTCTAGGAATGACTTTATCACACAATATTTAATAAGAGCTTGAACCACCACTCATGTTTTGCAGTGTTCTTTTCATTTTTTTATAATGTTATGCACTACAATTCCAGTCAGAAGGAATAGGGTGATGTACAAATTTTTTAAACCCTTGGATTATTCTGATTGATATCTACAAGTTTAAAAAATAGAAATGTTTTGCACTTAATGAAAGAAAGAAGGTGGTTATCCTCATCCACAAAATCATGACTCATCAAAGTTTTTGAAAGTATTGTATTTTCACACTGCAAATGTGAAAAGAAAAACCAGAAGTAATGTATAAGCTAGAACTTATTAGATATGTATTTGAAATCTGCAATCAGCATTTACAAGATGGATATGTTTCAGGCTCACCCATGACAGTTAATGAGCAAGCAGTTTGTTGCATTCAACATATATTGCCCATTTTGGATTATAAATTTGGATTTACCTGTGTTTAAATTCTTACCAAAATATCTAATAAAATTGTTTTTTACCATCACTTTATTCTCTAAATTATTTTGTATTGAAAATATTGAAAATATAAACAAAAATAAATAAATAAAACCCAAAGAATCCATTGAAACCCAGATGATAAATGGTAGTGACTACTTTTTCTGATAAGTTGAGGGTTAAATATTTATTATCTCTCAGGATTATTGCAGTAGGCTCTTAACTGGTCTCCCACTTTTCCCAGAGCAGCCAGAATATTTATGAAAAATAAATCAAATAATAGTATTTGTCCTTTAAATAGCTTTCTCTAAAAGTAAAATCCAAACTTTTTACCCTGACCTGCAGATTTTACATGCTCTGAACATGACCTCCTATCGCATCTTTTCCTCACCTGCTGGCTTCAGACACCACACTCATTTTCTTCCTGTTCTTCCTTTACACCAAACTCATTCTCTCCCTGGGGCACTTTCACTGTTTCCTTCATCTGAAGTAGTCTTTCCCTGGTATTAGTATGGATGGTTTTTTTCTTGTCATTTGGATCACAAATTATTATCTTTTCAGAGGCCATTTTGGAACATTCGGTGTAAAATAGCCACTCAGTCCTCTGTCACATCACCCAGAACATCTATCTTTACCAACTCTCTAGTATTTTTAATTGTTCATTTAATTTCCCACTATAATAGAGGCTTTATTGGGAGTTCCTGTTGTGGCTCAGTGGGCTAAGGACCCGACGTTGTCTCTGTGATGGTGCAGGTTCAATCCCTGGCCTGGCTCAGTAGGTTAAGGATTTGGTGATGCTGCAGGCTGTAGCAGCATAAGTTGTAGATGTGGCTCAGATCTGGCGTTGCTGTGGCTGTGGTATAGGCCCCAGCTGCATGCCAGTTCAACCCCTGGCCCAGGAACTTCCATATGCCACAGGCGAGGCTATGAAAAAAAAGGAGGTGGGCTCTGTTAATGCAGGGTGTTTTACTGTTTTCTGAGCCCAACATTAAGAGCAGGACAAGGTACACAGTACCTGAATTCATAAAGATTTGTTGAATGACATTAACAGTGTTTAAATGTGTAAAAACGAAGTAACATGGATGTCTGCTTTCATTTTTAGCCACTAGGAACATGTGTAACCCATCCTAAGGGGGTGTGTGTTTGTTTCGTATGATACATTAATATGCATTCTTAATTATTCATCATGCAATTAATATATTTGTATTTAAAGGAAATAAATACGTTACTTGGAATCTTAGAATTATACCAAATTTATATTTTCTTTTTAGTCTCCAGATATTCAATGTATAGTGTTTTAATGGGGGTGTTTTTTTCTCCTTTTTTCCCTTAATTATTTTTACTTTTAAAATTGGAAAGCCTTTCAGTAATTATAAGGATATATTCAGGCAAGAATTATGAAAGATTTTTTTTTTTCTTTTTATGGCTGTACCTGTGGCATATGGAAGTACGTGGGCTAGGAGTCAAATTGGAGCTGCAGCTGCAGGCCTACACCATAGCCACAGCATATTTTACTTTTTATTTTCTCTTGTTCTAGAAATATTAGCAGATTATTTAGTAGGATACTAGGAAGGGTCCTCATCATGAAGAGAAGTAAACTGTTCACTGCTTATCTCCTAGGATCCCAACCTGGCCTTATCCCCGACTAACTTTGGCAGTTACAGTTCTTTGGCTGATAGTAATATTAACCAAGTAAATTATTGGATTTACAAATAACAGTCTTAAGGTGGTTCTCCCTTGTCCTTGAAATAAAGTCTTGCAATAATAATAAACTGTGTAACGACAATTAATAAGCAGTGTAAAGTTGACTGAAAATTAATTCTCTTTTTTGCAGATCACTCATGAATCGGGGGGTGGGGAATATGGCAAAAGAAATCATATAAGATAGTACTTTATTTTACAGAGTAACAGACTAGCTAGAGACAACGAATTACGGGAAAATGATAAAGAACAGCTCCGAGCAATTTGTACACGAGATCCTCTATCTGAAATCACTGAGCAAGAGAAAGATTTTCTCTGGAGCCACAGGTAAGTGTTAGGATGAAGAGTCTCTGTTTCTTCTATTCCAGAAGAACAACTGACTTTGGCTGATGTAACCATATTTCTGCCATTACCTATTAGAGTAAATAAAGCGTAATTTATATGATTTTTTTATTATAAATGTCTTTTTTTAAACTGTGCATGTAGATAAGTATTTCTAGAAAGTCATACTGCATTGGTACTAACCTTGCACACTGAAGGCTTTTTTAATTCTAAATCCTTAATATGACTCTTTTAAGGATTTGGTGTTTTGTTTTTGTTTTCAAATAAAATTTAAGATCCAAAAAAAAAAAGCACCTGTAGTTTTAGATAAGTTTAGTTGTGATTTATTTAGTCCAGATATTTTCATTTTTAGGAGTTCCTTCCATTTTTTGTTTTTTGGGTTTTTTCCCTTATACTTTCTTAAAGTAATATGTACTGCCTTATTTTCACTTCTGAAGAAATTATAACTGGGTAAGTGCACACTGGTTTAATTTAATAAAGCAGTTGCAGTGCCTTTCTGCAGAAAGTTCACTTAAATATAAATTTTGTTCAACGATCACAGTAGAAGTGGTGACTCTCCTTGTGGTTCTCATTGACTAAGTAGGTGAGTAACTGGAGCTATATAGTGTTATAACATAAATTCATAATTTTTCCGAAGTACCTGTCCTCCATTTGGACTTTGCTTTTTTTTCCATGCCATTCTAACTGTGGCTAAGTATGTATATGTACATATATTTTCAGCTTTGGGGTTAAAACATAGATTTTTTTTTTTGTCTTTTTGCCATTTCTTGGGCCACTCCCGCGGCATATGGAGGTTCCCAGGCTAGGGGTCTAATCAGAGCTGTAGCCACCAGCCTACGCCAGAGCCACAGCAACTCGGGATCCGAGCCGCGTCTGCAACCTACACCTGCAGGTGTAGCTGCAGCTCATGGCAACGCTGGATCCTTAACCCACTGAGCAGGGCCAGGGATCGAACCCGCAACCTCATGGTTCCTAGTCAGATTCGTTAACCACTGCGCCACGATGGGAACTCCCAAGTTTTGTTTTGTTTTTTTTTTTTAAGAAGTCTGGTAATGGTAAGAAGTTTTAAAAATATTTGGAAATTTAAAGATTGCGTAGTTGAAAATTTAGCTATCCAGGCCTTTTGAATAACATGCAAGAATGTTTTTTATTTTGTTTTGTCTTCTCCATACAGACACTATTGTGTAACTATCCCTGAAATTCTACCCAAGTTGCTTCTGTCTGTTAAATGGAATTCTAGAGATGAAGTAGCTCAGGTAAATGCATGGTTGAGATAACTAAATATCTGTTGGACAGATTTGTTATGCCATTCAAATTGTTTTCTCTCAAGAAGTCTGTATAAGACTTGAAATGGCTGTGTTTTAAATTAATTAATAATGATATTACAGATGGTCTCTGACTTACCATGGTTCAACTTAGATTTTTTTTTTGACTTTCCAATGATGTGAAGGTGATATGCATCTAATAGAAAATGTACTTCAAATTTGAATTTTGATCTTTTCTCAGCCTAGCAATATGTGGTAAAATAGTCTCTCGTGATACTGGGCAGAAGCTGTGAGCCACAGCTCCCAGTCAGTCGGGTGATCATGAGGGTAAACACCAGTAGCCTTACAGCTGTTCTCTATTAATACAGCAGTGCAGTAGTCAACAAATTACTCATGACATTCAATACTGTATTATATGATAGGCTTTGTGTTAGATGATTTTGTCCAACTATAAGCTAATGTAAGTGTTCTGAGCATTTTTAAGGTAGGCTAGACTAAGCTATGATGTTCACTAAGGTGTATCAAATACATTTTTGACTTGCAATATTTTCAATTTTTGATAAGTTTATCAAGACATAAGCCCATCATAAGTAAAGGAAGATATGCATAGTAGAGAAAAATACTGTTTACACAACTTCCACTGGTAAAATTAATTAGAACTAAATATTTTAAGCACTGAATTCATAATGGAAAGCTTTTATCTAATTTTAAAATAGGAAATTAAGACAATGCCTTAGGAGGTTCATTCACAACTTTCTTTGCTTTTTAAATATGATTTATTATCTTATTCATACACAGATGTACTGCTTGGTAAAAGATTGGCCTCCAATCAAACCTGAACAGGCTATGGAGCTTTTGGACTGCAATTACCCAGATCCTATGGTTCGAGGTTTTGCTGTTAGATGCTTGGAAAAATATTTAACAGATGACAAACTTTCTCAGTACCTAATTCAGCTAGTACAGGTAAAATCATGTAAAAGTGGAAAAATAATATTTTATTCTAAATCCATGCAACTTGAAGGAATCTATAGTATTAACTGGTTTTATGCTTTTTTAGAAATCAGTTTTGTTACATTAGTATCTATTTTCATGCTAAAAAGTTTTCTTTAAATCCAACCATGCAGAAACTGACCTTGATTGATATTTATATTGTTTTTATGTTTGTTTTTAATCACATAGGTCCTAAAATATGAACAGTATTTGGATAACCTGCTTGTGAGATTTTTACTCAAAAAAGCATTGACTAATCAAAGAATTGGGCACTTTTTCTTTTGGCATTTAAAGTAAGTCAAATTATTTTCCCATTTCATTCTTTACACTTATATTACCTATAGTCTCAGTAGATGTGTAAATATGTATAACTTACATACTGTTGCTTTTGTTTGTATAGAAGAGTTTTCCATACTGAAAGTATATTTTTCATACTGAAAGTATATTTCCTCTGCATTTTCTCTTTGACATTAAATAAGCATTAAAATTAAAACTAAATTTTATACAGGAATGAGACCTGAAATATTTTTAAAGATTTTGATTCTACTTTAAGCAAAGTAAAATTTGCTAGGTCCAGATTAATATTGCAGTTGGCTTCACTATATGTGTGGATGAGGGGGGAAGTTCTCCCTACCCACCTCCCCCCTCCAAAATCTTGCCTTGAAATTCAGAACAATAATGACAAAATTTCAAGTTTTTTGACTAGAAACAAGCTAATTCAGAATAAAAAGTATTTTGCAGAATACATAATATATCTAATACACAAAGAGTTCGTTAAACCATGCACTTTTTTTCTAAATTTAGAAACAGATTTGTAATTAATCTTAATGTTAAAATAAATTAATAATGGAATCTAGACTCTAGATTTAAAAGAACTTAAATTCAGACACAGTACAGAAAAGGAACATGTATGCCAGAAGAGTCAAATAGTGCTCACTGGGCTCTTCATTTCCTCCCTATACATTTTATTTTTATTCCTAATTTCCTTTTTTTCATGTTTATATATTTTGTGCTGAGATTAATAAGTGAAAAGTAGTTTAAATAAACTTAAAATCTAGTTTTTTCATTTATGTCTCCAGGAACTACCTGAAATTCTTGATTGTTTTGCTTCTTAATGATAGGTTTTAAAATCACTATATTGTTAGTATAAATAGCATTTATTGAATTTATAAAATGGATTTTCTTATTTTCTTAAAAATGATTATGTGCATACTCATTAAAATCTCTCTCTTTCTCTCTTTTTCACCCTAATGTTGCACTGGTCTTTTAGATCTGAGATGCACAATAAAACTGTTAGTCAGAGGTTTGGCCTACTTTTGGAGTCCTATTGCCGTGCATGTGGGATGTATTTGAAGCACTTGAATAGGCAAGTTGAGGCTATGGAAAAGCTCATTAACTTAACTGACATTCTCAAACAAGAGAAGAAGGATGAAACACAAAAGGTATGTGACTCTTTAGTTTGTTTTTGAGACTCCTTTCATTGCAATGGGGCAGGGTTATTTGAGAGCCCAGCATATATGCAGATCATGGGCCTGAGAATTAAGCAGATTAAGATTTGGATCAAGATTCCACTGCCTCTAAGCTACGTAATGTTAGCCACATTGTTTAATCTCTTGAGATTCAGTTTCCTCATCTGTAAAATGGGAATAATAGTTTTCCTCATAGGGTTGCTGTGAGAAGTAAATCACATGAGATATGCAGAGCACCTATCATAGTCCCTAGAACATGAGAGGTGCCCAGTAAATAAATGTTAGCTCCATCTTCTTTCCCTTCTTTTCTCTTCTATATAGCCCTAAGTCTTAAAAATGATTTTTCCATGGAGTTGTCACTGCTGCGGATTGAGTTCAGTCCCTGGCCTGGGAATTTCTGCATGCTGAAAGTGTGGCTAAAAAATAAAAAGATTTTTCCTTACTCTGTCATTTCTTTTAGAGATGATCCTGAAAATCAGTGGAAAAATATTAGTTTTTTATATTTCTAAGTTTAAAATGGACTCTTAGTCACACAGTGAATATATCACACACTCGAGTCATCTGCAGTCTAGCTTCATATAACTGAGGAACATGAAATGTAAAGGTTTCTCATGACCTTTTCCTACTTCTTATCTTTTATTCAATCTAACACACCCAAAGTAAAAAGTGAGATCATTCCTCACCTCAAGTAAAATATAAAAAGAAAATCCCAGTTTATTACGGAGTCCCCAAAGGACAGACATTGTTAATTAGTAGTACTGAATAAATTTTTTCAACATCTTCATCAATATTGCTTGAAGAAAAAGAAACCTTTAAAGAAAGTTACTATATTAATCTAAATGTCATACAGTATGTGACTGAGTTGATTTTATTGAAATTGTGGTATGTAAGTTCAAATACAAGTTACTAGAAAATAATTGTACTATTTCTGCTGCTGGAATTTTGAGCAGGTGGGAACTAGACTGCTTTGAAATGATAATATTTATTATATTTGTACTGTCACTGAGAGAAGGAAAAGAAAATAGATATTAGTTGAATTTGTAATCTGAAGTTTTCATCTCACAGTTTGGCTGTGATACAATGGATTTAAAAAGTGATTTTAAAAGGGGTTTCTTTCTAGCTATGTACTAGAACTTAAATATAGTATGAGACTTTTACCAACAATTTATTTTCTTTTCTTTTTTTTAAATGCACCTGCAGCATATGGAAGTTCCTGGGCCAAGGATCAAACCAGAGCCATTGCAGAGAGACAACACCGAGTAGTCCAGGTAGTGAGTACTTATGATGTGAGCAACGGGGGAAAGAAGTCCTTTTTTTTTTTTTTTTTCCATTTTTTGGGCCACACCTGCAACATATGGAAGGTCCCATGCTAGGGGTCAGATGGGAGCTGCATCTGCCAGCCTACGCCACAGCAACACTGGATCAGAGCCGCGTCTGCACCCTCTTCCATAGCTTGTAGCAATGCCGGATTCTTCACTTACTGAGTGAGGCCAGGGGTTGAACCTTCATCCTCACTATGTCACATTCTTAACCCACTGAGCCACAATGGGAACTCCCCAAAAATTTCTTTAAGCCTCACTAGACCTTTTTTACCAAACAGAGAATGTGGTGACTGTGGTATTTTCTGAAAAGCTTAAAAGTAAGGTTATTAAGCTAATGTGATGTCTCCATAGTTTTTCATCTAGAACAAAGGCCCTCAAACTTGTTCTTTATAAGCCAGATAGTTAGTATTTTAGACTTGGCGGGCTATGCAGTCTGTTGTAACTACTCGGCTCCACTATTCTAGCATGAAAGCAACCAACATTCATTTCGAATGGGTATGAGTGTATTCCAGTGCAGTTTCACTTAAAAAAAAAAAAAAACTGGCAGCTGACTTACAGGCCATAGTTGGCCAGGCCCTGCTGTGGAGCTAAAACATTGCCTCTGTCAGCATGCAGAAATTGTCTCACAGGAAGGTACACGTATTCTCAGCTCTCTTCCTGAATCGTCCTGCCCTGTTTTACGAACCCTTCTAATTAGAATGCAGCCAACGCAGGATATAGATTCAAAGATTACACAATACTGAGGTTCCAGTGTGTAAAAGAGATTAGCAATTAGTATTACCTTTTATCAAATCAATTCTAACCATGATTATGTTTATTTATCAGGTACAGATGAAGTTTTTAGTTGAACAAATGCGGCGACCAGATTTCATGGATGCTCTGCAGGGCTTTCTATCTCCTCTAAACCCTGCTCATCAGCTGGGAAATCTCAGGTAACCTACTTTATTGGTGTTTTATTGATATATTAAAACAAGTACTTTCTCTGGACAAAATCTTGAAAAAGATGAAAATATCCACTATAACTGTGTTCAGTAATATATGCTTCTCTCTCGATCCTTTTCCTACCCTACAAAAGTAAGAGTAGTAAAGTTTTCTTAAGTTCAGAACTGCATTTATTCAGAATGAGTTTTTACTGCTTTATAGAATTTAAAATTTTCTGTGGCCAGAATCCTAGTATCATAGGATAAGAAATGGAATGCAATATCTAGAAAACTAATAATATATCCAATTACTTGTGGAAAATTCATATTCCATTTATAAGAAAATTATAAGTTTAATATGTATTTCTTCTTTATACTCCCTTAGAAATTAATGCATAGGTAAAACACAGAGAAAGTTTAAAATTTTTATAGCACTTCAAAAAGCTATACTGTATCTGTATTTTAAAATAAATTTGAGGCTGTAAAGAATGACAAAGCTAAGGTACCTAGTAAAATTTTCAACTATTTTAAAGGCTTGAAGAGTGTCGAATTATGTCCTCTGCAAAAAGGCCACTGTGGTTGAATTGGGAGAACCCAGACATCATGTCAGAATTACTCTTTCAAAACAATGAGATCATCTTTAAAAATGGGGATGGTAAGGAAGAGTATTAATGAACTTATGATGCATGAATTTAGCTGTCTTTTTATACACAGGATATTTATGAACTATGAAGACTACTGAAAGCCATTTAAGGAATATGCATGTGATAAACTATATAATATTAAGCAGATGTCTTAACCTTTAGAACATGTATGTATATTTATTGAAAAAAAAGTAGGTTTAGAATCAGAGGTCCTGAAAATCATATTGCTTAGCCATGTGAGTATCCATTCATTCTATAAATATCTGATGTGCTAGGCCCAGAGGTTAAAGAATATACAAAACAGAATCACTGCTCTCTTAGAGCTTATGGTTAGCAGGGAAAAGAAGACATTAAACAAATAATTAAAAAACCAAAATTACAACCCTGGTACAAAAGAAAAGCATAGTCTGCTAAGGAATTATAAAAGAAGGCCCTAATTTATTTGGAAAACAAGCTGTGGAAGAATTTGTTTTTATATACTAGAAAAAGTATCATTGTGGGAGTTCCTGTTGTGGAAACGAATCGGACTAGTATCCATGAGGATGCAGGTTCAATCCCTGGCCGTGCTCGGTGGGTTAAGAATCTGGCGTTGCCATGAGTTGTGTAGGTTGCACATATAGCTCAGATCTGGCATTGCTGTGGCTGTGGCGTAGGCCAGGGACTACAGCTCTAATTCGATCCCTAGCCTGGGAGCCTCCGTATGCTGCATAGGTTTGGCCCTAAAAAGACCAAAAAAAAAAAAGTATCATTGATGGGTTTCCATTGTGAAATAACTTTTCAGTCCTGAATTTTTTTTTTTTTTTGGTCTTTTTGCCTTTTCTAGGGCCACTCCTGCAGCACATGGAGGTTCCCAGGCTAGGGGTCGAATCGCAGCTATTGCTGCTGGCCTACACCAGAGCCACAGCAACGTGGGATCCCAGCCATGTTTGCGACCCACACTATAGCTCACGGCAATGCCAGATCCTCAACCCACTGAGCAAAGCCAGGGATCAAACACTCAACCTCACGGTTCCTAGTCGGATTCATTAACCACTGTGCCACAACGGGAACTCCTCAGCCCTGAATTCTAATCCAAATATTTTAACATAAACATGTTCAGATTTAAGGATTCAGAAAAATAAGTACTTTAAATATTTTAATTTTTGTAAAATATGCATCAGCTTATCCTACATTGTTACACAGATGTGTTTATACAGACAGTCTAGAAATGGGTTAAAGAATCAGATTATTGCTTCCTTATAGATTATTTTGAAGAACAAATATAGTTCTATATATTTTGTTTGAAAACAATGTGATAATGTGATACTCAAGATTTGTGCTTATGGCATTAAGTGGTGGTATCCATATTATTTGAATTTCAGATTTACGGCAAGATATGCTAACACTTCAGATTATTCGCATTATGGAAAATATCTGGCAAAATCAAGGTCTTGATCTTCGGTAGGTAAACCACTAAGACAATGTTTATGTTAAAAATTACTCTGAAAAAGTAAACAATTAGTAAATATTAATTGTAAAGCATATAGAGGCATATATTTATAAGTATGGAGAGTGATAACTAACACTAGTTGATTACACTATGGTACTTTCATTTGTCCTCGTTTTCCTTGGCTTAGAATAGCTAATGAGATCCAGCTGATAAAAAGAGCTATCTCTAATAAGCTGGTAGAAACTCTGCAGCTGCCTCCAGAGTGCTACTAACTGTTCCCTTGGTATCTGCAGGGGATTGGTTCCACGACCCCTGCCGATACCAAAATCCATGGATGCTTATGTCCCTTATATAAAATGGCATAGTATTTGCACATAAACCATGCATATCCTCCTATATGCTTTAAGTCATCTCTAGATGACTTGTAATACCTAGTATAATGTAAAGGCTATATAAATAGTTCCCAGCATGCAGCAAATTCAAGTTTTGCTTTTTGGAACTTTCTGGAACTTTTTTCCCTAAATATTTTCCATCTGTAGCTGGTTGGATCCATGTATGTGGAATCCATAGTTATGGAGAGCCAGCTGAATTTAGGTAAAGGGCATAGGTAACACAATACACAAAAGGTCACTTTTTTCATTCAGAAATTGAGTTTAAAGGAAAGTTTCTTATATGAGTTTTCTAATCCTAAAACTTTATAAATTGTCTAATCTTGACACCTTAAAAATTTTGCCATTTTGTTGGTTTCTGCCCAGCCTTCCCAATTATCTCCAAGTTTTCTGTCCTGCTTCATTTTCTCCTAGTCATTTTTGCCTCTTATAGTTTATCCTTCTCTTACTCGTTCCTTTGCAAATTCAGTTATTTAGACAAAGGCTGCCCTTTCCAAAAGTGCTTTTGTCTGTAGGTAAGCATAGGAGTCAGTTCTGGCTGCAACAGCAAAGTAGATTTGTGTTTATTTGTATGCCTCTTATAGATTCAGTAGCTAGTATATAAAAATGTGTTGGAAGTTCCTCTGTGGCTGAGCAGGTTAAAGATAAGCACTGTCACTGCTGCAGCTTGGGTTCCACTGCTGTGACGCAGGTTCAGTCTCTGGCCCAGGAAACCTCCATATGCTGCAGATGTGGCCAAACACACACACACACACACACACACACACACACAAAACACAAAAAAACGCACAAACAAAACAACAAAAACAAATTAAAATGTGTTGGTAACAAATAGTAGAATGCTTTTATTGCAAACAAGAAAAATGAACATCTCAAGTAACCTGCTAAGCCACAAAATTAAATCATCAACCTCAAATTCTTAACTCCTGATTCTTTGTTTAACCCCTGCTGCTTTCCAAAAGCAATTAATGTTATGTGAATGAAGTTCCTTTTTTGGTAAAATTTCCTGTGTCATGAAGGATCCGCTTGCTACTACTGCTACCATCCCCTAGGGGAGTAGAATACAAAAGAGAATGCAGAAATAGGCCGAGCGGAGAAGACGACTGAACTCTATGTAACTCTGGTGATTATAGTGTTTAATAGTAAATTAGTGGCTGTGCAGAAAAGCATCTAAAGTTAAGCTAGGTCACTGGAAAATAAGTCAGATCTTTGCAAAGTTGTTAAATCTTATATTTTCTAAATATTATTCTTTTAACTTAAGCAAATTTAAGATTTTAAAATTTAATTTTAAATAAAAAATAAATTTAAGTAAAATCATAGCATTTTTATTTATACTTTGCAAAACTTAGATTCAGGTTTATTATAACTCTACTTCATTTGTTTAATAATAAGCTTCATAGACTTGTGTAACTTTTTAAACTACGAGTACATTCCACATTAATAAAATAAGAGAAAATGATCAGGAGTACAACCTTAAGAAATTCTTATATTTACCAGGGAAGATAGAGGAAAATTTTCCATAAGAAAAATGGTCAAAAGGGTAGGAGGACCAGAGTAAGTGATTCATGAAAGGTGGAAAGACCAGACTGAATGATTCACAGAATCCAAAAGAAGGGAAAGATTCAGAAACAGTTTACAGTATTAAGTGCTTCAGGGGGTTAAGAACATAAGTACTATGAAAAAGCTTTTGTATTTGATGATTCATGGTTAGTTTTAAGAAAAGTTGAGTCAGAAATTGGGCTACAAGGAATTAAGTGAGAAAATGAAAGTAAGTATTGACTGTTACTCTTTTAGGAATTTAAGAAGGAACAGTGGAAAGAATGGACATTAGCATATGAGAACAGAGCAAGAAAAACCATTTTTTTTGTTTGTTTGTTTTTTTAGGGCCACACCCATGGCATATAGAGGTTCCCAGGCTAGGGGAAGATTCAGAGCTGTACGAGATTCCGAGATCCGAGCCACGCCTGCGACCTACACCCCAGCCCATGACAAGGCCGGATCCTTAACCATTGAGCGAGGCCAGGGATCAAACCCGTGTCCTCATGGATACTAGTTGGGTTCATTAACCACTGAGCCACGATGGGAACTTCAGAAAAACCATTTTTAGTACTATGTGCCACTTGATATATTAGGTGCCTTTTTCTTCATTGTCTCTTTAAATCCTTACATCTCTACCCTTGATTACGTCCTCTGTAATATCCTATATGATGAATGAGAAGTACCCATAAAGCACTTCTGCTACATACCAAAGTATGGTTGTATCAAGGAAAAAGCATTGGTGGGTTATTTGAATTGGCAACTAAACTAGCTGCTTTTATCATGGAACATCATTTTTACTTGAAGAATAATAGACAAGCTATGGTTATTCAGCCGAGGGTATTTGGCAGATATTTTCTTGAAAATAAACATTGTGAGACTCTCTGTTCAAGGAGAACAGCTAACAGTGTTTATTGTTGATGATCAAATTTGAGCTTTCAGGCAAAAATTAGAATTTTGAAAAACTTGTATCTACTGCTTTGAGCTTCCCCCAAATTGAAGACTTTTTTGATGAGATCAGTGACAGTGTTAACAATTGTTGTTTTTTTTTTTATTGGTATAATGAAAAGTATCAACATTTGGAAGATCTCCGTAACTCAGTGAAATATCTTCCAAATGACCCAATGCAGAATATTTTAAAGTCATATATGGGTAAAAGTTCCATTCAGAGCCAAGGTAACCAAATGGGTTTTAATGTAACAGTATGAAAAGTTTACTGATATGGTTTCCTATTCCATGTTGCAACTTGAGAAACTATCTTGTCAAATTGTGGAACAGTATGAAAGAAGAATATCTACAATTATCTAAAAATGTTATTATAGTACTCCTTTTTACAACTACATATCTTTGTGAGGCCAGATTTTCTTCATATGCTTTAGTTAAAATATTGCATTAGATTGAATACAGAAGCATATATGAAAAGCACAGCTCAGTACTATTAAGCCAGGCATTGAAGAAATTTGAAAAATGAGAAAGTGTCACTCGTCTCACTTTTTTTTTCATTTAGGATTTTTGTTTTGGAAATTATTTCTCTTACCATAAAAAGGAATATAAATGTTACTTTAAATGAATTAATAAAATTTTTTATTTTCTCCATTTTAATTTCACTCATAATTTAAAGTCATAAATGCTTACAAAGTTTTTTAAATGGCCACACTCATGGCACATGGAAGTTCCCAGGCCAGGGATTAAATCCAAACTACAGCTCTGACCGTCACCAGATTCTTTAACTCACTGTCCCTGGCTAGGGATCAAACCTGTACCTCCAAAGCAACCTGAGCTGCTGCATTCAGATTCGTAACCACATAAACTGTACCATATAAACTCCATAAATATTTATAAACTAATTGCCACAATAATTTTCTTCATGCTTTTCTGATATACAATTAAATACTTTCTCAGTTGATTATAATACATGATGGCAGATAATTTGAGGATTTTTCTAGGAATATTTGTCATACTCTAATAAAAGAAAATTAAAATTAATTTAAGGAGTAAAAGTCATGCATGACAAAATTGCAAATAGAATATTCCTGTATTATCCTATTAAAATATTTGCTATTTTAGGGAGCACCATTCTACTTGCTAGATGGAATGCTGCTCCATTTATGAATCTCCTAATAAAGCCAATTAGATCTTCGCATTTAAAAAAAAAGATAAGGCGTTCCCTTTGTAGCTCAGTGGGTTAAGAACCCAACATAGTATCCATGAGGATGCAGGTTTGATCCCTGGCCTTACTCAGTGAGTTAAGATCCAGTGTTGCCCACAAGCTGAGGTATAGGTTACCGATGTGGCTCAGATTGATCATTGCTGTGGCTGTGGTATAGTTTAGCAGCTACAGCTCTGATTCAACTCCTGGCCTGAAAATTTCCATATGCCACAGGTACAGCCGTAAAAAGAAAAAAAAAAGATGAAATATTTGCTATTTTAAAATCTCATCATTTATTTGCACGTCTTGATCCTTTTTCAGAATGTTACCTTATGGTTGTCTGTCAATTGGTGACTGTGTGGGACTTATTGAGGTGGTGAGAAATTCTCACACTATTATGCAAATTCAGTGCAAAGGAGGCCTGAAAGGTGCACTGCAGTTCAACAGCCACACACTACATCAGTGGCTCAAAGACAAGAACAAGGGCGAAATGTGAGTTTATTATTCTTTTGTTTCCATGTTAATCTAAGTTTTTGATAGACAAGTTTTTTAATGGTTGTGTATATTTCTGAGTTAGTCCAGAAAAAAAGTTGTGTTTTCTTTGGAAAGATATGTTCAGCCTTTGAAGTATTTGATATTGTTTAAATGATCAGATTGCTTATAATTTGGTGAAATCCTGTATGTTCGACTTAAGTATGTAAAATGTGCTTTTCTTATTGCTTATTCCTTTTTTAAAAATTTAAAAATTTTACTTCTAATTCATTGTTAGAATGATTAGAAAATATTGTGATGACATAATAAGTACTTTTTTTTTTTTTTTTTGGTCTTTTTGCCATTTCTTGGGCCGCTCCTGCGGCATATGGAGGTTCCCAGGCTAGGGGTTGAATCAGAGCTGTAGCCACCGGCCTACGCCAAAGCCACAGCAACACGGATCCAAGATACATCTGCGACCTACACCACAGCTCATGGCAACGCCGGATCCTTAACCCACTGAGCAAGGCCAGGGATCGAGCCCGTAATCTCATGGTTCCTAGTAGGATTCGTTAACCACTGAACCACGACAGGAACTCATAAGTACTTTTTCACAATAATAAAAATTATCCTTTAGTCAGAAAATAACTGGAAATTTTCTTAGAAACCCTTAAAAACTTCAGAATTCCAAGGTTTCTCAGATCTTTGAACATAATTACTTTCTTCCCCTAATGTCAGTGATTGTTTTCATTGTTTTAATACAGACTTTAATAAAGACTTTGACCATCTTTTCCTAGTTTGGACTGAATCATTCTATATTTCCACATTAACTCATAGGTGTTTATGCCTTCTTTATAGATATGATGCAGCCATTGATCTGTTTACACGTTCATGTGCTGGATATTGTGTTGCCACCTTCATTTTGGGAATTGGAGATCGTCACAATAGTAACATCATGGTTAAAGATGATGGACAAGTAAGATCCCACTTCTTAAATGTTTCAGCATCCTTAAATTTACTAATTCATAGCATTGTGTTTCTGCATTTGTCAAACTGTAATATAATTTCTTATTTTTGAAAGCTGTTTCATATAGATTTTGGACACTTTTTGGATCACAAGAAGAAAAAATTTGGTTATAAACGAGAGCGTGTGCCATTTGTTTTGACACAAGATTTCTTAATAGTGATTAGTAAAGGAGCCCAAGAATGCACAAAGACAAGAGAATTTGAGAGGTAAGTTTAAGAAATCAAAAGCACAAAATAAAAAATTCTTGCTGCTTTATCAAAGCAATTGATATTTTTCAAGCAATTTAAAATAATAGGTGTTTTATTAACATATCATAAACTGAGTATTTTAATGTGTTTATTTTTTGTGTAATGCTGTGAAGGAAATGGAAGGAAAAACCAATTCATTTATTGAGTTAGGTAAGGCCTAAAAAGGAAGTGAGCCTTAAACTTCATGGCACATTAAAAGTTTTTATTTACTGTTAGTTAAGTAATTGGACTCTACTGTCTCTTAATTGACAGATCATGTATAGTGCTTCAGACAACAATTTTTAATCATACAGTCTGAGGAATTCAGTCAACCATAATTACTGTGTTTATTCATAATTTTTCTTACCATCTTATGGTATATCATTAGTCGGTCTTAAAGTACTTTTAAAAACCTTTTATAAAATTCTGTTTTATCTATAACTCAGTCCTGGCCTAGATTACACCCTAAAAGCTTTAGTATGTACCAGTTTGTACATTTTTTTAAACTTATTGAACTCCTAATGCACTAGGCATTATTTTAGATGCTGGTGATAGAGAAATAGACAAAGTCCTTATGGACTCAACAGAGTTCTAGTGTTGAGAAGAGAGAATAGAAGGTGTTGGTAAGAGAGCAGGGAGAAGAATGCTCTAAGAAGGCCTCTCTAACTATGATATTTGAGCAGAGACATGAAGATGTTGATACGATTTATACCACACTGACCAAACTGTTCTTATTATTTGTAGGTTTCAGGAGATGTGTTACAAGGCTTATTTAGCTATTCGGCAGCATGCCAATCTCTTCATAAATCTTTTCTCAATGATGCTTGGCTCTGGAATGCCAGAACTACAATCTTTTGATGATATTGCATACATTCGAAAGACCCTAGCTTTAGATAAAACTGAGCAAGAGGCTTTGGAATATTTCATGAAACAAATGAATGATGCACATCATGGTGGCTGGACAACAAAAATGGATTGGATCTTCCACACAATTAAGCAGCATGCTTTGAACTGAGATGATAACTAAGAAACTGAAAGCTCAGAATCTGGATTCTATACTGCACTGTTAATAACTGTCAACAGGCAAAGACTGATTGCATAGGAATTGCACAATCCATGAACAGCATTAGAATTTACAGCAAGAACAGAAATAAAATACTATATAATTTAAATAATGTAAACGCAAACAGGGTTTGATAGCACTAAACTAGTTCATTTCAAAATTAAGCTTTAGAATAATGCGCAATTTCATGTTATGCCTTAAGTCCAAAAAGGTAAACTTTAAAGATTGTTTGTATCTTTTTTTAAAAAACAAAACAAAAAACTCCCAAAATATATAGAAATAATGGAGAAGGAAAATGAATGATGTTCTTTTTTTGTCTTGCAAATGTTCTGTTTTGAAATGTGGACACAACAAAGTCTCTTATTACATTAGGTCGAAGTAAACTGGAATTTGATGTTAAATTACATTAAGATTGGAAAATAATGAAAATTTCTTATCTTTCCATTGCTGTTCAATTTATAGTTTGAAGTGAGTTTTTTTTGACTCCTTGTTTGATGAAGAAAAATGCTTGGGGTATAAGGGACTCTTGAGATTTCACCAGAGATTTTTCCTTTTTAATAAATCAAACCTTTTGATGATTGGGGTCTTATCTGCAAAGTTTGGGAAGCAGTGACAAATGAGACCTGTTATAAGGTGGTGTTTTTGGGGGGGTTTTTTGGACAGTATTTACAAGAATCTGATTCTTATTTTCCAGGGAAATCCTGGACTCCCACAAAGTAAAATAATCATCATAGAGAAAGAATGAGCAGGAATAATTCTTGCTCCAGAATTGTACAGTATTCACCTTAGATTGATTTTTTTTCTCCTTTTGCAATTGAATTAAATACATTTTTCATGCATGTTTTCCAGAAAATAGAAGTGAGTATTAATGTTATTAAAAAGATTATTTTTTTTATTAAAGGCTATTTATATTATAGAAACTATCATTAATATATATTCTTTATTTACATGACCTGTCCCATTATCATGCATTGTTTTGCACCCCAAATTTTTTATTGTTTGTAGCAGCATGGTCAGCTTTTCTCTTGATCTGTGGGTGAGGCTCAGGCACTATCCCATTTATGCCAATGACTAGTGTATAACTACTTAAGGAAAAGAGATAAAAGTTCCTCCTTTTTCCTTCTATTTCCTTTTGTTTTCACTTGAATCCTCCATCCTCCATTCTCTTTTATAGTTGAGAATGCCTCAATCATATGAAATTAGTTACCAAAATTAACACATTTTAGACTATCTTCCTGATTGTTTAACCTCTCTACCGAGGTATGCTCATGAATAACACTTTATAACATGGGGGAATAAAAACCATGAACTTTTTACCTTTTTAGGCTATTTATTCAATATCTCAATAATAAAAGTAGGACCTTAAACCATTTTAAGATCATGTCCCATTTCCGAGTGGTCAGGGCTCACTCTCCGACTCTATTAAATTGTAATGTACAGGATACATTCTTAAACATTTTGAAAGACATTAACCCAAGATGTAGGGGCTACAGCTAGTTAACCCTCTACAATCTGATAGTTTACTCAGTATTTGAAATGAATGATTAATGCCCTAGGAAATAGCTTTAGCAAATATGCAGGTGCCACACCAGAAAAAGTGCAATAATTTACTGACAGTTTTCTAGATTAGGCATATTATTGGAACAACTTTATGAAGAGTGCATACTGTATACAGCATCACCTTAAAAATATTCATTTATGAAATCAGTTACATATAGTAGAAGTCTTGAATAGTGAACAGGGACTCTAATACAAATACTCTTAATATTTGGCTATTTTAGAACCCTTAAAGGGCATAATTTTTGGAGATTTAGGTACCTCACTAAAGCATGTACATAATATTGCCAACAAGAAAGATAAATATGAAGATTAGGGGAACTTATTTCTCTAAACTGTCTTGGACTAGTTAAGAATTTAAACTCTGTTTTAAGCGGGAGAGCAGATAGGGGTTTGTTTTTTTCGCAGATTTAGAAGATTTCATAACTTACAAAACTTCATGATTAATACTTTGTGTCTTTTAGACTTATCAGTTAATACATACTAATATCACAGTATTTCTTTGTCAGGGATTAATTACAGGAAAACTCAGTGAAATGGTACAAATCTGAAACTTTGATGGTGGAAAGTGAAGTTTTAACAGAGAACCGTGTTTTACCGAGTGCCAAAAAAGCTTTGAGCTTCCTTGCACAAAATCTATACAATTTTTGCATTTTTCACACCAGGTCCAGATAGTCCCCTGCCCCTGGTATCTCTCCACCATTAAAACACAAGCCACATAACTTACTTTTTCATTTACTTTTATTTTCAAGAGTTAATACAATCAAATTAATTCCATTTGAAGAAATGTAGACAAATTCTATAACGAATATAGGTTGAGTGATCAAGCTAAATGCAAAGTACATTTCAAACAAATCCAAACAGAGTTTATGCAGACAACATTAAAAATAAGAAAAAGGGGACAGGGAGTACTCAGCAGGCAAAGTACCAAAAATTGATTTAAATGCTACATGGGGTGATTAGGATAGGCTTTAAGTCATAGCTGTTTGCAGGTACTTTAGTATCAGAGATCCATTCTGATTGGTCATTTTCTGTGGCTGACCATTCTTGTCATTAAATGTGGTATAACTGATTATTAGCTCAACAGTTTTATTTGGTTACTTAAGCAATATTTCCTTCAATGACTATTTTGGAGAAAAGAAAAGTAGGTTTAAAGAAAATGAAACCTAAATGAAACATTTTCTAGCAAAAAATCTACTGTTTGAAAATCATGCTCTACCTTTTTATCATATTCTCAGCTATATAAAATCATTTATTTTGAAGATTTTTAGCCTGATGTTAATTTGAAATCTGTTAATCATATTGTGGAATTTGTGTTTTTAAAAAAGATGTTTCTAATTGGGTTTTTTAAAGAAGAATGGAATTTGGTCGCTATTTTACCATAGAACCTAAAGCTTTTTGTGGTTCCTGGTGTCCTCTGTAAAACTTAGTGTCAAAGTGATCAACTTTGAGGTTTTTTTTCCCTTCTAATCTGCTTTATATTACATGCCCTTTAGGAAATGGGAACCTGGTGAATATACAATGAATTGTATAATATTTTAATGTGTAACTTTTTCAACTGTGAAACTATGACTATTGGTTTTTTGAAGAAAACAGCTGCTGATAAAGTATTTTGTGTAAAGTGTAGTTCTTATTAATCAGGAAAATAATCAATGACTCAATTAGAATGTATATACCCTCTTGAATTTTATTTTAAATAGATTGGTGATTTTTCACATAGGTAAAACACAGTCCATCTGTATTTTTTCCATCAAAAATTGAGTGATTTGGCATTTATAAAAAAAACTAGGAGCAGGCTATTTATTTTAAAGGTATCATGGAAATTTCACAGTACATAAACTTGGATTTGTCTCTTAATGATTTGTAAATCAGTTTAATACATATCCTGACCAATAGTCCCTGCTTGCCAACTCTTTGAAGAAATTTAATTTTCAGCATTATTTTAAAGCCAGCAAATTAACCTCTGACTGTTGTAAGTTCCTTTTGTTTTTATGTCTGTACAAACTGCAGACCTGGGCTGGACCCACACACTCAGAATCCACCTTAATAATTGATTTTGATGTCCAAGACATCACTAAAATAGTTCAGACTAAAAACCCTATGTGGCATTAATGGATTGTGGTGCTTCTACTATTTAAAAACAACTTTCATACTTCAGATGTTTCTCAGGAGAGGGGAATGTGGAGGGGAGGAGGCAGAATAGGGAGGAGTTGTTTGGATGAATTACATGCTTCATATCCATCCTGCTCAGATCAGACACTAAGAGAAGGCTGAAAGTTGTGAGTGTATTGTGCATAACATGAGGGAATTAACTCTTCATCAAGGATGGGATTGTGAGTCTGAACTATATGACTCAGCATTGATAGCATCCTCAGATAATAATTCTTGATGATAGGGAATAATACAGCTGGGCTGTTTTTTAAACTATAAAGACAAACCATTTTTATTTTTTAATTATTACATTAAAAACTGTAAATGTATCTTATGTGCCATGGCCTGAGAAGCCTTTTTTCTTTTTTTCCTAAAAGTTATTTTCACTTTCTGAAAAGAGTATAGGGTTCAGCTCAAGATAACAATGGTTCTGATAAAATTGGATTGGTAACTCTACCTCAGAAGGTTAATAAGAAAAAAAATAAATAGATGAGTCACAGTTCAACACTTCCAGCTCTGATTTACAGAAATTTGCAGAGCACTGTATTTTAGATTTATAAAGTCAGAATTGGCATGCCTTATTTTTAATGGCATTGGAGACATTAAGAAAAAAAGTTGGGTTAAAATTTAATCATTGCTTCAGCCATTTGGAAAAGGCAATAGTGCCAGGAGGTTGATGGTACTAGGTTCTTGAATTCAGCATTTGAAATTCATTTTGTTTTCTTTATTATGAGTGAAATTGATGTGTGTATATTTGCAGACATTTCTATTTGTATACAAAGTGCTTGCTAGCCCTAGTCAAGAGGCATCATTTATAAAAGGTATAAACATCAAGGTTCTAAAATTCAGAAGAGTTTAGAATTGATTAGGAGTTTCCCAAGTTGGGATGTTTTTATACAAGCTTATTTTGTTTAAGTACTCCACTTGAGTAAGGTTTTGCACTTTTTATCAATGCAGCACCATTCCTTTTGCTTGTTTTAGATATGTTCATATTTTAGCCTGCTAGTTAGCATAAAGTGACAGTTATGAGCCATAAGAAAATCTTTATAACTTAATTTTACACAACTGCATTTAACAGTTTAGCTGGGAAGAAAAAAGTAAAATCAGTCCACTGTACATATTTATGTAGTTGGGTAGCTGATTTTCACTACCAACAGTAGTCTCCAGTCCTCGTGTTGGTAAGTATGGGAAGGGTTTTTAATGCATTTTGTAAGCCAGTTGAGTTTATGAACCTATCTGAAACAATTTAGTCTCTCACGATAATAATTTTGTGGTTATGCTAAGAGCTGTGTATATATTTTCAGGTGATTCTTACTTTTATTAATCCTTCTAGGTTAGTGAGGAGGCAGAAAATTTTCATTGTTTTACTTTTTTCTCAGAATATTTTTAATAAGACTCAACTCCTTAATTCTAGTATAAATGTCCAAATGTGGTAATTATCTATTGATTTCATAAGTAAAAACCCCTTATCAGATTTATGTTCGTAAGAGTGATTGGAGACCTTGGCCTTTATCTGATTTCTAGAAATGTTGTTTGCTATGGAAACAAAATTTCAAGTGCAAGTAATAGCTTCAGTGTGATCCAGTCCTCAGACTTTGAGTTGAATAAAATCTAAAAGAATGTATCCTTTTGGAACTTAACACTTTAACATCTTGGGGAATGTGGTACTACCAAAATTAGAGGACTGACACATCAAATGTTGTTGTCTCTGGAAGGTTCGAAAAGGAGCTCCCATCACATGTTTTAGCCCCATTTATTGTAGCAAATCTATTTCTCTATATTTTGTCATTCAATGAATTGGAGTCCTGTAGTATATTGCATTAGTTAGGAGGAAAATGTTTTTAAATGTTCTTTTGATGATGGCCCCAAAAGTATTTGACACAGCAAGATGCATGTGTTCCTGTACTGAGAATATAGAATAATATACAGTGTCACTAAATTTAAGACCTCTTCCCAGTCTTGCTGCTCCTGGCAAGAAGTTTGGCCTGTGACTGCACTTAATGTTTGTGCTCATCAGAAACTGTCAATGTCTGCTTTTCTTTAACTTTGCAGTCTGTAACATCACGCGGTTTATTAAAAAAAGAAAAAAGAAAAAAAGAAAATTACTTTGACTTGTGTCCAAACAATCCTTAGTGTACGATCTATTTTAAGCAAGAAACTGTGATAATTGTTTTGCCATTTCTTTTGAGTACTTAAAAGCAAATCAGTGTTGCTAATAATCAAAATTTAGCTGGAGTTCTTATCTATAATGACTTGATTGAAAATCTAAACTTATTATGCCTTAAAAGCCAATTTTTCTGTCCCGTTATTAAGTGTGAAGAATTTATACACTTGTATTTTAAGCAGAAATATATGTATACACATAACATGTATGAATGTGTCTGTATGTGTGTAAGGACTTTTTCCCAAGTCAGTTGATGACCAGAACCTAAAAATGAAATTAGGCTGGAAGCAAACTGACTTTGCTTTCAGTAATCATAAACCTTGGTTTTTCTTGGACCAGTAATGCACATGGGCATTGACTCTTAGTACTTCTAAGCAAATACTTGCTAAAATTTTGTTTCTTTGCCGAATGGTTTGGATGACTTTGAGTTCACATGGTTCTAAATTGACTTTGTTCTCCAAGCATAATGTCTCTTTCATGAGATGAACCAAGTAGCCACTATATGAATGGAAAACTGTAGTATTTGAAACACTTGAGCTATCACATCTTCATCATACACTTCAAGTTTCAAATTAATTGTTTTGAATTTATTAGAAAAAAATTCCAAGAACTGTATATGGTTAGATGGGTGTCAAACTTACTAAGAAATGGAATAGAGTTGTACCCTTAATTTAAGAAATCTAGAGAATTCTCCATTTGCAGAATGATTTAAAATGTGTATGCATACAAATATTTTATTACGGGGAGGTATGTGGCATACAAAATAATTTACAACCTTTTAATTAAACTGCATGTTCTGAACTTCACATGCATATGATATTCAGCCAAGAGAAGGTGGGAAGGAATCACCTCCTGCAGCTTTCTGCCCCAGCCCCTATACCAGCTGTCCAGCAAAAGGTACCAAGACTGATTGTATTTTATTTTTTAATAATATATTTTATAGACTTAAGGTTTACAATATGATGATTTGATATACATAATGAAATGGTTGCTATAGTCAAACTATCATCATCTCCTCACATAGTTACTGTGTGTGTGAGATGAGAGCACTTAAAATCTGTTCTCTTAGCAACTCTCCAATATTCAGTAAAGAATTAAGTGCAGTCATGCTTTACATTAGCTCTCTAGACTTACCACAAGTTTGTACCCTTTAACCCACATTTCCCCTACCCTCCTGCCCCTGGCAACCAGCATTCTGCTCTCTGCTTTCTATATATTTGACTTTTTTATATTCCACGTGAATGAAATGCATTTTTTTTCCTTTCTGTGTCCGGATTATTTAGCACAATGCCCTCCAGGTTCATCCATGTTGTTTCAAATGGCAAGATCTTTTTTTTTTTTTTTTTGAAGGCTGAAAATATTCCATTGTATGTATGTGTGCACACATTTTATATACATATCACAGTTTGTTTACTCTTCTGTCAGTGGACACTTAGGTTGTTTTCATGTCTTGACTGTTGTGAATTGTGCTGTAATGAACATGAGAGTCCAGATATTTATTGGAGGTACTGATTCATTTCCTTTGGGTATATATCCAGAAGAGAAATAAGGCTGACTGAAAATGGAAACCTAGCAAGAGTTTCTTTTATCTACTAACATTTTAAAGCACCTCTACTAGGTAACAGAAACTAAGCTATGTATTTCACATACTCTGCCTTGTTTCTTCCCTAAAAATTATCCCATGTAGAGTTCCTGTCATAGCTTAGCGATTAATGAACCCGACTAGTGTCCATGAGGACATGGGTTCGATCCCTGGCCTCGCTCAGTGGGTTAAGGATCTGGCGTTACCGTGAGCTGTGGTGTAGGTCGCAGACAGGGCTCAGATCTGGCATTGCTGTGACTGGTGTAGGCTGACAGCCACAGCTCCCATTCAACCCCTAGCCTGGGAACTTCCTTCTACATGCATTGGGTGTGGCCCTAAAAAGACATAAAAAAGAAAAAAAAAAAGAGTTGTAATTATGGCCTACAGATTTTTAAAAAATCCTACTCTGCGACACATGTTTTCTCCACTATTCCACACTAGAAAGGGGAGAAAACACCAAAATTGCTCACTACTGGTCAAGTCAATGTTGTTCTATTTAATCATCTGGTTTATTTAATAATGTGTCACAATTATTTGCTAAAAGCCATTAAAATTGGCTTAGAATCAAAGCTTCTGTTTTGATTACCTTTGCTTCAAAAGTCTTTCTATTGTCTATGATATAAGTTTTTTTTAGTAAAATTATAAAGACTTTGGTTTTCTGAACAAACTCTGTTTTCAACTTATATATTCAGCTTAACATGGGAAGCACCAGCACTAGCGTCTGGTGACATTATTTAAAAACCATGGTTGATTCATTAATTAAAGTATGGACAATTGTTGACTATACATGTGGGATTTTTCTATGATGCATATCATCTGAGATGAACATTAAATTCCATCTAGTACAGGAGTTTTCATCGGGGCTCAGTGGAAACAAATCTGACTAGTATCCATGAGGATGCAGGTTCGATTCCTGGCCTTGCTCAGTGGGTTAAAGATCTGGCATTGCCATGAGCTGTGGTGTAGGTTGCAGATGCGGCTCAGATCCTGTATTGCTGTGGCTGTGGTGTCACTGCACCTGCAGCTCTCCTTTGACCCCCAGCCTGGAAACCTCCAGACAACAACAAAAAATTCCAGCCAGTACAGCTTCCCCATACTATATAACACACTTCTAGCCATCTCTCCCACTCTCTCCAGAATGTACACAAAGAACAAAATGAGCTTATGGAAAGCAAATTAACTAGAAAAAAAAATGTTGCCAAAAGAAAAATTACATGGTACATGTCAAGGTTAAGTACAAATAACTCTAAGCTTAGTGAATTTCCTAGGCAGTGGCTTTCCTCCTTTCCCACGGATGGTGAGGTTAAAATGGTAGGTCCACATTTTCTGAAATGACTAGATTATTATCTTCTTATAGTGAATGAACTATACTTCACTTTTTTTGAGAAATATTTTAATGGGAACTAAGTTGCACAGACCTAGACTGGCTGTTCAGTGCTCAGTAAGTTAGAAACTCTCAGCATTTATTTCTACAGTGACAAGTTCGAGATAGAGCTGATATTAGATGAAGCACAATAACCATGAGTTCATTTTGCCATATGGAAACAAAAAGTATTTCCTTAGCTTGTGTGGAGAGACTTGGAGTGAAAAAAGATGATGAATGTGTATGTACTTAACGGAATAAATAGAATACATAATGAGGCTTTTTTAAAACGTTCTTTCCCACATGAAACATCATACTTTCCCTCTTCATGGTTAGCATGCATGCAGGCATGATTAGGTCCTCAAAAGCAGAAATTGCAGGAATCTAAAAGCCAGGACTGACTGACTTTCTTTCCTTCTTTCTTTATGTCTTTTTGGGGCCGCACTCATGGCATATGGAGGTTCCTAGGCTAGGGGTCGAATTGGACCCCTATACCACAGCCACAGCAAACGCAGGATCCAAGCCACGTCTGCGACCTACACCATAGCTCATGGCAACGCATCAAGTGAGGCCAGGGATCGAACCTGCAACCTCACAGTTCTTAGTCAGATTCTTTTCCACTGTGCCACAACAGGAACTCCTGAAAGCCAGGACTTTAACTGGGCCACCATCATAAGATTTCTTGACTCCTCCCTTTGCTCCTCCCCACACTCCACAGTTTGAATTGATTCCGTGCCATGTAAGGTACTTTGCCACTTACCTCATCTCTGAGTGCAGTTCTGTATTTTTCACACAATAGAAACAGGTACTGTGTTAATCTCACCATGCCAACAATCAGAGCACCACCTAGCATAGTCATGGAAGGCCAAAACAGACAGTGGAAGATAACCATCTGGTCATACTTTTTTATGAGAATAACATCTTCGGATTGGTTATCTGGACTATAGAAGCAAGAAAAGGCAGTTCTGTTTTTGTGATCAAAGAATTCCTTTATGTTCAGAGCACTGTTAAGCAAATCATTTCCATCCCGGAGGCACTTGGGTGTGTAAAAGCACTAGGAACACAGAGGAGAAACAAAAGATGAGGGCAATGTCTCTAAAACCAAGCACTTAAAAGTTGTAGTTCTGAAATCACTTTGGACTTAAAACTATTAGGAGTTTTAATCTCAGAAGGTGAAGAAACCTATTACATAGCTCATGGGGAAGGGTTGCCAGGAGGGCAAATAGTGAAACAGCCATTTGTGAGCACTGAACAGGGATGTGGGGAGGAATTCTTAGAATAAAGTTACTGAGGTTTATTGCCTGGTCCATTAAGCACTCAAGGCACTGGGCCAATGTTTGGGATCTTAAATTTTTTTTGTTGTTGTTGTCTTTTCTAGGGCTGCTCCCGCGGCATATGGAGGTTCCCAGGCTAGGGGTCCAATCGGAACTGTAGCTGCCGGCCTATGCCAGAGCCACAGCAATGCAGGATCCAAGCCACGTCGTCAACCTACACCACAGCTCACGGCAACACTGGATCCTTAACCCACTGAGCACGGCCAGGAATCGAACCTGCAACCTCATGGTTCCTAGTCAGATTCGTTAACCACTGTGCCACGACGGGAACTCCCAGATCATAAAAATTATTTAAAAAAAAAAATGGGGGGCTGTTCCCATTTCATGTGGAAGTTCCAAGGCCAGGGATGGAACCCACGCCACAGCAGTGAAAATGCTGGATTCTTAACCCACTAGGCCAACAGGGAACTCCCAGACCTTAAAAATTATTTCATCCAAAATAGAAAACTGAAATCATCAGGTTGAAATTCATGCTTAAGTAAACACAATGAAATATATAACATGTTAACTAATCTCATATAATACAACTTTTATAGCTAGGTGAAAATACACACTGTAAATCGTATGAACCAGCTGAGTATCTTTTAAAGGATCATCTTTAAATTTCTTTGATAATAAAAATTACTTGTTTGACTTAAGGCAAACTGTGAGTGCACTCTAACATTTTTGATGTAATGAGGAATGGAACCTCCAAAAAGTAAGACTGCCACTCTTAATTCTGTTCGTAGCCCATCCTTTAAATTCCAGGTGCCAATTTGACCTCTCTTTTCTATATACTCTATTTTTCCTCCAAGAATGCTTTCAGGTTCATTTATCCTGATTTGACTGCTATCAAAACAGATTTACGTAGAGATAGCCCTGGGTACTGCACCCTGCCAGGGAGAGTCTGGCATGGAAAGGTTACTGTAATTAGAATTCTTTTAGGGAGTTTCCATTGTGGCTCAGCAGTAAAGGACCTGACTAGTATCCATGAGGAGACAGGTTTGATCCCTGGCCTCGCTGAGGGGTTAAGGATCTGGCATTGCCATGAGCTGTGGTGTAGGTCACATACACAGCTGGATCCTAAGTTGCTGTGGCTGTAGTGTAGGCCTGCAGCTGCAGTTCCAATTCAACCCCTAGCCTGGGAACTTCCATGTGCCACAGGTATGGCCCTAAAAAACAAAATTAAAAAAAAAAAAAAAGAATTTTTTTATTTCATGAACATTACCTTGGAATTTATCTGGACAGCCTCTTCATTATAATGTAGGAGAGCTTTCTGACCTGAATGGGTGAGGTTCACAAACACCTGCAGGCATGGGTACTTGCCCTGACCTTGGCAGTCCACCCCACAGGTGAAAGCACAGTCCATCCAGTCGTCCATGATGTGTGTGTGGATGATGGTGCAGTTTGATTCTTCTCTCTGAGTGCTTCAATTTGGAAAAAAAATAAAAAATGCTTTTCACCCCTAGAAAAGCCAGTTCTATATTTCTAATGTGGAAACCCAAGGCCTCGGTCTATTTCAAAGCAATGCAGGACCATTACACAACGCATTTAATGACTAGGGAGCACGGAGGATCTTGTAACAGAAGATAAAGAGCAGCAAAGTGCCAAGTTCCATCTTAATTAGGACCCTCCTGGCATACGTCTCACTATAGATTAATGGTTTTTGAATTTCAGAATCACCTGAATGGGTTCGTTTGAATGAAGAATTTATTAAAATGTGGGCTCTATGACTCCAGTCCCAGGGATTCAGGGTCAGTTGATGCAAGTTGAGGCCCAGGAATCTGTATATTTAACAGTATTTAAGTACAGGTTTTTGGAGAACCATACTTTGAGCAATATTATCCTAAGCACTGTAACCACAAAGATTCACACTCAGAAACCTTATCGTCTGTCCCACCTCAGTCATCTCAAGATGCTCGCATGGGCTTCTGCTGATGAAAATGTACCTTTGGCAGGAGTCCAACCATAGGACTCTTAGTCACCATAGCCTCCAAAAGTTGTGGTAACAAGTACAATTCCATCTACCTACTCTACTTCCAAAGAGGCAAATGCAAATCATATGAGGAATCTCTCATTAGAAAACTTACCATGTTTACACTGTTAGTAAAATCATTAAGGTCAGGAGCTACATCCTATTCACCTTCATGTTCCTCAAAGCATAAAGCACAATGCCTCTCACATAGTAGGGGCTCAGTAAGTGATGTAATGAATTAAATTTGACTTGGAAAACGCTCTTTAAGAATTTGCACGTGCACTACATACACAGAAGGTGCAATGAAAAAGGGTGGCAGACTTCCTGCTCATGAAGACTTTGTGGTGGTATTGAAGAGAAAGGACATGTGAGTATAAAAATAATTAGAGAACAAGTGATAAAATAAACGAGGGTGAGAGAAGATGCTTTGATTGAAAGTACAGACCCAGCTCCTCATGTGTCCTCACACTCACATCTAGGTGAACCCCTGTGATTATTTCCTGGTGCCTTAAACACAAGAAGTTAGGTTAGCAAATTTTTTTTTTTTTACTTTAAAAAAATTTTATTGAAGTATAGTTGATTTACAACATTGTGTTAATTTCTGCTGTACAAAAAAGTGATTGAGATAAACACACACACACACACATACATATATGAAAAACACGAAAAAGAAAATATCTTTTTTTTTCCATTTTTTTCCTTTACGGTTTATCACAGGATATTGAAAATAGTTCCCTGTGCTATACAGTAGGACCTTGTTGTTTATCCATCCTATATATAATAATTTAGATTAGCAAATTCTAAAGTCAGAATGTTTGAAAAGTATTAGCTAGGTTCAGACTGAACTCTCATTAAGATCTTGGACCATATGTTATATTTCTCTTTATTAATATAAAAAACCTGAGATACACAGTGCAGTTTAATGTGATCTCAAGGCCCAGGGCATTAAAAAAAAAAAAAAATCACTAGATATGGCCTTCAAAGAATAAAATGTTGGGCAAATAAAAATACAGAAAATAAGGCTGTTTCACAAGTTTAGCACTGGCCTTTTTCACAAAATTAATTTCACTACTTGTTTAGACCAGGCATCTTAAAATATGTAGAGCTGTCTGCTTTTGTGTGTGAGAATTTAAGCTTTCTGGGTTTTTTTTGGGGGGGGGGGCTTTTTTTTTTTTCAGGGCCACACCTGCGGCATATGGAGGTTCCCAGGCTAGGGGTCCAGTTGGAGCTGTAGCCACTGGCCTACAGCCACAGCCACAGCAACCCAAGATCTGAGCCACATCTTCGACCTCCACAATAGCTCACAGCAATGCCGGATCCTTAACCCACTGAGCGAGAACAGTGATCGAACCTGCAACCTCATGGTTCCTAGTCAGATTCATTTCCACTGAGCCATGACGGGAACTCCAGAATTTAAGCTTTCTAAATCCTAACCAAGTGCTAAACTGAATTTGATTTGAACCTTTCTTAAAGATGTCAAGCAGCTTCAATATAGAGAGAGGGATATTCTTTTCTGTGCACAAAGGCCAAACAGAGGTTTTCAGGTAGAACCGAGAATGTATTTAGGGCTGAAAAAGCACGTTCTTTCAATAGCATCGTGTGTCTATCTGCTTACAAATAAGCAAAATCCATCATTTGACTGAGAAATGAGGGTGTAAGGGAGTGGGGATGGGTAGGAGTTACCCAAGCCTCTCAATTATCATCTTGGTGTCCACTGAATTAAAAAAAAAAAAAAAGCAAGCTGGTTGATTAGGAGCACAACAGTTTCTCCTGGTGCTAATATAGGAGAGAAAATTCCACTGGGATCCTTCTAATAGTGGCACTGTGTGCTATAGTGGAGAATGACCTCCATATTATAGCTCTAACAAGAGTAACCCAGAAATAGTGGGGATAAAGAAGAAAATCAGGCCCCACAATTCCTTTTCTATGACCCTCTTTTTCACTGAGCTCCTATGCCTCCCTATTCCCATATTCTCTGGGTCTTCTGTTGTTCTTTGTCTAGCCCCTTGGTTTCCCCTTACCCACTGCCACGCTTGTCCAAAGTACCCCAGGTTGTGTGAGCCAGTCTCCAAAATTAAACCTCTCTGCTATAGCCCTGATCAAGAGTCCCAGCCCCCTCACTGTATCAGACTCCATTTAAGTATTAGGAGGCAAGGAGTCTTATGTCAGAATGAACAGGTAAAGGAGTTCCTGTTGTGGCACAGTGAGTTACGAATGTGGTTGCAGTGGCTCAGCTCACCGCAGAGGCGCAGTTTCGATCCTCAGCCCAGTGCAGTGGGCTACAGGATTTGGTGTTGCTACAGTTGCATCAGAGGTTGCAGCTGCAGCTCAGATTCAGTTCTGTCCCAGGGAACTTCTGTATGCTATGGGTGTGGCCATTAAAAAAAAAAAAAAGAACAAATGCTTTACTGGTTACCTAACCTTGAGCATGTTACTGGCCTTTCTAAGCCTCATCTTTTTCATTCATAAAGTGAAAATTAAAACAATGCTTCCATCATGGGTTTCCTCTAGGTTTAAATAGGATAAAATACAGTGTATATTTCATAAATGGTAACTTATTATATATATTTAATAAGGAAAGTGCTTAAAAGAAAGAAAACTAATATTTATTGAGTGACTACCATGAGCCAGATAGATGCTATCAAGCAAAAAATTTAGAGTTCCCATTGTGGCTTGGCTTAGCAGTAACGAACACACCTAGTATCCGTGAGGATGCGGGTTTGATCACTAGTCTCACTCAGTAGGTTAAGGATCTGGCGTTGCCATGAACTGTGGTGTAGGTCACAGATGCGGCTCAGATCCAGCATTGCTGTGGCTGTGGTGTAGGCCAGCAGCTGCAGCTCTGATTCTACCCCTAGCCTGGGAACTTCCTGTGCAGCTCCCCCCTCCAAAACAACAACAACAAACAAAACAAAACAAAACAAAAAACCAAAAACTTAGAATCAAAAATTGTCATTGTGGGAACCAAACTCAATATTCTATAATAACCTATATGAGAAAAGAGTCTGGAAAAAAAAAAATACACCCTCCCCCACACACACAGCTGAATCACTTTGCTGTACACCTGAAGTTAACAAAAACATTGTAAATCAATGGTACTTAAATTTTTTAAAAAATTAAATGAGTTTAAAATATTTTAAACATCATTTTTACTATTTGCAAAGAATTTTCCTATCAACTATATATCAATAAAACTTAAAAAAGAATTTTACTATACATTTCCTTACACATTCCCGATAACCCACAGTGAGAGTTTTTAAAGTTCCAATTTTAAAAAAAAATGGGTTTTTTTTGTTTTGTTTTGCTTTTTGCTTTTTAGGGTCACACCTGCAGCATATGGAAGTTCCCAGGTAGGGGTCAAATCAGAGCTGCTGCCACTGGCCTACACCACAGCAACAGGAACACAGGATCCAAGCCACATCTGTGACCTACACCACAGCTCACAGCAAGGCCACATCCTTAACGGACTGAGCGAGGCAAGGAATCGAACCTGCATCCTCATGGATATTAGTCGGATTCATTTCACTGAGTCACGACAGGAACTCCTCAATTAAAATTTTTAAAGTTCACAAAGCAAAAACAAAAGCAGAAATTTTTGTTGTGCTCATGTAGAGGTTTAAACTAACCCTTCCTGGGGATATCTGCACATTAAAGAAAGAATTTATTACACCTGGATCCATTGTTGAAGGAATCTTTGAGACTGGAAGAGTGAGTGGAAAAGGAGTATCTTTCACTTTCTTACCACCTTTCCCTCAATAGTCAGCTGCCTGCTAGCACTGAGAGAGGACCAGAGAGTCCATCTTCCCTGTCCTAGACAATAGTCAAGAGGTCTGGAAAAACCAAGGCCCGCCGCCCCTCCCTTCCTCTATGACTGTGTCTGATTTGAATGGAAATTCTGGGTCTCCTTCTGTTTCTTACCTGAGCATAAAGGGCTTTAGCATGGTGATTCCAAGCAAGAAGAACATTAGGACAGAGAAGCCCATCATTGCAAACCCTAACAGCATGGCTCGGTCCTCTCCAGCACTGGATGGCAGCTTCTGATGCATATCTGGTGGGTCTCCATCACTGTGATCTATGTTTCTCTTCCCACCTGAGGTAGAAAAGGCTGTCCTTTGGGGGAAGTGGGAAGCAGACATTTCAATAAGCTCAGAAAGAAGTGGAACCAGCTGTGATCATTTTGTAATTTACAGAAGTTTTTACCCCTGGAACTAGCATAGTGTTGTAGGTCAATTACACCTCAATTTTAAAAATTAAACAAATAAATTATATATTTCTTTTTTTAAAAAATCTAACTTTAAATTCTAATATTTCTAGAAGAAACATAAAAGTAATCCTTTATGATTTTGGTTTAGGCAAATACTTCCTAGATACAACACCACAAGCACAATCTGACAGACAACAAATAGATAAACTGGACTTCACCAAAATCACAAATGTCTGTTCTTCAAAAGACTGTGTTAAAAGAATGAAAAGCAAGCCCAGACTATAAGAAAATATTGGCAAGTTATTTATCTGATAAAAGACTTGAATTCACAACACATAAAGAACTCTCAAATGCAATAATGCCACACAACCCAGTTCAAATAATAAAGATATATAAATACCAAAACCAGACAAAGATACTACCAAAAAAGAAAACTATAGGCCAACATCTTTGATGAATATAGTCGCTAAAATTCTCAACAAAATTTTAGCCAACAGAATCCAACAACATATAAAAAAGATCATACACCATGACCAAGTGGGATTCATCCCAGGTTCACAAAGATGGTTCAGCATATGCAAATCAATCAACTGCATACACCACATTAACAAAAGTCAAAAACCACATGATCATCTCAATAGATGCAGAAAAAGCATTTGACAAAGTCCAACCTCCATTCATGATAAAAACTCTTAGCAAAGTGGGAATAGAGGTAACATTCCTTAACATAATAAAAGCCATTTACAGCAAACCCACAGCAAATGCCATACTCAATGGAGAAAAGCTGAAAGCATTCCCACTAAAATCTGGAACAAGACAAGGATGCCCACTCTCACCACTTTTATTCAACATAGTATTGGAAGTACTAGCCACAGCAATCAGACAAACAAAAGAAATAAAAGGTATCCAAATTGGAAGAGAAGAGGTAAAACTGTTATTCTATGCAGATGACATCTTACTATATATAGAAAACCCTAAGGACTCAACCCAAAAACTACTTGAACTGATAAACAAATTCAGCAAGTAGCAGGACATGAGATTAATATTCAGAAATCAGTCACATTTCTGTATACTAACAATATTAGAAAAGGAATACAAAAATACCTTTTAAAATTGCACCCCAAAAAATCAAATACCTGGGAATAAAGGTATTTATTTTACCAAGGAGATAAAAGACTTATATACTGAGAACTATAAAACTTTAATCAAAGAAATTAAAGATAATTCAAAGAAATGGAAAGATATTCCATGTTCCTGGTTTGGAAAAATTAATATTGTAAAAATGCCATACTACCCAAAGCAATCTACAGATTCAAGGCAGTCCCTATCAAATTACCCACGACATTTTTCACAGAACTAAAACAAACAATCCAAAAATTTATATGGGACCACAAAAGACCCGGAACTGCCAAAGCAATTCTGAGGAACAAAAACCAAGCAGGAAGCGTAACTCTCCCAGATTTCAGACAACATTCCAAAGCCACAGTCATCAAGACAGTGTGGTACTGGTACCAAAACAGACACACAGACCAATGGAACAGAATAGAGAACCCAGAAATAAACCCAGACACCTATGGTCAATTAATCTTTGACAAAGGAGGGCAAGAATATAAAATGGGAAAAAGATAATCTTTTTAGCAAGTATTGCTGGGAAAACAGGACAGCTGCATGTAAATCAATGAAACTGGAACACACCCTCACACTATGCACAAAAATAAACTCAAAATGGCTTAAACAAGACACCATCAAACTCCTAGAAGAGAACATTGGCAAAAAATTCTCTGACATCAACTTTACAAATGTTTTCTCAGGTCAGTCTCCCAAGCCAACAAATAAAACCAAAAATAAACCAATGGGACCTAATCAAACTGACAAGCTTTTGCACAGCAAAGGAAACCATAAAAATTAAAAAATAATAGAAAAAAAATAAAGACAACTTACCGAATGGGACAAAATAGTTTCAAGTGATGCAATTGACAAGGGCTTAATCTCTAAAATATACAAACAACTTATACAACTCAACAGCAAAAAAAGCCAACAACCCAATTGAAAAATGGGCAAAAGACCTGAATAGACATTTTTCCAAAGAAGATATACAGATGGCCAACAACCCCATGAAAAAGTGCTCAATGTCACTGATTATTACAGAAGAGCAAATCAAAAATACTATGAGGTACCACCTCACACCAGTCAGAATGACTATTATTAATAAGTCCACAAATAACAAATGCTGGAGGGGGTGCAGAGAAAAGGGCACCCTCCTACACTGTTGGTGGGAATGTAAATTGGTACAACCATTATGGAAAACATTATGGAAGTACCTTAGAAAACTAAATATATAACTACCATATGACCCAGCAATCCCACTCTTGGGCATATACCTGGACAAATTTTTCCTTGAAATAGACACACCCATGCACCCATATATTCATTGCAGCACTATTCACAATAGCCAAGACATGGAAACAACCCAAATGTCCATTGACAGATGATTGGATTAGGAAGATGTGGTATATATACACAGTGGAATACTACTCAGCCATAAAAAAGAACAAACTAATGCCATTTGCAGCAACATAGATGGGACTAGAGACTCTCATACTAAGTGAAGTAAGTCAGAAAGAGAAAGACAAATACCATATGATATCACTTATCTGTGGAATCTAATATATGGCACAAATGAACCTTTCCACAGAAAAGAAGATCATGGACTTGGAGAACAGATTTGTGGCTGCCAAGGGGGAGGCAGGGGAGTGGGATCGACTGGGAATTTGAAGTTAATAGATGCAAACTACTGCCTTTGGAATGGATAAGCAATGAGAACCTGCTGCATAGCACTGGGAACTATATCTAGTCACTTATGATGGAGCATGATAATGTGAGAAAAAAACATGTATACATGTATATGTAACTAGGTCACCCTGTAGAGTAGAAAATTGACAGAACACTGTAAACCAGCTATAATGGAAAAAAATCATTAATATAAAATTTAAAAAATAAAATAAAGATATATAAATGGCAAATAAGCACATAAAAAGATGCTCACTGCTAACTTATACCTTAAAACACATTGAGATACCACATCATCCCTGTGAGAATGGGATTCCATCCCTATGTTTTATTTACCAAGCAAAATGAGAGCACACGATAATACAAAGTTTGTACACAGATGTTCATAGCACCCTATTTGAAAGTAGCTTGCAACTGGAAGCAACCCAAATTTTTATCAAATATAAACTCTTACATTTTTACAATGGAATAGCAACAGAGTTGATAAACATGGTACTCATGATGAACCTCAAAATATTTATGCTAAGTGAAAAAAACAAAGAAACCTGTATGTTTTCATTTGTATAAAATTTTTATCCTTAGTGACAGAAAGCAGATTAGCAGCTACTTGTTGATAGGGGAGGATGCAAGAGGGCACAAGGGAACTTTCATGGTAGTAGGGGATGGATAAGTTTCTTATCTTGGTTGTGTGACAGTTTCATTGGTATACACATATGTCAAAACTTATCCAATGGCACACTTTAAATATGTGCCATTTGAAAAGTTAAAGATAAGGAGAGGATTCTAAAGTCAGCACGAAAACAACAAAGAGTTAATTATAAGGAAACCCCTATAAGGCTATCAGCTGATTTCTCTATAGAAACATTACAGGCTGGAAGAGAGTGGCAAGTTATATTCAAAGTTCTAAAAGGGAAAAATGTGCATCCTAGAATACTCTACCCAGCAAAAGTATTTAAACAGGAGAAATAAAGAATTTCTCCAACAAACGAAAACTAAAAGAATACAGCAAAACTAAACCCATTCTAAAAGAAATACTAAAAGTTCTTCTCTAAATAGAAAAGAAGTCAGAAGACAAAGGATGGAGGAAATCACAACTGGAAAGTAATCACAAATAAGCCAGTATACAGATCTAAAAGGAAAAAGAAAAAAACCTATTGTAAAAGTGATGATTAACACAAGGAACAGCAAAAGGATAAACATGAAGATGTTAAAAGAGGACATCAAAATCATAAAATGTGGGGAAGGAAAGTAAAATCTAGATTTCTTTTTTTTTTTTTTTTTAGAATGTGTTTGAGCCTATGTGACTATCAGGCTAAAGCAAGCAGATATATACAAGGTGTTAAAATACTTGAAAAACAGGGCAAACACAAATCAAAACCAAAAAATACATTCACAAGAACTAAAAAGAGGAGGACACAAGCATACAATAAAAGGGAATCATCCAACCAAAAAAAGAAAGGAATGAAGGAAAAACATAGACTCAACTGGAAAAGAAAGTTTAAAATGGTACTAAATACATATTTATCAATAATTACCTTAAGGGAGTTCCCACTGAGGCTCAATGATAATGAATTGAAATAGGATCCATGAGGATGCGGGTTCAATCCCTGGCCTTGTTCAGTGAGTTAAGGATCCAGCTTTGCCGTGAGCTGTGGTGTAGGTCACAGATGTGACTCGGATCTGGAGCTGCTGTGGCTGTAGCATAGGCCAGCACTGCAGCTCCATTTCGATCCCCAGCCTGGGAACTTCCACATACCATGGGTGCAGCCCCAAAAAGAAAAAAAATAATAATTACCTTAATCCTCTAGAAGTTCAATGCACTATCCATTGAGCCATGGCACCACCTTAATAATTACCTTAAATGTCAGTGGACTAAATGTGCCAATCAAAAGACATAGAACAGCAGACTGGATTAAAAAATAAGAGTCTAAAATATGCTGACTACAAGAGACTAACCTTAGGGCAAAGGACACACATAAATTGAAAGTGAGGGGATGGAAAAAGATATTTCATGAGAATAGAGAAGACAGGAAAGCAGGAGTTGTAATATTCATATCAAACAAGACTTTAAAGCAAAGGCCGGGAGTTCCTGTCATGGTGCAACAGAAACAAATCTAAGTAGGAACCATGAGGTTAGGGGTTCCATCCCTGGCCTTGCTCATTGGGTTAAGGATCCAGCATTGCCATGAGCTGTGGTGTAGATCACAGATGTGGCTCAGATCTGGCACTGCTGTGGCTCTGGCGTGGGCTGGCGGCAAGAGTTCCCATTGGACTCCTAACCTGAGAACCTCCATACACCGTGGGTGCAGCCCTAAAGGGATGAAAATAAATAAATAAATAAATAAATAAATAAATAAAACAATAAATAAATAAAAAACAAAGGCCAGAGGTCCTGTTGTGGCTCAGCTGAAATGAATCTGACTATCATCTATGAGGACGCAGGTTTGATCCCTGGCCTCCCTCAGTGGATTAAAGATCTGGCGCTGTTGTGAGCTGTGGTATAGGTCACAGATGTGGCTTGGATCTGGTGTTGCTGTGGCTGTGGCATAGGCCAGCAGCTGTAGCTCCAATTCAACCCCTAGTTTGGGAACTTACATATGCAGTACGTCTGGCCTGGAAAGACAAAAAATAAATAAAATAAAGGCCATAAAGAAAGACAAAGAAGGACACTAGTTAACAATAAAAGGATCCATTCAAGAAGAGGATATTACAATCGTCAATATATATGCCTCTAATATAGGAGCACCCAAATATATACAACAAATACTAACAGACATAAAAGGAGAAATTGATGGGAATACAGTAATAGTAGGAGATTTAACACCCCACTCATCTCAATGGACAGATCCTCTAGATAGAAAATCAATAAGGCAATAGAGATCCTGAATGACACAATAGAAAAGTTAAACTTAATTAATGTTTTCAGGATATACATCCCCCCAAAATAAAGATATACATTCTTTTCAAGTGCACATGGACCATTCTCAAGGACTAACCACATACTGGGGCACAAAACTAACTTCAAAAAATTTAAGAGTATAGAAATTATTTCAGGAGTTTCCATCATGGCACAGTCATTAACAAATCTGACTAGGAACCAGGAGGTTGCAGGTTGGATCCCCGGCCTTGCTCAGTGGGTTAAGGATCCGGCGTTGCCATGAGCTGTGGTGTAGGTTGCAGACTCGGCTCGGATCCCATGTTGCTGTGGCTCTGGCGTAGGCCAGCAGCCACAGCTCCAATTCAACCCCTAGTCTGGGAATCTCTATATGCCATGGGTGTGGCCCTAGAAAAGGCAAAAAGACAAAAAAAAAAAAGAAATGGACAACTTCCTAGAGACATACAACCCACCAAAACTGAATCAAGAAGAAATAGATAATTTAAACAGACCAATCACTAGAAATGAAATAAAATATATAATAAAAACACTCCCTACAAATAGAAGTCAAGGACCAGATGACTTCGCATGCAAATTCTACCAAAGAACTTATACCCATCTTTCTTAAACTTTTACAAAAGATTGAAGAAGAAGGAACACTTCCAAAGACACTCTATGAAGCCACCATCACCCTAATGCCAAAACCAGACAAGGATATTCCAAAAAATAAAGTTATAGGCTTATATCTTTGATGAATATAGATGCAAAAATTCTCAACAAAATTTCAGCCAATCTAATCCAACAACACATAAAAAAGGTCATACATCACAACCAAGTGGGTTTCATCCCAAGTTCACAAGGATGGTTCAACACACACAAATCAATCAACATCATACACCACATTGACAAAAGGAAAGTCAAAAACCACCTGGTCAACTCAATAGATGCAGAAAAAGCATTTGACAAAATCCAACATCCATTTATGATTAAAAAAAAATCTTACAAAAGTGGATACAGAGGAAATATATCTCAACATAATAAAAGCAATTTATTGACAAATCCACAGCCAATACAATACTCAATGGAGAAAAGCTGAAAGCATTCCCACTAAAATCTGGAACAAGACAAGGATGCCCACTCTCATCACTTGTATTCAACATAGTATTGGAAGTACTAGCCACAGCAATCAGACAAACAAAAGAAATAAGATACATCCAAACTGGAAGAGAAGAGGTAAAACTGTCACTCTATGCAGATAAAATGATACTATATAGAGAAAATTCTAAGGATTCCACACAAAAACTGCTCCAACTGATCAATGAATTCAGCAAAGTAGCAGGATACAAGACAACATTCAGAAATCTATTGCATTTCTGTATACTAATAATGAAATGTTAGAAAAAGAATATAAAAAATAACCTTTCTGAGTCACGCCTTAAAAATTAAATACCTAAGAATAAACCTGATCAAGAAGGTGAAAGATTTATGTGCTGAGAACTATAAAACATTAATCAAGGAGATTAAAGAGGATTCAAAAAAATGGGAAGATATCCTGTGCTCCTGAAGTGGAAGCGTTAATATTGATAAAATGGCCATACTACCCAAAGCAATCTACAGATTTAGTGTGATCCTTATCAAATTACCCATGACATTTTTCATAGAACTAGAACAAATAATCCAAAAATTTATATGAAAGCATAAAAATTTATTTGGAACCAGAACTGCCAGAGCAATCTGAGGAAAAATCAAAAAACAAACAAATAAAGCAGGAGACATAACTCTCCCAGACTTCAGACAACATTCCAAAGCTACAGTAATCAAGACAGTGTGGTACTGGTACAAAAACATACATACAGATCAATTAAACAGAATAATGAGCTCAGAAATAAACCCAGACACCTATTGTCAATTAATCTTCAACAAAGGAGGCAAGAATATAAAATGGGAAAAAGACAGTCTCGTCAGCAAGAGGTGGTGGGAAAACTGGATAGCTGCATGTAAATCAATGAAACTAGAATACACCCTTACATCATGCACAAAAATAAACTCAAAATGCTTAAAGGCATAAACATAAGACAAGACACCATAAAATTCCTAGAAGGGAACACAGGCAAAACATTCTCTGACATAAACCCATCCACTGTACAAATGTTTTCTTAGGTCAGTCTCCCAAGGCTATAGAAATAAAACCAAAAATAAACAAGTGGGACCTAATCAAGGTCCTTACAAGCTTTTGCACAGCAAAGGAAACCTTAAGGAAAACAAAAAGACAACCTATGGGGGAGTTCCTGTTGTGGGCTCAGCGGAAATGAATCTGACTAGCATCCATGAGGATGCAGGTTTGATCCCTGGCCTCAATCATTGCCATGAGCTTTGGTGTAGGCTGCAGATGAAGCTTGGATCTGGCATTGCTGTGGCTGTGGTGTAAGCCAGTGGCTACAATTCCAATTCGACTTCTACCCTCAGAACTTCATATGCCAGGAATGTGGCCCTAAAATGACAAAAAAAAATTTTGAAAAATTGATATTTGGAAAAAAAAAAGTAGTACATACACACAATGGAATACTACTAAGTCATTAAAAAGAACAATATTGTGTGCCATTTGCAGCAACATGGATGGAACTAAAGATTCTCATACTAAGTGAAGTTAAGTCAAAAAAGACAGATACCATATGATATCATTTATATATTGAATCTAAAATATGGCACAGGAGTTCCCGTCATGGTGCAGCAGAAATGAATTCCACTAGGAACCATGAGGATGCAGGTTCAATCCCTGACCTTGCTCAGAAGGGTAAGGATCCGGCATTGCCCTGAGCTATCGTGTAGGTCACAGACGCAGCTCGGATCTGGCGTTGCTGTGGCTGTGGCGTAGGCTGGCAACTATAGCTCAAATTAGAACCCTAGCCTGAGAACCTCCATATGCTGCAGGTGTGGCCCTAAAAAGACAAAAATAAATAAATAAATAAATAATAAAATAAAATATAGTGCAGATGAACCTATCTACAGAACAGAAACAGACTCACAGACATGGAGAGCAAGACTTGTGGTTGCCAAGGGGGAGGGGAAGGGAGTGGGCTGGACTGGGAATTTGGGGTTAACAGATACAAACTTTTACATTTAGAATGGATAGACATGAGCTCCTGCTGTATAGCACAGGGAACCATGACCAATCATTTGTGATAGAACATGAGGAAAGATAATATGAGTAAAACAATATATATGTATCTATGACTGGGTCACTTTGCTGTACAGCAGAAATTGACAGAACAATGTAAATCACTATAATAAGAAATTTAAAACAAAATACTTTATTAAGCACACAAAAAAACATGCCATTTATTATATTTCAGTCATTAAGCTGTTCTTGACAAATCTTGGGGGAAAAAGTGGGAACATTTACCAGCCCATGGAGGGTAGAGGGATGATTCCATTCGCCACCCACCCCAGGGATGTGAGCAGATTCAAAGCAACACACTGAGCTCTTACATTCAGAGCTTAGTTAAAAGTCCACCTAGGGAGCTCCCATCGTGGCTCGGTGGAAACGAATTTGACTGGCATCCATAAGGACAGAGGTTTGATCCCTGGCCTTGCTAAGTAGGTTAAGGATCCAGCATTGCCATGAGCTGTGGTGTAGGTTGCAGACGCATTGTTGTGGCTGTTGTATAGGCCAGCTCCAATTGGACCCCTGGCCTAGGAAACTCCATATGCCTTGGGTACAGCCCTCCAAAGACTAAATAATTAAGTAAATAAAAATAAAAGTCCACCTAAACAAGCTTAAACGATATGTTATAAAAAATTTTTTTTTCACGTAACAAGACTAAAGAATGTCGCTTGGGTGAAGTCTTTACAAATCCGTTTAATCAATGACTAGGAAAAAATACCTTTAAGAAGTTTTATTTCCCCCCCGCTTTTTTTCGGTCTTTTTAGGGCTGTACCCGTGGCATATGTAGCTTCCCAGGCTAGGGATCAAATCGGAGCTACACTACAACCACTCAGGATCCGAGCTGCGACTGTGACCTACACCACAGCTCATGGCAACACTGGATCCTTAACCCAGTGAGCAAGGCTGGGGATGGAACCTGCAACCTCATGGTTCCTAGTTGGATTCGTTTCCGCTGTGCCACAATGGGAACTCCAGAAGTTTTTATTCATTTTATGTAAATAAGTGTCACGAACTTATCTTTCAGGGATATTACATATCCCCCTGAAAATATTTTATTACATTGTTTTATGAACTCCATATGGAAAGAATGACTCTAAAAGTTCACATTTGGAATTAACAGCATCCTGAAGCAGGATTTGACCTGTTCTTTCACATCCAGCTGTTAGAAAGGCAGCTCATCCACCACAGGACTTTCTGGCCCAAGGCCCAGTCCACTCAGAACAGTGAGGGCCTTACTGCTCCCCCTTCAACCCCCAGGCCAGGCACAGCTCTGCATCCCTTCTCTCCCACTCTGCTCTGCTCTAGCAAAGGAGGTGATAAATTCTTTCACAAGAGGGCGACCAGTGAACAAAGCCCAACACAAAGGTCACCAACCAGTGACCATGGACAGCGTCCAGCCCACAAATGAGTTTTGTTTGGCCTCTTCTGCTTTGTTTTTTTCATATGGGATTAGTTGCTAACACTTTTAACATCATGAAATCTCGGGAGTTCCTTATGTGGCTTAGCGGTTAACAAACCTGACTAGGATCCATGGGGATGCAGGTTCAATCCCTGGCCTCTCTCAGTGGAGTTACCGTGAGCTGTGCTATAGGTCATAGATGCAGTTTGGATGCCGAGTTGCTGTGGCTGTGGCTGTGGCTGTGACTGGCAGCTGTAGCTCCAATTCGACCCTGATTCAACCACTAGCCTGGGAACTTCCATATGCAGTGTATGGGGCCCTAAAAAAAAAGCAAAAAAGTAAAATAAAATCATGAAATCTCTAACAAAAATGATGACTTCTACCTTTGAAAAAAAAATCACAAGGTCCTCATTCCAGCCCATGAACAACCGGCTGCACTGAGCAGAGGCTGCTCATGTGGACAGGGGTGTTTTATCCTGTGTGTCACAGTCCCATGACTTCCTGTATTCACTGTCACTAATTTGCCATAGGTGGCAAATCTTTTTTTTCTTTTTTTCTTTTTAGGGCCGCACCCACGGCATATGGAGGTTCCCAGGCTAGGGGTCAAATCGGAGCTACAACTGCCAGCCTATGCCACAGCCACAGTAACACCAGATCCGGGCCGTGTCTTCAAACTACACCACAGCCTACGGCAATGCCAGATCCTTAACCCACTGAGCAAGGACAGGGATTGAACCCGCAACCTCATGGTTCCTAGTTGGATTCATTTCCACTGAGCCACGATGGGAACTCCCGGTGGCAAATCTTTAACAAAATCTCAAGCGGAAGAAATGCAATCATAATGGTAAAAACTCAGGCTCCATCAAGCTGTTGTAAAAGGCTTACTAAATTTTGAAGCTGGGCAAAAACCCTGTCAAGGGAATTACTAGTTGTTTTCTTCCAAAAGCATATTTTATTCTCTATTCCCTGTCTCCCCCCTTTCTCTCCCAAGCTCCCTTTCTCCCTGGCAATATCTTCAGACTTGGAAGAGAGTGAGGGGAATGTCAGGAAAGCCAGGATGTTCTGGGAGGCTGTTCTGGGAAGCACTGCTCTTCAGAGATGGCAACAATGTTGTTAACACTATTTGGGGAATCGAGGACCTGGCTTGGGATTTTAAATCTCCTTTGATATTTCACTCACCCTCTATTATCCCACTCTCAGAGAATGGGCAAGGGGAAGACTTTTAATGAAATTTGAACCAGTATGTTTTATATTTTCCCAACAAATATGATAGCTTGATTAAGACAAGAGCTTCAGCCCCAAGGGAAGGTATGGATATTTTTGTAGGTTCCCAACGCCCAACAGCTGCATTTCTCTTGTGTTCTGAATCTGAGCTTTAGCTGCTTTGTATTTTAAAGTATCCTGAAGGTTTATTGTCAGATATCCATAGAAAGCATGCACAAAAAGGCTAATGATGAGGCCTCTCTGCATTTCTGACATATTGATCTAACATATCCAATTATAACTGGATGTACAAAACTGGCATAACCTGATTCTGATCTAATTTAGGAATAAGACAGACCTTACAATCAACTATAGTCTTTTTAATATTTCTCTCCACTTTGTTCCAAGGTTTTATGAAAAGTTGATGACCTCAAAGACCTCTTGTGAAAAAGTTATTTCATGTTTGAGGGAAAAAGATAATATAAAATAATCTTTTAAAATGAATATACAGAAAAATTTTTATTGTTGTAATAATAAAAGGCTTCTATCTCATCAGCATAATGGACTAGACACCTACTTTCACTGTAAACAATAAAAATTCTGGTCAAAGCTTAAAAAAGGAGTTTGAAATACTCAAAGAACAAAAACTATGTGAAAGTAGTAACCCAGAGGGGAAAGTGAACAGAAGCAAACTTTAACTTGAAAGCAACTGCAGAACTTAGTGACCTGAGCTTCAGTCTCACCTCCTCTTATAGGGAGGACACAGGGATAGGAGACAACGCCCAGGGCTATCCATTGTGTTGGGGTTCATGCTCTTAACTACGGCTGGAACCCCTAAGACCTCAGATTCAGTGTAAGGTTGAATTGGAAGTAACCGCCTCCCATACATAACTCCCAAGGAGAGTGCCAGGAAAACACCCTTCTCAAACCCTGACACTGGGTAGAGGACGAAAACTATAACCTCCCCTGAGACTTCACAACCTCAAGGTGATCCTCTAGAGAGTTTACAGCCTGAATTCACACTACCTGGAAAAAACAAAACCTCAAGCTAAGAATTTCGTTTAATGTTGTCTCAAGTAGTTGGTGCCCGCTGATAGCTGCCAGTGGTAAACACATAACTTCTTTAGAGGAGCTTACCTCCAATCTAGACCTTGAAGGAATCATATAAAGATTCAAGAAGTATATGCTCTTGGAGTTCCCATTGTGGTGCAGCAGAAACGAATCCGACTGGGAACCACGAGGTTGCCAGTACGATCTCTGACCACACTCAGTGGGTTAAGGCTCTGGCATTGCCATGAGCCGTGGTGTAGGTTGCAGACATGGCTTGAACCCTGTATTGCTGTGACTTTGTTGTAAGCCAGTGGCTACAGCTCCAATTGGACCCCTAGCCTGGGAACCTCCGTATGCTGCAAGTGTGGCCCTAAAAAGAAAAAAAAAAAAAAAAGAAGAAGAAGAAGAAGAAATACATGCTCACATCCCAAAGGCATAACCACACTAAGGGCCTCTGAATGAGAAAAAATAGACAATAGAATCAGATTTTAAAAAAACCTTCAAGCTTTTTTTCGCTGCCTGACCGCCGCAGTCATGGGTCGCATGCACGCTCCTGGGAAGGGCCTCTCCCAGTTGGCTCTGCCCTACCGCCGCAGCGTCCCCACCTGGCTGAAGCTGACGTCTGACGATGTGAAGGAGCAGATCTAAAAACTGGCCAAAAAGGGCCTGACTCCCTCACAGATAGGTGTGATCCTGAGAGACTCACACGGTGTTGCACAAGTACGTTTTGTGACAGGCAATAAAATCTTGAGGATTCTTAAGTCCAAAGGACTTGCTCCTGATCTTCCTGAGGATCTCTACCATTTAATTAAGAAAGCTGTTGCTGTTCGAAAGCATCTCGAGAGGAACAGAGAGGATAAAGATGCTAAATTCCGTCTGATTCTGATTGAGAGCCGTATTCACCGGTTAGCTTGATATTATAAGACCAAACGAGTCCTTCCCCCATATTGGAAATACGAGTCATCCACAGCCTGTGCCCTGGTTGCATAAACTTGTTGGTTGTATGCAAACAATAAAATCATTGTTTAATTTGAAAAAAAATAAAAATTAAAATTAAAAAAACCCTTCAATACTAGACAACATGTAAAAATGTATCTATAGCATGTTTAAAGAAATAAAGGAGGGATTGAAAATATCAGAAAGATAAAATGCCTCTAAAATATAACCAAGCCAATATTAAAAAGAACCAAATAGAATTTCTAGAAATAAAAAATAAAATCATTCACATAAAAACTCAATGGACATATTTTACATCTGAAAAGATAACTAATAAATAGATCTTCAAAATATCTCGAGTATAATCCAGAGAGGATTCTTTAATGTAAAGTACTAAAGTAAGATTAAGATGCATGGAAGATTATAGAAGTATGGATAAAAAAACCTATCATAAAGCCTACTGAATATTCCAGAAGAAAAGAGAAATAAGCCAAGCAAAAATTTTTAAAGACAATAAAAGTCCAGAAATGATGAAGACCCAGTCCACAGATTCCAGAAGTTAAATGGCATAAAATAGAAACTCACACCTAGACACAACACAGAGATATTGCACAGACACAATATAAGATAAGAGAAATTCTTAAAAGCAGCCAGGGGAAAAGACTAGCTTCAAAGGAATGACAATTAGCCTGAAAGCTTGCTTCTCTACAACAGGAACGGAAGCCAGAGGACAGGAATATTGTCAACATGCTGAGAGAAAGTAACCACAGAACTCTATACCTAGGAAAAATCTCTCAAGAATAAGAATGAAATAAGAGTTCCTGCTGTGACACAAAAGGATCGGCAATGTCTCTGCAGTGCCAGGACACAGGTTTAATCCCTGGCATTGCCACAGCTGCAGCTTAGGCCACAACCGTGGCTCAGCTCTGATTCCTGGCCAAGGAACTTCATATGCCATGGAGTGGCCAAAAAACAAACAAAAAAGAATAAATATGAAATAAAGACATTTCAGACGCAAAGGCTGAGTTTGCTATGAATAGATCTTCACTAAAGGAAAAGGTCAAGTACCTACTTCAGGAAGAGAGAAAACAATCTAGATGGAAGAGGTGAGATTTAGTCAGAAATGAAGAGCAACTACAGGGGTAAAGAGATATGTGAAGACATTGACCTTACAAAATAATAATTAAATTTCAATAGTTAAATATTTTAAAAAAAATTTTTTTTGGCTTCTCAGGCCCATAGCTGTGACATATAGAAGTTGCCAGGCTAAGAGTCAAATCAGAGCTGCAGCTCTGGCCTATACCACAGCCACACCAACATGGGATCCAAGCCACATCTACAATCTACACCACAGCTCATGGCAATGCAGGATCCTTAACCCACTAACTGAGGCCAGGGATCAAACCCATATCCTCATGGATACTGGTCAGTTCGTTACCACTGAGCCACAATGGAAACTCCTAAATGTTTAAATTTTTAAAAAATTAAGAGCTTATACCTTAAAGGAGATGACAGTGTGTGTTCTCAATTCCTGATATTTTTTGAAGAGACAATAAAAACAATGATTTTACTTTGATAAGTTTAAGTCTATATGCTAAAATTCCTAGAATGTCCACTAAAAGTGTACAAACCAGCAGAGAAGGAAAGACTGGAAGGGGGGAAAATCAATTCAAAAGCAAACAAAGAAGAAGAAAAATAAAAACTCATAAAAAAGACAGGACACAGAATGGCCATTATCAAAAAGTCTACACAAACAATAAATGCTAGAGAGGGTGTGGAGAAAAGGAAACCTTCCTATATTGTTGGTGAGAATGTAAATTGGGACAACTGCTATGGAAAACAGTACGGAGTTTCCTTAAAAAACTAAATATAGAACCACCATATGACTCAGAAATCCCACTCCTGGGCAGATACCTGGAGAAAACCACAATTCAAAATGATACGTGCACCCCAACGCTCACTGAAGCACCATTTACAATAGCCAAGACATAGAAGCATCCTAAATGTCCACTGATAGAGGAATGGATAAAGAAGATGTGGTACATATATGCAATGGAATATTATGCTGCCATAAAAAGAATGAAATAATACCATTTGCAGCAACATGGATAGACCTAGAGATTAGTATACTGACTGAAGTGAGACAAAGACAAATATCATATGATATCATTTATAAGTGGAATCTAATAAAAATGATACAGAACTTATTTACAAAACAGAAATAAACTCACAGACTTCAAAACCAATCTTAGGGTTACCACAGGGGAAACCATGGTGGAGAAAGAGGAAGTGGGAGGATGGAAATAACATATATACACTACTGTATAAAGTAGATAATTAACAAGAGCCTACTGTACAGCATAGGGAAATCTACTCAATAGTTTGTAATAACCTATCTGGGAAAAAAGAATGGGTATATATGTATAACTGATTCACTTTGCTATACACCTGAAACTAATACAACATAAGTCAACTATACTTCAATAAATTTTAAAAAGACAGGATAGAAAGCACAAAAAAACATGATAAAGTAAATCTAAGTACCTCATTAATTATAATAAATCTAAACAGATTAAGTGACCCAGTTAAAAGATAAAAGACTATCATGGAGTTCCTGCTGTGACACAATGGGATCGGCAGTGTCTTTGCAGCACGAGGGCACAGGTTTGATCCCTGGCCAGGCACAATGGGTTAAAGGATCCGGTGTCAGCTCAGATCTGATCCCTGGCTGGGGAATTCCATATGCTTGGGGTAGCCAAAAAAGCGGGAAAAAAAAGATAAAGATTGTCAGATTGGATTGAATCATATATGTTTTTACATCTAAAACTCACAGATAAATAGAAAGGTTGAAATTTGTAAGGCAAAGTCTAATGAAAAGCAAGCTGATTTGACCTTTAAGGTTACAAAGCTTTATCAGAAGTAAAGGTAATGACATTGATTACAAGTTCAATTCACCTGGAAGATATAATACTAATTTATATGTACCTGACAGCATTGCCTTACTGACAGAACTATAGGAAGAAACTGACAAAATTCACTATCAGACTGAGATCTTTTTACATACTCCCCCAGTAAGTGACAGCCCAACCACACAAATCAGTAAGGAAATAGATTTGAGCAAAGCAATTAATAAGCTTTATCTAAATGATGAAAGAGAATATTGTCCCTTACAGAATATATATACTTCTCAAACATATATGAAATATTTATGAGACCTAACCACAAACTGAGGCATAAGGAAAGCCTCAACAATGTCAAAGGATTTGTTAAAGTAATTAACTTATTTTGTATGTGCATTTTATGAAATTTGGAAAATAAGGATAAGTCTAGAGATGAGAATAAAAACCACTATAGTTCTACCACGTAGTAATAATTATTGTTCACTCACTGGGTTATTCCTTTGCTCTATATTGTTTTAAAATAGAATGAGGTCTTACTGGATGCAATGGTTTTTTTTAAGCTTGTCTTTTTCACGTAATAACCACTCTCCCATGTTGGTAGCAATTCTTTGTAACCCTTCTGGTGGCTACCTAATATTCCATTGATTGGACATGCCATAATTTCCTTAACCGTTTCTTTATTGTTGAATATTAGGTTATTTCCAGTTTTCAGGGACCATAAACAGCCCTGCAATTAACTTTATGGTATTTACAAACGCCCTTCATCCAAGGACCTCACAGAATGTAAGAGTGATCTGATTTTGCTCCCTAGCCATTGAGATGAGTGAACAGAATTTTCATTCATTTTTGCCAGCAATAATCTCCACTTTTCACCAATGGGTTAGCTGGAGAGCATTTTATTCAGAGTCAAGGCAGTACCCACCCCTTCCTGTTGCTCCCCAGCAGACAACTAACTTTCCCACCAGCCCTGACTACCACACTGCTACAAGTGCCTTCTCTCTTAGCCTGAGGCAAATTCAGTTTCAAAGAGCTTGAACCTGCTCATCTGGGTGTGATCCCTGTGGAAGCCAGCAGCCTCTCCATCCAACACTTTTACCTTGTTGCAGAAAGTGCTCCTTAGAAGGATTCTGCGGTTCATTGAAGTTGATAATTCACTTGACACTCATTTCACATGTGTGTATAATTTCTAAGCACTGGGTATGTTAAATTAATATTTCCTTGTAATTTGTGTGGCAGAGGAGAGATCTGGGTAACTATTTCTATCCTGTCTTTTAATTTAAAAATTATTTAACAGATTCTTTTGATACAGAAAATGAGGTTAAGAAAAGTCTACATGGTTCATGGAGTTCAGCAAGAGGCAAGAGCAGGAGTCCAACTGTGCATTTCAGAAGTGAAAACAGAATGCTGTACCACTTTGAGGAGAACACAACTGCTCTTACAACTAGTTAATTATGTTATAAAATGGGACATAAACCTTGCTCCCTTGCATGTTTGTCATTTGATCTGCTGCCATACAATGATTCACTTTGTCTTCTTCTCACAAAACCACTAGATCATTTCTAGAAGAGAAGCGTTTTTGTCTCTCTTTTTTCTGTCTGTTCCTTTCTCCTCCAGCCCCAACCTCAGTTCAAACCTCTCTCACTCTCCCATATTCCTTCAAATACCCAAGAACGTTAAAGGACAATGGGAGTGGGCGACAACTGTGGTGATCTGCACTGTTTTCACATTCCCAGCTCCCATCTCCACTTGAGCCACTATCAAACTATCCAGGTGTCCAAATAGAGTGACCTTAGCTCGGAAATGTACCCCTCTCAGGAGTAAGCTGGCAAGCTCTTAAAATCGCTTCCTCCAACACCCTCAGGCATTGCTCTTCTCTCAATGTCAGTGCTCACTTCTCACTGCTCCACTGCCCCACACCTGGGGGCAGGCAGAATACAGCTTCACATAAGCCTCTCAGCCCCTCTGCTTTGCATTGCCCTAGGGAGAAAAGAGGTCCTCAAATAACCTATCTCACTTCCCCCTTAAGGAGTAGGGGTGGGTAGTTAATAATGACCGCTAAAGTATAAAATGGAATAGTACTAGAGAGTATGCTAAGGCATTCAGAGCCCATTACTGTTTCCATTCAAAGACAAGGGGATGGGCAGAGAGAGGTCAAGTGAATTGCCCACAGCCATACAGCTATTTAAGTGATGGAGCTGGATTTGAACCCAAGCTGCCACTCCAAGGCCCAAGCATACTTCACCAATGGAACCAAATGCTGGTAGCAATTTCATTCAATTAAGAGACATTTGTCGAGCACCAACCATATGCTGAGCCATGTTCTGCTGGGGAGACAGAGACAAATTTTAAAAGATCCCTAGCTTCCAAGAACTTGCAACCTAGAGAAGGAAGAAAGGAAGGAAGAAAGGATGCAATGCCCTGACGATAGTGCTGCTGGGGAAAGCTCCAGGGTTCCCTGGGAGGCATGACAAAAGGACACCCTCAGAGGATGAAGGGCCAAACTCAACCTCAAACTCATTAAACTTGTTATAGCCACTCTTCTTCTAGCCACTTATTCAATGAGGTACCCATGAAAGCTAGAGATCCTGGTGGTGACTTACCTCCCCTGGCGTCTCCGGCCGCCCTGGAGTGTAATTTGAACGGGGATGCTGAACGGCTGCATGAGACCAGGGGGCTGGGCAAAATGGACTCCTTTCACCTGAGTCATGGCCTCTGAGGGCCGCAGAAGGGTGAGGTTTAAACATCAAAGGAAGTGGGCTCCCAGGGGAGTCCCCCGGTCCCAGGTGCAAGCAGCCAACAGAAGCACCTGTGCCTCCCAAGCAGCCACCTGGTGGTGGGAAGTAGGAGGTTAGGGCAGGCCTGTCCACATGGTTCTGCAGACTCCTGGCGAGGTGTCTCAGTTGGTCTGAAAGAATCAGGACCCTGCATGGTTTTCTGCAGCCAGACCTTCTTCCCATGGCTGCCCCTTGCCTGCTACCGCCTCCTTCTCACCCAGCTTCTGCTTCAGCAGCCTGTGCATCACCATAGAGACGGAAACGTTTGTGGAAAGTTCTGAGGCCCAAGGGAACCTATATAATTGGTAAAGGACATACTCAGTTCAAGGTTTATAAAAAGAGGAAATGTTTTGCCCTGGCCACATTTCCTTTTTCACAAATACTCTGTTAGAGTACAAGCTTATTAGAGAATGGATTTTTCTGAGTAATTGCCTGTTAGATTAAGAGAAGTTGTTTCTATACCATATGTGATTTCTCAAATATTCAAGACTCGAAGGGCCATAAAAACCTCATCGTTAAAACTACATCAAAGTTTTTTTAAATAAAACTGTATCAAATGATATTTTGTCTTTGATAACAAAGACATTCGGGGGATCTTTCAAAACCACCAATCATGAAGATAAATTACTACTACATTTTAGCTTACTGAAATGAGGATGATAGAATGCTAGGCACACTACTTTGGTTTTATTTTTGTAGTTAAGGTAATATTATCTTAATATTTTCCAAAACACTGGTGTGAGCAAGAATGCAAACATAATCTCATTTATAAACATCATGCATAATAGCTATATTAGTGTTACCTGCCACTGTATATCACTTAATTAAAAAATACATATTCATATACTTCTGATTTACATTAATTTTCTATTAGAGTTATGGACTAGGCCCTTTGTAAATTCTTTGTTTTTAATGAGCTGATGCAATTTGGACTAAAAACTGAAAATAGCAACTAGAATTTTGAATTTTTTCCTTTCTTCCTCCTCCTTGTAACAGCCTTGGAAACATATAATAACTTTTCTTTTTCAGATTTAAATGGTCTAATCAATTCCCTGCAACTCAATATATAACTCTTTTTTTTTTTTTTTTTGGTGTTTTTACGGCCACACCTGTAGCATATGAGAGTTCCCAGGCTAGGGCTCCAATCAGAGCTGCAGCTGCAGGCCTACACCACAGCCACAGCATTGCAGATCTGAGCCACATCTGTGACCAAATCACAGCTCATGGCAATGTCAGATCCTTAAACCACTGAAATAGGCCAGGGACTGAACCCGCATCCTCATGGATAATAGTCTGGTTCATTAACAGCTGAGCCACAACGGGAACTATGGTATGTAATTCTTTTTGAAGAAGTGAATGATTTGCTGCTATTTTTATGTATTTGATTCAAACCTCAGAAATATGGTAGAGCCCAGGTCCTCTACTTGAATTTGCACCTAACTTTTCTGGTGAGTCCAATTTTATGATTCTAGTCCCACATAAGTGAAAATAGGCAGAATCTTTAAAAATTCATCTTAAGAGGGTGTGAAGAAAGAATGTAATTTGAAATTACTTTTAGTTCCAATTCAAAAGTTCTGGTAGGCCCAGACAGATTTGTTTGGGGTCCAGGAGAAGCCTAGACCTGCATGTGTCTTAGGAGCTGGCACAATTGGCCATCTGAGATTGACCTCAGATCTAGCCTGTGCTTGGTTTTTTTCTTCCTTTTTAAATAGGGCCAAGATGATAAGTGAGAAGGACTAACATAACTTATTACCCTATGGTTTTCTTTCTGGTGCCCTTTCATTTGGTAAGTTACTGGCCTCTGTCCACCAGACTACTCCCCTCTCACCCTTACAGCAAGTGCCTGACACACACACACACACACACACACTCCCCTCAAGGCTCACAGCCTACCTCTCAAGAAGAAGCTAGAGTGATTGGTATGAACTGCAATCCCAATGCATCCATTTAGAAATACACAGACTAAGGCAGGAGGGGTGTGGTGGTAACAGAGGCCAGGTGTATGGACCTTCTCTTCCATCAGGATCTCTGCTCCTCACCCTTGGCCCCTGAGACCCTCTCTCAGTCCCTAGCTTACTGTTTCCCCTCAGAGTTGCTGGAGATCACTTCCCAGTCCACAAAAGCCAAGAGTCAACTCTCAAGCCCACCATCTGGACCCCCTCCTGCTCTGGGCCAGAGGTTTTGGGTACAAGGTTCAAATCCCAGCTTTGTAATGTCAGGTAATCCTTTAAACATCCCCCACCCTGGTTTTCCTTAGGAAAAAGAAAGTAAATAAAACTCAGTGTGAGTGGTATGAGTATGATGAAACTTAATTAGTGCCTGTAAACTGTTGGGAGATCTGTAGATGAAAGGGGATATTATTGCAAAACGCTGGCATCATGGACTCCTGGCTCCACAGTCATTTTCTTTTGCATTTAACAGATGCTTTACTCAGGGGAAAAAAGAACCATCTCTCCCTTTCATCAGGCTGGAGAAACCACTTCCTCATTCATTTTCATATCATTTCAATTACACACAACTATTATATAGCTAAGAATTCTTTGGTAACTAAAATTCTCCATGTTCATGAGAACTATATCTTTCTTTTCAAATTTAGAGATGTACAACTCATAACATAAAAAGAATACAGCAGCCTATGTTCTTTGTGTGTCTTGCATATGTGTATAAAAAAATAAGCCCCTCACTGAAAAATCATCCTGGCATGAGTAGTTTTGCAAGCAGCAATTTAAACTGTCAAAAGTAGAGTAATATCTGGAGTTCCCATTGTGGCTCAGCAATAATGAACCTGACTAGTATCCATGAGGACTCAGGTTCAATTCCTGGCCCTGCTCAGCGGGTCAAGGATCCAGCTTTTCCATGAGATGTGGTGGAGGTTGAAGACGTGGCTTGGATCTTGAGTTGCTATAGCTTTAATGTAGGCCAGCAGCTGTACCTCCAATTGGACCCCTAGAATGGGAACTTCCATAAGCTGAGGGTGTGGGCCTAAAAAGCCAAAAAAAAAAGTAGGGCAATGTCTGATCTTACATTCTCTTTACATGAAAGACAAACAATAAGGGAGTATGATCTGTGCCACACACTTCTGGCAGAGTTTTAGATGGTATCTTCCTTTTCCTTTATCATAACGACTAACTCTAGCCATCTTTGCTAATCAAATGAACACTGACCCTATGATCTAGTCTCATGTCAGAAAAACCAGTGTCCCCTCTCCGCAGATGTTCTTCCTGCTCTGAAGCGATAATACTAATAACTAACATTTATTGAGCACTCACTATGAACCAGACACAAGTCTAAAGCTTTACATGTATTAATTCATTCCTTGGGTATTTTCAATAGCAGAGCTACAACCTCACAAAAGCCACAGAACTGGGGCCTATCCTGGCCTAGGAAAAACTTATTGGATCATTAAAGCAGACATTAAAAGAAACAATTGCTAAAATTGTCAGATAGTTCAAAAGCCCTTGATTTATGGTGCTGTTTGCAATCCACTGTGACCAAGTCTTCACCCGGTGGCACTGGGTATAGACCTATTTTATAATAATGCAAGGCAAGGTAAGTGATCACTACTTGAGTGGTACTTAACATCGTGTGACCTTCTATGCAGTACAGATTCTCAGGCCTCATATCTAGAGATTCTGATCTAATAGTTGGGGTGTAAGACCCAGGAACCTAAATTTTGAAAAGTTCCTCATGTGATTCTAATACAGGTGGTCCTACATTCATACATTGGAAAACCCTGGGTCATGTTATAGGTTTAAAAGGTCTTGGAGGCCTGGCCTTGGGATCCTAAACACTATTTCTAGTTTCAGATCATATGACCTCTCTAGAACTCAGCTTATTTCTTTGTGCAATGTAGGGGTTGGCACAGATGATTAATGTACTTCCCACCTTTAAGGGCCAATAAAGTACATGAAACCATAAGCTTGTCTGCAAGAAAAATATCTCCTCTCCTGAAGTTACAACAATGCAAGAATACCTGCTCAGCTGCCGAGGGGCTGCGATCTTGTAGAAAGATGAGAACCCAACCGCCTGCCCTCCCCCCACAATCCCTGGACAAGAAGGGATAACTGAGGCACCCTGAGCGACACTGTACCAGGTGCCACGTGCAGGGCCTTGGGAACATTATTTCTCTCAGTTACACAACCAAGGAGGTAGGTATTCATTCATTCTGCAGATGAGGACATGGAGACCCAAATCACAGAGCCCCAGAAAGAAGGGACAGGTCCAAGAGTCCAGAACAGATCAGATTCAAAGCCCAGATTTCACTGATAATAACCGCCTTCTCACTCAGTGAGTGGCTTCAGACATGTGTCGTATTCTCACAGTTTGTCCAGGAATGTTGGTGGCCAGGTCTTCATAGAGACATGTATTAGTTTTGACAGGTCTGAGTGTCTTACTTACTTTTAGATAAATTCTTTTCCTGATTTGACCAAGCCCTCATTTCTCATCAAGTGATATGTGATCATCAATTCTAATGCATTCTTGAGAATTATAGAACTCTGTTAATAAGAAAAATAATCAGAATTCTCAATTAACTAAAAGTTGTTTTGTTTTCTGTTCCTCTTTCTGAGGAAAAGACAGCAAAGTGTAAGAAAATGAATGTGGATGAGACACTTAATTTTCTAAAATAAAAATCCAGGAGAGTTCCTGGGTTCGCAAGATTCAGGTAACTCTCCTTGTACAGGTAATGTGTGGCTTGTGGGCTCCTGGTCCCACTGCAGACGCTTTTATGTTAGTTCCTCCTGAGCTCAAAAATTTAGTTCCATGAGGGTCTAACTTCTAATTAACTGGGAGAGGCTTGAAAGATGAAAAGCTTTGGCTATCCCTCTCTAGATCTTCCATTTATACCTACAGCCTCTCCACAGCACGACTTAAAATTGATATGATAGTTGTGAGGATCGGCAAGGTTCTTAGTCATTCTAACCAACATTTTGTGAGCTTCTCTTAGTGCAGAGCTCAGTTATATTCACATATTACATAGCAGTGATTCTCAAAGGGGATGGTGCCACCCCCTGGTGGACATTTTGGAAACCTATGAGGTGTCTCTTGGTTGTCACTGAGACTGGAGTGGACAGCCATGTGGCAGATGCCCCGTTGTTTGTAGGTAAGTCCCACAAAACAAAGAATTGCCCTGTGTGTCAGGGGACTTTCCATATTCCCACTGGGCATTCATGAAGATGAAAAGTCTTTTAATAATGATCTAAGCTAAAAAAAAAAAAACCCAACCACTTTACATTTAAACACAAACATCTTATGTTTGAGTGCCTTCTGTGAAAATGGAGAGAAATGTACACTTTATTTCTTCACTGTTTTGGAAACTTTTATCACCCATAGCAAAGCTGTTCATGGTATCTGAGTTAACAATATAATAAAAACACTCAAATCAGCCTATGTTTTCAGCTATCACATCCATGGTGACTACCTACATAGATATCAGCATCTGTACCTCACTGTACCACTGATGTACCATGCTTAAGTATTCACTGGAGAATTGCATATTTAATGGTAACTTACTCAACTTTCATTTCTCCTATATAACATAGTTTGGGCATTATATTATTTTTAAACATATGTAGGTAGGTTATGTCATCTATGAATCTCATTTCAGAACAGTGAAGTATTTGCTATGAAGGGAACACTGGGTCTGAAAGGATTAAACACTGCCATTCTCCTGGTTAAGAAAGTGGATGATGGATAATATAATACTATATGTAGAAAGCCCAAAGGACTCCACATGAGAACTCGAACTGATCAATGAATTTAGCAATAGGATGCAAGATTGACATTCAGAAATCAAGTGCACTTTGGTATAGTAACAATGAAATATTATAAAAAGAATATAAAAAAATACCTTTTAAAATCACACCCCAGGAGTACCCATCATGGCTCAGCAGTAATGAACTTGACTAGGATCCAAGAGGATATGGATTCAATCCCTGGCCTCGCTCAGTGGGTTTAGGATCTGGTGTTGCCATGAACTGTGGGATAGGTCACAGATGGGCTCAGATCTTGGATTGCTGTGGCTGTGGTGCAAGCCGGCCACTGTAGCTCTGACTCGACCCCTAACTTGGGAACTTCCATATGCTGCATTTGCAGCCCTAAAAAGCAAAACAAACAAGCCAACAAACATACCCCCAAAATTAAATACCTAGAATAAACCTAACCAAGGAGGTAAAAAATATATGCTGAGAACTATAAAAAGGAATTAAAGAGGACTCAAAGAAGTGGGAAGATATCTTGTGCTTCTGGACTGGAAGATTTAACACCGTTTAAATGACCATACCCCTCAAAGCAATCTACAGATTTAATGTAATCCCTATCAAATTACCCTTGACATTTTTCACAGAACTAGAACAAATAATCCAAAGATTTATATGGAAACATAAAATACCCAGAATTGCCAAAGCAATCCTGAGGGAAAACAAAAAACAAAGCAAGAGACATAACTCTCCCAGACACAAGGCTACAGTAATCAAGACAGGGTGATACTGGTACAAATAGACATATGGCAAAATGGAACAGAGTAGAGCACCCAGAAATAAACCCAGACACCTATGGTCAATTAATCTTCGACAAAGGAGGCAAGAATATAAAATGAGAAAAAGACAGTCTCTTCAGTAAGTGGTGCTGGGAAAACTGGATAGCTGCACATAAATCAATGAAACTAGAACACACCCTCACACCATGCACAAAAATAAACTCAAAATGGCTTAAAGATATAAACATAAGACAAGACACCATCAAACTCCTAGGAGGGAACACAGCCAAAACATTCTCTGACATCAATCATACAAATATTTTCTTAGGTCAGTTTCCCAAGGCAATAGAAATAAAAACAAAAATAAACCAATGGGACCTAATCAAGGTCCTCACATGCTTTTGCACAGCAAAGGAAACCTTACGAAAAACAAAAAGACAACTTATGAAATGGGAGAAAATAGTTGTAAATGATGCAACTGACAAGGGCTTGTAAATGATGCAACTGACAAGGGCTTAATCTCTAAACTATACAAACAACTCATACAACTCAACAACAAAAAAACAAACAACCCAATTGAAAAATGGGCAGAATGGGAGTTCTTGTTGTAGTGCAGTGGAAACAAATCTGACTAGTATCCATGAGGATGCGGGTTCAATCCCTGGCCTCACTCAGTGGGTTAAGGATCCTGTGTTGCCATTAGCTGTGGTGTAAGTTGCAGACACAACTCAGATCCTGCGTTGCTGTGGCTGTGGTGTAGGCCAGAAGCTGTAGCTCTGATTAGACCCGTAGCCTGTGAACTTCCATATGCCTTGGGTGCATCCCTGAAAAGAAAAAAAAGAAGAAAGCAAAAAAAAAAGAAAAAGGAAGAAAAAGAAAAATGTCCAGAAGACTTAAGAAGACATTTCTCCAAAGAAGACATACGGATGGCCAGTAGGCACATGAAAAAAAATGCTCAACATCACTAATTAGAGAAATGCAAATCAAAACTACAATGAGGTACCACCTCATAATGGCCAGAATGGCTATCATTAATAAGTCTACAAACAACAAATGCTGGAGAGAAAAGGGACCCTCCTACACTGTTGGTGGGAATATAAATTGGTACAATCACCACGGAAAACATCATGGAGGTTCCTCAGAAAACTAAATATGGAACTATTGTATGATCCAGCAATCCCACTACTGGGGATGTAATATCTGGACTAACTACAATTCAAAAATATACAGGTACCCATATAATCACAGCAGCACTATTTACAGTAGCCAAGACATGGAAAAAACCTAAATGTCCATCACAGATGAGTGGATTAAGAAGATGTAGTATATATACATGATGGAATACTACTCATGAATGAAATAATGCCATTTGCAGCAACATGGATGCAAATAGAGATTCTCATATTGTGTGAAGTAAGTCAGAAAGAGATAAGACAGGTATCAAATGATATCACTTACATATGGAATCTAAAATGTGGCACAAATGAACCTATCTACAAAGCAGAAACAGATTCACAGACATAAAAAACAGACTTGTGGCTCCCAAGGGGGAGGGGGTGGGATGGATGGGGAGTTTGGGATAAGTAGATGTAAAATATTACCTCTAGAATGGATAGGCAATGAGGTGCCACTGAATAGCACTGGGAATTATATTCAATCTCTCCATATATACATATGACTGGGTCACTTTGCTGTACAGTAGAAAATGGCACAACATTTAAATCAACTACATTTAATTTAAAAAATTAAAATTAAAAAAGAAAGTGGAAGACTATGTTTCTGGAATTTTTTTAAAAGCTTAACTCAGCATATTATTTCCCAGACTCTTTGCTATAGTGTGCCAGCATCTTCCCTGGGCCAAATGGGACATGTTTACTCAGGTGGGTTCATAGTCCTGTCTCGATCAGCTCATTTGGGAAAATGTGTCAACGCACCCATGCAAAAAGAAATCCACACAATTCCTGCACCAAAAACATCTGTCCTTCTCTGAGTTTCTAAGCTCACACACCATGCACAAGAAGAGGTAAACTGTGCTTTTCCTCCCCATTCCTCCACACACCCACTTCGCTGTACCACCGTCAGGGTCAAGACCTCCCTGGTCTAGTACCTGCCACACAGTAGGCTCAAAATAAAAGGTGTGAGTGAATAAATGACCCTTGAAGGTATTTGTGCCAGAGGTAATGCGGAATAAAAGAGGAGAAGCAGGGAGGTGACACAGAAGGGAGGTTGCCAATGTTTTTTTTAATCCAGATATGACGGCTAGCACCAATTTATTTTAAGCAAGAATATGACTTTTGTGCATAAAATATTGTTGGCACTTGAAACATATTAATTCCCACATTGTCTCTTTCTTTGAAGGGAAAAGGATTAAGTGTTCTTACCTTGCCTCATTTGGCTTCTTTCCTCCCTCCTGAAATGTCTCTGTTGCCACATTACCTCTATACCTGCCCAGCCTCTCCTTCCTCTCCCCACAGAGGAAATGGGTGCTCCTCGTTCCCAAGAAACACTTGCAGCCTATGTTTTTGCTCCCCTCTCCTTCTACCTTCTGCAGGATCTTGTCTTATCTTCACTTTTATCATTCCAGTCCTCTGCTCTCCCAAACAAAATGTCCAGGTCCACCACACTTTGAGAGGCTCTAAGTGCTGTGTGTGCGTGCAGCGATGTGTGCCAAACCTTCGTTGTCTCTTTTGATTTTCCCAACCAGCCTCTAAGGCAGCGAATATTGTTCCTATCTTACAGTAAGGAATCCAGGGGACCAAGAAACTATCCCAAGTCCCACAGTTAATCAGTTAGTGCATAGAAGCCTCAGGGTTGCAAGAGTCCACCCTGCTGCTCCCCCCACCCCTTGCCAGAAACAGCTTATAGTCTTGGGCCTCTGCTCTCCCTTCTTCTGCCTTCTTAACCCCTCATGGTCTGACTTCTCTTCTGTCACCACTAGAGAGTTACTTTCTTTAAGGTTATTAACCTCCTAATGTTCAACTCTATTCTAGCATGTGTTCCTTATAACAGAAAATCTTAATTACTTGTTTCATACCTTTTTGTTTTTAATTCACTAATTAATTCCACCAGTGATTTTCAGTCCTGGCTACATCTGGATCATCTATGGAGATTTTTTTTAAATTTCCACATTTATCTTGTATTAGGTGATACATAACCAGGGTTTACCTCTTTACAATGAAGAGTCTCCTTCTGTTTCATCACACCCAAGACCCTGCCCCAGAGGTTACCAGTTTCCTATGTATTCACAAGCTTATAAAACCTATAGACTGTTCTCCAGGAAACTCATATTTAATAGGTCAATATTTTAGAAAGCAAAAGTGATTCTTTTTTTTTTTCTTTTTTTTTTTTTTTTTTTTTTTTTCTGGCTGCACTTGCAGCCTGTGGAAATTCCTTGGCCAGGGATCAAACCCATGCCACAGCAGTGACAAAATACAGGATCCCTTAAACCACAGGAACTCTGCAAAAATGATTCTTATACACTGGCAAGACTGAAGATTCCTAGACTCTTTCCAAAGCTTCTGACCATTTTTGAGTCACCAGGATCACAAAGTATGTCTTTCTTGCCATTTGGAAAATTAAACCTGAACAAATCTCTCCACAGCCAAGAACACTCCAATGGTTCCCCATGCCAAAACTGCCATAGAATTAAATGAATGATCTGTGAAAAAATGGACCTGTAGTCAAATCCACTTGGGAAGTGCCCTATGACTTTGTCCAACCAATGTCAGGAAATGAAAAAGCACCCAGCGTATTGTTCCAATTAGCTGTGTTTAAACATAATAATGATTGTGAAGCCCTTAGCCCAATGTCTGGCTAATAGCATGGACTGAAAGAATGTTAGTTCTTGTTCTTATTAACTACTCTGGCCTGTATCCTGTAGCACAGCCTCCTTCCTGGGATGTTCCTTATTTGCAGACACTTAACAAACCATCTGCAGCCATTTACTTAATTCCTGCCTTCCTTGTTGGCTTGCAAGCCCCAGAAGCACAGGACTGTACCTATGGTTCCCCTCTGTCTCCCCCACCTGTCACAGGATGGTGCACATCACATGGAAAAAAGCAGGTACCAACTGAAGAGTATTTATATGGCCCTCCAAATCAGCGTTCCCCGAATTCAGTTAACCATGAAACTCTTTTACCATGCAAGATTAAGTATCATCACACAGAACAAGTATTCCTTCAAGCATGTTTTGAAAAATGCTGGTCTACAGATTAAAATTCAAGCGCTGGAGTTCCCTTTGTGGCTCAGCGGTTAACGAACCCAACTAGGATCCATGAGGATGCAGGTTTGATTCCCGAGTTGCTATGGCTGTGGTGTAGGCCAGCTGCTGTAGCTCATATTTGACCCCTATCATGGAAACTTCCATATGCCACAAGTGTGGCCCTAAAAAGCAAAAAAGCAAAAGCAAAAAGGCAAAAAAAATCAAGTGCTCTGCAGGGCCCAGAGATTGCTCCAGTCTGGTCTCACACCACTCCCTATCCATGCTTTCCTGTCTTTTGTTCTTGCTTTTCCCTCCACCCCCCATCCTTTCTCTGACCAGCCTGTATTCACACCCCAAGACTTCACCATACAGTGACCCTCACCAAATCAGGCTGAAAGCATCCACCCTCTTTGCATTGCCTTTTAGACTATCGGCTCATCAAAGACAAAGATGTGTCAGAGTTCCCGTCGTGGCTCAGCAGAAATGAATCCAGCTAGGACCCATGAGGTTGCCAGTTCAAACACTGACCTCACTCAGTGGGCTAAGGATCTGGCATTGCCATGAGCTGTGGTGTAGTTCACAGACAATGCCTGGATCCTGCACTGCTGTGGCTGTGGTATAGGCCAGCAGCTATAGCTCCAATTTGACCCCTAGCACGGGAACCTCCATATGCTTAAAAAAAAAAAAAAAAAAAGACAAGGATGTGTTGTATTCATCCTGGTCCTCAAGTCCTAAATCCTAGCACAATGCCTGCAAGGTAATACACAGTTTAGAAATGGTTGATGAATAAACACGTAGTTTTCTTTCACAGTGAAAATTTCACTTCAGGGATGACATTACATAAAATTACCAAATGAATTATAATTATATCTTTGGATCTTAAATCTGCAATAACACAGGAGGCCACAGGTTGTACAGAAGAAACCCATCAATGAATCATAAGCGAATAGAATGAGCCTGAGCTAACCCTCATGTTGTGCGTCATTGATGTACATGTGGGCAGGATGAGGTAGGCATCCTCCCCAGCACAGATGCCTTTATGATTAATGAGGCTGGCCTCATGAGAGCTAGTGATGTAACTCAGGTTAGATGACAACAGAGTTGTTCGAGAGCTGAGAATGTCACAACCGTGACTCTGGAGCTCTGATCCTAGGCTTATGAATAGGAGCGTGTGACTGGAGGATGACCCGGATGAACTTAATTTAACCCAATAATGATGATGTGAGTTCTTTTGCACATAACTGGCCAAAGCATCAAGTTGAAAATGAAGTTCAGGTTTCAGTGACATGGTTTTTGGATAAATGGATGTTAATTCATTGATTTTATTATTGCATCACATATCTTGTGCATACCAGATGCATATATCCAGTTTACCAATTTACTCACCAACTTACATATTCCCACACGAATATTGTAGACTTGAAAAGTAACACTATTTAAGATACCACATCTAAAGACAAATCCTACAGAATTTCTGCTGGCAAAAGCTCAGTTTAATCAGAGAGAAAGAAGGGTAAGCAAACAAGTAAACAGTGTTGTGTGGCAGGTGGATAATTAAAGGTGGAAAGAGGTGCTACCAGAGCAAGGAATAAGCCCAGGGGCCGCATCCATGCAGATGGTCAGGCAGAGCAATACTCTGGTACATCCAGGCTATGGCCAATATTCAGGAGTCAGGATGGCAGACTGTTACAGAGGGATATTTGTCCATGTGAGGTACAGCCCTAAGCAACATGCCAGAAAGTCAGACAGGAGGAGATTGTAAGAGCTGATACGACACCAAGGCCCAGCCATTGGATGGGTCCTCGTGCAGCACTGGATTAAGAAGAGGAACTGAGCCAGCTTATTATGTGCTAAAACTCAGGGCACCCAAGCACCAGGCCCCACTCTCAGGGTCACTAAGACCTCAATACAAATTGGCAGCAAAGGACCCTAAGTCTTAGAGGAACCCGGAGAGAGGACATAAAGCCTGGACCAATAGACCAACACAACAGCTGGATCCAGCCAGACCTTGATCAGAGGCCCAGAAGAAGGAGCCCCACCAGATAGGGGAGGGCATAGGAAAAAGGGGGTTGTCAAAAGAAGTGGTTCAAGGACTGAAGTGGGGTCCCTGAGAAGTTTGATCTTCAGCCACTCTATCTGTCACTCAAGCTGAAGCTGTGTCACCTCCTCTCCTTCACTACCACCCCCACCATCAGTGAGTCACTGTAGTCGGTTGCTAATGCCTCTGAGCTCTCTCCTGAATCTAAGCCCTGCTCCTATTCACACTGGAACTGCTTTCATTGAGCCGTCTTTCTCTCTCACAGGGTAGAGTGGAAAATGCAAGGACTTTACAGTCAGCCTGGGTTTGAGGGCTGGTCCCTCTGGGTACTAGTTGTAGAGCATGGGGTTAGCGGTTAAACCTCTTTATATCTTAGTTTCCTCACTCATAGAATGGGAATACTTACAAACTCCATACTGTTGTTATAAGGAATGGTGGAAGAACCCTGTAAAATCAAAAGCACTACAAATACAGGAATTGTAACCAGGGGAGATTTTCCTTAGGTCTCAACATGGTATCATATAAAGAAAAGAAGGCAAATACAACCTCAAGAGGTTGAAACAATAAGTGCAAGATCTTATGCAAGTCTCTTCATAGTTTTAAGCTAGTTGGCTAGTTAGCTCTCCCTTTTCCAAAGGCCAGATTTTCTTGGGGCACCCCTCCCCTTCACTCTCAGTTTCTGTCCTATGTCTCTGTCTCCAGAGGTGACACAGGTGACTCAGGCCTGGCCAATCAGAGTGCCACACCCCCTTGGTCATGTGTGTTACTCAGGATTGGCCATGTGACTGAATTACAGCTAATTAAATATTAAGGAATTTTTCTGGGGTTAGTATCTGCCATTTCCATCACAGGGATAAGCACTTGGTCCAGACTGTTTGGCTCATGTGCAACATCCCCCAGACCACGGGGACTAGTTCAAAGGTGAACTCATGGTCCAAGCAGAGAAAATGAGCACTTTCTTTGAGGGCAATGTCGGGAGGCGATAGAAGAGAAACCTATTTTTCACTCAGGGTGGCTAAGCTGGAGAGTATGGACCAAGGGCTACTATCACCCATTTGCCTACCACATGAAGTAGAACTGAAAAAGACAGGCAAAAAGGTGAAGAGAGGAAAGCAGCCTGGAAATCAGCTTGGATGATAATGTCTGAACCCCTAGATCCAGCTATGCCTGAAGTTAATCCACTCTGGGCCACACTTCCTTATATATCCATATAACTATGAATCAATAAATTCACTTTTTAGCTGAAGCTAGATGGAGCTGAGTTTCTGTCATTTGTCTCTGAAAAAAATTAATAAATAAAGAGTCAATTTCTAAGCCATTCAGGGAAAGGGAAGAAATTTCACCAAAATATTAAAGCATTCCCATTTTCTACTTTCCTTGACAGAGAGCCTGACCTAGTCACAAACGTATATAAATGATGAAAAGAACTGCATCCACTTTAACTGCCTAAGGATCTACAAAGGAACAAATAGGTTAGAAAATCAAATTTTCGGAGTTCCCATCGTGGCGCAGTGGTTAACAAATCTGACTAGGAACCATGAGTTTGTGGGTTCGGTCCCTGGTCTTGCTCAGTGGGTTAAGGATCTGGCGTTGCCGTGAGCTGTGGTGTAGGTTGCAGATCCCGAGTTGCTGTGGCTGTGGCGTAGGCTGGTGGCTACAGCTCCGATTGGATCCCTAGCCTGGGAACCTCCATATGCTGTGGGAGCAGCCCTAGAAAAGGCAAAAAGACAAAAAAAAAAAAAGAAAAGAAAGAAAAAAAAAAGAAAATCAAAATTTCTCTTTGTGCCAATTATTAATCATAAATTGAAGACAATAACCATCTACCAATACCGGCAAAGTTAAATTATAATATATCCATCATTTTGGCAGCAAGGAAACAGGCATCCCTTTTCAAAGGACGTGTAACACCACGATTATTTCCAGAGCACACAATTATATGCCTGGCTATGTAGCACATGGGGCAAAAATTATTAGCAACTCCATGGATCACCCCATCTGGTTCATCCAAGCTGAAACATCTATTAAGCCATATTTCCCACCCAAGTTAAAAAGGAGGAGGAGGAGGAAAAGGAGGAGGAGAAAAGGAAGCCCCATAAGTCACAATCCCAGACTGGATCCTAAACACCAAATGCAAAGATCTGTTTCCCCTTTTTCCAAATTTGTTTTATAGCAAATTGTGTTTTGTAGCATAGTCAATTCTTACTAGCCCTCTATTAATAAGAGCAATTTGGGAGTTCCCAATGTGGTTCAGAAGAAACAAATCTGACCGGTATCCATGAGGACGCAGGTTCGATCCCTAGGCTTGCTCAGGGGGTTAAGGATTCAGTGTTGCTGTGAACTGTGGTGTAGGTCACAGACCCAGATCCAGCACTGCTGTGGCTGTGGCCAGCAGCTACAGCTCCAATTCAGCCACTAGCCTGGCAACTTTCATATGCCGCAGGTGCAGCCCTAAACACACACACACACACACACACACACACACACACATGTGCACACATGCACACACAGCTCAATTTATTTCCATTTGCTCCTCGGGAAAAGACTTGTAGAAGCTTCATTTCACAAAGCAGGTATGTGCCCTGCTATGCTTCCTTTGTGGGGGAGGTAACCAAGATAGGTGGGATAATAGGTCACATGTAGGACAATAGCACAACTGCCTGCTAAATCTGAGAGAAAACCACATTCCCATGTCCTAACACCTGGTACTGGGTCTCTTTCCATTTTCCCTATGAAATATTTTCTGTCCTCTGGGAAGCTGAGGACCTGCGGAGCCTCTTGCCTCAACGTGAATTGTTATTACAGGAAACGCTTCTAAAATATATTAATGGATTTTCCTCTTTTTGCATCTCCACATGCGTGAGCTTCTCTCGAGCTGGGCAAAGATGTATAGCTCTCTAGGGTCCCTGGGCAGTGAGCAGGGGGGACAGGATATTTACAGCAGGAATGTGAAGAGAAAAAGACTCCATATTCAGCCTTTGACACCCAAGTATGTGATTCGGGGTCTGCAGCAGCACAGTAGATTTTGAAGGCAGGCTTTTTCAGGAGTAAAGGATTTTCTATGAGTCTTTATGTTCTTTTTTAACAATCAAGAAGCAGATCAGGTAAACTGAGGTCTGGGCAGCTCAGTTTCTTCAAAATCATAGGAGGATGTGTTCTCCGCTAGCCTGTGAGGCGGGCAGTGCCATGAAAGAACCTGGAGGAAGTGAACATCCCAGAAGCCACCCCAGCCTCACACAAAGTCACTGCTCCAGTTTATCCACCTAAACTGGAGAGGCTTTCCTGGGCGGGAATCATAAGCATTCTAGGCTAAATTTCTCCTCATTGAAGTATGAAGTCAAGCAATCAGAAGAATCCCAGACAGATAATCTATCCACGATCTCCCTCCCCAGCTCCATACTCCAAATTAGGAAAATGGATCAAATTCATCCTCAACTTGTGTACATATTATGTGTTTATTTCTCGTTGATTTTGCTGCAGCTGTGACCTAAACTCAATGCTATTACATTCTGAAAATACCAACTCGGTTTCTTTTCCAGAGCCACATCTGTGACATTGAAAATGAGGCCAGAGGTCACTGAGTTGCTTCTCAGCACGGAAAGTGGGTAGAGCATAGACCAACTGGGCTCTGTAGGCCCTTTCACCCCAGTGGCCAAGGCCCAGCAGCACCAAGCAGAGTGAATACTCCCAGCTCCTCCACCTGTGAGCCTACCTCTCTAGAAGTTTTGCTGGACACACACGAAACATCAATAACATAAATCCTTTAAAACTGAAGCACTTTCCTGAATGGAGGGGAGAGGAATCTCATAATAATAGGATAACTACCAAGATGAAAAGATCCAGATATTAGGAAAATGGGTCAAATCAACTTAAATGGTAAGGTCAGTGTCATTCATTCTAAATACGTTTGTTGAGGAGTTCCCTTATAGTGCAGTAGATTAAGGATCTGGTGCTGTCACTGCAGTGGCTTGGGTCACTGCTATGGCATGGGTTTGATCCCTGACAGAGGAACTTTCATATGCCACAGGCACAGCTAAAATATATGTATATATTTGTTGAGCACCTACCATATACCAGATGCCAGGATAAAAATACACAGGGTCAACTCATTGACTGCCCACTCTGCCCCATCCCCAGGCAGAGCCACTGCTCAGGCTGGGCACTGCACACCTCCAGAAGGCACCATTCACACCAGCTACCCTGTGAATGGTGCCCCTGTGAGTTTGCAACCTTGACAGAGGCATTCATACTCCTATTGTCGACAGTGCTATAAAGGAATAATTATGCATGACAGGTGTAGGAATAAAGGTAGGGGCGAGAGGTCATGGGAACCTGGTCAAGTAATGAGATGGCTCTCTCCATCCTGCTGATATCCTCACTTTCCCCAAAGTTAAGGGAGCAGCAGGTTCGGGATTCTGGTGCCTCTGATATTCCTGCATGCTGCATTCCTACAAGTCAGGAAGCACTTTTGGAAATGCCAGAACAAAGGAAGATTTCTTAGCTTCCAGATCTGTTCCCAAAATACAGATACTGGGCAGCTGTGAGATGTGGAACTGACCTTATATGCTCCACAGCTCATGGAGAAGATGACCCAAAAATCCACAAGGCCTGATTATTCCTTTTCCCTTTTCTTCTTAGGAATTTACAGCAGATAGACTGGTGTAAAGAGTAAAACATACTGGTAGTTACTTTTTAAAAAAATTCCTTTGGTGATTTCTCCCCGTTTTCTTTTTCTTTTTTTCTTTTTTTCTTTTTTGTCTTTTCTAGGGCTGCTCCTGCTGCATATGGAGGTTCCCAAGCCAGGGGTCTAACCAGAGCTGCAGCCACCGGCCTATGCCACAGCCACAGCAACTCGGGATCTGCAACCTACACCACCGCTCACAGCAACGCCGGATCCTTAACCCACTGAGCAAGGCCAGGGATCAACCAGCAACCTCATGGTTCCTAGTCAGATTCGTTAACCACTGCGCCACAACGGGAACTCCTCCTAAAAAGGAAACTTTTGTGTGGAGTTCATAAGGGCCTTTGGAGCATCTCTGCTCTTGCCAAGGAAGCAGAGGACATCAAATGACTTTAGCTGCCTTGGTTGACTCTCACAGGACACAGAAAAATCCCATTTCAACCCCCCATGGGGGCAACATAACTGAAACGAGGACCCTCTCTGATAAGTTCATATTTAGAGTCACAAGTCACAAGTGAGAATATTTTCTTTCCTGATTTATATTACAATGCTTTGCTTTAAGCATCAAAGTAAATAGATTACATAGATAACAAAGAAATACCCTAACAGAAATCAAGCAAGAGATGACAAGCTGCTCCAAAAAAAAAGACTAGTTCTGTTTGTTAAATAGTAATAACTGAATAATAACTTTACATAACTATTACAAGAACAAAATAATAACAACTACCATTTATTGAGCCCTCACAAGCATTGTGCATTGCCTCATTTAATCCTTACAACAGTCCTGTGAGACAGGCAGTGTGAGATGCAAGCACCAGGTAAGGAAATTGACTCAGAGAGGTTAGGAAACTTTCCAAGAATACACAGTAGTATCATGACTAACATTCAAAGGCAGGTTTTTTCCAATCCCAGAACTTATTCTCCCCATTCACTATGAATAATCGACACTGCTCAAATAAAGCTAAAGTATACTGGACATCTGCTATCCCTGACACCTGGGGTCTCCCCATTTCCTAAAGCAAGTGTTCTACAAACTTTGCCCATTTTATGTCTCATCATTCTCTCTGCAGACCTCTGTCGGGTTTAAGATGGGAAGGAGGACACGAGGAGCCTACACAAAGTAAGGTGACAATGGCACTTGTCACAAAGTGTTTTTTCTCATCTGCCTAAGAATGTCTGTGGTCCACAGTGATACCCAGGAAGGGTGGGGGACATGTCTCTTTCCCAGTCTGAATGTGTCTCTCAACATTCCTACTTCCTGAGATCAGGGAGCTTCAAAAGCCCAGAATATTAATGAATTAGAAAGACTCTCAGGGCAAAGGGGGAAGAGTAAAGGGAGAGACATGAGTGTACCTGGCTAGAAAGTGCTCCCCTGGGTGATGTCAAGGATCAAACCTAAATATGGCTGATTTCTGTTAACAAAGCCTCACATTTCCCATGACCACCTAGACCTTTGCTCGCCTTGGCTCTTGATAAGAACTGATGCCTGTGCTAAAACTCACATGACCTAGTTTCCTCTTTTGGTCCTTAGGGATATTAAAAATTACAATCATGGAGTTCCTGTTGTGGCAAAGCAGAAATGAATCTGATTAGTATCCATGAGGATGCAGGTTCAATCCCTGGCCTCACTCAATGGGTCAGAGAACTGGCGTTGCCATGAGCTGTGGTGTAGCTGCAGACGAGGCTCAGATCCCACATTGCTGTGTCCATGGTGTAAGCTGGCAGCTGTAGCTCCAATTAGACCCCTAGCCTGGGAACTTCCATATGCTGCAGGTTTGGCCCTAAAAAGCAAAAGAAAAAATAATAAAAATAAATTAAAAAATAAAAATTACAATCAGAGAGATAAGAAGATTAGGGAGAAATTATGTCAATATGTCAACGTACTTTGCTTGGCCCCTTGCATAGACTATTTTATTTAAACCTTACAACAGATCCTTGAGATAGATGTGTTTATCTCTATTCCTCAAATGAGGGAACTGAGGTCCAGTGAGGTTAAGTAATGTGCCCAAAATGACAAAGCCACCAAGTGGACTTATAATTTTCACTCTCTACTTTGAAATTCATACTCAAATCCACAGAACTGAACTTTCACAATAACTACATAGAACAATAAACTTTATTGTTGGAAGATGCAGTTGAGATTATCTAACCCATCACTATCCAAACATGAGCCATATATGTGTAATTCAAATTTTTCTAGTAGTCATATTGCAAAAAGTAAAAAAAAAAAAAAGACAGGTGAAAAAATTTTGAACATTGTAAATCAACTATATTTTAATGAAATAAAAAATTTTTTAAAAATTTTGGCCATGTCTATGGCATGTGGAAGTTCCTGGGCCAGGGATCGAACCCCCACCACAGTAGCAGCCTCAGCCACAGCAGTGATAATGCCAGACCCTTAACCCGCTGTACCACCAGGGAACTCCTGGACTTTTTAAAATAACCTAACATATCCAAAATATTATCGTTTCAGCACATAAGCAATACAAAAAACTATTTCATTCATGAGACATTTTACAGTCTTTTTCATACCGCTTTTGAAATATTATGTATAGTTTATGTTTGCAACATATTTCAATAAGGCACGACATTTTCAATGGTTTAAATGAAATGCAGTCCAGACAAAGCTATAATGTTAAAAGAAAAATAGTTTACATTGTTTCAGTTTTTTTATTTAAATTCAAATTTATTTAAACTAAATTAAATTAAAACATCAGTTCCTCCTCAATTGCATTACTCGAATTTTAAGTAGCCCCATGTGGCTGGTGGCTACTGTACTGGACAGTATAGACCTAGCCCAGCCTCCCCAAACTTAGAGACAAAGAAACTGAAGCCCAGAGAAGCTAAGGGACTTGTTCAGGGTTTTGCCAGTTGGTAGCTGAGCCATAACAAATGCAAGCTTCCGGGCCATGACCTTTTTACCACACCAAGGTACTGAGGCATTGTTGAACCAACAGGCTGTGTGGTTGATCTGTTGGCTCTGGTTGGCGGGAGTGGTGGCCATCCCTGAAACTAACCACATGCCCATCCCAGGCCTCTCCCTCCTTGGATGAGTTCATCATGGCTACTCCTGCTTCTTCAGCATGATTCACTATGTAAACCTCAGCCTCTGAGTGCCCAAAGCCTGGTCCCCACACAGCCCTATTCATTAAAAAAACTAGATATATGAATAAAAATGTTGTTTAAAAAAAAAAACAAAAAACAAGGAGTTCCAGTTGTGGCTCAAGTGGAAACTAATCTGACTAGTATCCATGAGGATGTAGGTTTGATCCCTGGTCTCTATCAGTGGGTTAAGGATCCGACGCTGCCATGAGCTGTGGTGTAGGCTGCAGACATGGCTTGGGTCCTGAGTTGCTGTGGTGTGGTGTGGTGTAGGCTGGCAGCTGTAGCTCTGATTTGATCCCTATTCTGGGAACTTTCATATGGCCCAAGTGCAGCCCTAAAAGGCACCAAAAAAAAAAAAAAACAATTAAAACCTCATCTTTTAAATTTATTGCTTGCGTTTTATGACTACAAAACTTTTCTCAGAGTTCCTGTTGTGACACAATACAAATGAATCCGACTAGTATCTATGAGGATGTGGATTCCATCCCTGGCCTCGCTCAGTGGGTCCGGGATCTGGCATTGCAATGAGCTGTGGTGTAGGTCACAGGTGCTGCTTGGATCTGGCATGGCTATTGCTGTGATGTAGGCCAGCAGCTGCGGCTCTGATTCAACCCCTAGCCTGGGAACTTCCATATGCCTCGAGCCCAAAAAGCAAAAAAAAAAAAAAAAAACTTTTCTCATGCTCATTAGTTATTTATATGCATTATCTTCTTCCGGGCAGAAATTTTGTTTCTTTTTCCCTGGAAAATCATAAACATGGTCAAACAAAGGTAATGAGTGTGTATGTCCTTGCGTAGGTTCACATAATAAGCATCATCTTTGTTCCTTCTTTTATTAGGCTATCAGCTATCAATACCATCAATGCCCAAAAAATTCATATACTCATCCATTTATTCAATGAACATTTGAGGGCCTGCCATTACCAGGCACTGTTCTAGGCTCTGAAAAAACAACGAATACAAAAGATCCAAATCTATGCATGGTAGGAATTTAGTAAAAGCCAAAAATTCCACTGCTATTTAAGAATTTTCCCTTGCAAAATTCCAACCAGCTCCATTATTATTAAACAAAACAAACAAACAAAAAAACACTTCTTAATAAGATTAATCCTCTGGGTATAAAAAAATGCTCAAATGAGAAATTGTCATTATATTGCAAGGCCAGCTCATCAGCTCTTTTAAAAAGTTTAAAGACATGCAGAAATGCTCCAGCAGCTTATTTATTAGAAACTGTAATTAACTTTCTCCTACTTTCCTCTCTGTCCTCTTTTCCTTAATCTTTACTTCATTTAAGGGAATGGTTTCAGAGAATCCCCTTCTTATTTGGCTCATTTCCAAGTAAATATTAGTTTTCAGATGAACAAATGGGTCTAATGGGAATTTAAATTCCTTCAGGAGTTCCCGTGGTGGTGCAGTGGTTAAAGAATCCGACTAGGAACCATGAGGTTGCGGGTTCGGTCCCTGCCCTTGCTCAGTGGGTTAAGGATCTGGCGTTGCCGTGAGCTGTGGTGTAGGTTGCAGACGCGGCTCGGATCCCGCGTTGCTGTGGCTGTGGCGTAGGCGGGTGGCTACAGCTCCGATTCGGACCCCTAGCCTGGGAACCTCCATGTGCCATGGGAGCGGCTCAAGAAATAGCAAAAAGACAAAAAAAAAAAAAAAATTCCTTCAAAGCACTGCTGATTAAAAGGGACTCACCAGTTCAGGGGACTGATCAGACCATGCTCTATGCTTCTAGGCAATAATTATCTGGAGGCCTTCCCCAAGCAATGGATATCCTTTGATGTCCTCTATTAAATGACCTCCTGGTTGGGGGTAGGGGGTGGATTTCTGTGCCCTCCCTTGATGGCCTTTACTCAAATCTTACCAAGGGTCTTCTGCCCAGACAGAACTGACTCAGTACTACCCACCCCACCCCCCTGACACACTATAACTGAAACTTCATTTAGTGGTTTTCTAAAAGGTGGGATATGACCACAGAACCCCACTCTCAATCAACATCCACCTATATTATTCATGAAGGACAAGCCAAATCTCTTGAGAAAAGGACACACAATTCAATTTAAAAAAAAAGAAAAGAAAGAAAGAAAATTAAAGGAGTAAAGAACTGAACAGCTACTTCACAAAACAGGAAAATCTTAATTGACAACGAAAAAGTACTAACTCAACAGTCACCATGAAAGTGCAAATATCAACCGCGATGATATATACTATACTAGCACTGGAATAGGAAGGAAGGGAGGGAGGGAGGGAAGAAAGAAAAGAAAAAGGAAAAGAAAAAAAGGAGAAAGAAAATACCAAATGTTGATAAAGATGCAGAACAAATGGAACAAATGCATTGCTGGTGAGATCATAAATTGGTATAACCACTTTGGAAAACAACTTGATGGTATCTAGCAAAGTTAAAGACACATATACCTAGTGATGTAGTGATTCTATTTCTAGGCACACATCGTAGGAAAATGAGTATACATATGAACCAGAATGTGCATATGAAAATGTACAAGCAGGCCACTTTCAATCGAATGGATAAAAACATATAGTATGTTCATGCAGGAATATCACTGAACAACAAAACTGATGAATTTCAAATACATGCAACAATATGAATGAATTACAACAATACTGAACAAAAGAAAAAAGCAAGATACAAAAGAATACATATAGTATGATTTATATAAAGTTCTAAAATAGGCAAAAACAACACAATGTTGTTTCCATAATTCACACCTTACACACATATACAGTATAACTATAAAGAAAAGGAAGAAAACAATAAATAAGGATAACAGTTATCTTTGGGGAGAGGATAAGGGTTGGGATCAGAAACTGATACACACAAAACAGACAGACAGACCAATGGAACAGAATAGAGAATCCGGAAATAAACCCTGACACCTATGGTCAATTCATCTTTGACAAGGGAGGCAAGAACATAAAATGGGAAAAAGAAAGTCTATTCAGCAAGCATTGCTGGGAAACCTGGACAGCTGCATGCAAAGCAATGAAACTAGAACACACCCTCACACCATGCACAAAAATAAACTCCAAATGGCTGAAAGACTTAAATATACGACAGGACACCATCAAACTCCTAGAAGAGAACATAGGCAAAACACTCTCTGACATCAACATCATGAATATTTTCTCAGGTCATTCTCCCAAAGCAATAGAAATTAGAGCAAAAATAAACCCATGGGACCTCATCAAACTGAAAAGCTTTTGCACAGCAAAGGAAACCCAAAAGAAACAAAAAGACAACTTACAGAATGGGAGAAAATAGTTTCAAATGATGCAACCGACAAGGGCTTAATCTCTAGAATATATAAACAACTTATACAACCCAACAGCAAAAAAGCCAATCAATCAATGGAAAAATGGGCAAAAGACCTGAATAGACATTTCTCCAAAGAAGATATACAGATGGCCAGCAAACACATGAAAAAATGCTCAACATCACTGATTATAAGAGAAATGCAAATCAAAACTACCATGAGATATCACCTCACACCAGTCACAATGGCCATCATTAATAAATCCACAAATAACAAGTGCTGGAGGGGGCTGTGGAGAAAAGGGAACCCTCCTACACTGTTGGTGGGAATGTAAACTGGTACAGCCACTATGGAGAACAGTCTGGAGATACCTTAGAAATCTATACATAGAACTTCCATAGGACCCCGCAATCCCACTCTTGGGCATCTATCTGGACAAAACTCTACTTAAAAGAGACACGTGCACCCGCATGTTCATTGCAGCACTATTCACAATAGCCAAGACATGGAAACAACCCAAATGTCCATCGACAGATGATTGGATTCGGAAGATGTGGTATATATACACAATGGAATACTACTCAGCCATAAAAAAGAATGACATAATGCCATTTGCAGCAACATGGATGGAGCTAGAGAATCTCATCCTGAGTGAAATGAGCCAGAAAGACAAAGACAAATACCATATGATATCACTTATAACTGGAATCTAATATCCAGCACAAATGAACATCTCCTTAGAAAAGAAAATCATGGACTTGGAGAAGAGACTTGTGGCTGCCTGATGGGAGGGGGAGGGAGTGGGAGGGATTGGGAGCTTGGGCTTATCAGACACAACTTAGAATAGATTTATAAGGAGATCCTGCTGAATAGCATTGAGAACTTTGTCTAGATACTCATGTTGCAACAGAAGAAAGGCTGGGGGAAAAATGTAATTGTAATGTATACATGTAAGGATAACCTGACCCCCTTGCTGTACAGTGGGAAAATAAAAAAAATAAAATAAAAAAAAAGAAACTGATACACAAATTAGGATGAAGTGTTCACAATGTTTAATTTCTAACCTAAGTATCAATTACATGGGCGTTTGCTTTATAGTAAATATCAATTAATCTGGGCCAATAAGTTGGTGCATGTTTCTGAACAAATGTGCAATCTTTTACAATAAAACTGTTTTCAAAGGTTAAGGGGCAGGGCAAGCTAAATAAAAGAATTGATCGTCTCCCTCAGCCTCCCACCTGAATCATTTATTGATTTTGATGTTTCTTTCTTGGAATACCATTTCTTATTTGGTAAGTGCTGTCTCTGACAAGAAATAAGACCTTTAGAGATGATTTTTATATAGACGATTTCCTATCCATGAATAGGAAACAGAAAGAGTTTAGCAGAATTTTTCAAAAAGAATATTAATTTTGTCATTGTAAAGCCTAAACATTCTAATACTAATTTCACTCCAAAGTCTGTGATGTAATACATCCCACTGTTCTCTGAGTTTCCATCATGGGCGGGAAGGGAAAATAGTTACCTCACCTACTTGCAAATAAGGCACCCAGAGCATGTAAAGCTTCATACAAACCTTACCTGAAAACAAAGTGATTTCAGAAAAAAAGAAAACCATGTATGGGAAAAAAAAAATAAAGATGCAGGATGAAATTTCACTGTCAAAAAATGTATTACTTGTTAAACAACAGCAACATGTTCCCAGATCCACCTCCTACAGTAATGACAGGAAAAACAAAAATAAACAAATGAGACCTAATCAAAGTTCGGCACAGCAAAGGAAACCCTAAACAAAATGAAAAGACAACCCAGAGAATGGGAGAAAATCTTTGCAAATGAATCAACTGACAAGGGATTAATCTCCAAAATTTATAAACACCTCCTACAGCTCCATACTAAAAAAACAAACAACCCCATCAAAAAATGGGCAGAAGATCTGAACAGACAGTTCTCCAAAGAAGACATACAGATGGCCAAAAAAAAAAAAAACATGAAAAGATGCTCAACATCACTCATTATTAGAGAAATGCAAATCAAAATCACTAGGAGGTACCACCTTACACCAGCCAGAATGGCCATCATCAAAAAATCTACAAACAATACATGCTGGAGAGGGTGTGGAGAAAAAGGAACCCTATTACACTGTTGGTGGGAATGTAAATTGGTGCAACCACTGTGGAAAACAGTATGGAGATGCCTCAGAAAACTCAAAATAGAACTCCCATTTGATCCAGCAATCCCACTCCTGGGCATCTATCCAGAGAAAACCATGACTGGAAAAGACACATGTACTCCAGTGTTCATTGCAGCACTCTTTGCAATAGCCAAGACATGGAAACAACCTAAATGTCCATCGACAGAGGAGTGGATCAAGAATATGTGGTACATGTACACAATGGAATATTACTGAGCCATTAAAAGGAATGAAATACCAGCATTTTTAGCAACATGGATGGACCTAGAAATTATCATGCTGAGTGAAGGCAGCCATACAATGAGACACCAACATCAAATGCTTTCACTGACATGTGGAATCTGAAAAAAGAACAGGATGAACTTCTTTGCAGAACAGATACTGATTCACAGACTTTGAAAAACTTATGGTTTCCAAAGGAGACAGTTCGAGGGTTGGGGGGAATGCTCTGGGGTTATGGGATGGAAATCCTATAAAACTGGATTGTGATGACCACTGTACAACTATAAATGTAATAAATTCATTGAGTAATTAAAAAAAAGAATGAAAAGAAGGTGAAAGCAATTAAATGGAGGTAATCTGGAAACAAAGGTGGGAGAAGAAACAAGGTTTTCCCCATATTTGATCATAAGGGAGCACTTAGACAATTGAGCAAAAATATTATGGGGATTGACAAGGGTAGAGATGAAAGAGAAGGAATTTCACTTGGACTTCTGAAGATTGGCATGGCAGGCAGAATGGAAAGGTGGGACATTACAAGAAGAAAGGAAAGTGCAAGGCCTGTTTGAGAAACCTTGAGCAGTCCAGTTTGGCTGTGACCTAGTATAGGGGAGAAAATAAAAAGCGATAAAACTTAAGGTTGAACAGGAGACAGTGAAAAACAGCCTCTGGCATTCAAAACTCAGAAGGTCATTTTTTTTAAGTGTACAACCCAATGGGTTTTTGGATATTTACAGAGTTTGGCATCCATCACTACGATCAATTTTAGAACATTTTCATTACCCTAAAAAGAAACCCATACTCCTAACCATTACCTCCTCAATATCCCTTCTCCCACCAGCCTAGACAACCACTAATCTACTGTCTGACTCTATAGACTTGCTTTTTTTGGTCTTTTTAGGGTCACGCCCGCTGCATATGGAAGTTCCCAGGCTAGGGGTCAAATCGGAGCTGCAGGCCTACACCACAGCCATAGCAACGCCAGATCTGAGCTGCATCTGCAACCTACACCACAGCCCTCAGCAACACTGGATACTTAAAAGACCAAAAAACAAAACAAAAACACCACTGAGTGCCAGGGATCGAACCTGCATTCTCATGGATACTAGTCAGGTTTTTAACCCGCTGAGCCACAATGGGAACACCTTCATTGTGGTTTTTATTTACATTTCCCTGACAACTCCGATGTTGAACATCTTTTTATGTGCTTATTGATTATGGTATGTCTCATTTGAAGAAATGCCTCTTCCTTTGCTTGTTTTACATTGGGTTATTTGTCAAAGTTATTAAGTTATAATAGTTCTTTTTATATTCTAAACACAAGTCTCTTATCAGATATATATTTGCAAAAATTTTCTTCCAGTCTATGATAAAAGAGGTGTCTTTAAGGCACAAAAGTTTTTAATTTTAATGATGCCCTATTTGTCTTTTTATTTCTTGTACTTTAATAAACCATTGTCTATTCCAATGGTTTAAACACAAAGTTTATACCTGTGTTTTCTTCTAAGCTCTTTATAGTTTTAGCCCTTACATATAAGTCTTTGACCCATTCTGAGTTAATTTTTATACATGGTGTGAAGAGACAGGTCATTTTTAATTTTTTTGTATTTTTTTATGATTTTTATTTTTTCCATTATAGCTGCTTTACAGTGTTCTGTCAATTTTCTACTGTACAGCAAGGTGACCCAGTTATACATACATGTATACATTCTTTTTTCTCACATTATCATGCTTCATCATAAGTGACTAGCCATAGTTCCCAATGTTATACAGCAGGATCTCATTACTTATCTATTCCAAAGGCAATAGTTTGCATCTATTAACCCCCAAATTCACAATCCATCCCACTCCCTCCCCCTCGGCAACCACAGAAAGAGAAAGACAAATACTATATGATGTCACTTATATCTGGAATCTAATGCACAGCACAAATGAACCTTTCCACAGAAAAGAAAATCATGGTCTTTTTAATCTTTTAAACTCATCAAGATGAGTTTTTAGAAAGATCAAAGCCTTCAGGAATACCTAGAACGGATTAGTATGGTAAGAGACTGAAGGTGGGGAGGCTACTAGAGAAGTCCAAACACGGTAATAAAAGCAGTGGTTGAAGAAATTAAAGTCCTGGAAGTAGGGGCCTAAACTTTTTTTTTAAAAAGCTGACAGGTGATCCTAAGGTACAGTCAGCTCTTAGAGGAAGGGGTGGGAAAAGACATTGCAAAACAATGAATGAAAGGCAAAAGTAAAAGGGTCTTTCTTAGGAGCTGTGTCTAAGCAGGGTTGGTCCTGGGGTTGCTCTGGTCTGGACTGACTACACTCCCAGGAAAAGAGGGGCAGCAGGACCTCCTAAAGAAGTGCTAGAAATACCCATCGGTGAGTGAGCCTCCACTTACAAAATTTCTGAAAAAGTATCTCAGAATACTCAGAATGTTTGAGCGCCTGCTCTAAATGACCTGCACAGCCCAGTTACCTCTTTTATAATAGATAGAAGTGCTTGTGCTTTGGACGTCATGCCTATTTGACAAGCGTACAGATGACCATCTCCACACATTCCATCAGTTGCGCCTCTTGCCACACGAAGTGATTCTCAACTTGGAGGAACTGATGGAAATCCACCTGATGAGACATCTAAGTTTAATTTGGAAGTTCAGTCACAAAGGAAAAGGCTGTCTTTTGGGAAATTAATTTCTCCATTCAGAGCCAGAGGCTAATTATAAAAAAACACCTTAGCAGACTGAACTGAGGCATTAACATATTGGGCTAATTAGCGTTTCCATCCTGCATAAGCTCAAAGAAGTTTCAGCTGACCTTTGTGAACCAGATTAACCAAACTCTGCACAGAATGTAATCCTATGAAGCCTAATTTGAAGGTTGCTTAGAACATAGTGTAGCCTAATTAAGTGATCCTCAAACCTGGTCTCTCAGTAAAACTACTTGTTGAATTGTATGTATTTATTTTCTTTTTAATGCTCATTCCCTAGCTCTTATCCAAGAGTCCTTTAATGAAACATTTTTGGGGTGGGTCACCTGTGTTGGTATGTTTAGAAAGTGCCACAGGTGACTCCTATGCCAATCAGGATTTAGAATCAGAGAACTGAGCTGGGATGAAGAAATCTGGTTCTAACCAGGTCTGCCATAACTAGCTACTTTAATCTTGAGCAATTCCCTGAAATCTATCTGAGCCTAGATTCCACAGTAAGAAAAGAGGGATAGTAATGACCAGAACCCCCCCCACATTATTTCATGTGCGAGAAAAAAAAAATGATATTCCAGATTTTATAAAAGTGTTCCAAAATGTATCACATAAACACTGAGTTGCTGTTATTATCAAATTCAGTGGCACCTTATTTCACACAACAGTTTACCAGCATTGGACTTATTTGGCCTCTCCCTTTTTGTTTTTTGGGTTTTATTTATTTATTTATTTATTTATTTTTGGCTTTTTAGGGCTGCATCCATGGCATAAGCTACAGGGGTCTAATCAAAGCTACAGCTGCTGGCCTACACCACAGCCACAGCAACACAAGATCCTTACCCCATGGAGCAAGGCGAGGGATGGAATACACAATCTCATGGTTCCTAGTCAGATGAGTTTCTGCTGTACCACAGCGGGAACTCCCAGCCTCACCCTTTTTGAACCACTGTCTTCTCATAGTTTCAATGACATAACACTCCCCAGTTCTCATCTCAGGGACTGCTCCTCTTCCATGTTGGACCTCTAAACGTTGAACCACCCAGAGAGCTCAGTCATGGGTCCCCTCATTTTCTCTATACACACTCTCTTCTTTGGTGATTCCGTGCAATTTCATGAGATCTATGATTTAAACAGGTATCTTTAAAATCATGACTCCCAAAAGCTAAGTTTCCAACCCTTGTATTTATTAGCCACCCAAGTGCCTACTTGACCTCTTGATGTAGAGGTCCAAACCATCTCAAACCAAACATGTCCAAAAGAGAATTCCTGATTTCCACTCCCCAAATTATTGCTCCCACTAATCCTTTTCATTTCAGTGCGTGTATGTGTGTGTGTGTCTCTGTGTGTGTGTGTGTGAGTGAGATTTATTACAAGGAATTAGCTTATTTGATTATGATCAAATAATCAAATAGGGTTAGGGTTAGGGGTTAGGTTAAGGATCCGGCATGGCCATGAGATGTGGTGTAGGTCGCAGAGAAGGCTCGGATTCCGAGTTGCTGTGGCCAGCAGCTACAGCTCCAATTAGACCCTTAGCCTGGGAACCTCCATATGCCTGGGTGCAGGCCCTAAAAAGACAAAAGACAAAAAAAAAAAGTCCTTGATGCCTGGACTTCATCCCTGAGATCCTAATTTATGTAGTCTGGATCCTGGACTTTTTTTTTTTTCATTTGACACAATTTATGTACATGACTATTCATGCAGAGATTCCTTTGTGATAGCCCCAAACTGTAAACAAGCAACATGCCCAACAATACATGAATGGTTAAACCAACAATGGTATCCCCAGAACACGGAATACCTCTCAGCGATAAAAAGGAACAATCTACTGATATATGCAACAATATGAATGGATGTCAAGGGTTTTAAGCTGAATGAAAGCCCATCTCAGAAGACTATATAACCATGACTCCATTCATAAGACATTCATGAGATGACAAAATTATAGAGATAGAGAACACATTATGGTTGCCAAGTGTTAGAGATGAGGTGTACAAGTGAAGATGGATGGGCCTGAATGTACAGGGATATCACAAGGATCTTTGTGGTGATGGAAAATCTTTGAATCTTGATCATGGTGTTGGTCACATGAATCTACACATGTTAAAATTATACAGAACCAGGAGTTCCTGTCATGGCTCATCGGTTAATGAACTTGACTAGCATCCATGAGGACTCAGGTGATCCCTAGCCTCGCTCAGTGGGTTAAGGATCTGGTGTTGCCATGAAGCTGTGGTGTAGGTAACAGACGCAGCTCGGATCTGCCATTGTTCTGGCTGTGGTATAGGCCAGCAGCTATAGCTCCAATTTGACCCCTACCCTGGAAACCTCCATATGTCTCAGGTACAGCCCTAAAAAGTAGAAAAGAGAAAGAAAAAGAAAGAAAGAAAGAAGGAAAGAAAGAAAGAAAGAAAGAAAGAAAGAAAGAAAGAAAGAAAGAACGAAAGAAAGAAAGAAAGAAAGAAAGAAGGAGAACGAACGAAAGAAGGAAAGAAAGAAAGAAAGAGGGAGGGAAGGAGGGAAGGAAGGGAAGGGAAGGGAAGGAAGGAAAATTGTATAGAACTAAACCCTAGGAGAAGAATTAAGTGAAGTGGAGATAGGCAGTATACCTGACAAAGAATTCAAGGTAATGATCATGAAATGATCAAATAACTCAGAAGAATAATGGATGAACAGAATGTGAAGTCAGATATTTTTAACAAAGAGTTAGTAAATATAAAGAAGAACCAAACAAATATAAATAAGACAATAACTGAAATGAAAAATACACTAGAAGGAATTAACAGTATATCAAATGATGTAAAGGAATGGATCAGTGAGCTGGAAGACAGGGTGGCCAGAACCCACTGATGTTGAACAGGAAAAATCAAAACTTAAATGCTTTTGCACAGGAAGGGAAACCAGCAACAAAACAAAACAAAACCTATAGAATGGGAAAAAATATCTGCAAATGCTGTGACTGACAAGGGGTTAATATCCAAAATATACAAACAGTTCATACAACTCAATAGCAAAAAAAAAAAAAAAAAAAAATCAAAAAGTGTACAGAAGACCTAAATAGACATTTTTCCAAAGACATATAAATGGCCAGGCACATGAAAAGATGTTCAACAATGCTAATTATTAGAGAAATGCAAATCACAACCAAAATGACGTATCACTACATACCAGTAAGAATGACTATCATCAAAATGTCTACAGATACAAACGTTGGAAAGGGTGTGGAAAAAATAGAAACCTCGTATACTGTTCCCAGGACAGTAAAAATTGGGAGTTTCCTGGTTGCTCAGTGGGTTAAGGACCTGCCATTGTCACTGTTGTGGCTCAGGTTGCTGCTTGGTGCGAGTTCCATCCCTGGCCCAAGAACTTCCATATGCCATGGGTGCAGCCCCCCCCCCAAAAAAAGGCCTAGATGGCTTAACAGATTAATTCTATCAAACATTTAGAGAAGAGTTAACACCTATCCTTCTGAAACTCTTTCAAAAATTGCAGAGGAAGGAACACTCCCAAACTCATTCTATGAGGCTACCATCACCCTGAAACCAAGACTAGACAAAGATGTCCCCCCCCAAAAAAAAAGAAAAGAAAATTATAGGCCAATATCACTTACAAACATAGATGCAAAAATCCTCAACAAAATACTAAGAAATTGAATTCAACAGTACATTAAAAGAATCATACACTATGATCAAGTGGGATTTATCCCAGGGACACAAGGCTGGTTCAATATTCAAAAATCAATCAGTGTGATACACCATATTAACAAAATGAAAAAATAAAAACCATATAATCACCTTAATAGATATGGAAAAAGCTTTTGACAAAATTCAATATCCATTTTTGATAAAAACTCTCCACAAACTGGGCATAGAGGGAATCTATGCAACATGATAAAGGCCATATATGATATGTCCATTGCTAACATCACTTTCAATGGAGAAAAGCTGAATTAATTTCCTATACAATCAGGAACAAAACAAGGATGCCCACTCTCACCACTTTTATTCTGCATAGTATTGCAAGTCCTAGCCACAGCAATAAGAAATAAATGAAATCCAATTTGGAAAGTAAGAAATAAAACTGTCACTGCAGAGTTCTCCTCGTGGCTCAGTGGTTAATGAATCCGACTAAGAACCATGAGGTTGCAGGTTCAACCCACTGAGCAAGGCCAGGGATCAAGGATCCAGCGTTGCTGTGAGCTGTGGTGTAGGTCACAGACGCAGCTCAGATCCCACGTTGCTATGGCTCTGCTGTAGGTCAGCAGCTACAGCTCCGATTCGACCCCTAACCTGGGAACCTCCATATGCCGAGGGATTGGCCCTAGAAAAGGCAAAAAGACCAAAAATAAATAAATAAATAAGTAAAATAAATTTTAAAAACCTGTCGCTGTTTGCAGATGACATGATACTATACACAGAAAATCTTAAAAGATACCACTAAAAAATGACTAGACCTCAACAATGAATTTGGTGATGCTGCGGGATATAAAATTAATACATAGAGATCTGGGGTTTTTGGGGTTCTTTTTTTGTTTCTTGGCTAGGGGTCAAATCGGAGCCTACGCCAGAGCCACAGCAACGTGGGATCCGAGCCGTGTTTGCAACCTACACCACAGCTCATGGTAACACCAGATCCTTAATCCACTGAGCAAGGCCAGGGATCGAACCTGCAACCTCATGGTTCCTAGTCAGATTCGTTAACCACTGCACCACAACAGGAACTCCAGAAATCTGTTGTTTATATATACACTAAGAATGAACTATCAGAAATCGGAATAAGGTCTGTGGATTGTACCAGTGTCAATTTCTTGGTTTTGATATTATACTATAATTATCTAAAATAGTATCATTGGAGAAAACTGGGTGAGAGGTACACAGGACTTCTCTGTACTGTTTTTGCAATATCCTGTGAATTAATAATTATTTCAAAATAAAAAATAAAACAAAAAACAAACAAAACCAACTGTTTTGCATGCAACAACTTGCATTGATACTAAGGGCGTTATGCAGAATGAGAAAAACAATCTCAAAAGGCTACATACTGTAAGATTCCATGTATGTAATAGCTTCAAAATTACAAAATACAGAGATGGAACACACATTAGTGGTTTTCAGAGGTTAAATGTTAAATAGGGGTGCATGTTACACTAAAAGGGTAGCATAAGGGGAATCTTTATGGTTATGGAATAATCCTGCATTTTGATTACAGTTATGACTACAGGAATATCCATAGGTGATAAAATGGCATAGGACTATACAAACACATTGTATCAATTTCCTGGTTTGGATACTATACTAAAGTTAACACAAAATGTAACCAGTGGAAGGTGACAGGTACAAAGGACCTCTCTATACCATGTTTGCAACTTTCTGTAAATCTATACTTCAAAATGGTTTTTAAAAATAAGACCTCCAGATGATTTATGTGCCTATACATTTTTGGAAACACTAACTCTTTTTAACTCAATCATAAATATTAAATAAGGAGGAATAGAATTATTACTCAGATTGTTAGTTAACATTCTAGTCATCTGGGGAGCCAAAAAAATTTTTAAAGCCCATACTTCAGATCCTGGCACAATGATTCTCAGAGTCTAGGGCCTGAGATTCTACATTTATAGCAAGATCTCAGATGAGTAGCAGAGACCAACTCCTGCCAAGAAGGGAGCATGCTTACACAAAAAAGATGTAGTACCACATAAGCAGATGATTTTGTTAATACATATAAGAAAACCAGTTATTAATCTAATTGTTTCCTTTCATCTCCTCACCAAAATAGTAATAGCAACTGCCATCACCGAAAAGCATCATGAGGTTCCAAGTTGTTCTGAAAAAATATATTTTGAAATATAAGCAAATAAAATCTTTATTTATAAACATTTTCAAAGTCACCAAATACATCTGCATTGGGAGGAAGGGCCCTGAAGACACTAAACTAGCCTTCACAGACACAGATGAGAGCCATGGAGAGAAAAGTGTTTGTCACCCTCTTACTAACTGGAATTGGGAGGAAGAATCCTTTGCTCTAAATCAGTCAAGCTCTGAGAATAATGAGAACTGCTAGGAGCCAAGTCTAGGTAGAAAGTGTCTGCTAGCAGCCACACCCCTCCCTAATCCCTCCATTCCCCTGCCCATCACTCTGCACCCACAGTTCTGATCCACAGTGAGGGAAATGAACCAGATGCACACAGAGAAAAAGGAGAGAGAGAAACTGAGAAATTGTTTCATGGTTCCATCCATTTCTACCTATCTACCTTCCTTTCTTAGTTATTACATTTTTCAAAATAATGTTTTATTTATATTAATGTAATATGTGTGCATACTTTTAAGTTAAATTGTTTTATTAGGTTTCTAATATACAACAGCAGTCCCTTGCATCCGCTCTCTATACACTCAGTTTCCACCTCACAAAGGCAATTCAACTCTATTGGATCTGACGCTTTCCTGTGTACTTTTGTATGGCTTCTCCCCCACCCCATTTTTTTTTTTTTTTTTTTGACAGCCACACCCACAGCATATGGAAGTTCCAAGGCCAGGGACTGAATCTGAGCCACCACTGCAGCAATGCTGGATCCTTTAACCGACTGCACCGGGAAGGGCGTCAGACCCGCACCTCTGCTGTAACCTGAGCCCCTGCAGCCGGATTCTTAATCCCTGGTGCCACAGCAGGAACTCCTCCCCTATGTATTTCTAAACAGCATGATTATAGGGGAACTTCATTTTTCGAATTCAGTTATCTTTTATTGGCATCATACTCTTGATCAAAAGTGTTTAGGGGAGTTCCCGCTGTAGCTCAGCAGTAACGAACCTGACTAGTATCCATGAGGTTTAATCCTGGCCTCACTCAGTGGGTTAAGGATCAGTGTTGCTGTGGGGTAAGCCAGCAGCTGCAGCTCTGATTGAAAACTTCCATACGCCACAGGAGTGGCCCTAGAAAGAAAAAGAGGATCCAGCATTGTCACTGCATGGTCACTGCTGTAGTGCAGCTTCAGTCCCTGACCCAGGAACTTCCACATGCCACAGGTGTAACCAAAATAAGATGAAAAAAAAAGTGTTTAGATTTCTTTTACATCCATCTATTTCCAGGGAACAACTTCCCTTGACTACACACATACACTCTCTCTCTCATTCATTCACTCATCCTTCCTAAACTTTTTTTTTTTTTGGTTAAAGATTTAGTATTTATATTACAACTTTGTAAATATGAATTACTTTCACCTAAGCAATCTTTCTCATCCACTTTTAATTTTCTCTAGAGTTAATAAATTCTTCAATTGGCTTAATTTCCTAATTCATTTCAAGCTCTGTGCCAGCAAATTTCCTCTTGATGCTTTAAAAAAATAGCTGGTACTCTACTGGGTTGGCTGTACTTAATTTTTAAATGTAGCCATGTCTGGAGCCCTCCTGCTATAATCTGGGTTATTTTTATTCTAGATCTGTCACAATATTGTGTTCTGGGAATTATTTTTCCCATCATCCTGGGAATCCACATCTTTCTCTTATGTTCCCTATCTACTGGAGCCCTTCCTCGATTCACATCCTTATTTTTTCTTTTTTACAGCCGCCCTTGTGGCATATGGAAGTTCCCCAGCTAGAGGCTGAATCGGAGCTGCAGCTGCTAGCCTTCACCACAGCCATGGCACTACTGGATCTGAGCCCCATCTGCAGCCTCTGCTGCAGTGTGCAGCAACACTGGATCCTTAACCTACTAAGTGAGGCCAGGGATTGAACCCACATCCTCATGGACACTATGTCAGGTTCTTAACCTGCTGAGCTGCAATAGGAACTTCAGATTCACTCCCTTATTTTAATGGAGTACATTCTCCAGAGCTTTCTGAAGAGCACGTTGGAATAAGGACTCCGAAGTTTGTTTGCCTTTATTCTACCCTCACAGTTGATTGACAGTATGGTAGCTATAGAATTCTAGACTGGATTTCATTTCTCCTTGGAATTTTTGAAGGAACTGCTTTATTGTGGCCCAGCTTTCCTTTGTATGTCATCTGTTCTATTCCCCAATCCGTGAGTTTTAGAATCTTCTTTTTAACCCTAGTATTCTAAAATCTCACAATGCTCTTTTTTGTTGGTTTTATTCACTTTGTTAGGCACTCAGTGAACCCTTCCAATCTGGAGACTCATGCACTCCTTCTGAGAAACCTTCTTTTATTTATTTCCTTTGATTATTTCCTCTCTTTTTTATCTTCTATCTTTTTGGAACTGCTTTATCTGAACACTAAACCTGCTCAAATGGTCCTATTATATAGTCTCTTCTTATTCAGTTCTCTTTTTTTCTACTTTGAAAGAGATGCCTTCAACTTTACCTCTCAAAGGTTCTATTAATTTCATTTTTTGTATACAGCACATGGAAAAGGAAATACGGCCATTTTTTAATAAAAAGTTTAAATGGAGTATAATCTATGAAAACACTGAATCACTATGTTATACTTCTGAAACATATTGTAAAGCAGCTATACTTCAGTAAAAAATTAACTTTTGTTTTAATACCTTTTTAATTTTCTAAAACTCTTCCTTGACTGCTGAATATTCATTTGCAGAGCATTCTTTTCTCATTTCTCATTCAATATCATCTTTTGCTCCTTGAATTATCTCTTTTCTTCTAAATATTTTTTAATCAGTATTTCATCGTTTGGCCACATCCACAGCATGTCTAAGTTCCCAGGCCAGGGATCAAACCCAAGTCACAGTGACAATGCCAAGTCCTTAACTCCTAGGCCACCAGAGAACTCCTCAATTTAATTTTTTTTAAATTTTCTCTTTCATATTAAATGCTTTTCCCAAATCTCTCATGGTCCTCGGGTGGGGTCCATATTTAAGAGTAGGGCATGAAAGAGATTTCCCATTGTGGCTCAGCAGGTTAAGGAGCCAATGTTGTCTCTGTGAGGATGCAGATTTTGATCCCCAGTCTTTCTCAGTGGGTTAAGAATCTGGTATTGATACAAGCTGTGGCATAGGTCACAGATGCAGCTCAGATATAATGTTGTCGTGGCTGTGGTGTAGGATGCAGCTGTGACTGCAGCTTCCGATTTGACCCCTGGCCCAGGAACTTCCAAATGCTGCAGGTGTAGCCATAAAAAGAAAAAAGACAGAGATAGGGACAGAGTAAGGCATGAAAAAACTAGTTGAAAGCTAAGTGTGGGCTTCACTATAAGGTGACAAGGCTGGGATGCAGCTGTTTCCCACTGTGCCCACCTTCCTTACTGCTAACATCTGTATTTTTCCTTGGATTAACTGGTTTTCCAAGAGAAGAACTATCCCATCTCTAAGCCTGAAAATAAGTCTTCTTGCAGCTAATAACAGAAAGAGGCTGGGCTTTAACCATTAACTCTGCAAGCTTACCCTCAGCTCCCACCCTCAGTAGGACCTTCCTTTTATTAGTTCTCATATTTCCAAATCCAGTCTCTGATTCGATCTCTCTAAAGAGTAAACTCTGAATCCTCTATTGGGGTAGTGAGTTGGAGCCTATCTATGTAAAGAAAAGAAAAAATTCTAGAGGCTTGTTATTAGTTCACTCAGGCTGCTATAACAGAAATAACTTCAACTGAATGCTGTAAAGAACAAACATTTATCACAGTTCCAGAGGCTTCGAAGTCTAAGATCAAGACACTAAGAGTTCCCATCGTGGCTCATCAGTAATGAACCCAACTAGTATCCATGAGGACACAAGTTAGATCCCTGGCCTTGCTCAGTGGGTTAAGGATCCAACATTGCTGTGAGCTGTGGTGTAGGTCGTAGAAGCAGCCCGGATCCCAAGTTGCTGTGGCTGTGGTGCAGGCTGACAGCTATAGCTCTGATTTGACTCCTAGCCTGGGAACTTCCATATGCTGTGGGTGTGGCCCTTAATAAAAAAAAAAAAAAAAGACACCAGCAGATTTAGTGTCTGGTGCGAGCCTACTTCCTGATTCATAGATAGCTGTCTTTTCACTGTGTCCTCACGTGGTAGAAAGGAGAGGGAGCTCTCATAGGGTACTAATCCCAAATATGAGGGCTCCACCTCATGACTTAATCACTTCCCAAGGGCTCTACCTCCTAATAACATCATACTGGGGGTTAGTATTTTAGCATATGAACTTGGGAGAACACAAATGTTCAGTCCATAACAAGGCCTTAACTGCTTTTCTATACAGACATGTTCATACAGACTGTCTTATATTTCAGTCCCACTCAAGACCATGCCTATTGTGTCTAATTTGAGCCTTTCCAGGATACTGCTGTGAAAAGTGGCTTGCTTCTTGGAGTTACCTTCTTACAGGCAGTTAGATTTAAGAAAGTGAAAAATGGCCCTTCTGGCAATCAGACTGAGATATTCCTAACAAGACATAAACAACGTTTCCAAGGGACATGGACAAGGTCACATAAACAGCATTTCTATACAAGGCCATACCACAGCTGCAAAAATGACTAACAAGATTTTCTCCTAAGTGATTGCTGCTTTGTTACCAGTGACATCCCCAGTCTGGCTTTGTTCTTCCATTTCCTGAAGAAAGATTTCTGAGATACCCAATTTCTGAAATGCCCCCATTCCTCAACAATATCCCACCCAGAGATGGCACCTCACTTCCTTAATTCCTCTTTAAAATCATGCAGCAGAAACCTAACCCTACCAGAATTCTTTCCCAGCTCCCCCTTACTGTGATGATTCCACAATTCCTCTGGGATATGTTCTCTCTTATTATAGAAAACTAAACAAACCTGTTTTTAACTCCAAGTGTGTTCCTGGTAGTCTCTGATGGGTGAACATTGACAGAATCCAGCTTTCTGTGGTTTGCTAAATTAGTTAACTCTTATACATCTAAATTTCCAGGTTCTAAAATATTGCTGACCTCCCTCTCGGAGGTGGCTACAAGTTGTATCCCCCCTTTTCCCACTTGCTGTGAGCCAATGCTCCATTGTCTAAAATCATTAAAATTAGATTTATATCACCTCCAACAGGTTCCTCAGAGTGTTAGTGACAGAAAATCCATGAACGAATGAATCTCAGATCACACTTCCCATGTAACACATAAGCCATGACACTGAATACTGAGTATACATCTACAAACCAAGTCCTTCTACAAAGTGTTGTATCTGCCTACCAAACACCATTTGTATATCAAATTCAACAAAATCAAAACTTAATTCATCCTGTTCTGCAGTACTCCCCCTCTTGCAGTCACATAATCAGTCACATAAGCCAGACACGGGAAATTCATTCTATATTATTTCCTCTTCTTCATCTCCAAACATCTTATTATCACCAAGTTCTGAAAAATTTACCTCCTTAATACTTACTGAATTTGTCCTGTTCCTCTGTCCTTAACACTACTGCCCTGTTTCAGTCTTAAACATCTTCCACCTAGAATAATGCAACAACTTCTAACTCTTCTCTCTACCTCCTGGGAAGCAACCCTTATTCCATACTAATCTTGCTGTGAGTTCCATTAAAATGCCTATCTGATGTTTATGCCACCACTTATCAGTGGCTTCCTACTGGCTACAGGATAAAATTTAAGCTCTTTACCAAAACAAACAAAACCCTCCAAGACCTGGTCCCTGTATATTCCTTCAGCCTAAAAACACATCCCATTGTGGCTCAATGGAATCTGACTGGTATCCACAAGGACACAGGTTTGATCCCTGGCCTCACTCAGTGGGTTAAGGATCCAGCGTTGCTATGAGCGGTAGTGTAGGTTGCAGACGAGGCTTGATCTGGCATTGCTGTGGCTGTGGCATAGGCCAGTGGCTACAGCTCCGATTCGACCCCTGGCCTGGGAACTTCCATATGCCATGGGTGTAGCCCTAAAAAGAGAGAGAGAGAGACAAAAATAAAAACACATCCAACTTCAAATTTAATACTTTATTCCAGACATACCAAATGTGTTCTTATCTCCTTTGTATTGCATTCCCTCTGGCCAACAGACTTCCCCTTCTTCGTCACATGGCAGATTCCTCCTAATCTTCCAAGAAGCCCTGCCTACCCTGAACTTTCCAGCCCAGGTTAACATTTGTCTAACCCAGAAGACTATCAGGTTCTCATGGGTAGGGTTTTATTTTATTCAACTTTGTATTTCCCAGTGAGTAGCATAAACACAGGCATATAAAATGCATCTATGAATAACTTTTATCACCTAAAATAAGTAGATACACAGAAGATTATGTAAAGGAGTCAAAGTGTACTGCCATAAAAATTTATCAAACCACAATGGAAGACAGCAAGAGAGGGATGAAGGAACAAAGGATCTACAAAACAGAAAACAATTAATAAAATGGAAATAGTAAGTCCTTACCTATCAATTGTAACTTTCAACATAAGTGTATTAAGTTCTCCAGTCAAAAGACATGGAATGGATGAGTGAATAAACGAAACTAGATCCGACAATATGCTCCTACAAGAGTTTCACTTTAGTTTTAAGGACTCATGTAGGATGCAAGTCAACAGATGGCAAAAGATATCTAAGTAAATGGTTAAAAGCAGAGATAGACTTTAAGTAAAATAGACTCTAAGCTAAAAATGGTCAAAAGAGACAAAGACATGGAGTTCCTATCGTGGCTAGGTGGTTAACGAATCCAACTAGGAACCATGAGGTTGCGTTTTCAATGCCTGGCCTTGCTCAGTGGGTTAAGGATCCGGTGTTGCCATAAGCTGTGGTATAGGACACAGATGTGGTTCAGATACGGTGTTTCTATGGCTGTGGTGTAGGCCAGAGGCTACAGCTCTGATTGGACCCCTAGCCTGGAAACCTCCATGTGCCATGGGTGCGGACCTAAAAAAAAAAAAAAAAAAAAAGATCCATGGTCATCGATCAGAAGAACTAATACTGTTAAAATGTCCACACTGCTCAAAGCCATCTATAGATTCAATGCAATCCTTATCAAAATTCCAATGGCATTTTTTGACAGAAATAGAAAAAAAAAATCCTAGGAGTTCCCATCTTGGTTCAGCAGAACTGAATCCTACTAGGAACCATGAGGTTGCGGGTTCAATCCCTGGCTTTGCTCAGTAGGTTAAGGATCTAGCATTGCTGTGAGCTGTAGTGTAGGTCACAGACATGGCTTGGATCTGGCTTTGCTGTGGCTGTGGTGTAGGCCGGCAGCTATAGCTCCAATAGACGCCTAGCCTAGGAACCTCCATATGCTGTGGATGTGGCCCTAAAAAGATAAAAGACAAAAAACAAACAAGTGAAAAACAAACAAACAAACAAAAACAAAAAAAAGAAAGAAAAAAAAATCCTAAAATTTGTATGCACCACAAAGGACCCTGAATGGCCAAAGCAATCTTTAGAGAGAAGAACAAAAATGAAGGCATTACATTTCCTTACCTCAAACTATATTACAAAGCTATGGTAGTCAAAAGAGTATGGGACCAGCATAAAAACAGACACAGTTTCCTAATCTATAGCGTGGGGAAAGCAAAATCACCCACAGACTTGTTCTGAGTATTAAATAAAATTCTTTAGTACTAGGGTAAACAAATGAAAAAGAGACACACAGACCAATGGAACACAATTGAGAGCCATAAATAAACCAGTGCATCTACAGTCAACCAGTATTTGACCAGGTAGCTAAGAACACCCACGAGGAAAGAGAAAGTCTCTTCAATAAATGGTGTTGGGAAAATTGGATATTCATATGCAAAAGAATGAAACTGGATCCCTATCTCACAATACTCACAAAAACTAACTCAAAATGGATTAAAATTTAAATGTAAGGCCTGAAATCATAAAACTCTTAGAAGAAAATAGGGAAAGCTCCTTTTTTTTCTTTTCTTTTTCAGCCAGACTAGCAGCATATGGAAGTTCCAGGACAAGGGTCAAATCTGAGCTGCAGCTGCAACCTACACCACAGCTGTGGCAATGCTGGATCCTTAATCCACTGTTCTGGGCCTGGGACTGAACATGTGCCTCCACAGTAACCCAAGGCACTGCAATAGGATCCTTAACCCACTGTGCCACAGCAAGAACTCCAAAAGCTCCTTGATACAGATCTTGGCAATGATTTTCTTTTTTGCTCTGACACCAAAAGCACAAGCAACAAAAACTTAAATAAATAAATGTGACTACATCAAACTAAAAAGCTTCTATACAGCAAAAGAAATAATCAACAAAGTGAAATAGCAATCTATGGAATGGGAGGAAATATTGAAAACCATCTATTTGAAAAGGGTTAATACCCAAAATATATAAGGAACTCATATATCTCAATAGCCAAAAAAAAAAAAAAAAGAATAATCTAATTTAAAATAGGAAAAAACCTGAATAGGTAGTTTTCCAAATAAGATACACAGATGAATAACAAGTACATGAAAAGATGATCAACATGACTAGTCACCAGGGAACTGTAAATCAAAACTACAATGAGATATCACCGCATATCTGTTAGAATAGCTATTATCAAAAAGACAAGAAATAACAAGTGTTGGCCAGGATGTGGAAAAAAGCTGGCGGGAATGTAAACTGGTACAGCCACTATGGAAACAGTATGGAGGTTCCTCATAAAAATTAAAAATAAAACTACTGGAGTTCCCTCTGTGGCACAACAAGATCAATGACATCTCTGGAGTGTTGGGACACAGGTTCAATCCCCCACCCAGTACAATGGGTTAAGGCTCCAGTGTTGCAACTGTAGCATAGGTTACAACTGCAACTCAGACATGATCCCCCCAGCTAGGGAACTCCAGATGCTGTGCAGGTCAATCAAAAAAAATTAAATAAAAAAAATTTTAGGGAGTTCCCGTTGTGGCGAAGTGGTTAACGAATCCGACTAGGAACCATGAGGTTGCGGGTTCGATCCCTGCCCTTGCTCAGTGGGTTAACGATCCGGCGTTGCCGTGAGCTGTGGTGTAGGTCACAGACGCGGCTTGGATCCCGAGTTGCTGTGGCTCTGGTGTAGGCCAGTGGCTATAGCTCCGATTCGACCCCTAGCCTGGGAACCTCCATATGCCGCGGGAGCGGCCCAAGAAATGCAAAAAAAAAAAGACCAAAAAAAATTTTTTTTAATTAAAAAAATAATCTACCATATGATCCAGTAATTCCACTTCTTGGTATATATCCAAAATAAATGAAATTATTATATTGAAGAGATATTGGCACTGTTGTGTTTACTGTAGCATTATTTACAATAGCCAAGACATGAAAACAACTTAAGTATTCATTCATTCATGAATCGATAAGAATACACATACACACACATATGTATGATGAATTTTGAGTGTGTTATGCTAAGAGAAATAAGTCAGATAAAGACAAATAACTATACAATTTCACTTATATGTGGTAACTAAAAAAAATGGACTCAGAAACCGAGTAAATTGATGGTTCCCAGGGACCGGTGGAGAAGTGGTAAGATAAATGGGTGAAAGAGGTCAAAATGTACAAATTTCCATTTATAATATGCATAAGTCCTGGGGATCTAACATACAGCATGGTGACTATAGTTAACAGTATTGTATTGTATACTTGAAAGTTGTTAAAAGAAAAAAAAATTTTTTTTGGCTTTTTAGGGTCACACCTCAGCATATGGATGTTCCCAGGCTAGGGGTTTAATTGGAGCTGTAGCAACGGGCTTACGCCACAGCCACAGCCACACCAGATCCGAGCCGAGTCTGTGACCTAAACCACAGCTCACAGCAACACCAGATCCTTAACCCACTGAGCAAGGCCAGGGATCGAACCCTGCATCCTCATGGATACTAGTCAGATTCATATCTGCTGAGCCACGATGGGAACTCCAAGAAAAAAATCTTAAAAGTTTTTACTATGCACACATACACACACACACATAGTGGTAACAGTGTGAGGTAACAGATGTGTTATCTAACCTTATTATGGTAATTATTTTGCGATATATATGTATATCAAATCATCACATTGTTCACCTTATGCTTACACAGTGTTTTATGTCAATTATATCTCAATAAAGCTGGAAAAAAATAAAAAGAATTTTTAAATGGATCAAGGGCTTTGGCAGAAAATAAAAATAATTTTGAAATTACACTCTCCATAGAAATCTGTTAAGAATTTCCTCTGTGGTATAGGCCAGTAGCTGTAGCTCCAATTCAACCCCTAGCCTGGGAACTTCCATATGCCACAAGCACAGCCCTACAAAGACAAAAAAGAAAAAGAAAAAAGAAAAGAAAAGAAATTTGGTAAGAAATGTTGCTCGCTATAAGTAAACAAAAGCTTACAAAGAAATCAAATAGATATTAATTTAGCTTTTTCCCTTTCATTTTTAGTCCACCTATGTTATTAAATTTGAAGTGGGTTTCTTTTTTTTTTTTTTTCTTTTTGTGTCTTCCTAGGGCCGCACCTGAGGCACACGGAGGTTCCCAGGCTAGGGATCTAATCGGAGGTATAGTCACCGGCCTACACCATGGGCACGGCAACGTGGAATCCTTAAACCACTAAGCCAGGCCAGGGATCCAACCTGCATCCTCATGGATGCTAGTAAGATTTGTTTCCACTAAGCCATGATGGGAACTTCCAAAGTGGGTTTCTTGTAAAGAACTGTTGTTGGATTGCTAATCAACAGTGATAATTTTTGTCTTTTCATGATGTATTTAGACCACTCACATTCAAAGTAATTACTTACATGCTAGGGCTTAAGTAGGTCATTTTATTATTTGTTTTCAATTTGTTTCCTCTGCTTTTCATTCCTATGCATCTCTTTTCTTATCTTCCTGTGGATTATTTGGACACCTAGGATTCCATTTTGATTTAGTCGAAGTGTTTTTTGTTACACTTTACTGTACTTTTTTTCGTTTCTGTTTTTGAGGCCACACTTGTGGCATACGGAAGTTCCCAGGCTAGGGTTCGAATCTGAGCTATAGCCGCCAGCCTCTATCATAGCCACAGCATCGTAGGACCCAAGTCACATCATAGCTCACAGCAATGCCGGATCTTTTACTCACTGAGCAAGGACAGGGATCAAACCTGCATCCTCATGGATCCTAGTCAGGTTCATTAACTGCTGAGCCAAGAAGGGAACTCTTGCATAGTTTTCTTAATGTGTGCTCTAATTATTAAAAAATACATATGCCATTTACCATAGCCTACTGTTATGAATGTTTTACCACTTCGAGAGAAATGGAGAAGCCTTACTTCACTTAGATCCCTTTACCATCTCCACTTTTTAAACACAATCATCTTATATATTTCCTCTACATACAATGAGCACTATATAACATACTGTTATAATTTTTGCTTCAACAATCAAATACGACTTAAGAAACTCAGGAAAAGGCTAAAAGATACATACAAAATGTGTGCATTTGTGACTTCATATTTGTGCCTGTAGGTTTTGTTTCTGTTGTTTGCCTTTGTGTCTTTTCCAGGGCTGCACCTGCAGCATATGGAGGTTCCCAGGCTAGGGGTCGAATTGGAGCTGTAGCCGCCAGCCTATGCCAGAGCCACAGCAATGTGGGATCTGAGCCACGTCTGCGACCTACACCACAGCTCACCACAATGCCAGATCCTTAACCCACTGAGTGAGGCCAGGGATCAAACCTGCAACCTCATGGTTCCTAGTCAGATTCGTTAACCACTGAGCATGTAAGTAATTACTTACATGCTAGGGCTTAAGCACAAGAACTCCTGTGCTTGTAAGTTTAAAGTATAAATTTCTAGAAGTGGGATTTATCAATTGAATGGTAATTTTATCTATCATTTTGCTAGTACTGTCAAAATCTTCCCCAGGGGCTATAGTATTTTGCAGTGATGAAATCACTCGTTTCCCTGTAACTTCTCCAAAAGCGTTTGTTGGGATTTATGCCAGATAGTTAGAAATGATAGCTAAGGGTAGTTTTAATTTGTATTTATATTAATATGAATTAATTTGAGCATTTTTTTTTCATGTATTTAGGGACCACATCTATTTCTGTCTCTGTGAATAGCTTTGTCTCCATTTTTAAAAGGAGTATTCCTTATAGCCCCTCAAGACTCCCTCAAACTACATCTTATTAGCCAGACCTGTGTCTCAATACCACCTCTATCTCCCAGGGAGGCTTGAAAATGCATCTGTGACCTCCACTGCAGCTCACAGCAAGGCCGTATCCTTAATCCACTGAGTGAGGCCAGGGCTCAAACCTGTGTCCTCATGGATACTAGTTAGATTTGTTTCCACTGAGTCACAATGGGAACTCCCCATTTTAAAATTCTTAGAGGTTTTTGCATCTGTGAAGGGCAGAAAAATCATGACCTAAATTCCTTTTGATGTTCCTTCTTCAGTCTTTTTTTTTTTTTTCCTCTTCTTAACGGCTTCAAAGTATCTGAAAATCTTGCAGCTTACAGGCAACTAAGCTAAGCTTGTTTTTTAATGTTACCTTTCTAATTAAGATTCCACATAAATTTTCCTATTTCAAAACAGATTTCATATTTCAAAACATATTTTGTAGGAAAAATGAATTCCTTAGAGAAATGTCTACTAAGTCAATCTTTGCTATTAGACATACAAAATGGACTAAAGCTTGTATAAATATTTACACTGTGATGAGGATTTTATGCATTCTTTCCTTTTGCGCTTCACTCAAAAAATAAATGTTAGATAATCACTCTGCCAACACTGTGCTAGGTAAGCTCTGGGAATTAGCAGTCAACAAGACAGACTCATTTCTTACCCTCACGAAGCATACGGTCTACTGCACAAGACCCCAGAGAGTCCCTATGCACCCCCTCCAAGAGGCTGTGTTTCATTATGAGTAGTGATCATATAAATAATTATGACTTTCCTTTTTTTTTGTCTTTTTGTCTTTTTTGTTGTTGTTGTTGCTATTTCTTGGGCCGCTCCCAAGGCATATGGAGGTTCCCAGGCTAGGGGTTGAATCGGAGCTGTAGCCACCGGCCTACGCCAGAGCCACAGCAACACGGGATCCGAGCCGCATCTGCAACCTACACCACAGCTCACGGCAACGCCGGATGGTTAACCTACTGAGCAAGGGCAGGGACCGAACCCGCAACCTCATGGTTCCTAGTCGGATTTGTTAACCACTGCGCCACGACGGGAACTCCTGACTTTCCATTTTTTGACTCCCATTGCCAACAGGAAAAGTAATGCTGACATTGGGACAAGACGGCAGAGTTGAAGGACTTATGCTCACCTTCTCTGATGAAAACACCAAAAGTACACCTAACCACTAAACAACTGTCAATAAAATAGGCTGGAAACTACCAAAAAAGGTATCCTACACCCGAAGACAAAGAAGAAGAAGAAGCCACATCAAGACAGTAGGAGGAGCTCTTTCACAATATAAGCAATACCATACCTTCCAGGTGGGTGACCTGCAGACTGGAAAACAACTGTATCACAGAGGCTCTCCCACAGGAGTGAGAATTGCAAGTCCCACATCGGGTTCCCACGCCTGGGGGTCTGGCATTGGGACAAGGATCCCCCAGAGCATTTGGCACTGAAGGCTGCAGGGCATGTGCCCAGGAGCTCCACAGGACTGGCAGAAACAGAGACTCCATTCTTGGAGGGTGCACACAGGATTCCATGTGCCCTGGGTCCCAGGGCAAAGCAGGGACTCCATAAGAATCTGGGTCAAGGGAGTTCCCACTGTAGTGCAGCGGAAATGAATCTGACTAGTATCCATGAGAATGTGGTTCAATCCCTGGCCCCACTTAGTGGGTCAGGTATCTGGCATTGCCATAATCTGTGGTGTAAGAAGCAGATACGGCTCAGATCTCACATTGCTGTGGCTATGGTGTAGGCCAGCAGCTCCGATTCAACCCCTAGCCTGGAAATTTCCATATGCCATGAGTGCGGCCCTAAAAAGACCAAAAAAAAAAAAAAAAGAAAGAAAAAAATCTGGGTCAAATCTACCTATGGGGGTTGGAGAGTAACCTGGAAAAGCAAGGGTCAGTTGTGTCTCATTGCAGGAAGCAGGACATTGGAGGCAGAGGTCCCAGGAATACTCATCAGTGTGAGTTCCCTGAAGACTGCCATTTTGGAAAAATCTGGCACCACCCATCAGGGCTGAGAAGCCCCAAGCCAGACAACAAATAGGGTGGGAACACAGACCCACCCATCAGCAAACAGGCTGCCTAAAGTCCTCCGAGGCACACTGCTGCCATCCCTAATCACACCCAGGGACAAAGCTGCACCCATCAGAGGGACAAGACTCAGCTCCACCTACCAATGGGCAGGCACCTGTTCCTCCTACCAGGAAGCCTGCAACAAGCCCCTGTATCAACTTCCCCAAGGGGACAGATTCCAGAAGCAAGAAAGGCTACACATCTCTTGCCTGGAAAAAGGACACCAGATGAAATGCTATACAAAATGAAAAGGCAGAGGTATATAAAACAGATGAGGGAATTAGAAAAAACAAACAAACAAACAGAAAAACAGCTAAGTGAACTGGAGATTAGCAGCCTCCATGAAAAAAACTTTAGAATAATGATAATAAAGATGATCCAAGATCTTGGAAAAAAAACTGGAGGCAAGGACTGATAAATTAGAAGAAAGTTGAAAAAAGAAATAGAAGATTTAAAGATTAAGAAAGCACTGGGAGTTCCCATTGTGGCTCAGTGTGTTAGGAAGCTGACTAGTATCCATGAGGATGCGGGTTTGATCCCTGACTTGCTCAGTGGGTTAAGGATCTGGCATTGCTGTGGCTGTCATGTAGGCTGGCAGCTGCATCTCTTATTCAACTCCGTAGTCCAAACTTCCATATGCCACAAATGCGGCCCTAAAAAGCAAAAAAAAAAAAAAAAAGGAAAAAATGAAGATTAAAGAGAGATCCAAAATTCAATAACTGAAATAAAAAATTCACTAAAAGGAACCAATATCAGATTATAGGAGGCAGAAGAATAAACGTGGTAGACAGACTGATGGAAATCACTGATGCAGAAAAGAAAAAAGAATGAAAAGAAATGAGGAGAGTCTAGGAGAACTCTAAGACAACCTTAAAAACACCAACATTCACATTACAGGCATGACAGAAGGAGAAGATAGAAAAGACAAGAGAAAATATTTGAAGAGATAATAGCCAAAAACTTCCCTAACATAGGAAAAAGGAATCACTCAAATCCAAGAAGCACAATGAATACCATATAAAAATAAACCTAAGGAGGAACACCCCGACTAGGAACCATGAGGTTGCAGGTTTGATCCCTGGCCTCGCTCAGTGGGTTAAGGATCCAGTGCTGCTGTGAGCTGTGGTACAGGTCACAGAAGTGGCTCAGATCTGGCATTGCTGTGGCTGTATTTAGGCCGGCAGCTATAGCTCCGACTAGACCCCTAGCCTGGGAACCTCAATATGCCACAGGTGCAGCCCTAAAAATAAAAAAATAAAAAATAAACAGGAAGAGAAAATATTGAAAGCAGCTAGGGAAAAGCAACAAATAACACACAAGGGAACCTCAATAACGTTGTCAGCTGATTTCTCAGCAGAAACCCTGCAAGCCAGAAGGGAGTGGCATGAGGTACTTAAACTGATGAAAGGAAAAACCCTCCACCTAAGAATACTCTACCTAGCAAGGCTCTCATTTCATATTTGAAGGACAAATCAAAAGCTTTACAGAGAAACAAAACCCAAGAGAATTCAGCACCACTAAACCAGCTTTACAACAAATACTAAAGGAACTTCTCTAGATGGAAAAGAAAAGCCCACAACCTGAAACAAGAAAATTACAAATGAGAAGGCTCACCAATAAAGGCAAACATACAGTAAATGTAGGAAGTCATTCCCACACAAATATGATATCAAAACTAGCAATCATGAGAAGAAGTGGGCACGAATGCATGATAACTGGGGATGCATTTGCAATTAAGAGACCAGCAATTTAAAACAATAGTGTTTATATACACACTCCTATATCAAAACCTCATGGTAACCACAAACCAAAAACTTGCAATAGATATACACACGAATAAGAAAAAGCAATCCATACACAATTCTAAAGATAGTTATCAAACCAGAAGAGAACAAGAGAAGGAGGGAAGAAAAAGATACCAACAAAACAAATCCAAAACAATTAACAAAATGGCAATAAGGATTTACATATCAATAAAAACCTTAAATATAAATGGACTAAATGCTCCAACCAGAAGGCACAGACTGCCTGAATGGACACAAAAACAAGACCCATATATATGCTGTCTGCAAGAGACCCACTTCAGCTCTAAGGACACATACAAACAAAGTGAGAAGATGGAAGAAAACATTCCATGCCGGAGTTCCCGTCGTGGCTCAGTGGTTAAAGAATCCCACTAGGAACCATGAGGTTGCAGGTTCGATCCCTGGCCCTGCTCAGTGGGTTATAGGATCCGGCGTTGCCGTAAGCTGTGGTGTAGGTCGCAGATGCGGCTTGGATCTGGCATTGCTGTGGCTGTGGTGTAGGCCGGTGGCTACAACTCCAATTCAACCCCTAGCCTAGGAATCTCCATGTGCTGTGGGTGCAGCCCAAGGAAAAGACAAAGAAAAAAAAAAAAAAGAAAAGAAAACATTCCATGCCAATGGAAATCAAAAGAAAGATGGAGTAGCAATACTCATATCAGACAAAACAGACCTTAAAATAATGTTGCAAGAGACAAAGAAGGTCATTACATAACTATCAAAGGATCAACCCAAGAAAATACAACAATTGTAAATACGTATACACCCAACGTAGAAGTACCTCAATATATAAGGCAACTGCTGTCCACCTTAAAAGGAGAAACTGACAATAACACAATAATAGTGGGGGACTTTAACACCACACTTACAGCAATGGACAGATCATCCAGACAGAAAATCAATAAGGAAACAAAGGCCTTTGATGGTACATTAGACCAGATAAATTTAATAAATATTTATAGAATATTCCATCCAAAAGAAGCAGAATACATTATTTTCCTCAAGTATACATGGAATATTCTCTAGGATAGACCATATTCTGGGTCACAAATCAAGCTTCAGTAAATTAAAGAAAATTGAAATCATATCAAGCATCTTTTCCAACTACAACACCATAAGACTAGAAATCAATAACAAGAAAAAAAACTGCAAAAAAACACAAACACATGGGAGTTCCCGTCTTGGCTCAGTGGTTAACAAATCCATCTAGGAACCATGAGGTTGTGGGTTTGACCCCTGGCCTTGCTCAGTGGGTTAAGGATCCAGCGTTGCCGTGAGCTGTGGTGTAGGTTGCAGACGCGGCTCAGATCCTGTGTTGCTGTGGCTGTGACGTAGGCCGGTGGCTACAGCTCCAATTCAACCCCTAGCCTGGGAACCTCCATATGCTTCGGGAGCAGCCCAAGAAATGGCAAAAAGACAAAAAAAAAAAAAAAAAAAAAACCAAACACATGGAGACTAAACAACATGCTACTAAACAACCAATGGATCACTGAAGAAATCAAGAGGAAATTAAAAAATACCTAGAAGCAAATGACAACAAAGACGCAACAATCCAAAACCTATGGGAGGAAGCAAAAGTGGTTCTAAAAGGGAAGTTTATAAAGATACAAGCCTACCTCAGCAAACAAGAAAAATCTCAAACAAACAACCTAACTTTGCAACTAAAGCAACTAGAGAAAGAAGAACAAACAGAACCCAGAGTCAGCAGAAGAAATCATAAGGGTCAGAGCAGAAATAAATGAAACAGAAACAAAGAAAACAATAGAAAAGACCAATGAAGAAGTTCCCATTGCGGCGCAGCAGAAATGAATCCAACTAGTATTCACGAGGATGCAGGTTCCGTCCCTGGCCTCATTCAGTGGGTTAAGGATCCGGCATTGCCATGAACTGTGGTGTACATCAGAGATGTGGCTCTGATCCAATATTGCTTTGGATGTAACGCAGGACAGCAGCTGCAGCTCCAATTTGACCCTTAGCCTGTGAACTTCCATATGCCATAGGTGCAGCCCTAAAAAGCAAAAACAAAAACAAAACAAACTTCCAACTAATAAAAGTCTAGCCCCAGGTGGCCTCACAGGTAAAGTCTTAGAGAAGAATTAACACTTATCCTTCTGAAACTATTCCAAAAAATTTCAGAGGAAAGAACACCCAAATTCACTCTATGAAGTCACCACTATCCTGATAACAAAACCAGAAAAAGATACCACAAAAAAAGAAAACTGAAGGCCAATATCACTGACAAACATAGATGCACAAAAATCCTCAACAAAATACTAGAAAACCAAATCCAGAAATACATTAAAAGGATCATACTCCATGATCAAGTGAGATTTATTCCAGGGATGCAAGGATTTTTCAATATTGGCAAATCAATCAGTATAAGACACCACATTAACAAACTGAAGAATACAAGACATATGATCCTCTCAATAGCAGTAGAAAAAGCTTTTGACAAAACCCAACACCCATTTCTGATTAAAAACAAAACAAAACTCCAGAAAGTGGGCATAGAGGGAACCTACCTCAGCAAAATAAAGGGCATATATGACAAACCCACAGTTAACATCATTCTCAATGGTGAAAAGATGAAAGAATTCCTGCTAAGATCAGGAACAAGACAAGGATGTCCACTCTTGCCACTACTATTCAACATAGTTTTGGAAATCCTAGCCATGGCAATAAGAGAGTAAAAGAAATAAAATGAATCCAATTTGGAAAGGAAAAAGTAAAACTATTACTATTTGCAGATGACATGATACTGTAACTAAAAAATCCCAAAGACACTACCAGAAAACTGCTAGAGCTCATCAGTGAATTTGTTAATGTTGCAGGATACAAAATTAATACATAGAAATTGACTGCATTTGTATATACTAACAATGAAAGATGAGAAAGATAAATTAGGGAAACAATCCCATTTACCATCACATCAAAAAGAACAAAATACCTAGGAATAAACATACTTAAAGAGACAAAAGACCCATACTCTGAAAACTCTAAGATGCTGATGAGAGATATCAAAAATGGAGTTCCTGTCATGGCTTAGTGGAAATGAATCTGACTAGTATCCATGAAGACCATGAGATCCCTGGTCTCGCTCAGTGGGTTAAGGATCCAGCATTGCCATGAGCTGTGGTGTAGGTCACAGACTCAGCTCAGATCCCATGTTGCTGTGGCATAGGCCAGGGGCTGCTGCTCTAATTTGACCCCTAGCCTGGGAACCTTCATATGCCTTGGGTGCAGCCCTAAAAAGACAAAAAAAAAAAAAAAAAAAAATCAAAGATGACACAAACAGATGGAAAGATATACCATGCTCTTGGATTGGAAGAATCAGTATTGTCAAAATGACTATCCTACCCCAAGGCAATCTACAGCCTCAATGCAATCCCTATCAAATTACCATTACTCCTAGAGTAATAACAATAAAAACAAAAATAAGGCATTCCCATTGTGACTCAGTGGAAATGGATATGACTAGCACCCATGAGGAGGCAGCTTTGATCCTTGGCCTCACTGAGAGCTGTGGTGTAGGTCACAGATGTGGCTTAGAGCTAGTGTTGCTGTGGCTATGATGTAGGCGGTAGCTCTATCTCCAATTCAATCCCAATTCTGGGAACCTCCACATGCCTCGAGTGCAGTCATAAAAAGACTAAATAAATAAATAAACCAATGGAACCTAATGAAACTTAAAAGTTTTTGCACAGCAAAAGAAAACCTTAAGAAAATGAAAAGACAACCCACGGAATGGAGAAAATATTTGCAAATGAAGTGACTGACAAGGGATTAATCTCTAAAATTTACGAATACCTCCTGCAGTCTAATATCAAAAATACAAACAATCAAAAAATGGACAGAAGATCTAAAAAAACATTTCACCAGTGAAGACATACGATGGCCAAAAAACACCTGAAAAGATTGTTCAAAATCACTAATTTTTAGAGAAGTGCAAATCAAAACCACAATGAGGTACCATCTTATACCTGCCAGAATGGCCATCCTAAAAAAGTCTACAAATAATAAATGCTGGAGAGGATGTGGAGAAAAGGGAAACCTCTTACACAGTTGGTGGGAATGCACATTGGTACAACCACTATGGAAAACAGTATGTGGAGTTCCCATTGTGGTGCTTGGGAAATGAATCCGACTAGTAACCATGAGGTTGCAGGTTCGATCCCTGGCCTCCACTCAGTGGGTGAGAGATCCAGCACTGCTGTGAGCTGTGGTGTAGGTTGCACATGCAGCTGAGATCCTGAGTTGCTTTGGCTGTGGCATAGGCTGGTAGCTGTAGTTCCAATTCAACCCCTAGCCTGGGAACCTCCATATGGTGCAGGTGTGGCCCTAAAAAGCAACAAAGAAAAAGAAAACAGTAGGGCAGTTCCTCAAAAAACTAAAAATAGAATTACCACATGATCCAACAATCACAATCCTGGGCATCTATGCAGAGAAAACCTTAATTTGAAAAGATACATGCACCCCAGTGTTCACTATAGCACTACATGCAATAACCAAGACATGGAAACAACCTAAAGGTTCATCAACAAAGTAATGGATAAAGAAGATGTGGTACATATATACAGTGGAATATAAATCACCCATAAAAAAGAATAAAATAATACCATTTGCAGCAATACAGATGGGCCAAGAAACTATCATACTAAGTGACATTAGTCAGACAGTGAGAGAAAGACATCATATGATATCATCTATATGCAGAATCTGAAAAAAATTATATAGGATACAGGAGTTCCCATCATGGCTCGATGGTAATGAACCGGACTACTATCCATGAGGATGTGGGTTCGATCCCCAGCCTCACTCAGTGGGTTAAAGGATCTGGAGTTTCCATGAGCTGTGGTTGTAGGCTGCAGATGTGGCTTGGATCCTCCATTGCTGTGGCTGTGGCATAGGTCAGTAGTTACAGCTCCGATTCGACTCCTAGCCTGGTTAATTTCCAGATGTCGCAGATGTGGCACTAAAAAGACCAAAAAAAAAAGGATACAAATGAACTTATTTGCTGAACAGAAACAGACTCACAGAATTTGAAAAATTTATGGTTACCAAAGGGAACAAAGGTGGGGAGGGAAAGCCTGGCATTTGGGAGTGGCATATGCACACTGAGGTATATAGAATGATTGGCCAACAGGGACCTGCACAAAGAACTCTACCCAGTATTCGGTGATACTCTATATGGGAAAAGAATCTGAGCGGAATGGATATGTGTATATATATGACTGGGTCACTTTGTTGTACAGCAAAAATAACCACAGCCTTGTAAATTAACTATAATTCAATAAGACTTAAAAAAACAAAGAAAGAAAAAGAAGAGCATTGCTACTCAGTTTAGGCTAGTCAAAATTGGAAACAAGTAAACTCTGGATATTCCTAATCACCAAAACCAACGTTCTATAGTTACCATTTAGCATGTGGCACAAATTGGCGTAAGATATGAGAACTGCTGCATGAAAATACTCCAAGAAAAATACAGTTCTAACAGATAGATTTTCAGTGTGGCCTGATAAGACTGCTATACAAGTAACTAAAAACATGTTTCTGTATTGTCTCCTCCATAACAGCTACTAGAGTTATCTTGTAAATAGCAGGCTTTAATAAATGTTTGTTGAATGAATAATTGAACTTAAAATCCAAAGGCACACTAATGCAATATAGATTTTAATAGACTCTTTTCTTTAGCCTCACACTCTGGATGAAGGGATTGATAAATCTAGTCCTTATCTCTGTCAGTGATGAAAACTGATTCTTCAATAACAAACAATCCCAAAGCTTGTCAACTTAACACAGGAGTGTGTTTCTTGTTCACATCATGTCTGCTTTGTGCCCTGACAGCCTTCCAGACAGAGGAAGGGACAAGTGAAGAAATGAATTGTCTCCACCCAGAAATAACACATAGCACTTCTACTGATACTTTGATGACCAAAGCAAGTCATACGGCTCTACCTAACTTCAAATGCGACAGGGAGTAAAACAGCCTAAATGCATGAGAGTGAATAGCATCAGAAACTGAATATTGCTGAACAGTAATAAGGCCCACAGGCCTAAGCAATGAGTTTTCTTCCGAGGGATATCAAATATACCTGCTTACTGGGGAAATGTTTCTTTTCATCATCTTTTTTTTTTTTGTCTTTGTTGTTGTTGTTGTTGTTGTTGTTTTTGCTATTTCTTGGGCCGCTCCTGCAGCACATGGAGGTTCCCAGGCTAGGGGTTGAATCGGAGCTGTAGCCACCGGCCTACACCAGAGCCACAGCAACGCAGGATCCGAGCCGCGTCTGCAACCTACACCACAGTTCACGGCAACGCCGGATCGTTAACCCACTGAGCAAGGGCAGGGACCGAACCCGCAACCTCATGGTTCCTAGTCGGATTCGTTAACCACTGCGCCACGACGGGAACTCCTTTTCATCATCTATTCATCTCATTCTCCCCTGACATGGTTTAGCCTCTGGATCTTCATAGGTATGAGTGTTTGAATTCACATCTGCCAAATGGATACAACACTTGTCCTTCATTCCCAGATGCTATAAAGTCAATACTCTAGAAAATGAAAAGCACCACACACTGTAGAAGGTATCATTAACATTCTAATAAAGAAGTCTAAAGTCCATTTTTTATTCATTCATTGATTCATTCAAGGAAAAAATAAAGACTAATAGCAATTGAAAATTGAGCAGGAGTTCCAGTCATGGCTAAGTGGTTAACAAATCCGATTAGGAACCATGAGGTTGCGGGTTCAATCCCTGGCCTTGCTGTGAGCTGTGGTGTGGGTCACAGACGGCTTGGATCCCGCGTTGCTGTGGCTGTGGCGTAGGCAGGCAGCTACAGCTCCAATTCAACCCCTAGTCTGGGAACCACCATATGCTGCGGGTGCGGCCCTAGAAAAAGGCAAAAAGACAAAAAAGAAAAGAAAAGAAAAGAAAATTGAGCACTGAGTTAAAGAGTTTTATAGCCAAGCAGAGAGTCTAGGTAGACACCCAAAGATAAGGTTGGGGAAAGGAGAAATGCGGGGAGTCTTTTAAAGCCAAAAGACTGTCTCTGTTTCATTTTGAGGAGGCAAAGTGTGTAAGTGGGCTGACTGGCTGGCTAGATCTGAGCTTGCAGATTTTGCAAGCCCTGGACTGGCTTCTTGGAAGACCTCTGCTGCGTAGGAAGCTCAGAATCATGGAGTTCAGATGTCTCAGTTGGGGATGTGAGACTATGGCATGCAGCTGCCCCATGTCTGAGGCAGGACTATAGCCCAGTTAGGTCTACACTAGTGTCATCAAGCTAGGTGGCCAAGACAGAGTTTATCAATTCACTCAAGCTGAATCTCTAGATTCTTTACCTGTTCCATCCTCCTTAGACGAAGCTAGGTGCCTATCATGAGCTTCCACATACTCTTTACTTACTTTATACGTGTTTAGTCATCACATTCCAGTGCTCTTTAATTGCCTATCTTCTCTACTGTACTGTAAGGACCAGAAAAACAAGCACCAGGTCCACCTTGCTCATACTATATCCCTAGCACCTAGTACAGTGCTGGACATAAGATAGACATGCAATGAATATTTTATTGAGGCCTATGCAAGACACTGTGCTAAGCAGGGAGTTGGAACAGACTAGAATAAAACCAGATTTCAATGTCTGTGTAAAGACAATATGATAAACAGGGGGTGGAGGCCAATTTTGTGAGAATATAATTTTATGCAAATTGAAGAGACCAATTTAGGAAAAATGAAATTATGAATGCAAAATTAAGTACCTTATCTTAGGAGAGGTTCATGCAATTGAGGGGACTTGAAGCTTAAAGCTTAACTATCTCCACAATAAATGCATCTTTGATGATAAGTAGACCAAGGCACTAAATACTGCAAAATCTCTGAAGAGTGATCAAGATCTATGCTAAGGAAAACCAAAGATTTCATAGAAGAGATAAAGTGTCAGCTTGATCTTAGGATAGAAACAAAGGAATGGGATTGCAGGTGTAAGAAATATGCTGAAACACAGATGAGAAAGAGCCAGAGCTATCTGTAGAATATGGAGAAGTACTGTACTGTTTGGCCAATATGAGGTCGGTGGGGAAAGCCTTAAGCTTGTGGTTCTTAAAACTGTGATCCTAAGCCAGCAACATCAGCATCACCTGAGAACTTGTTAGAAATACCGCTGCTTCAGTTCCACCCCAGACTTATCCAATGAGAAACTCCGGAGATAGAGCACAGACCTTTATATTTTAACAGTCACCTCTCAGTCAATCTGATGCAGTTAAAGCTTGAAAATGAATGCCTTACGAGGTTATTTGAGCATCAGATGAAGCAATTTTATTCTCACAATTTTAATTTCAGGCTGTTATACAAGATGGAGAGAAATAAGAAAAAAGACTCTGATAGAGATAAAAAGTCATCTTATATCCCAAAACAAATTACAGACCAACTAAAAAGTAAAAGCAAAAAAATGCAACTAGATCTTGGGTAGAATAAAAGATTATTTTAGCATAAGGCCAACAACAGAACCTGTAAAGGAAAAGATTAATAGACTTGATTGCACGACAATTTTAAATGTTTAAGCCATTAACAAAATTAAAAATTAGAAACAACAAACTGGAAAGAAATATATACAACATATATCTCAGATAAAACGCTAAAAACCTCATTTTTTAAATAAGGATAAACAGCATGGGGAAAAAAATGAGCAAAGGATATAAACTCAAAATTCACAAAAGAAATACAAATAGTCAAGAATGGAGTAAATATTCAAGTTCATAAAAAACAAGTGTTTTGACTTTCGGCAAATTATGCTCAGAAATTGAGACTGCCTTCGCCAGTAATTTATTTAACACAGGTTCACTTCAGGAGTTACAGTAATATTTCACTGGATAATGTCTCTTAAAAAGCCAAAAAAAAAAAAAAACCCTACTCCAAACCGGTGATAAATTACAATATTGTTTCAGATGGAGGAGAGGTGAAAGAAATAAAAGCTAAATTTAGTTGAGGTGTACCTTTTCTACTAGTTGGTTCTCAGAAGAGTCGGCTTAGCCAACCAAGAGCTGATGTCCAGCTGCCAGCACAAATCAAAAGTCCCATGCAGCCAGAGCACGACGGTAGTGAAACGAAGGCATTGGCGCTGGCAGGCAAAATGATCTTCCCAGGATCCGCGCATGGTTTTCACCACTGCTGGCAAAGATAAGCCTTAAAAAATGGTTCCCTAACGCCCCCTTGTGCCTATCACCTCAGCAGATGAAGAGAGCCTGACTACCTCAGAGGAGGGAAGGATACACAAGGTTCTTACAAATTCCACAAACTTGGCAATTCCGTGCCGGATATAAACTATACTAGGATTAAAAGATGGCTCTAAATCTCTTCGTCTTTGGTTCGGGCCATGCCAGCATTCGTAAATATTCCTTTATTTGGGCTTAGCACACATATGAAAGTTATGAGACAGTAAAAATTAAGTATCCCAAACTGGTCTTTTTCAAGTATGGCTTTATATCCTGGGAGATAGTTGAAGGGATCAGTGAGATCTATGATTATTTCGTTACGGTGGCTGCTTGGTTAATATGTGGTAATCAGAAAAAGCACAGTGGATGAGCGGATAAAAAGACAGATTGACCTTGGGCACACAATAATGCATATGGGCTTCATCATTCACTTAATTATCTGAACCGATACAGAAGCTACAAAAATGAGTAAAACCTAGTCTCTTACCCCTCACAAACTCACTTTACCAATTGCGAATTGGAACTACCTCAACTCCTTGTCAAAAAAAATTAAACATGTGACCACACCCCGTTCACAAGTTTATTTATGCTTAATTTAATCCTCTCTACATCTGCTCCTAGAAACCCAAGGTCGGAAAAGGAGTTTAATCCAGTCCACTATAATTTCATTCATTCCGCCAAGATTTTTTGTCAGGGAATCCCGCTAAAGCCTAACAATGACTATCTTTTAAGAGTTTCACCCTCTAGCTCCGTGGACAGCTGCCCTTTTCGTCCCCAACAGGCGGCGGCCCCACGCATTGCCTAACCCGAGCAAGACCTTTCTCGCACGTCCCCTGGAGGAGCTGGGTGGGAAAAGGGCGGCTGGCGCGCTTAGCTTCTGCCACTTCTTCCGGAAGGGAGGGAGGGCTGGTGGCAAACTGGACTAAGTTCCTTCGGCAGGGCGGCGGGGAGCAATTCTAGAGGGTGGAATCACTCGCCTGTTTCGGGAGGGGCGGTCCCTCACCCAGAAGGGACGTGCAGAGGCGCGGAGGTGCCTGCAGGGGGCGCGGGCCGCTGGGCCACCCCTGGGGCTGGAGGCCGGTGGTCCCTCCCAGGCCGGTTATGTACCGCAGCCACGCCGCCAGATCCCTGGGCCTGACTCTCACCTAGTCACCTCCCCTCCCTCTCTGCGGACCTGGGAGGTGTGCGGCGCAGGCGCGGAGCGAGGCGGTGAGTGCGGCCTCTGAGCTAGGCCCGGGGCCTAGCGGGCTGGGCGTAGGGCGCGCGGGGAGGGAGTGGGGCCAGCCCCGCTGAGCGCCCGGGAGCGCGAGGGCCGGAGCGGCGCTGCCCGCGGGCAGGGCCGCGCGGCCTCTCCGCCCGCCCTCGGGCGCCTGGGCCGCCGCCGCCTCGGAGCTGCGCCTGGGATGGCTAGGCGGGCCTAGGGCACTGGTGAGTGTGAGGGCGGAGCGGGCCGATCGGGTGCAGCTTCCTGCGGGAGACAGCAGGGAAGACCGGATGACGTCTTTTAAACTGAAATCCTGCCTTCGTTTTCTGGCGGGATGGCGCTCCCCTCCCCCATTCCGAAGGCAGTTCCACCCCCTGCGAAGACTGCCTCTGCCCCCCGCGGCTTTTTTCTGAACACTGACTTTGGGATCGGGGTTTGGGAAGCCCCGCTAGTCGCCGGGCTGCAGTGGGGCGGGTGCGTGGCGCGGAGATGGAGGCGGCTGCGTCCCAGTGGTTCCTGCGCGGCCCCTCCGGGCGTCTGGCCCCAAACGCCACGCTGGCCCTCAGGCCTTGCTGGGTGGCATCTTGACCCTCCGGCGGCGCATCCTGTGCACGCACGGAGAACCGCAACCTTCAGGCGAAGGTCCCGGCTCTACGTCTCCAGCCAGTAGTCTAAGCCACTTGTTAGGGTGCCTATAACCCCTTTTGGTTTTGTTTTTCAGTACAACCTAGGGACACGAGTTATTTGAAGCAGGTTATTTCTTAGCAAAGAGAAAAGCAAGAACGGACACTAAGTTGGATATATAGCAGGCACTAGTTCAAGTTTTCCTGTCGCATTTTTTTGTTTTCATTTCTTTTAAAAATCTGGAAAATATATGCTTGTTTCAAAATGAGGGTAGAAAAGAACATGCTTTTAAAACTTTTTAGTGTAAATCTGTAGGGTTTTTTTTTTTTTTTTTTAAATAGGGAAGATCCAATTTATTTATTTTGTTGTTGTTGTTGTTACTATCTCTTGGGCCGCTCCCGCGGCATATGGAGGTTCCCAGGCTAGGGGTTGAATCGGAGCTGTAGCCACCAGCCTATGCCAGAGCCACAGCAACGCGGGATCCGAGCCGCGTCTGCAACCTACACCACAGGTCACGGCAACGCTGGATCGTTAACCCACTGAGCAAGGGCAGGGACCGAACCCGCAACCTCATGGTTCCTAGTTGGATTCGTTAACCACTGCGCCATGACGGGAACTCTTGTAGGGTTTTTTTTTTATTGTAAATGCTTGTCTTATGTTTATACCAAATAGGAAGAGAATATTTACATTGCACGAAAGGCTTCAGAAAGGTTGAACTATTTAAGTGGTGACTGCCTGTTATCTGTGGTGTGTTTTGTATGCAGACGTTCTTACTGTTGAAAAAAAATGACAGATGGAAAGATGCTGACAAGTGTTTTGTAAGTTACTTTTTTAAAAAAATGAATGTTTTGGATGGCATGGTCTCCTTTTGTAAATGTAAAATGTATATGAATACCGTAACATGAGAAAATGTCTTGACATCTACACAAAGTGTTAACAGTGGTTTTTCTGGATGAATAGATCCTAAGGATTTGATTAATTTTACTTCAGTAGCGTATATTACACCTGTTGTTTTGAAGTGAGTAAGGTGGGACTTGAATGAAAAGTATATTCAGAATCTTCCCAATGAAAGAAGGAGAAGTGAGCAAATGTTTACATGACATCCTAAGTGAAAAGCCAAACTTCTTTATCTGGGCAGTCATACATATCAAAGGCACCTAAACACATTTGCTGAGATGAAGGATTTTTGGTTTTGAGCAAGCATTTTACCATCTGGCTTAAAGGAGGTCAGCCCGAAATAGGAGTCAAACATTTCGTGATCATGGTGATCCTATTCCTTTCACCTGACAGTCTGAATCCGTACCAGCTTGCAACATTAATTTTAATGCCATTCTTGATTTCCTTTTCTTGCTTTTTTGAAAGAGTTTGAAGTGTTTCACATGCTTGGCTGACAGTGTTCAGTGTTCTCTCTGATGCTTGTAGAATATTTAGAACATGAAGTATAAAGCTTTTTAAATTCTGGAAGTGTGCAAAAGAGGCATTAGGAATAAGTCTTGAGATTTTGATTTATTACATAAATTTGAAAACAGCTTTATTTTTTTATTTTTTTAAAATGCAGTTAATGGGAGTGGGCTCAAGAAATGCTGTTTGTGTTGTTAGGTGAGGCATTATATATAAATTGATACCATTTCTGTAAATATCGTGGTTGTCAATTTCTTTGGGTGATTCCATTCTCCTCCTCCCAGTTGGTGGCTGTGTAAGAACTGTAAGCAGGACGTGACATGCTAGGAGCAGTGATTAGCAAAGAAGATGTACGCAGTTAGTTGTTCAAAACCCAGGAGTCAGAAGACTTGTTTTTTCCTTGCTGGTTCTGCTACTTAGTTGACTTGACTTTCACTGAGTTTGTTTCCTTATCAGCAAAATTGGGGTAGGTTTGATAGTAGCCCTTCTATGTACTTCATAGGATTGTTGTGAAGATCACATAAGGATGAGTTCCCATTATGGCTCAGCAGTAACGAACCCAACTAGTGTCCACAAAGATGCAAGTTCGATTCCTGGCCCCGCTCAGTGGGTTAAGGATTCAGGTTCACAGATTCGCCGTAAGCTGGGGTGTACGTCACAGATGTGGCCTGGATCTGGTGTGCCTGTGGCTGTTGCATAAGCTGGCAGCTGCAGCTCTGATTCGATCCCTAGCCTGAGAACTTCCATATTCCTTGGGCGCACCCTTAAAAAAAAGATCAAATAAGGAAAATGCACAATAAACTCAACAGCACTCTTAAGTGTATGAGCACATCACGTGTAGTGCTGACATACCTAGAATTTAGTGAAGCAGCAAAAATAGTATGTGTACCTCAGGTTCCTTTCCACTAGAAATGAGATGATCTTGGTTTTAGTAATGATGCCAAGTTGTACCTGCTATGTACATATTTCACCTTAGTGATAAGAAAAGCAGCTTATAAATTTATAAACCTGGTAGAGAAAACTTCACAATGCATTTCTTTTTCTGATGTTCCTTACTTTCCCATTGCTGCTGTGGAAAGAGCATTAATCTGAAACGGAGGTGGTGTCTGATTCTGACACCTATCTGTTACTTGATCACTTTATCTCCCTATTTATTTCCACAACTAAAATAAAGGGATTGAAAGCATGAACCTCAAAGTTGGTTAGGTCTTTATTCAAATCCCAATTCTGTCACTTATTAAGTATTCCCCTGATGTAAGTTTAGTCTTCAGTTTCCTCATTGGGTAACAAAGGGTATATAATAGCAATTTTGAGAGAGAGTTGTGGATTTTGCAAATTACAGGATTAAATAAAGTATATACACAGCATGGTACCTAATTGTGCTCAATACATGATTGTTATTATTCTGTTAAATAATCTATGAGTATTTAAACAGTTTAAAGCCTGTAATTTGTTTTTGGGTTGGGGGAGTTGTTTTTGTTTTGTCTTTTGTCTTTTTAGGGCCACACCTGAGGCATATGGCAGTCCCCAGGCTAGGGGTGGAATTGGAGCTATAGCCGCTGGCTTACAGCAAGGTGGTATCCGAGCTTCATCTGCGACCTACGCTACAGTTCACAGCAACGCCAGATCCTTAACCCACTGAGCAAGGCCAGGGATCTAACCTGCATCCTTATGGGTACTAGTCAGGTTCATTAATTGCTGAGCCATGACAGGAACTCCTAAAGTCTGTAATTTGGTGTTTGCTTTCATTATGTTAGCTTTCGTTTTGGCTGAATAAATTAATAAGATATATATTGCTATTTTGGTGTTAAGATTCAGCTAGAGCTTTAGAAGGTAAATTCATTTCAAAGAAATGTGATACGTATTACATATATTACAGTAGCATTTATCAGTATATATGTTTTAGTAATTAATACAGTATGTTCAAAAAAATATTGTACAACTTTCTAGTTGACTAAGATCTGGTACCATTGTACTCTGGAATCTCAGAAATGAACTGCATTTTTGCTTAAATGACTTCTGCATGTTTTTTTTCTACAGGCATTTTTTTTACCATCTGTGAAAACCTCTCTGTAATTCATTTTTCCTCACTCCAGTATTAAGAATTATACCAAGTAAGTGGGATGTAGTCAAACTAACTAGTCCATTTTATAACAGTCCCTGGGAATGTAATCTAAATTCAATGGCTTCTCTATTTTGTTCTCAGTGGAATGTTGAATGTGGCCCCATAAGTAAGAAAAGGATTTTTTTCTTGAAAATTATATTCTGAACTTCTATATGCTGAGTATTTTTTTTCTGAAGCCAGGGGATCAATACATATTTGTGACAGTATTTTTTTAAAGGAGTATATCTACCTGTAGCTTCAAAACTATATCAAAATATTCCCAATTGAGGAGTTCCCATCATGGTTCAGCGGTTATCGAACCTGACTAGGATCCGTGAGGATGTGGGTTTGATCCCTGGCCTCGCTCAGTGGGTTAAGGATCCTGGTGTTGCCATGAGCTGTGGTGTAGGTCGCAGATGTGGCTTGGATCCCAAGTTGCTGTGGCTCTGGCATAGGCCAGCGCCTGTAGTTTCCATTGGACTCCTAGCTTGGGAATCTCTATATGCTGCAGGTGCGCCCCTAAAAAAAAAGACAAAAAGACACCCCCCCCAAAAAATTCCCAATTTCCAAGAAATGTACCTGTAAAAACTTAATTTGGTGCCATAGGCACAGTTTGTCTTCTATAAAAAAATAATTTAAACATAAGGCTCATGTGATTATCCAGTTCTCACAGGTACAGCAACATTTGAAAAAGACTCCTCACCCTCAGTATGAAAGAAAATAGAACTTGGTGTCCTGCCTTTAAACTTGATCAGAAAAATAAATCCAAAATATAAGCAGAAGGATTTTTTTTTTTTTTTTTTAGGGCCTCACTTGCAGCATATGGAAGTTCCCAGTTTAGGGGTCAGATCAGAGCTGCAGCTTGCAGGCCTGTGCTACAGCTACAGCCACAGCAACACCAGATCCAAGCTGCGTCTGTGACCTACTCTGCAGCAGCAATACCAGATCCTTAGCCCACTGAGTGAGGCAAGGGATCAAACCACAGCCTCATGGATTCTGGTTAAGTTTGTTTCCTCTGAGCCACAATAGGAACTCCCAGAAGGATTGTTTAACATTTCTCTTATGAAGTAGATTTTCATATGGCACACATATTTCCTATTGTCAATAAATTCTTTGGTTAGAAATTTTATGATATTAATAATTGTTATTTGTGATATGTTTGTTAAATTTTTCCATTTTTAGATTAAAACGATATGAATGAGTATCCTAAAAAAAGAAAAAGGAAGACTTTACACCCTTCTCGTTATTCAGGTCAGTGTGTTATTAAATTATTTAAAAGTTAGGCCATGTATTAATTCCTGTGCAGTTGTGTTCCCATCCATTTTCTCATAAATGATCTGATAAGAGTTAAATATCTGGGTCAACTTTCAGGTAAGAGAAAACTTTAAATAAATTCTCTGAATGCATATTTCTCAATGTCTGCCATGTGCTAGGCACCCATCAGAACTTGACAGGCATCATTTAATCTTCACAACTTGGTTTATAGATATTTAAAATTAGATACCTGCATTATGTACTTATGCAGCATAATTGAGATTTGCCTGTGTGATTCCTAAGCTTGTACTTAAGGCACAACAACAACCCTTTTGGAAGGTATTTTGTATCATTGGGAAAATTACATTATCTTCAGAAGTATGAACTTTGATTTGATTGTGTGATTTCAGATCCTTTCTTTGAGGTTGGCTCTGCTGTCTTGGCAAATAAGAAGTCTGGCCACCTGTAACTATATGTATATGCAACTCAAGTGTCTCAGGCATACCTGTTAACCAAACCAGCCTACGTGTTTTTCATATCTGAGGAGATTAGGCCTGATTTACTGTTTCCTGCCCCTTCCCAGGCAAGACTTGAAATGACTGTATTTGAAATCCGTAACTGGTCCTCAGACCTTCTCCTATGTATTATGCTTTCCCTGAACTATATGCAGATCTTGGTAGTTAATTCACTATTTTTTGCAATTAACTCATTTATCACATTTATATTTTGTGGGGTTCTGACTAAGGCAAGTGTATCTTTGTGTGCTTCAAAGTATTATATTTTAAATTGTGTAGTTTATGGTTCTTTCAAAGCTCAAAGTCAGTACCAGACTTGAATTATAAAAGCCTTCAGAATTGAGGAAAATATTAACACTTTATTACAAATACTATGAAAATTTATGTATGTTGGATAAAGAGATGACTGTCATTAAATGTATATATGTATGTTCAATATGCTTGAAATTTTTAAAATTTTGTTTTATGTTCAGATTCCTCTGGAATAAGCAGAATTGCAGATGGATTCAATGGAATTTTTTCTGATCATTGTTACAGTGTTTGTTCAATGAGACAACCAGACTTAAAATATTTTGACAACAAAGGTATATCTAAATTTTCCAAAATATTTTTTTATTTGCTTAGTAATTTTTCATTTCTTACATAAAAATGTGGGTGAAAGTGGTGCTTTCAAAACAAGCAAGTGTTTAAAAAGAAAACAAAGCAGATTTCAATCTGCAGAATTCCCTTGTGGTTCAGTTGGTTAAGGATCCCTCATTGTCACTGCTGTGCCTCTAGTTACAACTGTGTCGTGGGTTCCGTCCCTGGCCTAGGAACTTGCACATGCCCTGGATGCAGCCAAAAAAGAGTTTTGTGTAAGAAAGTAAGTGAATTTTAATTTTTAACATTGTTTCAGACGTGAATCAAAAGCACATTCTCCTAAATCGGTTTTAGTTGATTAGGAATTGGTGCCAAAGCAAGAGTGACCCAGAGTTTGGAGTAGTTATGATGAAGGTTAAGAATAGCGTTACACAGGAGTTACCTTCGTGGATCAGCAGTTAACGAACTCAACGACTAGGATCCATAGGCTGCAGGTTCAATCCCTGGCCACACTCAGTGGGTTAAGGATCCGGTGTTGCTGTGAGTTGTGGTGTAGGTCACAGATGTGGCTTGGATCTGGCGTTGCTGTGACTGTGGTGTAGGCCAGCAGCTGTAGCTCTGATAAGACCCCTAGCCTGGGAACTTCCGTATGCTGTGGGTGAGGCCCTAAAAAGACAAAAAAAAAAAGAATAGTATTATACACAGGTCTTCCATTCATTATACCTTTCAATCTGGAGAGCTAACAGAAGAAAAGAACAGAAGGTAAAGGATTTGTCATTTTCTTTCTTTTTATTAAGTCTTTTTTGTCTTTTCTATGGCCGCACCTGCTGCACATGGAGATTCCCAGGCTAGGGATCGAATCAGAGCTATAGCTGCTGACCTACACCACAGCCACAGCAACACCAGATCCGAGCCACGTCTGCAACCTAGACCACAGCTCACGGCAACGCTGGATCCTTAACCCACTGAGCAAGGCCAGGGATCAAACCCTCAACCTCATGGTTCCCAGTCAGATTCGTTAACCACTGAGCCACGACAGGAACTCCCGGATTTGTCATTTTCAATCTTCCATCTTCTTTTGACTTCTCTTTTCTAAAGCGTTAGATGAATAATAACCTGAACTTGTTCTCTTCTTCCTCTACAACCATCAAAACTCCCAGTTCCCTTGAACTCCTCTTACAGGCACAGAAACATAAATGATTTTAAAAACATACAGAGTCAGAGACATCAGTGTGAATTCATGGGAGTTCCCTTTGTGACTCAGCAGTAGCAAACCCTACTAGTATCTGTGAGGACATGGGTTTGATCCCTCTACCTTGCTCAGTGGGTCAAATATCCAGCATTGGCATGAGCTGTGGTATAGGTCACAGATGTGGCTCGGATCCACTGTTGCTGTGGCTGTGGTGTAGGCTGGCAGCTACAGCTCCGATTCAACCTTTAGCCCCTGGGAACTTCTGTATGCCACAGGAACAGCCCTAAAAAAAAATAATGATAATAAAGTATGAACTCATGTTTGACCTATAATATAGACACAAATGGTGACATACAAAAACATGTGTGGGTATGTCTATGTATATGTGGTAGTGTACATGCACATATTTTTTACTCTATTTGAGAGGGCTTAACAGAAATGACACTCTAGTACCAATAAGCACATCAAGCACCCAGATCTTGTTCTCTAATACTATTTTCCAGTGAAAGGAACTAGGATTTCTTAGGGAAATGGCTGATTCTAGTTCTGGGGCAGGAAATATACTAGATGAAACTGGAGCATCTTATAGTGCCAGAAAATAGGGAAGTACTCAAAACATACTCATGCACTCACTTAATACAGGTATGCTGAAGGAATACAAGGAACCAACTAAAAGATCTCCCAATCTCCAAAGTTGAAAAAATTTGAGAGGGAAAAAATTGAATGATAACACAAAGGGTAAAATAAATATCCATGAGCCCATTCTGATATTAATAAATGATTAAATAGGGGAGAAGAAACAAATCTCCTGTACAGAACAACTCCAAATTATTTAGCTACTCCTCCCTCAAGGAAGTGGAATATAGCTTTCCACTCCTGAAACATGGTCTGCACATAGTGACATAATTCCAAAGCATAGAGTATGGAAGGTAAAAGAATGACTTTGCAGTGGAGAAACCTGACAAATAGCACATCAACCCATATTTTCAAGGTCAACATCAACTAATAAATCATGTTAATACTATATTCTTTTGTTGTGATGTGATAAAAATGGCAGTTTGGCTCTGTGTCTACCTCCCAGTAATCCATAATACCAGTCTAATCAAGAAAAAAACAACAGACAAACTTCATTAGTGGGACACTCTAATTTTGACCAGTCTTGAAATTGTCATGGTCATGAAAAACAAGGCAAGTCTGAGAAACTGCCACAGTTATTGGTAGCCTACAGACATGACAGCTAGATGCTATGTATCAACTAGATGCTATGTATCCTAAATAGGATCCTGGAACAGAAAAAGAACATCAGTTAAAAACTAAGGAAATCAAGCTTGTTCAATAAGTGGTGCTGGGAAAACTGGACAGCCACATGGAAAAGAATGAAATTAGAACACTCCCTAACACCATACACAAAAGTAAACTCAAAATGGATTAAAGACCTAGATATAAGACCTGATACTATAAAACTCTTAGAGGAAGACCTAGGTATAAGACCAGATACTATAAAACTCTTAGAGGAAAACATAAGTCAAACACTCTCTGACAATGATGTAAAAACAAAAATAAATGGGACCTAATCAAACTTAAAAGTTTCTGCACAGCAAAGGAAACCCTAAACAACACAAAAATACAACCCACAGAATGGGAGAAAGTCTTTGCAAATAAAGCAACTGACAAGGGATTAATCTCCAAAATTTATAAACACCTCCTACAGCTCCATACTAAAAAAACAACCCCATCAAAAAATGGGCAGAAGATCTAAACAGACAGTTCTCCAAAGAAGATATACGGATGGCCAAAAAACATGAAAAGATGTTCAACATCACTCATTATTGAGAAATGCAAATCAAAACCACTAGGAGGTACCACCTTACACCAGCCAGAATGGCCAGCATCAAAAAATCTACAAACAATACGTGCTGGAGAGGGTGTTGAGAAAAAGGAACCCTATTACACTGTTGGTGGGAATGTAAATTGGTGCAACCACTGCAGGAAACATTATGGAGATGCCTCAGAAAACTCAAAATGGAACTACCATTTGATCCAGCAATCCCACTCCTGGGCATCTATCCAGAGAAAACCATGACTGGAAAAGACACATGTACTCCAGTGTTAGTTGCAGCACTCTTTGCAATAGCCAAGACATGGAAACAACCTAAATGTCCATCGACAGAGGAGTGGATCAAGAAGATGTGGTACGGAGTTCCCGTCGTGGCGCAGTGGTTAACGAATCCGACTAGGAACCATGAGGTTGCGGGTTCGAGCCCTGCGCTTGCTCAGTGGGTTAACGATCCGGTGTTGCCGTGAGCTGTGGTGTAGGTTGCAGACGCGGCTCGGATCCTGCGTTGCTGTGGATCTGGCGCAGGCCAGTGGCCACAGCTCCGATTCGACCCCTAGCCTGGGAACCTCCATATGCCGCGGGAGCGGCCCAAGAAATAGCAAAAAGACAAAAAAAAAAAAAAAGAAGAAGATGTGGTACATATACACAATGGAATATTACTCAGCCATAGTAATGGCATTTTTAGCAACCTGATGGACCTAGAAATTATCATGCTGAGTGAAGTCAGCCATACAATGAGACACCAACATCAAATGCTTTCACTGACATGTGGAATCTGAAAAAAGGACAGGATGAACTTCTTTTTAGAACAGATACTGACTCACAGACTTTGAAAAACTTCTGGTCTCCAGAGGAGACAATTTGCGGGGGTGGGGCGGGGGGTGATGCACTAGGGTTGTGGGATGGAAATCCTGTAAGATTGGGTTCTGATGACCATTGTACAGCTATAAATGTAATAAATGCATTGAGTAATTTAAAAAAATAAGGAAATCAAGTTGAAGTATGGACTTTAGTTAAGAACCACTTACCAGTATTGGTCATTAATTGTAACTATTATTTTTTCTTTTTACGGTTATACCTGTAACGTATGGAAGTTCCCAGGCTAGGGGTTGAGTTGGAGCTAGAGCTGGGACTGACAGCAACAACAGATCCAAGCCTCATCTGTAACCTGTGCTTCGACTTGCAGCAATGCCAGATCCTTAACCCACTGAGCAAGGCAAGGGATTGAACCCACATCCTCACAGACACTATGTTGGGTTCTTAACCCACTGAGCCACAAGGGTATCTCCTAATTATAACAAATGTTAATGTAAAATGTTTTTTGTTTTGTTATATATATATATATATATATATATATATTGTCTTTTTAGGGCCACACCCATGGCATGTGGAAGTTCCCAGGCTAGGGGTCTAATCAAAGCTACAGCTGCCGGCCTACACCACAGCCACAGCAACACCAGATCCGAGCCGCATCTGCAACCCCCACCACAACTCAGGGCAACGCTCGATCCTTAACCCCCTCAGCAAGGCCAGGGATCAAACCCCCAACCTCATGGTTCCTAGTCAGATTCGTTAACCACTGAGCCACGACAGGAACTCCCACGATGGGAACTCCTAAGGTAAAATGTTGATAGAAACTGAGTGTAGAATATAGGAGAATGCTTTGTCCTATTTTGCTTTTTCTATAAATCTGAAACTTCTAAAAAATAAAATCTATTTTCAAAAGACATCATGTTGAAGCCCAGTTTTCTCTACTGACTGGCATTTCAGTTTGTCCTTGCTAATTTTAAATTTTGGAGGCTGGACTGAGGGAACAGAGACTTATTCAAATTCAGTAATTTAAAAATAAAATTCCCATGTAACTTTAAGAAGTGTATTCTAGTCCAAATGTAGCATGGAAGCATTAGTTTGTTATTTGGACAGATTTTTTTTGTATCTGTGGTATACAGATAACAAAGCTTTTCATACCTAAATCTAAGTCCTTAGTTATGTTGGAATTCTAAGTTTAAAACATTTGGTGGTTTGTTTTTATAGTAATGTTTAATGCTTTGATATAAATATTTTTCCAAATCCATTGTTACAGATGATGATTCTGATACAGAGACATCAAATGACTTGCCAAAATTTACAGATGGAATCAAGGCCAGAAACAGAAATCAAAACTACCTGGTTCCCAGTCCTGTACTTAGAATTCTAGACCACACTGCCTTTTCTACAGGTAAGGGAAACTAATTAATAGCATTTGCACATTTTGTATAGATTAATGAAGAAGGAACACATAAAATAAATTTCTTTCTGCCTATTACTTATTTAATAGGTCTTATTTAGTAATAATAGGCTTTTTTGTTTTTCAGAAAAATCTGCTGATATTGAAATTTGTGATGAAGAGTGTGATTCCCCTGAGTCAGTCAACCAGCAGACTCAAGAGGAAAGCGCTATAGAAGTTCACACTGCTGAAGATGTTCCAATTGCTGCAGAAGTGCATGCAATTTCTGAAGATTATGATATAGAGGCAGAAAACAATTCCTCTGAGAGTCTCCAAGACCAAACTGATGAAGAGCCACCAGCTAAACTTTGCAAAATTCTTGATAAGAGCCAAGCTTTGAATGTGACTGCCCAGCAGAAATGGCCTTTACTGAGAGCTAATAGCAGTGGCCTTTATAAATGTGAACTTTGTGAGTTCAACAGCAAATATTTTTCTGATTTGAAGCAGCATATGATCTTGAAACATAAACGAACTGATTCAAATGTGTGTCGAGTATGCAAAGAAAGTTTCTCTACCAACATGCTTCTGATTGAACATGCCAAACTGCATGAAGAGGATCCCTACATTTGTAAATACTGTGATTATAAGACAGTTATTTTCGAGAACCTTAGCCAGCACATTGCTGACACCCATTTTAGTGATCATCTTTATTGGTGTGAGCAATGTGATGTACAGTTCTCCTCAAGCAGTGAACTCTACTTGCATTTCCAGGAGCACAGCTGTGATGAACAGTACTTGTGTCAGTTCTGTGAACATGAAACAAATGATCCAGAAGACTTGCACAGCCATGTGGTAAATGAGCATGCATGTAAGTTAATAGAGTTAAGTGATAAGTATAACAATGGAGAACACGGACAGTACAGCCTCTTAAGCAAAATTACCTTTGACAAATGTAAAAACTTCTTTGTATGTCAAGTATGTGGTTTTCGGAGTAGACTTCATACAAACGTTAACAGGCATGTTGCTATTGAACATACTAAAATTTTTCCTCATGTTTGTGATGACTGTGGGAAAGGCTTTTCAAGTATGCTAGAATATTGCAAGCATTTAAATTCACATTTATCAGAAGGCATTTATTTATGTCAGTACTGTGAATATTCAACAGGACAGATTGAAGATCTTAAAATTCATCTAGATTTCAAACATTCGGCTGATTTACCTCATAAATGTAGTGACTGCTTGATGAGGTTTGGAAATGAAAGGGAATTAATAAGTCACCTTCCAGTCCATGAGACTTCTTGATTGTTCTCTTTAACGTCCGTAATGTTGATGTAATATAATAAATTTGACTTTTTTGAAGATGTTAAAATGGATGATTTTAAACAACTTATGAGAATTGTCTTTAACAAGTTTTTTTAATTCTCCAATTTTCTTGGCATTGCTAGCTTTTTCAATATGTAATTTATCCTAAATGTGGTATTTTTGATGCATTGTAGTTTGTAGTTTTTACCACTTTTGGTGACTGTCATCTTGTTTCTTGCATGTGCTCTGATTTCATAAATTGATAAGAAACAGATGTACTGAAGAAACTAGACTACGGTTTTCCTTCTGTAAACATAGGTGCTATAAACTTTTTCTGCTTTAAACTCAAAACAACCTCAGTTTTTCATGTGTGAAGTACTGCACTACCAGAACTAAAATGCAACACAGTACACAACTAAGTCCACTGACACTCCCATTAGTAAGAACCAGACCCTCCTTTGGCATTCTCCATCAGGTTATTATCCCCAAGGCAATCAGCGTGCTCTACATCTCTGTGATTTTTTTTCAGTGACACTAGGAGGCCAGTGTTAGGGTAAGAAGGAAAGATTTGGTTTTGCTGGCACTCTTTTTTATTTCCCCTTTATTTTAGCCCTTATCTTTGTGTCAGTTTTAGATGGGGGTGGGGAGGAACTGGAAAGGAATTAGACAATAAGGTAACATTTCATAACTCATTTATAAATGAAACAGATTATAATCACATTTCATTTTCAGTTATACAACTGCAAAGTAATCCCTAAACTTCAGATATAAAGTCATTTCTTTTCTTTTTTTTGCTTTTTAGGGCCACACCCGCAGCATAGGAAAGCTCCCAGGCTAGGGGTCAAATCAGAGCTACAGCTGCCAGCCTGCACCACAGCCGCAGCAACATAGGATCCAAGCTGCATCTACAACCTACACCATAGCTCACGGCAACACCAGATCTCCAACCCACTGAGCGAGGCCAGGGATCAAACGCTCATCCTCATGGGTCCTAGTTGGGTTCGTTAACCGCTGAGCCACAGTGGGAACTCCCTAAAGTCATTTATTTTCTGAGAATACTGAAAAGTATTGAAATAGAAAAAGAAGATCTGGGAGATAGGGGTTGCTGATGTAATAAGGTATAAATTACTTTTGACAATGGTAAATCAGTCCATATTAGTTTCCTGTGGCTGCTCTAACAAATTATGACAAACCGATTGGCTTAAACAATAGAAATGTCTTGCCTCACAGTTTTAGAGAATCAAAGTTTAAAATTGAGGGAGTTCCCGTTGTGGTGCAGTGGAAACAAATCCACTTCTATCCATGAGGATGCAGGTTCAATACCTGGCCTCTCTCAGTGGGTTAAGGATCCAGTGTTGCTGTGAGCTGTGGTGTAGGTCATAGACATGGCTCTGATCCTTCATTGCTGTGGCTATGGTATAGGCTGGTAGCTGTAGTTCTGATTCAACCCCTAGCCCAGGAACTTCTGTATGCCTCAGGTGTGACTCTAAAAAGCAGAAAAAAACAAAAAACAAAAAAACAAGTTCAAAATTGAAATGTTACCTTTTCTGAGAGCTGTGAGGGAAGGATCAGTTCCCAGCCATTCTCCTTGGCTTGTATTTGGCCATCTTCATGTTGGCATGGTCTTCTCCTTATATGCAAGTCTATCTCCAAGTTTCTGCACTTTACAAAGAACCAGTCATTGGATTAGGGTTTACCCTAATGACCCCATTTTAACTTGATAAAGACCCTATCCCCAAATAAGGTCTTTTTTCTTTTTTTTAGCCATGCCTATATCATATGGATTTATGGAAGTTCCCTGGGCCAGGCATCAAATCTGAGCCATAGCTGCAACAGCAGTGGATCCTTAACTCACTGACCTGGCTTTGTACCCTTTGCCAGAGGGACAAAGCCAGGTACTTTACCAGCTGTGCCACAGCAGGAACTCCAAATAAGGTCATATTTTTAGGTACTGGGGTCCAGGACTTCAACATGAATTGGGGGAAGTGAGGGAGAGACCCAACCACCACATTTGAATCAGAGCTGCTTTTTTTTTTTTTTTTTTTGTCTTTTGTCTTTTTAGGGCCACACCTGTGGCGTATGGAGGTTCCCAGGCTAGGGGTCTAATGGAAGCTGTTACTGCGTGTCTACACCACAGCCACAGCAATGCTGGATGCTTAACCCACTGAGCAAGGCCAGGGATCGAACCTGAAACCTCATGGCTCCTAGTCAGATTTGTTTCAGCTGTGCCACAATGGGAACTCCAAGTAACAGCTTCTTAAGTAGCAGTATGAAAAAGAATGTTGTGCATCACTGGCCTCAAATATAAACACCGTTGCCCTCTATAATGTCATTAAGGAATACTGATAATAGTTGTAAAGACTAATTTATGATTCATGATTTTCCCACTTCAAGGCTCACGGGAATTTAGTCTATTTTGAGAATGATGGCAGCAACAAATTTTTTAAAACCGATCATTTTTATCTATGCTATTTTATCACACATGCCTACCTATTTTCCTAGAAAATACCATTCCATCTGGTTGAAACATTCCAAGTAGGGCTGTCTGATACAATGCTTCTTAGAAGGGAGTTCCCGTTGTGGTGCAGCTGAAACAAATCTGACTAGTAACCATGAAGGTGTGGGTTCAATCCCTGGCCTTGCTCAGTGAGTTAAGGATTTGGCGTTGTGCGCTGTAGTGTAGGCCGCAGACACAGCTCAGATCCTGTGTGGTTGTGGCTGTGGCATAGGCTGTAGCTCTGATTCAACCCCTAGCCTGGGAACCTCCACATGCCACAGGTGCGGCCCTGGAAGGCAAAAACAAAACTAAAACCAAAAAAAAACAGAAGTTTCTTAGAAAATTTAAAATTATAATTAAATTGGATGAAAAACTTAGGAAACATCTGGTCCAAGCCCTCTAATTTTCTAAGTTTCTTATAGAAATAGAGATTTAGTTTATTATTGGGCCAAGGTCACAAAACCAGTTGTAGCAGGCAAGAGTGGAATCCAAATTATTTGGCTTCCAGTCTAGTGATGTTTCCATTATACTGTTTTACATAAAAATCCAAGCTTTGTCCTTGGGGTGTTTTTCCTGACTACTTAACCTTGGTAATTCTGTGGGTTTTTTTTTTTTTTTATGTAATTCTGTGTGTGTGTGTGTGTGTGTGTATGTGTATATACATATATGTGTGTGTGTGTATATATATGGGACACACACATATATATGGGACACATATATATGTGTGTGTGTATATATATATGGGACACATGCCAGTGGCATGTGAAGTTCCTAGGCCAGAGATCAAACCCACACCACAGCAATAACAATGCCAGATCCTCAACTGCTAGGCTACCAAGGAACTCCTGTTTTTTTTTTGGGGGGGGGGGGTTGAGATACACCCAGCTTCATGAATGTGATTTTTCAGAAAACAAACCTTAATAATGTCTTTTTTTTTTTAATTGTGTTTTTACAGCATTACATTTGATCAGGTGTGAGTAATTGAATTAGAACTTTGGGTGAAACTACTTGAGACATTACTGTCATTACTCTAAGAGGTAGATCTGAGAAGATGTTGCTGTCATTTATGTCAGAGAGTGGCCTCTGTTTTCCTCTAAGAGTTTTATATAGTATCTGGTCTTATATCTAGGTCTTTAATCCATTTGGAGTTTATTTTTGTATATGGTGTTAGGGAGTGTTCTAATTTCATTCTTTTACATGTGGCTGTCCATTTTTCCCAGCATCATTTATTGAACAGGCTGTCCTTTCTCCATTGTATATTCTTGCCTCCTTGGTCACAGATTAGTTGACTGTAGGTTCGTGGGTTTAATTCTGGGCTTTCTACTTGAGACATTAAATCCAAGTGTTAGAACAATATAATGTAGTGCTTTTTGATGAATCTGCAGCTTGAGGCCGTATCTCACAGTTTGTCCAATAAAACCTTTTTTGCTTTGACTCAGCTTTCAAATAAGCATATGATTGACCATGAATTGCCAAAGTAGCAAGTCCCTATTTTTACTTAATGAACTTTGGAAAAATCTACCTAAAAAAAGTTTTCTGTTTCCGGATTTTCTCTGCTCAAAGACAGACATTGCTGCTGTTCTCTTTCGTGACTTGAGAATGCAGAACTGATGGTGGTATTTATTAGTACCACAATAGACTTCTTAACAGCCATGAATAGCAGTGATGGGTCATTTTAAAAATTTTTTATCTTCACCTTGCAGTGAGTTATTTGAAAATGACTATTAGCTAGTCAAAAACCTCTCTTCCTGTTTGTAAATTTGCTAGTTTTACCATTTAAAATCACCTTTCTTCGAGTTCCCATCGTGGCGCAGTGGTTAACGAATCCGACTAGGAACCATGAGGTTGCGGGTTCGGTCCCTGCCCTTGCTCAGTGGGTTAACGATCTGGCGTTGCCGTGAGCTGTGGTGTAGGTTGCAGACACGGCTCGGATCCTGCGTTGCTGGGGCTCTGGCGTAGGCCGGCAGCTACAGCTCCAATTGGACCCCTAGCCTGGGAATCTCCACATGCCGCAGGAGCGGCCCAAGAAATAGCAAAAAAAAAGACCAAAAAAAAATAAATAAATAAAATCACCTTTCTTAAATTCCTCTGAATGTGTATCATCACATATTAACTAGTTTCTTAGTTTCACAGGGTTAGGTGATTGCTGAATTATTGGCAGTTGTAGCATATACAGTTTTTTGTTTTTCGATAGACTAATGCTATTCCTAATTTAAAAATTTTTCAAATTTACTTGATTCCTGGCACTATGCAGTTAAATCTTGTTTTATCAGTCTTAGTGCCTTTTGCAACCAGGTTAATATATTACCCAAGCTACTGTGATTAATTTTCAATGGAATTTTGATGACTTAAAAGCACTATAAATGGCATAAATTTGAAAAAGCTAATAAAAATCAAATAGCCAGGGAGTTCCTGTCGTGGCTCAGCGGTAGTGAACCAGACTAGTATCCATGAGGACTTGGGTTTGATCCATGGCCTCGCTCAGAGGGTTAAGGATCTGGCATTGCTGTGAGCTGTGGTATAGGTCGCAGAGGCGTTAGGATCCCAAGTTGCTGTGGCTGTGACATAGGCTAAGCAGCTGCAGCTCCAATTCTGCCCCTAGCCTGGGAACTTCCATATGCTATGGGTGCAGCCCTAAAAAGACAAAAAAAAAAAAATCAAATAGCCACAATCCTCTTGGGAAGCAGATTGACTTTAAAAAATCAATACTATTTATTTAACTGAAAATAGATGGTTAAGACAAACTGGAAATCCCAACAGAGTAGCAAATTTGGTTAGTCAGGTTTACTCTACAATTAACACAATCTCATCTTTTTAAGTTAAAAATGAACTTTTGAAAACACAGACACACACACACATTCCTTTGTAACTTTCAGAGTTTTTTTTGTTTTTTGTTTTTTGGGTTTTTTTTTGTCTTTTTAAGGCTGCACCCCACTGAGCGGGGCCAGGGATTGAACCCAAGTCTTTATGGATACTAGTCAGGTTCATTACTCTGAGCCATAACAGGAGTTCTGTAGCTTTCAGTTCTGATGACTTAAAATACAGGGTCCCTACAATAATTTTTATTCATGGCATTGAGTTTATAGATTGACAAATATACCTATATTTGTTTAGCTTTCCATAAATTAATCTCTTATGACAACATTCAAATCTAAGAGAAATAAATGTGCACATGTTTTTTGGCTGTGCTTGTGGCATGTGGAAGTTTCCTGGACCAGGGATCAAACCTGCACCACAGCAGTGACCCAAGCCACTGCAGTGTTGATGCCAAATCCTTAACCTACTGTGCTACAAGAGAACTCCAAGAAACGTGTAGATTTATGGTGTAAAATATAAATTCACAAAGCTGTCACATGTAATTTGCATGTTTACATGAACTTATGTGCTCAATTTGTAAGTTTAAAAAACTAAAAGTTTTAGGGAGTTCCCTGGTGGCTTAGAGGTTAAGAATTTGGTATCACTGCTGTGGCTCAGGTTTGATCTCTGGCCCAGGAACTTTTGCATATCGTGGGTATGCCCCCCCCCCAGAAAAAAACACTAGAAATTTTAGTAGCCAGTCAGTTGCTTGGAGGCTGCTTCATAGGTGATGTGAAAAATAATTCTCTGTATAAAGATTTTCCATATTAAAGTGTCACCACAAATTCCTTATTCATTTTCCTTAGTAATCTTGATATTAAACTGGTAACTACTAAACCCAAAAATCACATTTGTGAAAAATGATTTCTTCATTGTAAGAAGAAACAATTTCCTCACATTGCTAAATAGAAATATTGTATTATCTACTAATATTATTCCCATACTGTTAAAGGGATGATTATTTAGATACTTAAAAGGAATTCTTGTTGGAGTTTCCTTCTGGCTCAGTGGTTTAAAGCTCTGGGGTTGTCACTGCTGCAGTTCTGGTTGCTGCTGTGGCCCAGGTTTGATCCCTGCCCCTGGAACTTCTGAATGCAGTAGATGTAGCCAAAAAGAGGACTTTTTGTTATCGTAACTTTCAGTTCTTTGTTCTTTTCTTTCTTCTTTCTCTCTTTATTTTTCTTTTTTTGTTCTTTTTTTTGGTCATACCTGTGGCATGTGGAAGTTGCTGGACCAGTGATGGAACCACGCAACAGCAATGACCCAAGCTGCTGCAGTGACAATGCTGGATCCTTAACGGCCTGCACCTCAAGGCAACTCCTGTTTTTAGTTTTAAATAGGCAAACAAATATGACCTGGATAATCTTTTTTCTTGCTAAAAATATTGAACAATTTATTGAAAATTTTAATAAAAGATATGTTTTGAATAAAAACTCAGGTTTCTAGTTTTTAATATCTTGTCTAGATAGTATCCACTACCAAAAATATTGCAGTTGAAATAATAAATACTTTTGTCTTTGTTCTTTAGAGTAAGCTGAGATTAATAATCGGAACCATATCAAAATTATACAGAAATGTAATTTTCTGGTGGGTAAATTATTTTTGTCTTTTTGTTTTTTTGGCCTTTTCAGGTCTGCACCTGTGGCATATGGAGGTTCCCAGGCCAGGGGTCGAATTGGAGCTGCAGCTCTTGGCCTACACCTTAGCCACAGTAACCCAGGATCCGAGCCTCGTCTGCAACCTATACCACAGCTCACTGCAACGCCAGATCCTTAACCCACAGAGCAAGGCCAGGGATCGAACCCACATCATCATGGATCCTAGTCATGTTCCTTAACCAATGAGCCACTACAGGAACTCTCAATTTTTTTTTGTTTTTATCTTCTGCCTAAAGACTATTTACCATGATGTTTTGGATTTTGGTTGGCTAAAACTTGAGAATATTGAATTCTCTTTTGCTGCCTACCCTCCACATTTTATTTAGGGTTACCATTTCTCTGCTATAGCATTATGTTTCTAAACATTTCTCAAACACTATCCTATGACTGATTACCCTCCTCTTTGCAACTCTTCCTCACCTAATTTGGATTTTCAGAAAGTCTCAAGAGATTAAAATTTTCCTAAGTAGCAAGGTGAGGATGGATTTATTTTCTTTAATTCTTCCTTTTTTCTATTCTCCAACCTGAGTTAAAAAGTTTATTCCCTTGGAGTTCCCATTGTGGCGCAGCGGTTAACAAATCCGACTAGGAACCATGAGATTGCTGGTTTGATCCCTGGCCTTGCTCACTGGGTTAAGGATCTGGCGTTGCTGTGAGCTGTGGTGTAGGTCGCAGACTTTGCTTGGATCCCCCGTTGCTATGGCTCCAATTAGACCCCTAGCCTGGGAACCTCCGTATGCCAAGGGAGCAGCTCAAGAAAAGTCAAAAAGACAAAAAAAAAAAAAAGTTTACTCCCTTCCTACCATTTATCACATCACTCACTTCTGTATCCTCTAAATGTTTTATAAATTCCTATCTAACAGTAGTACTGAATTTATCAATTTCAGTGTGTCTATTTTGGGTTTTTAAGAAGGGGAATATCATGGCATGGATCTTAATGCTTCTTTATAGTTACAAGTTTTCGGTTAAATGCATTGTAGCACTTAAAGTTGTTCTTTAGTGAACAACTAAATTGCAGAAGTTGAGGAACTAACCTAAATTTTCAGAATGTTAGGAAGAACTTCAGAGATCTTCTAGTCCAGAGTCATAAAGTGCACAACATATAAAAATAATTGCATATAGCACGTAGTTTTATTTTCTGAGAGTCAATTATACATTGTAAATGTCTTCAAATCTTATTCATGAATGTTTTCACTTAGGACAGTTTTTTTTTTTAAAGCTGATTTAAAGAAAAACATAAATAACGATAAATGGACATGGAAAAAATTGGGCAGGTAAAACTTGAATGACTGGGAGTTCCTGTTGTGGCTCAGCGGGTTTAAGGACACAACATTGTCTCTGTGAATATGTGGGTTCAAATCCCTGACCTTGCTCAGTGGGTTAAGGATCCAACATTGTCTCAAGCTGCAGTGTAAGTTACAGATGTGGCTTGGATCCAGTATTGTGGCTGTTGGGTAGGCCAGCAGCTATTCAACCCCTAGCCTGAGAACTTCCAGATCCCATAGGTGCAGCTATTAAAAAAAAAAAAAAGAAAAAATTTGAAAATAGAAAATTCTGATCTTAGGAGTTCCTGTCGTGGCCCAGCAAAATGAATCTGACTAGGAATGGTGAGGTTTCGGGTTCCATCCCTGGCCTCGCTCAGTAGATTAAGGATCTGGCGTTGCGGTGAGCTGTGCTGTAGGTTGCAGATTCAGCTTGGATCTGGCATTGCTGTGGCTGTGGTGTAGGCTGGCAGCTATAGCTCTGATTCGACCCCTAGCCTGGGAAACTCCATGTGCTGCAGGTGCAGCCCTAAAAAAAGCAAAAGAAAAAGGAAAAAAAGAAAATTCTGATCTTAATTTCTTGTTTATAGCTTAGAAAAATTGTTCTCTAACATTATTAGTCAAATGCTTTTTAAGATGGAATAAACTAGACTTTTTATCTACCACTCTTCAAAGAATTTTCCTTAGAAAAAAGTTAAAATGTGTCCTATTTTTTTTTTCATGGAATATCACATTGGACAGCCAAAGAGAAAAAATAATGTAGTAGAGAATGCTGGACCATGGCCTGTGGCTTTGACTTCTAGTCCCGGCTTGCTAATGATAAATTGTGACTATAACCTAGGACAATAGATGTAATGTAAAAAAATTTTTCTCAAATAGTCCATGGACTCTCTGCCACTCCTTAAGAACTTCTGTTTCACTACTAGTCAATGTAACAGATAGCTCTGGAATATCTACTATCAAGCCATGTGCACAGGGATACAAAGATAAATAAACTTTGGTTCTTGTTCTCAAAGAGATTTACTGTATAGGGCAGGCAATTCTTCTCTGTCATTCTTCTGAACTCCAATTCAGTTAAATATCAAGTTGAGTGCCTTTTGTGTTTCTAGGTATTCTCTTTATACATAATACTGCCATAATCATTCTTATATGTGTTGAGGTGTTTGGGGTTTTTTGTTTGTTCTTTTTCTTCTTTGGGGTATGGGCTTTGTGTTATATGTTTTTGTCTACTTGTGATTAAATAACTCCAAAATATTATCCAAAATGGCTCAAATTTATACTGCCATCAGCTGATCATGCTTCCCTACATTCTTTTTGTTTTGGTTTGGTTTTTTGTTTTTTGTCTCTTGTCTTTTCAGGGCTGCACCCACGGCATAGGGAGGTTCCCAGGCTAGGGGTTCGATGAGAGCTGTAGCTGCCAGCCTACACCACAGCCATAGCAAAGCCAGATCTGAGCTGGTCTGAGACCTACACCACAGCTCCCAGCAACACGGGATCCTTAACCCATTGATCGAGGCCAGGAATCAAGCCTGCAACCTCATGGTTCCTAGTTGGATTTGTTTCTGCTGCACCATGATGGGAACTCCCTCCCTACATTCTTATCAACAATTAATACCATACAATTTTTAAATTTTCTGTAAATCTAAGGGGCATAAAGTAGCATATTTCTATTGTTTGAATTTGCATTATTTGATTACTAGCACATTTGAAAATATCTTATGCTTGGGAGTTCCCATTGTGACTCAGTGGGCATGAACCTGACTAGTATCCATGAGGATGCAGGTTCGAGCCCTGGCCTTACTCAGTGGGTTAAGGATCTGGTGTTGCTGTGAGCTGTGGTGTAGGTCGCAGATGTGGCTCCAATCCTGTGTTGCCGTGGCTGTGGTGTAGGCTGGCAGCTGCAGCTCTGAGTCAACCCCTGGCCTGGGGCCTTCCATTTGCCATGAATATGGTCCTAAAAAGCAGAAAAAAGGAGTTCCCGTTGTGGCACAGCAGAAACGAATGCGACTAGGAACCATGAGTTTGCGGGTTCAATCCCTGACCTTGCTCAGTGGGTCAAGGATCTGGCATTGCCGTGAGCTGTGGTGTAGGTCACAGATGTGGCTCAGATTTGGCATTGCTGTGGCTGTGGCATAGGCCAGCAGCTGTAGCTCTGATTAGACCCCTATCCTAGCCTGGGAACCTTCACATGCCACTGTGCTGCTCTAAAAAGCAAAACAAAAACAAAAACTTATGCTTGAGTCATTTTGGGTTCTCATTTGGGACACTGCCTTTCCATGGTTTTCCTGCTTAATTTTCAGAAGTTCCTTATAATATATAAATATTGGTGCTTTGTTGACAATATACATTGCAAAAAGGTAGATTTCCAGATTGCCATCTGTCAGTGAAATCTTTACATTTAATGTAGATAGATCCATCCATTTTTCTTTATAGTGTGTGCTTTGCCTACAGTCTCCTCTCTAACCCCAATGTCGCAAAATTATTAGGAAAAAACAGTTTTTCCTAATAATTTTCTCTCTGTTTTTTTTTTTTTTTTTGTCTTTTTGCCATTTCTTGGGCTGCTCCCGCAGCATATGGAGGTTCCCAGGCTAGGGGTCTAATCGGAGATGTAGCTGCCGGCCTACACCAGAGCCACAGCAACGCGGGATCTGAGCCGCGTCTGCAATCTACACCACAGCTCACGGCAACACTGGATCCTTAACCCACTGAGCAAGGCCAGGGATCGAACCCTCAACCTCATGGTTCCTAGTTGGATTCGTTAACCACTGAGCCATGATGGGAACTCCCCTAATAATTTTATGATTGCACCTTTGTGTTCAGGTTTAAGTTTCTTTGTGCGTAAGAATGGTCTATTTTACTTCATTTAAGTGAGCCAGTTTCCTCAATACATTTTGTTAAATTATGCATCTCCCCCCAGTGATTCATGATACCAATTGGATCATATATCAACTCCCCATGGGCATAACTGGCATATGGATCTGTGTCTGTACTCATTATATTTCTCTGTTTATTCCTGCAGTAGTATCACATGCTTTAACATTTGCTTTAAACATTATGCCTTGCCAGTATGTCTTCATATCAGGTGGCGTATTCCTTCTGCTCTTCTTTTTGTCTTTTTTTTAGTGCCATACCCGTGGCATATGGAAGTTCCCAGGCTAGGGGTCGAATCTGAGCTGCAGTTCCCGGCCTGCACCATAGCCACAGCAACACTGGATTCTAGCTGGGTCTGCAACCTACACTGCAACTTGCAGTAACACCAGATCCTTAATTCACTGAGTGAGGCCAGTGATTGAACTCACATCCTCACAGACACTATGGCAGGTTTTTAACCTGCTGAGCTGCAACGGGAACTCCTACTCAGTTCTCTTTTAATATTCTTTTAAATTTTTTTCCAAAAAGGTTTTATGCAGTTTTTGTTAAATCAGTTCCTAGATTCTTTACAGTTTGGGTTGCTTTGACACACTATCTTACTTTGTAATTGGTTATTGTAGGTATATAGGAAAACTTCCGGGTTTTTTGTTTGTTTGTTTTCTTTGTTTTCTTTGTTTGCTTTTTAGGGCCAAACCTGCAGCATATGAAGTTCCCAGGCCTGGGGTCCAATAAGAACTGCAGCTGCCAGCCTCGCCACAGCCACAGCAATGTGGAATCTGAGCCACATTTGCGACCTACACCACAGCTTGAACCTGCATCCTCATGAGTGCTAGTCAGGTTCATTATGGCTGAGCTACAATGTTAACTCCCAAAACTTCTGAATTTTGAAACAGTGATTTCATATACAGAAACTTTGTTAAGGTTTTAATCTTCTTACTTGTAATAACTGTCTTTGCTTAATTTTTAATGTAGATAATCATAATAATCTGCCATAAATTACATACTTGTCTCTTTACTTCCAGTTTGTGAGTCCTGAATACGTTTTTTTGTTTGTTTGTTTGTTTTGGTCTTTTTAGGGTCATACTCGTGGCATATAGAGGTTCCCAGGTTAGGGATTCAATATGATCTGTAGCCACCAGCCTACAACACAGCCATAGCAACACCAGATCCTTAACTCACTGAGTAAGGCCAGGGATCAAACCCATGTCCTCATGGATACTAGTCAGATTCATTTCTGCTGAACCACCATGGGAACTCCTCTCTTTTTTCTTATCATAGAATTTGTCAATATTTCCACTACCATAAGGAGCAGAAATAGCATAAATAGGCATTCCTTTTTTTGTTCCTAGCCTCAGATGTAAGACTCCTAAAGTTTCCCCATTATGTTTTCTGTAGGTTTTGTAAGTATTGTAAGTAGCCTTTAGCAGATTTCTTAGGTTTTTAAGATTGTTTTATTATAAGCAGGTGTTAAATGTTAGCACTAACTTTTTCTATAGCTATTGAGATAAACATGTTGGTTTTTTCCTTTAAGTCTGCTAATATGAATTATATTGGTTAATTTTCTGATGTTGAATTATCTCTATATTTCTAAGAAAACACTACTTGGACAAAATTTTTTTCTAATACAATGTTGGATTCGGACAGCAAATATTTCACATAGAATGTTTGTCTCTATATTCGTACATGTGATTTTCTTTACTTACACCTCCTATCCAGTGTGGTTTCAAGGTTATTCTAGTCCTGTAAATGAGCTGAGGTGTCTTTTCTCTTGTTTTATGCTCTGCAAAAACTTGTATAAGATCAATCTTTCCTTTAAAGATTTAGTAGAAATTTATCTCTAAAATCATCTAAGCCTAGCTCTTTTTTTGTGTTTGTGGGAAATTGCCATTTCAGTTTTTTTTCTTTTTTCTCTACAGCCTATGCAGAAGTTCCCAGGCCAGGGATAGAACCTGCACCACAAGAGTAACTGGAGCCATACCAGTGACAGTGATGATTCTTTAACCATCTGAGCCACCAGAGAACTCCCACCATTTTACTTTTTTGAATACTTATTAGCTTATTCAGGTTTTCTATTTTTTCTTGGGCTAATCTGTTATTTAGTCGTTTCCCAGAAATTTCACACTTCATCTGGGTTTTCAAGTTATTGGCATTTATGATGTTATATATCTAGAGTCTAGAGTTATTTCACCTTTGGGTTGTGTCTTCCCTCATTTTGGACATTCTTTTTTTTTTTTTTTTTTTTGGCCATACTCGTGGCATGTGGAAGCTCCGGGCCAGAGAGCAAACCCATGCCATAGCAGTGACCCAAGGCACTGCAGTGAAACACTGAGTCCTTAATTCACTGTGCCACAGATAACTCATTTTTGACATTCTTTTGTCTTTGATTTGAGGGCTGCACCAGAGGCATATGGAGGTTCTCAGACTAGGGGTGTAATCAGAGCTGTGGCTGCCAGCATGCACGACGAGAACTCCCATTTTTGGACATTCTTAAACAGATTTGGCAATAGAATGTCAAAGTTATAAGTTTTTTAAATAATTTTTAGTTTTTGTTAATCTCAGTTTTAGCCTTTATATTTTAATTTTTTTCTTTTTTCTTTCTTTGTGTTTACCCTGCTGGTTTTCATCTATGTGTCTGTTCCATGAAAAGAAAAACAATGGATTAAATTACTCACTACTTATTATATGAAAATGTTTCTTTTTTCTTTTTTTTGGTCTTTTGTCTTTTTAGGGCCACACCTGTGACATATGGAGGTCCCCAGGCTCTAATTGGAGCTGTAGCTGCCAGCCCACGCCAGAGCCACAGCAACGCGGAATCTGAGCTAGTCTGCGACCTACACCACAGCTCATGGCAATGCCGGGTCCTTAACCCACTGAGGGATTGAGCTCACAATCTCATGGTTCCTATTCGCATTCATTTCACTCCAAAAGTGTTTATTTTTTCTAAAGTTTTATTGAAGTATGGTTGATTTACAATGTGATAATTTCTCCTGTACAAAAAGTGATTCAGTTGTATACACATCCATTCTTTTTTTCACAATTTTTAGTTATAGTTGATTTACAATGTTGTGCCAGTTTCTGCTACACGGCAATGTGACCCAGTCATACATATATGTACATTCTTTTTCTCATACTATCTTCCATCCTATTCTATTCCAAGAGATTGGATATAGTTCCCTGTGCTGTATAGTAGGACAAACATCCATTCTTTTTCAAATTATTTTCCCATATAGATTGTCACAGAATATGTGGTAGAGTCTCTTGTACTATACAGCAGGTCCCCATTGGCCAACCATTCCATATACCACAGTGTGCATAAAAGATTTTTAATTAATTAATTTATTAATTTTGCTTTTTAGGGCCACACCCATGTCACATGAAGATTCCCAGGCTAAGAGTCCAATCAGAGCTACAGCTGCTAGCCTATGCTACAGCCATAGGAATGCAGGATCTGAGCCACGTCTGCAACCTACACCACAGCTCACAGCAACACCAGATCCTTAACCCACAGAGCAAGGCCAGGGATCTAACTCGCAACCTCATGGTTCCTAGTCGGATTCGTTTCCACCGCGCCATGACAGGAACTCTGAAAAGATTTATTTTTATAATTTATAACATACAATGTCACTTTTACTTTGAAATACAATAATTACATTAAACATACAGTTATTATTTACAGAACTAATAAAAGGCCACCATTATGATTTAAAAAATACAAACAAATATTAATAAAGCATAAGTTCCCTTTGAGATTTCCTGTGTTTGAAACTGATTTGAGTGGTTAAGAGTTTTACTTTGCTATTTACTGGCATAGTCCAGATTTTAACTGAGGTCTTGAGATCAAGTTCCATGCTCTTTCATTAAAGGATTTCTTCTTCAATATATATTTGTTGAATGAACATATGAATGTTCTTAAGGGTGGTAAATGCTTTCATCCTTCCCATTCTGGTTGATGATTGAAATTCATCTTTAAAAATTCATTCTTTTTTGATTATTGCCTAATATAATTGTAAATTATAGTGCTTTCTGGTCAGGCAAGGACAAAAGAAATCTTTTAGTTTCTACATGGTTTGTGTTTTTAATCCATTATCTCTTCTCTCCACCCTCCCTCTCCACACCATAAACACAAACACTTATATAAACAGTATGCTTATCATTCCTGCTAGAAATCCTTAGAATTGTACTTCTATCAAAATTTGTTTTACAGAGTTCTTGTGGCTCAGCAGGTTGAGAACCCAGCTAGTATCCGTGAGGATGCAGTTTGATCCCTGGCCTCATTTAGTGGGTTAAGGAGCCAGCATTGCCACAAGCTGTGGTGTAGGTTGCAGATGCAGCTCAGATCTGGCACAGCTGTGGCTGTGTGTGGCTGGCAGCTGCAGCTCTGATATAACCCCTAGCCTGGGAACTTCCACCTGCCATGAGTGCAACCCTAAAAAGGAAAAAAACTTGCTTTACAATAAAGAGCTTTATTTTTAAAAACCTGCTCATTATGATAAAATTACCACAAGCAGTCTCTTACTTTGCTGGCAGGAGGGTTATAGCGCATGTCAGGGTTCAGAAAGTAAGAAAGTTATTGCAAGGGATGTTGTAAGGAACTGAGGGTTGGCTAGGCAAATCCAATCCAAAATATATAGGATGGAGTTACCATCGTGGCTCAGTGGTTAATGAATCTGGCTAGGAACCATGAGGTTGTGGGTTTGATCCCTGGCCTTGCTCAGTGGGTTAAGGATCTGGTGTTGCCGTGAGCTGTGGTGTAGGTTGCAGGCGTGGCTCGGATCCTGTGTTGCTGTGGCTCTGGTGTAGGCCGGCAGCTACAGCTCGGATTAGACCCCTAGCCTGGGAACCTCCATATGGCATGGGAGTGGCCCTAGCAAAGGCAAAAAGACTATACATACATACATATATATATAGGATAAACCCAAAAAATATATATATAGGGAAGATGTGGTTTATATTTACAATGGACTATTACTCAGCCATTAAAAAGATTGAAATAATGACATTTGCAGCAAATAGGTGGATGTAGAGATGATCATACTAAGCAAAGTAAGTCAAAGGCAAATATCATAAGATATCACTTATATGTGGAATCTAAAAAAATGATACAAGTGAATTCACTTATAAAACAGAAACAAGGGATTAAGATGGTAGAATAGAAGGACTGGAGCTCAACTTCTCTCATAAAAACAAAAAAAAATTACAACCAAATGCTGAGCAACCTTCAACCAAATGGACTGGAAACTTTCAAAAAGATATCCTACTCCAAAAGACAAAGAGGAAGGGCGAATACTCCACATAAGCAACTCTATACCTCCTGGGTGGGAAGCCCCACAGACTGGAAAGTAACTGCATCACAGAGACTCACCTACAGGAGTGAGAGTTCTGAGCCCCATGTCAAATCCCCACGCCTGGGGATCTGGCACTGGGAGAAAGAGCCCCAGGAGCATCTGGCATTAAAGGCTAGCGGGGCTTGTGCACAGGAGCACCACAGGGCTGGGGGAAATGGAGACCCCGTTCTTAAAAAGCGCACACTTTCATGTGCACTGGGTCCCAGGTCAAAGCAAAGGCTCCATAGGAATCTGGGTTAGACCTGACTGCAGTTCTTCATTGATCTTCTGGGAAAACAGAGTGAATGTGGCTTGTTGTTAGGGAAGGACACTGGAGACAAATCTCCTGGGAATATTCATCAGTGTGCCTTTCTCTGGAGGTGGCCATTTTGGGAAAATCTGGCCCCACCCATCCATGTTGAGAAGCTCTAGGCCAAACAACAATTCAGGTGGGATCACAGCCCCACCCATCAGTAAACAGGCTGCCTAAAGACCCCCCTAGGCACACAGCAACCTCTAAACTCAACCAGAGACAAAGCCCACCCACCAGAGGGATAGAAATCAGCTCCATCTACCAGTGGGCAGGCCCCAGTCACTCCCATCAGGAAGCCTACAGCAAGCCCCTGAAATCAACTTCGGCCACAGGCAGGCAGACACCAGAAGTAAGAGAGGCTACAATTCTATTGTCTGCAAAAAGGTCACCACACCAAAAACCTATAAAAATGAAAAGACAGAACTATAACTCAGATAAGGGAGAAAGAAAAGACCCCAGAAAAACTGCTAAGTGATCAGGAGATTCTCAGCCTCCAGGAAAAAGACTTTAGACTGTTGATGCTGAAGTTGATGCAAGACATTGGAAATAAACTGGAGGCAAAGATGGGTAATTTATAGGAAACACTGAGCAAAGATATACAAAATATAAAACTTAAGCAAGAAGAGATGTAAAATACAATCACTGAAATAAAAAATTCATTGGAAGCAGCCAACAGCAGAAATCAGGACGCAGAAGAACGAATAAGTGAGGTGGAGGACAGACTAGTGGAAATCACTGATGTGGAACAGAAAAGAAAAAAGATTGAAAAGAAACAGAGAGTCTCAGAGAAATGAGAAGTTCTGTTTTCCTGCCTTTTCTATTCCCCAAATAGTAACAAAACAAATCTCTTTAAAAAAAGTTTGGATAACCTCTTAATGACAATAAAAACAAAAATAAACAAATGGGACTTAAAAGTTTCTGCACAGCAAAGGAAACCCTAAACAAAACGAAAAGACAACCCACAGAATGGGAGAAAATCTTTGCAAATGAATCAACTGACAAGGGATTAATCTCCAAAATTTATAAACACCTACAGCTCAATACCAAAAAAACAAACAACCCCATCAGAAAATGGGCAGAAGATCTAAACAGACAATTTTCCAAAGAAGAGATACAGATGGCCAAAAAACATATGAAAAGACGTTCAACATCACTCATTATTAGAGAAATGCAAATCAAAACCACTATGAGATACCACTTTACACTGGTGAGAATGGCCATCATCAAAAAATCTACAAACAATACATGCTGGAGAGGGTGTGGAGAAAAGGGAACCCTGTTACATTGTTGGTGGGAATGTAAATTGGTGCAACCACTGTGGAAAACAGTATGGAGATGCCTCAGAAAACTCAAAATAGAACTCCCATTTGATCCAGCAATCCCACTCCTGGGCATCTATCCAGAGAAAACCATGACTGGAAAAGACACATGTACTCTAGTGTTCATTGCAGCACTCTTTGCAATAGCCAAGACATGGAAACAACCTAAATGTCCATCGACAGAGGAGTGGATCAAGAAGATGTGGTACATTTACACAATCGAATATTAGCCATTGAAAGGAAGGCAGTAACGGCATTTGCAGTAACATGGATGGACCTAGAAATTATCATGCTGAGTGAAGTCAGCCATACAATGAGACACCAACATCAAATGCTATCACACATGTGGAATCTGAAAAAAGGACTCAATGAATTTATCGGCAGAACAGATACTAACTCACAGACTTTGAAAAACTTATAGTTTCCAAATGAGACAGGTTGGGGAGTGGGGGGATGTGCTGAGGGTTTGGGATGGAAATGCTATAAAATTTGGTTGTGATGATTGCTATACACCTATAAATGTAATAAAATTCATTAAGTAATGAAACACTCATAGACATAGATAACAAACCCAAGGAGAAAAGGGGGAAGGGATAAATCAGGAGGTTGGGATTAGCAAATTCAAACTACTATATACAAAATACATAAATGACAAGGTCCTACTGTACAGCACAAGGAACTACAATCAATATCTAATAATAACCTATAATGGAAAAGAGTTTAAGAAGTATATATGTACACACACATATATACATATATACACATGCATATATATACATCTGAATCACTTTTCTGTATGCCAGAAACTAATAAAACATTGGAAATCAACTAAACTTCAATTTTAAAAGTTTAAAAAAGTGTGAAAAGGCAAATCATTGACTAAGGAAAATATATATTTTTTGTCTTTGTAGGGCTGAAAACACAGAATATGGAAGTTCCCAGACTAGGGGTCGAATTGGAGCTGGAGCTGCTGGCCTCTGCCACAGCCACAGCCACAGCCATGCCTGATCTAAGCTGTGCCTGCAACCTACACCACAGCTCCAGGCAAGGCGGGATCCTTAACCCACTGAGCCAGGGATTGAATCCGAGTCCTCATGGATACTAGTTGGGTTTGTTACTGTTGAGCCACAACAGGAACTTCTAAAGAAAATATCTATAGTACATATATAATAGGTTGAATAGCATCTCCCAAAACACATGTTCCAAGTCCTCACTCTTGATACCTGTGAATGTGATCTTACTTGGGAATAGGGCATTAGAAGGTATAATTAAGGATCTTGAGATGAAATCATCTTGGATTTAGGATCCAGAATCCATAACCCCATACTAGATCTAGTGACTGCTGTTCATATAAGAGACAGGAGACACAAGGGAGAAAGCCATGTTTAAATTCATATGATGATGGAGGCAGAGACTGGTGCCATGTAACTCCAAGCAAAGGAAGAGGCAAGGAAGGAATCTCCCCCTAGAGCCTCCAGAGAGAGCTCAGCCCTGCTGACACTGTAGACATCTGGCTTCTACAACTGTGAGAGAATAAACTTTGTTGTTGTTGTTTTAAAATTTGTATATTTTATTTTATTTTATTTGTCTTTTTGCCATTTCTTGGGCTGCTCCCGAGGCATATGGAGGTTCCCAGGCTAGGGGTTGCCAGCTTACGCCAGAGCCACAGCAGCGCGGGATCCGAGCCGCGTCTGCGACCTACACCACAGCTCACGGCAACGGCGGATCATTAACCCACTGAGCAGGGGCAGGAATTGAACCCGCAACCTCATGGTTCCTAGTCGGATTCATTTACCACTGCGCCACGACGGGAACTCCTAAAATTTGTATATTTTATACAGTTCCCGTCGTGGTGCCGCGGAAACTAATCTGACTAGTATCCATGAGGGTGTGGGATCCCAGACCTTGCTCTGTGTGAGTGATCCAGAGCTGTGGTGTAGATCACAGACGTGGCTCAGATCCTGCATTGCTGTGGCTGCGGCCATAGCTGCTGGCTGTAGCTCTGATTCGACCCCTAGCCTGGGAACTTCCATATCCCACAGGTGCGACCCTAAAAAGCCTAAAAAGAAAAGAATAATAACAATAATAATAATAATAATAACAAAATATGTATATTTTAGAGCCTACCATAAAGTAGGTGATATTAGCACTCTGATTTGCAAAACTGCCTCACTTGCCAACTCCAAAAAGACATCCTGGGACTTTCCTTTGAGCCATGTGCAGACCAGCAGCAGAAGCTCCCCACAGATGTTAGAAATGCACCTACCCACCTCACTTCTAACCCAATGAATCAGAATCTGCACTTTAACAAGATCCCCACATACAAAATTCCTAAGTACAAAATTTGAGAAGCACTAGTCAAGGATACATCAATTTTCTAATTCTCACCTCTAATACAACAAACACACACAGCTGTGCTCCAACCTCAAGAAGAGGGTGGTGATGAGGTCAAAAAGTTTTCCTTTATTGTTGCTGGCCAGGAAGCAGGAATTCTTGTCTGGGACCCCCAACTCCACCTCATCTCGCTCCTCTTCCTTTCAGCTCTTCCTCATTAAAGCAGCCACTGGCAGATAGCTATGCCTAGGCTGGGCAGTTTGGGAAACTTTTAAGGGAAAGTGTGCAGAAGCAGAAGTTCCGGATAACCGGGAAAACGTTTTTGTGGAAGCATTCCCTACCCCAACTCCTTGACTTCTGCCCTTAAGAAAAATGGCGCTCGGCGTACACGCACTTCCGGTTACGGAGCCAAACAAAATCGGGGAAGGCAGGAGACCGGAAGTGACCGTCCTCTCGACTCTCCTCCCGCTTCCTTCCAGTCTTCCACCTTCTCTTGGAAGAATGAGGCGGCTTGAGGGCTGTGGCCGAGCTGCGGTTGCTGGGTGACAAGTCGGACTTGAGACAGGGTGAGTGCTTGTCGCCTCGGCTACTTGCGGGTTCCCTGCTCGGGGTGACCTTCTTCTGGCCCGGGCTGTGGGGCGGGGAGTCGTGCGCGGGGCGCTCTGTGACGAGGCGCCGCCGCGGTCCTTCGGAAAGGAGCGAGCCAGCGGGGTCGTGAGCGGGGCCAGAGGCCGGGTCAGGCCCGCGAAGTCCGCGAGCCTGGAGCCCGCGCCCCCGGTGCGGCGGAGAGTCTGGCTGCGAGCCCTGCTGGCGGAGCTCCCGCGGCCCGTGTGGAGGGCGGGGAAGGCCCTTTCCTAAGGTAGGTGTTCACACCCAGCTGAACCGGGTTTTTGCCCTCTCCGTACTTTCTCACGCGGCTCCTTTGTTGACGCTTTGGAAGGCTCAGCCTTCTTTACGGACATTCTGCTCCATTTTACACACATGCACACCAGGGTCAGACTGGTTTGTGATCGCTTTTGTTTGGTATCTTTTCATGAAAAGCTGTCATAATTTTTTTTTAATTTATATTCCTTTAAGTTCTTGGTACTATTGCTTGCTTTAAGGTTTGCCTCCTTATTTGTTGTGTTGAGAACTGCTGCTTTTTAAACGTTTGTATTGCATTATGATCTTGGAATTCATTTCCTCACTCTGCATATCCACCTCCACCCAACCAGAGGTCCAGGTTGAGAAACTTAGTGTTTGTGAACTTGGCTTCATCTCACTCATCCTGTTCCCAGATGTAGTTAAGAATCAGAATTTAGCCAGATTCATTGTCAGTAAAGGGAGCTAAAGTAGAAATTGCAACCAAGAGTTTGGCCAACAGAGTTCATTTATTTTAGTGGAATATCACCCCAAAGTAGTCTTTGACTAAAACACCTCTCCCCCCCAAAGAACAGTCATCTAAAAGTTTTTTGGGGAGTTCCTATAGTGGCTCAGAGGAGACTAATCTGACTGGCATCCATGAAGGACACATGTTCAATCCCTGGCCTCTTTCAGTGGGTGAAGGATCTGGTGTTGCCATGAGCTGTAGTGTAGGTTGCAGAGGCGACTTGGATCTGCTGTGGCTGTGGCTGTTTTGTGGCTGTGGTGTAGGCCAGCAGCTGTAGTTCTGATGGGACTCCTAGCCTGGAAACCTCCAAATGCCGCAGGTTTGACCCTAAAAAAGACAAAAAAGAAAAAAAAGTTTTTTGGAAGTTTTGTTAAGGAGAATATGTTGCTGGAAAGTGCCCTTAATTCAGATGTCTTTTATCATCAAGCTTAATTTGTACTTTTTATTTTCAGCATAATGGCAGAAACTGCTTCTCCACTGAAGCACTTTGTGCTGGCTAAAAAGGCAATTACTGCAATCTTTGAACAGTTACTGGAGTTTGTTACTGAAGGATCACATTTTGTTGAAGGTTAGTTCCTCTAAATTTTTCAAATAATTACTTTTGAAAATCCATAAAGGTGCTTTATTTTTTCAGCCTGGGTTACTGAACACATGTAGGGCTTTGTAACACATAAAACCCACCACTTTTCTGCCCACCAAGTGAGGAAGATTGACTTATATTAATAGCAACTAAGAAAGAAGCGCTTGTGTGTGAGGTACTGTTCTAGGCATTTTATTATATTATTAACTCAAATCTCAAATCAGCACTGAGACAGATTTTAATCTCACTTATTTTAAAGATAAAGGAACTAAGGCACAGAAAAGTTAAGTGACTTAGCCAAGATCACATAGCTGGTAAATGCCCAGACTAAAAGCCAGGTAGCCCACATTGAATCAGTATACTTATCTTCCTTATCCACTTAGCAGGTAAACTAAGATCTCAGACAGACCTGTCTTATCCTCTCAAGTGAGGCTGGGATGCGGTGGGAAAAGGGCAAAAGGAGTTATCTTAACGTGGGTGTAGCTATTCAAATAGAGGTGATAATGTCATACTCTATGGTATATTACTTTAGAGATAATGTTGACCTTCAAGCATACAGTGAAAAGGGAGGGGTTCTGTAAACTCTGCTGCCAGTGGGAAGACATTTGGTAGAATCAAACTTCTTTTCCTAATCCCTTTTCACTAGATTTTGAATTCCTAGAGAGTGCGAATCCTGCCTTATCATTCTCTCCCTGTCACCAGATCTGACACAATTCAAGTTTTGTTGAATGAGGGAAAAAAGTACTGGTACAGAATCTTGATTTTTCAATTTGGAAATAATCTGAGCTGACACAGTGACTTTGAATAGTATTTTATTCTAAAAATTTAAAATAAATTAAAGTGAAAAGGAAGTTAAATTTAACATCTGTATATTGAGCTTGTTAAGTAGGTTAAGTATTATGTAGGAGATAATGAAATGGCAGCTGTAGAATGTAAATTGGGTTCACTTTGAGCCAGTAGACACAACCAAGCCAAAGATCAGGACAAAGAAGGATTTATTATTACTTGCAGCAGTTTAGGAGAACACTGGGGATCTTTCCTGCAGCTCTGTCTCTCTGAACAGCAAAATTGGGGAAGTTTTAGGCTAAGAGTACGTACATGTTCAAGTGGCTTGAGTGGAGGAGAATTCAGGGGAGAATTGGGGCAAAGATCAACAGAGTCCAAGTCTTGGTTGATTGAAGTGAGGAGGGTCAGCGTCATCACTTGGTTCTCTGCCTGAATAAGGGCCTTAGTTCCTGCAGAACTCATGTATATTATTATAGGATTTCTCTTGTGGTGCAGCAAGTTAGGGATCCAGTGTTGTCACTGCAGCTGCTCAGGTTGATGCTGTGGCATGGATTTGTTCCCTGGCCCCGGAACTTCCTAATGCTGCCAGTGTGGAGGAAAACAAAGAAAAAAAAAAAAAAGATTTGGAGTTCCCGTTGTAGCACAGTGGTTAACGAATCCGACTAGGAACCATGAGATTGCGGGTTCGGTCCCTGCCCTTGCTCAGTGGGTTAAGGATCTGGTGTTGCCATGAGCTGTGGTGTAGGTTGCAGACGCGGCTCGGATCCTGTGTTGCTGTGGCTCTGGCGTAGGCCGGTGGCTACAGCTCTGATTAGACCCCTAGCCTGGGAACCTCCATATGCCGTGGGAGCGGCCCAAGAAATGGCAAAAAGACAAAAAAAAAAAAAAGAAAAAAAAGATTTATTCTTACATATATCCCTTGAGGAGGAACTGGGACTCTGCTTTATCACTGTACTCTTGTTTGACTTCTTTTTCTCTGTTCCTGCATTCATTCCCTGCCCTTAAGATCTTTGATTACTAAGACCTGTTAAGGGCAGGCATTGTGGTTAGGCTTAGATCACAAAGTGGCTTAGGCCAGAATGTCTTCTCTTACGTCAAAAAAGCCATTTTGGCTCTCTTTCTCTGGGGAACCTCTAGCTTATCTACTTACCACTGGTTCTAGAACCTCAGGAAAAAATGTTACAAAAAAAGAGGCAAAGTAGGTGAATAAGGAATAACATAGAAAAGCAGGAATAAAATGAAAATCAAAGATGAATGTAATGTTAATTTAAGCCACTCTTAGCTTTTTTTACCAAGTTGCACATATTAATGTATTTGACAAGTTGATGAGATCTGTAAAGCTTAAGTTTAATTGGGGGTTACCCTCTAAGTTATGTCCATATTTGTCTCTAATTAGGACCATTTAGATAACCAAATGAATCTCCCTGTTTTCACCTTTAAAATGAGATGATAAAAATATAAATGTGAAAATGTATATTCCTGAAATATAAACAAAGCTGAGATACTTTTCTGCTTTCAGATCTTTGCTTTCCCAGCTACTCCCCTCTTTGGAGGAAGGACACCTGGGGCTGGGGTAGGCAGTTTCTCCCAAGGGAGTGAGAAACAGTCTGGAATTCTCTTTTCATGTTAAATGAGCTGTCTTGCTCCACCCCTGTGGGAAGCAGAAAAGATAAGGAGGTCTTACCTAGCTTGAAGACCCCCTGAACTCTATCTTTATTTTGGGGAAGCTACCCATTTAAACCATATGCTTTCTTAGTGTGTGAATCCCTTTTCTCAGTTCAAGATTTGAAGCTCTTGTCAGGATGGAATAAAAAGTAGATATTGGATTCTAGTTTCTTTGTTCAGAAATACATTTTTGTCTTAGGTGGGTATTTTGTATCTTTGAGACATAGATGAATAGTAAAATATCCTTTTGGCTAGACCCCTGTAATTTTTAATAATTTTGAAATTCGGGCAGTATTCTTATGACCCATTGCAATGAGGCGTTCCCCTTTTACCAAATATTCAGGTACCATGGCATTTTTACTTTGACATGGCATGTTAATATAGAACAAAGCCAAACTATATGCATATCCTAAACATTCTGTTTTTTTAATTAACTTAATATTCATCTATATTACTTTCTCTATTTTTTTAGATTTTTTTTTTTTTTTTTTGGCTGCTCTGCCTGTGGACATTCTCAGGCTGGGATTGAACCCAAGCCACAGCAGTGACCCAAGCCATGGCAGACAATGCCAAATTCTTAAGCTGCTGTGCCACAAGGGAACTCCTCTAATTCTATTTTAATTTTACAGCAACGTACAAGAATCCAGAACTTGATCAAGTAGCTGTTGAGGATGACTTGATAGAAATACAGAGGTATAAAAATAAGCTTTCCGTTATTGGCGAGGTGCTGTCTCGGAGACACATGAAAGTGGCATTTTTTGGCAGGTAATCCTTTATTATTTTTTTTCTCAAGGGTAGTTTGCAGAAATTAACTTTTCTTGGTCATATCTGCAAATTCATTTCTGATATTTCTGCAAGTGATAGTTTCTCCCTCCACCTTTTCTCTTCACAACAGTTTCAGCCTGTGTTAAATGTTAAAAGTTTGTTTTAGCTCCTGGTGTAAAATAAAGCTTAATGGAGTTCCCATTTTGGTTCCGTGGGAACAAACCTGATTAATATCCATGAGAATGTGAGCTCGATCCCTGTCCTTGCTCAGTGGGTTAAGGATCCAACATTGCCACAAGCTGCAGTTTAGGTCACAGATGGGGCTCAGATCCAGTGTTGCTATGGCTGTGGTATAGGCCGGGAGATGCAGCTCTTACTCCATCCCTAGCCTGGGAACTTCCATATGCTGCACCTGCAGCCCTAAAGAAAAATAACTACATAAATAAATAAAGCTTTATGAAGGTCAATCATATTTTTATACTTTAAGGATACTCATCTCTAAGAATTGGCTTGTTAGACATTATACATATAGAAAAACAGGTAAGTGACAAGTATAAAATTTGTGACTTAGGTTTTTAAGCTTCTCTGATTACCAATGTGTCTTCCAAAAGAATTTTCAGCTCCATGATTCCCAGAGGGAAATAGGAAGTACCATTCCTCAGTGTAACTTCCAGAGTGATAAGAGTGATTTCTGCCACAGCTTATACATTAATTTAAAGGGTCAGGGAATTTCCATCTTGCTTAGTGGAAACAAATCAGACTAGTATCCATGAGGATGCAGGCCTCGCTCAGTGGGTTAAGTAAGGATCCAGCCGTAAGCTGTGGTGTGGTTGCAGGTGCGGCTCAGATCTGGTGTTGCTGTGGCCAGCAGCTACAGCTCTGATTTGACCCCTAGCCTGGGAACTTCCATATATGCTGTGGGTAGCCCTAAAAAGACAAAAAAATTTAAGGATTATTTGTTAACTGTGTATGTATGTACCAACCACTCTGTTAGACACTATCACTAGGCCCTTACTTGGTTGTTCAGATATCATGAGCCATATACCAACAGAGGGTTTTATTTACTCACTGAACTAACCTTGTAGGCCTTCTAAGCTATTTCCTATATCTTTAGCACTTGGAATTTCCTATGCCTAGAATTCTCTTTGCCTTGTTCTATGTCTGGCTCCTCACTCTTTCAGGCAGAAACTTTTTCTGACCACTCTCAGTTATTCTCTACTAAAACAACCTGTTTGTGTCCTTGAAAACTTTTCACCAAGCTCTGGGTTTTTTCTTTTGTTTTGTTTTGTTTTGTTTTATGTTATTTGTTTCTCAGAGCTTACACAGTCTAGCATGAAGTAGGGCTAAGAAAGAGGCCCTACCTCAGGTTAGGGTGGAGTCAGAGTGGGAGGGAAGAGGCCTTCACTGAGAAGTGATGACTCAGATTGTTCTGCTTGAGAAGGATAAAAAGGAATTGGCTTTGGATGTTAAAAAGGCCCAGCCCATGTTTAAGAAGATGGGATATTAGACCACATCTTATGGTGGAAGGTTGTGATTTCAAAATGCCTCAAGAAGCAAGAAAGATGGAAAGGGTAAGGATAACTTTATGGGAAAGGTAGGATTAGTTTTCCTCTACTTTATTTTTCTGAAATGTACATTGCTAATAGTTGTGTAAATCAAGTTGTCAACTTCTAATAAAAAAAAATGGAATCTGATGAAATTCACAGAATCTGCGTTATAAAAATGTAGGCCTTTGAGCCAGTGAACAAAGTTTTTACCGTTATGTTTTGTCATGATTTTGTATATTCTTCAGGACAAGCAGTGGGAAGAGCTCTGTTATCAATGCCATGTTGTGGGATAAAGTCCTCCCTAGTGGGATTGGCCATACAACCAATTGCTTCCTGAGCGTTGAAGGAACGGATGGAGATAAAGCCTATCTCATGACAGAAGGGTCAGATGAAAAAAAGAGTGTGAAGGTATATGATTTGACCTTTGGCAACATAATGTACCTGAAGTAATGTCCTTAACATGTCCTTTTAAAAATTTTTTCACAAAATGGGTGCCTTGCTAGAGACAGAAGAACCATTAGTACTTCTATTCATAGCTTTTAAAACCATCACTAATATTTTTGAATTTTCTGAAATTATTTTGCTTCAGAGCTGAATTACTGTAAGAATAAAACTTGTCTTTAAATTAAAAATTGACAGGACACTGTAAACCAACTATAATGGAAAAAATAAAAATCACTAAAAAAAAAAAAATAAATTAGATGTCTTTACTGGTGGCCTACCAGTTGTCATTGCTGTGGCTCTGGTTACTGCTGTGGCTTGGATTTTATCCCTGGCTTGTGAATTATTACATGCCTCAAGTGTAGCCAGAAAGAAAAAATTGAACTAGAATTAAAAGTTTATACTATTTTAAAAGTTTATACTATTTTCACTTAGTGAAAATAACATTATTAAAGTGTATTGTTGCTATTTAGTTTCAAATCTTGTCTTTCTAAGGAAAACTTTGTTTAAAAAATGGTCTCTGGAATCTGTTTTTGACACGTCTGTGCCTTTAGAAGTGGTTTTTGCCTTTAGAATATTTGGTAAGCATATTCATGAGAAAATGCTGTAGCTTTATCAGATAAAGGCCAGTGGTGATTTCTTATCCCTACTTTTCATAATAAGTTTCTTTTTTTTTTTTTAGGGCTGCACTTGTGGCATATGGAAGTTCCCAGGCTAGGGGTCAAATTGGAGCCGAAGCTGCCTGCTTGCCCCACAGCCACAACAATGCCAGATCCAAGCCACAGCTGCAACCTACACCACAGCTCACAGCAATGCCAGATCCTTAACCCACTGAGCAAGGCCAGGGATCGAACCCACATCCTCATGGATACTAGTTGGGTTTGTTACCGCTGAGCCATAGTGGTAACTCCCATAATAAGTTTCTTAAGGAATTAAGTGGCACTAGGTTTTTTTCAGCCAGAAGAAAAGAGAAAGCAATTAGGATGCAAGATGTTTACTCTGGAATGAAATCACTTGGTAAAGGCCCTGTGTCTCACTGTAGTCACTTTCTCTTAAGTCTTAATCTCTCCCACAAATGCAAAAGTTCAGTGTGTGAAGTTCCATGTCATTTTATTTTTGTCTAAACTGTAGGTGAATTCATAGATCTAGTCCTGTGGGTTTGCTGTTTGATCAGAGCAGGAAACTCAATCTGTGTAATAGCCTTTAGATTAGCTATGAGCAATAAATGAGATGATTTTTATGAAAATATATTTCTAAATTTTATATCCATACAAATGAAGGAATATCTTATTTTTTAATCAAGAATTTTACCAAGTCAATTCAAACTGCCTCAAGGTCAAGTGTGCTATAACATTTTAAGGTAGTTATCTAATTTTTCCCAATCAGTGAGCTGTTCTTACAGTCCTCTTTCTTCATCTCTTTTACTCTTCTCCCTGCTCCAGAATTTAAGTTTCTTTACTTTAGAAAGTGACCTGCTTTAACGTATGAATATACTTTGAGTCTTGGACTGTAATAGTTCACTTAGTAAAATAAATGCAACAATAATAGCTAGAATGCAACAATAATACCAAGTATTGCACACTTGGTATGTACCAGGCTCTATTCTAAATACTTCTGATAACCGAAACCTCACCACAGCTTTGTCAGATAGATGCTTTTATTAATTTTGTAAGGCATCAGGATTTTAATACAAGATTATAATTCTTTGAAAAAGTTTATGAAAGCAAGCAAAAAGACCCCTACCTAAAATTTCATACAAATCACAAAAGAACCATGGAGGTATATGTGTTGTTGTCCTTTCCTTGATTACTAACTTTGTCTTAAGCCTGTTGTGCTTAATTGTATGTTTAATACATACATGAAAGGTAATAAACTAATGTATATCAGAAATCATCTTGAGAAATAGAAATTTTCTATTTCCCTATTCTAGGGAATTTAAATGGAAAGAAAAGGCATAGGCTTATGTAAATAAATAACTACCTGGTGATGTTTCTTTATTTTTCCCCCTTATTACTAAACAGTAAGCTCATTTTAGAAGAGTCCGAAAATATAATTAGGCAAAAAGAAATGAAAAGAAACTCCAGACCTCACACTTCCAAAAGCAGTGGAAATTCTTTGGTATAGAGCTAAATTGGTGTTTCTCTGTTTTTAAAACAAAAAGGTTTTATGTTATATATGCTAGTTTCTGATTTGCTTTTTTCCTCAATATATTATGAATTTCTTTTCATGCTTACAGTATAAATTTCAGGGGTTGCATGGGATTCCATTGCCAGAGCATTTGTTGGGCATTTAGAATATTTCCAGCTCAGATTATTTTTACAGAATGGTATGAGTAAACTGTTTCAAGGGTAGTTTTTTTTTTCCTTCATGGTAATTTTAAACCTGAGGTTTCTCAAGATTGCTCAGATGGTTTTATTTCAAGTTATTTAAACTTCTGCTTTTTCTACATCTTTTGCAAAAATAAATGTACCAAGTCGTAGTATTTTAAATTGTTATTGCACTTTGTTATAAGTAGAGTTTTTGTTTTTTCTTTTCCTCCCACTTTAGACAGTTAATCAGCTGGCCCATGCCCTTCACATGGACAAAGACTTGAAAGCTGGCTGTCTTGTACATGTGTTTTGGCCAAAGGCAAAATGTGCCCTCTTGAGAGATGACCTGGTTTTAGTGGACAGGTAAAATTGCATATGAATTGTTTTCTCCTAAAGTTTTATTTAAAATAAATGTTGCTTAATTTCAGCCTGTAGTATATAAAGACTTCAGTTTCTGCCTTGTTCTTCTTTGATAGATTGTTACAGAACAGATAAGGTATTTTTTTGTTTGTTTTTTAATAATGGCTATATAATATTGCCAGTTTATCAGTCTAATTCTGTTACAGGAAATTTCAAGAATAGCCATTTGTTTGTTGTTTTATTTCCCTAGACTGACTTTGTAGTTTGGGTAATTGGTTAGGCCTTAGAGATTGTTTAATTGTAGATAATCTAGATAGATAACTAAATAGGTGTTATTTTGGGGAGTTCCTGTTGTGTCCCAGTGGTAATAAACAAAGTGTTATTTTTTTGGTCCTTTTTTTTTTTTTTTTTTAATATATTTTCTAGGGCCGCACCCACGGCATATGGAAGTTCCCAGGCTAGGGGTCTGATCAGATCTGTAGCTGCCAGCCTATACCACAGCCACAGCAACGCAGGATCCAAGCCGTGTCTGCAACCTACACCACAGTCCATGACAACGCCAGATCCTTAACCCACTGAGCAAGGCCAGGGATCGAACCTGCAACAAGGCTCCTAGTCAGATTCATTAACCACTGAGCCACGACGGGAACTCCAAAAAAGTGTTATTTTTAATCAGTAGTAATTCTTGAAACCAAGTTGCCTAAAATAACTACTGGACATTTCATACAGCTTTTCGTTGTTCAAGGACTAGTCGAATATTTTTGTAATTTATTTCTAGATCTTCTGATTAACCTGCATTTACTACATTTATTAAAAATCATCCTACTGGAGTTTATGGTGGCCCAGTGTTGTCACTGCTTGTGGCATGGGTTTAATCCCTGGCCTGGGAACTTGTGCATGCTGCAAGTACACCAAAAAAAAAAAAAAAAAAATCCTACTACACTGGTGCTTAATAAAAATGATAATCCCTATCTGTTGAACAGTGTCCTTAACCAAAAAAATCAGTGAAAAGATTTTTCATTTTATTTTATTTTTCTGCCCACAATCCCAGCATGTGGAAGTTTCCATGGGCCATGGGTTGTACCTTGCTACTGCAATGACAATGCCGATCCTTAACTTGCTGCACTACAAGGAAACTTCTTTAACTGATTTGTCAAAATTGTGATGTGCTCTTTTGTTTTTTTCAGTTAAAATATCAATGTTCTGGGAGTTCCCGTCGTGGCGCAGTGGTTAACGAATCCCACTAGGAACCATGAGGTTGCAGGTTTGATCCCTGGCCTCACTCAGTGGGTTAAGGATCTGGCATTGCTGTGAGCTGTGGTGTAGGTCACAGGTGCTGCTCGGATCCCGAGTTGCTGTGGCTCTGGCATAGGCCGGTGGCTACAGCTCCAATTAGACCCCTAGCCTGGGAACCTCCATATGCCGCAGGAAGCGGCCCTAGAAAAGGCAAAAAGACCAAAAAAAAAAAAAAAACACCAATGTTCTATGGAAATTATTATTATTTTTTTTTTGATGAGGGTCTTCTGTTTTGATTGAAAGAGTGTTTCAAGTAATCAGTAAAAATAATTCAGATGACAGAGAAGGAGCTTGGGCAATAAAAATACTTGGTTTAAATATAATATTAACTAATTTTTCTTTATTTCATGGCTAGATTATATCCATTCTGTTATCTTGCCAATTTATCACAGGACAGATACATTAAGCCAATGTATAGACAGTTGGACTATACTTTTTATACTATAGATTTTATATTAAATTTATTTTTTAGCAGAAGTTTTTTTTTTTTTTCCCCCCTGGCTGTTCCCGGGCTAGGGCCCATACCAAGCAGCCACTCAAGCTGCTGCAGTGACAACACTGGAGCCTTAACCTGCTGTGCCACAAGGGAACTCCTAGCAGAGGCTTTTTAAAAAAAAAAAAAACCACTGGTTATGTTAATAAGCACTTAATTTCCTCTGAGCTGTAACAGAAATAGCTGCTTGTACCTATATTTTTTATTTATTTATTTATTCTTTTTTTTGGTTTTTGTTTTTTTAGGGCTGCACCTGAGGCATATGGAGGTTTCTAGGCTAGGGGTCGAATCGGCGCTGTAGCTGCCCGCCTATGCCACAGCCATGGCAACACCAGATCTGAGCCACCTCTGCGACCTACGCCACAGCTTATGGCAGTGCCAGATCCTTAACCCCCTGAAGGATCGAACCCGAGTCCTCATGGATACTAGTTGGATTTGTTAACCACTAAGCCACAACAGGAACTCTTGTACCTTCATTTTTTGATTGTATATTAGCCCACTTTGGTTGGTTGGTTTTTTTCTCAGTGCTTATTTCAGCCTTTCAAAGCATGAATATTGACCATATTACCTGTTTTGTCAAAAATCACGAAGTTTGCTGTTTTTAGCTTAGTAAACTTTTTAGCATTTGCCAAGTTGTCAGGTGAATAGGCTCTGGGAATTGTCAGCAGAATAGAAAGGCATCTATAAAGCACAGATTCTCAGCTTTCCATAGCTGCTCTCTTATAGGTGAGAAAATAAATTTCCTGGGCTTCATACTGATAACTAGTAGAAATCCTTTCTTTTAGACTTCAAATAATTCATAAAGTTTTAAAAAATACAATTTTTACTTTATTCCCATTAGTCCAGGTACAGATGTCACTACAGAGCTGGATAGCTGGATTGATAAATTTTGTTTAGATGCTGATGTCTTCGTTTTGGTCGCAAACTCTGAATCAACACTGATGAACACGGTAAGATCTAATCATATTATTTTGTTTGATAGAAATGAAATGATGTCTGTCAATTCTGAAAAGTGAAGGAAATCAAAATCATGGAAGAAGGTCTGATATCAGGGATAGTTGAAGGGTTTTTTTTTTTTCAGTGGGACTAGAAGGGCTGATTCTGATCTTGAGAGTAGTTCCTAGGATTTCAGTAGCCCTCTAGGGTTTGATGGCTCTACTAATATTTGCAAGGTGTGATATGTGTTGTTGACATTCACTGAAAGGCCAAACACCATTAAAACCTAGGAGTTATCAGCAAGACCTATTTTGTGACTGTGTTCTTAGTGTTTATATGGCCCAATCTATGTCACATGAACCAAGCTGCTGTGACAACACTCACAGTTGTTTATAACCTGATGGTTTTTAAAAATAGGTAAATGTTTAAATCTGTTTAGAGTAACTCCATTATTTAGGTGTTGGATAAACAAACTTTGATACTTTGGTACCTTTGTTTGTTATTCTTTGTGGGCAAATCTTCCCCCTCCCAATTTTTCATCCTTCAAAAAGCCTTGTTATCAGTACTTTCAAGACCCCATTTCATCACCACCTCCTTCTTTATGGAGCTTTTCTTAATTTCAACTGGATATTTATAGTATTTATGGCCGTTACCTTTATTATTTATTATGATGTGTTGTACATGTGTCTTAAATTGTCATATACTTAGTCTAAATCTTCAAAAAGATTTGAGGTAGCTTTTTCAAAATATGGACCATCATATCTAGTAGTATCTTTTATGTTCTATTTATTGTAGAAAGAGATAAATATTTGCTAAATTGAATTTCAAAAAAGACTCATGGGAGGTGTAGGAAAATCCTAAGTTTTGCTTCTTATATTTTAATTTTGTCACCTTTAAAAGTTTAATGCTCAGTGCTTTGGGATCCTTTATCAGTGGTTGTTAATCATTGTTAAATGGTTCAAACCTTTAGATTCAAATAAAGTTTCAAGTATAAATGTAAAAACAGCTTTTAAAAGTAGACACTGTTGGGCATTTGATATTTTTCAGGAAAAACAGTTTTTTCACAAGGTAAATGAGCGACTTTCCAAGCCTAATATTTTCATTCTGAATAATCGTTGGGATGCCTCTGCATCAGAGCCAGAATATATGGAAGATGTAAGTTATTTCTTTAAGTTTTGGAATATAGTCATGTACATTATTATCTGAGAAAACAGTAACCATCATGGAATAGAACATCATAAGCAGCTACTCTCTTACTTGAGAAAAGAATACAAACAGAAAAACTGAAGTGGGTATGTGAGAGACCAGAATATTAAGCTACTTTGAAGGAAAATTGTGTTATGAAAGTACTATCCAATCATTTTAGATCTTGAAACTTCTAAGAATCCAGGTCAGGGAAGCAGAACAGGGAGTTCTTTTGTGGTTCAGTGGGTTAAGGATCTGGCATTTTTACTGCAGCAGCTCGGGTCACTGCTGTGGTGTGGGTTTGATCCCTGGCCCAGGAATTTCTGCAAACCATGAGTAGAATAGCTGAAAAAAATAAAAAAAAGAAGCATAAATTCTCAGCACCCCAGTATCCCCACTTTCAGCTTCTGTTCTCCAACCCAAAGATAACCACTTACGTTCTGATATCCTAGATTTAATTTTTCTGGTTGTTCAACTTTATGTAATGGAACCACATAGTATCTGCTTCTGTGTAAGGTTTCTTTTGCTCAACATTACTTTGTGGTATGTATTCATACTGTTATGTGTAGTTGAAGTACGTTTTCACTGATGTAATACAGTATTTCATCCTGTGAATAACAACAATTGATCTGTTCATTCTGATGGTAGTGGTGGGCATTTGGTACGTTTCCTGTTTTTAGCTATTGTGGATAATGCTGCTGTGCCTCTGCTTATATATGTCTTTTTCATGAACAATGGTGTGTATATTTCTGTTGAGTATGTATCAGTGGTTCTCAGTACGAGGCGCTGGGTGATTTTGGCCCCCAGGGAATATATAGCCATGTCTGGAGACATTTTTGATTGCCACAACTGGGGGAGAGTGCTTCTGGAATTCATTGGGTAGGGGTTAGCAATGCTGGTAAACATCGTATAACACAGAACAGCTCCTGCCTTCTAACCAAAGATATATCTGACTCAGTGTCACTAACACAGGAATCAGTAATCCATAGGTACATATCTAGGAGTAGAATTGCTGGATTACAGGTTAAGGATATGCTGTACAGCCCAAGGGTTTTCTGCAGTGCTCATACCAGTTTATATTCCCACTAACAGATTGAGAGTTCCACTTGATTTATATCCTTTCCAACACTTGGTAGTTTTTGTTTTTCGTGTTAGTTAGGATAGTGGTTTAGAAACTTGCTTTTTAAGAATAGAGAATCTGGCATTTGGTCCACAAGTAATATTTAATTTGTTTAATACTACTTTTTCTGATATTAATAGTGGTTTATACTATTCCATCACTAGTCACGTTATAGTATTTGTTTTCATTCTTCCCCTCATGTCCCAGATTGGAATTTTGCTTAATATGAAGCTTCATTAACTCGTTTTGTAATCAAAGTTTTTCAAATCGAGTGTTTCATTTAATTATCAGAGAACTAGGAAATATCACCCACAGATTGTTCTTATCTATTCCTATTTATTAAGTCTTAACATGGAGATCTCTTATCATAGCCATAATGCTGGAGGCTAATACTAAACCCTAACTAACTTTAATCCTTGTTCCTAACTAAAAGTACCAAAGTGCTAATCTTAAACCTAACATTACAGCTCTAATCTCTAGCTAATGCATTCTCCTCAACTTTGTTTATTTTGTCTTTTTAGGGCTGTATCTGCGACATATGGAAGTTCCCAGGCTAGAGGTCCAATTGGAGCTGCGTCTGCCGGCCACCCCCACAGGCACAGCAACGCCAGATCTAAGCTGCGGCTGTAACCTACACCACAGCTCACAGCAATGCCGGCTGCTTAACCCACTGAGTGAGGCCAGGGATTGAACCCCTGTCCTCATGGATACTAACTGGGTTCATTACTGCTGAGCCATGACGGAAATGCCCCCAGTATTATTATTTTTTTAAATTTCCCCAATACATTATTATTATTTTTCTACTGTACAGCATGGTGACCCAGTCACACATACATGGATACATTCTTTTTTCTCACATTATCATGCTCCACGATAAGTGACTAGACGTAGTTCCCAGTGCCACACAGCAGGATCTCATTGCTAATCCATTCCAAAGGCAATAGTCTGCATCTATTAACCCGAGAGTCCCAATCCATCCTTCCCCACCCCCCCCCAGCCCCAGCAACCACAAGTCTGTTCTCCAAGTCCATGATTTTCCTTTCTGTGGAAAGGTTCATTTGTGCCATATATTATGTGATATCATATGGTATTTGTCATTCTCTTTCTGACTTACTTCACTCAGTATGAGAGTCTAGTTCCACCCTCCTCCAGTATTTTTAGAAAAAAAAAAATGCCATATATGTTCTGATATCAAAATAAAAATAACTTCATTATAGTAAAAGAATTATAGTATTTCATGATTTTAAAGGTATTAATAGCATCATTTTAGAAAATTTGGAAAATAAGAAAAGCATAATAAAGAAAAATGCCACCCATTTTTGTGGGTGTTGTTTGCATGTCACCTATTAACTTAAATAAATATATATGCACATCCTTTGTCCTTAATACAGATTTAGGAACCTTTCCATGCCTTTTAACTGCTAATTTTTGTGTATGATATGATTTTTAATGGTTGTGTAGTAATTAAGAGGAAGATTCCTGTCAGCAAGTATCAAAATGTTCAAGGCAGAATCATTAGGTTAAGAGGAAGATTTCCTGTCAGCAGGTGTCAAACTTAATTTATTAGAATTTTTGGATTTGTTAAGTATGTGGCAACTGTTAGTACAATATAACTATAAATGGCATTTAGTATAGGCCTGTAACTGTCAGTTATAATTATAAAATTATAAGAAATATATTTCTTTAATCATTAGAATTCTTTTAATACCCTGTTTTTCTCTAGGTACGCAGACAACACATGGAGAGATGCCTACATTTCTTAGTGGAGGAGCTCAAAGTTGTGGATCCTTTAGAAGCACGGAATCGTATCTTTTTTGTTTCTGCAAAGGAAGTTCTTAATGCTAGAAAGCACAAAGCACAGGGGATGCCAGAAGGTGGTATGTATTCGTCGTAGATTTCCTTTTAAAATACAAATATAGATTATAAAAATAGCATGCTGGGACTCTTGCTATAAATGAGGTTCTAAAATCTTCACCTAAATATTACAGGTGGGGCACTTGCAGAAGGATTTCAGGCAAGATTACAGGAATTTCAGAATTTTGAACAAATCTTTGAGGTAGGAATTTTGTGACTGTATTTAACAATATAAAATCCTAGAAATGATGGAAAGTGATTGTAATCTTCTGTTTTCACTTGTTATCTTTGTCAGTAACCTTTGGTGTTATTTAATGTAGTTTAACAAAGCAAGTGAAACAAGGAAAATTTGAAGAAAGGAAGTCCCTGCAAAATGGATGCTCTGTAAGAATAGAGAAATTATAATTTCTTATTCTTTTTACTTATATATTTATATTTAAATGAGATACTTTTTTTTTTTTTGTCTTTTTGCCATTTCTTGAGCTGTTCCTGCGGCATATGGAGGTTCCCAGGCCAGGGGTCGAATCGGAGCTGTAGACGCCGGCCTACATCAGAGCCACAGCAACACGGGATCCAAACCATGTCTGCAATCTACACCACAGCTCACGGCAATGCTGGATCCTTATCCCACTGACCAAGGGCAGGGATCGAACCCGCAACCTCATGGTTCCTAGTCGGATTCGTTAACCACTGAGCCACAACGGGAACTCCGAGACACTATTTTCTAATATTGTGTTGTGCAGCGGGTGAACTACTCTATTTTCAATAGTTAGGGAAGATTAAAGAAATATAACTACTCTTGGAATGGATAATAGAGCAAAATGAAAATCCTTTTTCTTTTGATAGAACATAGTTAATGTCATTTGACAGAAGTTAATTAAATTCTAAATTGTATTGTCACCTATTCTCCATACTTTATGCCAAAAGTCCTGAGCAAACAAATGAATACAAAAATAATTATGATACAGGTCCTGTACTTAGGAATCCAAACTGCTGAGGTTTGTGAAAAACTAATGTGTGTGCAGCATTGGGGAGGAAGGATGCTTCCTTATGTTTTGGTGTAGGTGTTTTATTCAGAGATATTAAAACTTACCTACATTGACCATTGACCAAAAAGTTCTTTAGATATTAATCTTCTAAACCCTCATTTAGCTTTATCTGGCTGTGCTTATTGGGTTGCATATCTCCTTACCCACAAATGAACACAAATACTTTAGAAGTGAGAAAACTTTCATCTGTAATTATTCTTCTCTATAAGTAGTACTTGCCTTCATTGTAAGGACATTGAATGTTGAATGTACTTGGCAGAATTTATTTATTTATTTATTTTTCAGAATTTTTAAAATTATTCTTCTATTTTTATTTTTTAGTGAATTTATTTTTTATGGCCACACCTGCAGCATATGGAAGTTTGCAGGCCAGGGATTGAATCCAAGCTGCAGCTGCAACAATGCCAGCTCCTTTTTCCCTCTGCACTGGGCTGGGGATCGAACCCATGCCTCTGCAGTGACTCTGCAGTCAGTTGGGCTCTTAACCCACTGCACCATAGCGGGAACTCTTCCTCTATTTTTAAATTAGTAAGAGGAAGAAAGACCATTAGTTAGATCAAGACAGTGTTTAAGAAAACCTACTCTCAGCTGTCTCAGTAAGATGTCAGTTACATTTCATCCATGGGGAAAGTAATGGGGAGAGTATCTATTGTTTTTTTCCCTGGTCTTAAATTGAGCTTTTCTGTGTATGTATGTGTGTATATTTGTCATTGCTTTCTCCTACTAAAGCATACAGTTTAGTTCTCTTTCATATGGGTTCCTGGTACAGCTTTTGCTTTCCTAGATTATCTCCTTGAAGAGGTGGGAGTGAGAAGAATAAATGATGTGCTGTAGAGCACTGGTTCCCAAACCCAGCTGATCATGAAGTACTTTAGAGAACTGCAGACTCCTGACCTATCCCAGAGATTGATCCTGTAGGGGTATGATGGATCTAGGGATCTGTTATATATATAAAGCTCCCTAAGTGATTGCTTGCAGTAATCAGGCAGACTTAGGAACTTTTAATTTTTTTTTAAGTTTTTAGAAGAAACATGGCATTTCACGTTTTTATTGTAAAAGTTCATTTGAGAATTTAAAATTATATATAGAAAAAATTTCTTGAGCAAGAGCTTATACAGTTGTGGAGAATGTCCACCTTTAGAGATTGAAACTTTTTGCCTTTTAGGGCCTTACCCACAGTATATGGAAGTTTCCAGGCTAGGGGTCAAATTGGAGCTGTAACTGATGGCCTACACCATGGCCACAGCAATGTAGGATCCGGCGCTGCTCTGCAACCTACACAGCTCATGGCAATGCCGGATCCTTAACCCACTGATTAAGGCCAGGGATCGAACCTTCGTCCTCATGGATGCTAGTAAGATTCATTGAGCCATGATGGGAACTCCTAGAGTTTGAAACTTTTGTTTAAAACTGATAGATATAAAATGAGAATCATCTAAAAATTATTTGAATTTATATAAAGAAATAATGAGATGGGCAAAAAATTTTGTCTGGATGGCCAAATGCTTTTTTGGTAATTACATTGACAACTTAGTTATTTTGGTCGGTTTTTTTTTTGTTTTTTTTTTTTTGTTTTTTTTATGGTTGCGCCTGCAGCATATTGAGGTTCCTAGGCTAGGGGCTGAACTGGAGCTATAGCTGCCAGCCTACACCACAGCTCACAGCAACAGTGGATCCCCAAGCTGCTGATCAAGACCAGGATCAAACCCGCATCCTCATGGATGCTAGTCCATGGATTGGTTTCTGCCGTGCCACAACAGGAACTCCCTATTTTTTCTGTTTTGTTTTGCTTTGTTTTTTGGCTGTGCCACATCCACGGGTTTTTTTTTTTTTTTTGTTTGTTTGTTTGTTTGTTTGTTTGTTTGTTTGTTTTTTGGCCATGTTCACAGCATGCAGAAGTTCCTAGGTCAGGGATCAAATCTGAGCCATAGCAGTGACAACACTGAATCCTTAACCTGCTGAGCCACCAGGGAACTCCAGCAACTCTTTTGCTCTCCAAAGCTGAAATTTTTTCTTTTCTTTTCTTCTTCTTATTTTTTGTCTTTTTAGGGCTGCACCCACGGCATACGGAGGTTTGCAGGCAAGGGGTCTAGTTGGAGCTATAGCCGCCGGCCTACGCCACAGCCACAGCCATGCCCAGATCCGAGCCGAGTCTGCAACCTACACCACAGCTCATGGCAGTGCTGGATTCTTAACCCACTGAGCAAGGCTGGGGATCGAACCCCCAACCTCATGGTTCTTAGTTGGGTTTGTTTCTGATGCACTACAATGGAAACTCCTGAAATTTGTTACTTTTAAAATCAGCTTTGGTAACTTATGATTTCTTATAAATTAGTGCATTTCTGAGAATTTATAATTTATTATAAAATTGTTTTTTTAAAAGTGTTTTTGTATCCCTTGTCTATTTGTGTCTGTATATATTTAGACATAGATATAGGTAAAGGATACAGGAAATATATATATATTAAATCTTAATTGGATTTGCCAGTGATTTGGCTGCTTTGCTTTATCCTTTAAAGACCGAGGCCTAGCCCTTGATTAATTTTTCATTTGATAAATAGGATTTTTTTGGTTTTTATTCATTAAATTCTTTTCTTTTTTCTGGTCTTTTAGGACCTCACCCGAGGCATACGGAAGTTCCCTGGCTAGGGGTCAAATTGGAGCTGTAGATGCCAGCCATAGTCATAGCCATAGCAATACCAGATCCAAGCTGTGTCTGCCACCTATACCACAGCTCAGGGCAACGCTGGATCCTTAGCCCACTGAGCAAGGCCAGGGATTGAACCTACGTCCTGGTGGATACTGGTCTGGTCAGGTTTGTTACCGTGAGCCACAACAGGAACTCCCAGTTCATTAAATTCTATGTTAATCTTTCTACAAAATTTCCTTCTGTTTTCATGGTGTAAGTGGAATCACTTTTTGCTTTTTGGTTTTAGGAAAGAATTTAGGGCTATGGCTATGAATTTGTGAGTGTAGCTTTGGGATATATTCCATGAGTTTCAGTATCCAGTTTTCATTGTTCATTAAATTTTATAGTTTTTTGGCATTTCCTCTTCAGTGCAGGAGTTATTAAAAATTTTGATTCTTGGGGAGTTCCTGTCCTGGCTCAGTGGTTAATCAATCCGACTAGGAACCATGAGGTTGTGGGTTCAATCCCTGGCCTTGCTCAGTGGGTTAAGGATCCGGCGTTGCCGTGAGCTGTGGTGTAGGTTGCAGATGCAGCTCAAATCCCATGTTGCTGTGGCTCTGGCGTAGGCTGGTAGCTACAGCTCTGATTAGACCCCTAGCCTGGGAACCTCCATATGCCATGGGAGCTGCCCAAGAAATGGCAAAAAGACCAAAAAAAAATTTTTTTTTTGATTCATGGGAGTTCTCGTCATGGCTCAGAGGTTAATGAGGATGTGGGTTTGATCCCTGGCCTCGGTCAGTGGTTTAAGGATCCTGCCCTGTGGTGTAGATTGCAGATGTGGCTCGGATCCCGACTTGCTGTGGTTGTGGCACAGGCCAGCAGCTCCAATTCGACCCCTAGCCTGGGAACTTCCACATGCCATGGGTAAGGCCCTAAGAGGAAAAAAAAAATGGAATCTTCTCATTTAACTTTTCTTGATTTCTTTGCGTTGTGATTACGGATTGTGGCCTTTAAACACCTTTTCTCTGTTTTTAGAATTCAGTTGTTTGTGTGGTCTTATAAAATGATTTCTGTGGAAAAGGAAAAACTGTAACAAGTTCATCTTTTTTTTTTTTTCCTTTGTCTTTATTAGGGCCTTACCTGTGGCATATGGAAGTTCCCAGGCCCCAGGGGTCAAATCTGAGCTATAGCTGTTGGCCTACGCCACAGCCACAGCCACAGCCAGGTGGGATCCAAGCTGCATCTGCTACCTACACCGCAACTCACAGCAACACCGGATCCTTAACCCACTGAGCAAGGCCAGGGGTCAAACCCGCATCCTCATGGATACTAGTCGGATTTATTTCTCCTGAGCCACAGTGGGAACTCCCCCAAGTTCATCATTTTAATCAAACAGTCTGATTTTTGCCATGGACTTCTTGAGATTCATTTGGTTTAAAAAAAGCTAAATATTATGAACATTCTGGGTACCAAGTTAAATAAGCCTTGGAAATTAAAATCAAACAAGAAAGTCAAAGTTAATTCTATTAATATATGTTTTCTTGTTTTCAGCCTATATTTGGACAGATGTATATTCTGAAGGTAGTTTAGAAATCTAAAATTTTTTGCCCAGGTATTTGGCCATTATTTTTAATAGTTTTTATCGTATGAAGGAAAAGATATAAAACTTTTTTCTAAAATCTTGATGAATTTGTTGTAAAGGACATTCTTGGGACAACGGTGAAATCTTAAAATGGACTGTGTGTTAGGTTAATAGTATTGTCCCAGTAGTAAGTGTTCTGAATATAATAATTGTTTTATGGTTGTATAGGAAAATGTCTTCATTCTTAGGAGACACATGCTAATATATTTCATAGTAAGGTTGTAGTGGTTGCAATGAATTGTCAAATTGTTCAGCAGGAAAAAATGTACATGTGTATAAAAGTATATGAATATGTAGACCTATATCTATATGGAGCGAGAGAAGTAAAAGTAAACAGACAAAGCTGAATGTTAACATTTGGTATATTTACTTGAAAGGTATATTGTATCTTGGTGTTCTTCTTGCACTTTTCCTATCAGTTTAAAGTGTTTTAAAATAATACATTGAGAGTGGTGAGTAGCATGTTATTGGGTGTTTGGGGTCTGTTATCAAAGTGGTGGACTTGACAAGTTTATGTTTTAATTACACATAAATATTGATATTTAGAAATTTATAACTGTGACTAATTGTCAGCTATCTTTAGATGTTATTAGAAAATCAGAAGATCTAAATTGAAATGAAAATATTATTTTGGTTCTAAATCTTTAACAAGTTTTAAAGTAACCTACAGGATACTCTGACAAGATAGAATTTAAATTGTCTAATGTAGTATTTTAAACCTTTCCTTGGGAAAATTAAGAGTTCCTGATAAAGTAAGTCTGGGAACTCCTGTATGCTGTATACGTCCACCATGGAGATCCATAAGTGTATTAGTGCATGAAGGGCTCTGGAAAGTGGCTCAGTAAAGAAACTTTATTTAAATTAGTATTTCCTATATTTAGTTGGAATAGAGTATTTCTTTTACAGTTGACTCTTGATATTTTTTTGATCAGTGGGACATCTATATTAGATACTTTTTAATTAGAAAAAGATTGCCTGTTTTCTTCTAATAACTTTTGAGATTTTTTCTTTTTTTCTAGTCTAGCTCTAACACTGTGCTGTTATCTACAAATTTGGGGTCTTCATTGCTGATATCTAGATCTGCTTCATCGAGGAACATAGAATTTCTTTTAACTTGTTTTTTTCTTTTAAAAATATTTTTATTCTTTTATTACAGCTTTTGTGGAGGTTAATTTAGCAATTTATGAGACAGTTATTTAAAGTAAAATCAAAATTTTGTTTTTGATCATTAAAAAACAGATGGTTTGCACTTTACATGTGTAATATTGTGTAGTTATTAGTGGTTTATGCTTTGGCATGTACAGAAGAGGAATAATATAATTTCCTACCACTGTTCTTTTTAGGATTAATGATCATTTAGTGATGTATTAAAAAGTTTTACAATGAGCAGAAGTTAGACATGCAGTGAAAAAAAGTAATGGGCTCTGAGTTAGGCTTAAACTCTTAACTAGTGAATTACCCTCATGTGTCCTATAGCTAAAGAAAAGAATTAGGTTTTCTATACCTCAAACAAAGAGAAAAGCTAACGAGTCAAGAGAATTTAAAAGTTTCTTTTATCTTAGTGAAGTGAACAAATAATCACTTGAGACATGAAGGCTAAGCATAGATTATAAATAAAACATTGAATGAATATGTAATATGCCAATGATTTTAATATAAAAATACAGTGCTAGAGTATTAAGTGACTGTTTTAAAGCTTGAAAGCTTTATTTTGATAAAGGATAGTAATTACTTTAGGAAGTAATTAGCACAATCTGTACTAGTTAAACACAATTTCAAGAGGATGAATTCATGAAAATATTGGAGAGCTGGGGCTATACACCTAGTTTTTTACAAGTTTATCGTAGAAAATAAATATCGCTCCTGTGAAACATCTCTTTTAGTATTAATTTTCTCACCCAGATGAGCATTTCTTGATTGTTCAAAGACCAGATAGCATTTCTCTTTAAATACTTACAGTTGCTTTCAAATGCTATGTCAGTATAGAATTTCACTTTCTGTGAAATAAAAGTGAAAGGAAAATTTTAATGTAATAATTTTGGAAGCATGTAATGATGAATTATAGTAAATGTTTTAAACAGCAAGTAGTATGCACCTAAATTGAACATGGAAAAAAAAATCACAAAATAAACATCCATTATCATAGATGATGCGTTCTGATGTATTCTATTTAAAAATACACTGGTCATGAAATACTAATTGATTTGTGCAACTGTTAGTGAGTTATGAGCTACAGTTAGCTTGAAGGTGAAACATCATTCTGACATGTATGCACACACTATAGACCAGTGACAATAGTGGGTTTGTTTTAGAAATAGCTGTAGATATTCTTCTATAAATAATTAAAAATATTACTTAGGTTTTTTGCTGTTCAAGCGTTAATATATAGAAATCCTTTTTTATAACTTGATATGAATTATTTCAACTAATTTTTTCAGTGTAGAATTGTAATTCATGGCTTAATTAAAAATTTTACTAGGTTATCAATTGTAAATATGAGAAAAGTCAAGATAGACTAGGAAAAGATTAAAGATGAACAAATATAATGAGTAATTCTAAAGAAGAAACCTTTTTTTAACATTGATAATAGAACCCTGTTTATTTTCTGTTAAAAATAATGTAGTCAAAGAACCATTACACATTACTGTGTAAAATTAACACAAAAATATGAACTTGCTGTTAGAGCCTTTTTGCTTTTGAATCCTTGTCCCCCCTTTTATTTTTTTTTTGACCTGTATAATTTTAAGTTGTATTTGTCATACATTTATTTTCTATCCTTATGTCTGTTTTGGTTAACTTTATAAACAGCAAGTTTTTGTGTTTAAATTCCTGAATGTGTTCGGATGGAATTGCAGTAATGTGTTATGGCTTGGGCCCCTCGCAGGAGTGTATCTCGCAGTCAGCAGTGAAAACAAAGTTTGAACAGCACACTATCAGAGCTAAACAAATACTAGAAACTGTGAAAAACATAATGGATTCAATAAACGTGGCAGCAGCAGAGAAAAGGTATGAATTCATTTTATTGAAAATGTTTTTTTGTGTGTGTCAATATGAATTCCTTAAACCGAGATTGAAAATTGTTATATTACTAAATAACTTTTCACACTAACATCACCGTTAGGTGATACCTACTTGCATGTTTTCATTTTTTATTTATTTATTATTATTTTTTTTCTCTTTTGGCTGCCCTGCAGCATATGGAGTTCCCAGGCCAGGGATCTTTAATCTACTGTGCCAGTCTGGGGGTGCTGGAGATGGAACTTGCATCACAGCCTCCCAAGATATTGCCAATCCCATTGCACCGTGGAAACTCCTTTAAATTTTTTTTTCTTTTTTTTTCTTTTTTGGCCACCCCACTGCATATGGAATTCCTTGGCCAGAGAGCAGATCCAAGCTGCAGTTGTGAGCTATGCAGCTGCAGCAACACCAGTACCTTAACCCCCTATGCCAGGCTAGGGATGGAACCTGTGTCCCAGTACTCTCAAGATACTACCAATCCCATTGTGTCATAGTGGGAACTCCTACTTGCATGTTCTTAAGTGAATATTTGAAATTGTAAATATTTCTTCTACAACCTTGAACACATCATTTACATTCCCTGAATCTTGGTATTCTTGTGTGTGAGTTGTGATTTCAAAATATACAGTGGCTTTAAAATATCTTTAAAGCACTGGAAGAACCATTTCTTCAAGCAGAATTTTTTGAAGTCCAAAACAGGTGCCCCTCTTTTTTACATTCAGCCCATCATTCATCTTCCTATAGTTTTCCATTGAAAGTTTGAAATCACTGTTTTATGCCAGTTGTGGTTTTTGTCAGCTTGTAAACAAATAAGGTGATAAGTGCCTGTCAGCCAGAAAGTGTATTTGGTGAGTACCTACTACCCTATATATCATACTATTTTGCAATACTTTATTTCATTTATTATCTTATAACTTGAAAATGAACACACCAACATTAGTCGAAAAGGGTAGTTCTCACAAACTTGGTACACTTGAAACAGATCAAGATGTTATTAAACACACAAACATGATGATGTCCAGCTTCACTTGGACCATTAAGTGGGCTTAAGCCAATCAAAGGAAAGCTATAAAGCATCTCATATTAAGTTCAAGATGACGTAAGTTGGGAATTTTAAATTTATTTGGTCTTGCCGGTAACAAAACTCTACTCATATCTGCATCTATTGCCAATTTTCGACACTTTTGTTGGGGTGTGTAATGTATAAAAGAGGATTTAGAACATATAAAGCACAAGTGTTAGAACCAAGACTCTTGGAGTTCCCATCATGGCTCAGTGGTTAACAAATCCAGCTAGGAACCACGAGATTGCGGGTTCAATCCCTGGCCTCCCTCAGTTGGTTAAAGATCCTGCGTTGCCGTGGCTGTGGTGTGGGCTGGTGGCTACAGCTTCGATTAGACCCCTGGCCTGAGAACTGTATGTTGTGGATGTGGCCCTAGAAAAGACAAAAAAAAGAACCCAGATTCTGATATCTGGCCCTATGCAGTTTCTGTATAATGAGCCAGTTGCTTTATTATGAGAGCCAGAGTGAGTATTGATCCACTGGATTGACCTTAGTGTTAATTTTTTGAAAAATAGAGGACATAGGAATAAACATGGCACAAAAATCATGTGATTTGAGGATGGTTTGTATAATCATGTCTTAAAAACTCATTTAGCCAAAGATGATCTTAAAAAGATCGTCTTTGTTTTCCTATATCAACCAGGGGTTGACAAATTTCAGCAGATAGTAGACATCTATGCTTTATGGGCCATGTTATCTCTTTTGCAGCTACTCAGTTCTGTTTTAGAGCAGAAGCAGTCATGTCTACAATAGGAATGTGAATGTGTGTGGCTGTATTCCAAGAATACTTTAACAGAAACTAGTAGCTGGCTGGATTTGGCTTGCAGAATGCTATTTACTAGCCCTTTTTTTTTTTTTTTGTCTTTTTGCCTTTTCTAGGGCTGCTCCCGTGGCATATGGAGGTCCCCAAGCTAGGGGTCCAATCGGAGCTATAGCCACCGGCCTATGCCAGAGCCACAGCAACGCGGGATCCGAGCCGTGCCTGTGACCCACACCACAGCTCACAGCAATGCTGGATCCTTAACCCACTAAGCAACGGCAGGGATCGAACCCGCAACCTCATGGTTCCTAGTCGGATTCGTTAACCACTGCACCACAACAGGAACTCCACTAGCCCCTGTTTGTTAAATAGAGTGTATTTTGACTGTTCATATCCATGAAATGGGTGGAGATTTAGAATCCTTTTTAGTCCTTTGTGGTATTCAGATACCACATCAGTAGAGGTAGACAGTAGTTTATATTTAATCATTTGTAAAACATCAGTGAAATGTTATATCTGTTATTTTTTGGCATCCCCGTGGCATGCAGCAGTACCCTGGCCAGAGATCAAATCTGAGCCACAGCATTGACAAGGCCAGATCCTTAGCCCATTGTGCCACCAGGGAATTCCTATTCAAATCCCTTTTAGACGTTGAAATACAAGATTTTTTTTTCTTGTATCATGCTAACAGATGGTTCAGTATATAAGTGAAGGTACCTGCTTAATATCCTTGTGACTTTAATATATCCTGAATATTAATTACTCTTCATAACATAATAGGGTTTATTCAATAGAAGAGAGGGAAGACCAAATTGATAGACTGGACTTTATCCGAAACCAGATGAACCTTTTAACTCTGGATGTTAAGAAAAAAATCAAGGAAGTTACAGAGGAGGTGGCAAATAAGGTGGGTAACATAAGCTTTGTGATTATACTATCTGAAAATGGAAATTTTGGGGGTTTTTTGGCTGTGCGTGCTGCATGCAGAAGTTCCCAGGCCAAGGATGGAACCTGCGCCACAGCAGTGACAGTGCAGGATCCTTAACCTGTTAGTCCACCAGTGAACTCTGGAAATATTTTTGATAACCCTAAAATTTTTATCTACTACCTTAAAGGAATATTTTGTTTTTTTTTTCAATTTGAGTTTTTGAATAGTTGGTAATCTTGTTTTAATTTTTTAATATTTTTAGGTTTCATGTGCAATGACAGATGAAATTTGTCGACTCTCTGTTTTGGTTGATGAATTTTGTTCTGAGTTTCATCCTACTCCCAGTGTATTGAAAGTGTATAAAAATGTAAGTTAAATTGTAGTTAAATATTCAGATATAGTTTCCTTATCTTATTCTGACTCTTACTCATTCTTTAGTGGTTTGGCCATTTTAGCGCTCATGACAATCAGGACATGATTAAACTATTACATCTCCTGTTGCACTCTTATAATAAATATATAAACTATAAAGCACAGAAAAATTATCCTCTTAGAAAAGAATGAAGTTATTTTAGTGTTTACTACAATTTTTTGTTTGTTTGTTTTTAATTTTCTTTTTTATGAGGCAGTTACATGTTTTGGAGCCACATCTGTGGCATGTGGGAATTCCCGGGCTAGGGGTCAAATTGGAGCTGTAGCTGCTGGCCTATAGCAACCTGTGTGCCATATCTGCAACCTGTACCACAGCTCATGGCGATACCAGATCCCTAACCCACTGAGTGAGGCCAGGGATCAAACCCACATACTCATGGATACTGGTCAGATTCATTTATGCTGTGCCACAACAGGAACTCCTAAGTGTTTATTTAAAGAGAGAAGATAAGTATGGAGAAAATACAGGTACAAACAGTGGTGTGTGGTGGGGGATGGGGGTGAAAAGGGAGAGAGAAAGACATAGGAAAAAAGAGGGAGAGAGCAACATGTGCCTCGGAGGGCCTTTAAATCAAAATCACTCCTCTGGGGGCGGTCCTTCTGGACTTCCTCTGGCCAATCATTTTGCTTCATCTGGCTTTGTCCTGGCTTAGGGCCCTGCCCTGAGCATGTATTTTAGCATGGGGTATCTGGGTAGTGTTTACTACTTTTTTATTTTTGTAAAATCTGCATATGTTCTAGAGAAAAAGATGTAGACATTTACCATTGTTAACAGGAGTTAAATAAGCACATAGAAGATGGAATGGGAAGAAATTTGGCTGATCGGTGTACCAATGAAGTCAATGCTTCAATGTTTCAGTCCCAGCAAGAAATTATTGGTAATATTTATATCTACAAGTTCATATGCGTTTTTTGTTTTTTCATGGTTAAAAGATACATTATTTACTGTTGTTTCTTTAAATATAATTTTGTTCTTTCTAGAAAATTTGAAGCCATTACTTCCAGCTGGTATACAGAATAAACTACATACACTGATTCCTTGCAAGAAATTTGATCTTAGCTATGACCTAAATTGCCACAAGTTATGTTCAGATTTCCAAGAGGATATTGTATTTCGGTTTTCCCTGGGCTGGTCATCCCTTGTCCATCGTTTTTTGGGCCCTACAAATGCTCAGCGGGTGCTTCTAGGGTTATCAGAGCCCATCTTTCAGGTATATGTGTATGTGTGTGTATATATATATATATGTATATTTTTTTTGGAGTAGGCTTCTTATTAAGTGGTTATTGCTATACTGTACAGGTGTGTATCTTATTCTACCAGTTGAGAGTTTCCTTTTATTTATGTGATTTCTCTATATAGAACTAGTTATGCCAGATTTGCTTATTTGTGAGCTGATATTTAGATATAGAGCCACTTCTTTTTTTTCTTGTTTTTTCTTTTTTTCTTTCTTATTTTTTAATTTTTTGGCTGCGTTTGTGTTGTGGCATGTGGAAATTCCAAAAGAATTTTTTGAATTTATCAATTCAGTAAATTTTCAGAAAACTTGAGGAATTGTAAAACCATCACTATTAATTCAGTTTTAGAACATTTCTGTCACCCCAAAGGATACCATTGTGCCCATTTGCAGTCACTCATCATTCCTGCCTCCAGACTTACTGCTGGTCAGGTTTCTGTAGCTATCAATTTTGCTTTTCCTGGACATTTCCTATCAATGGAATCATATACAATGTGGCCTTTTGTGCCTGATTACTGTGACGTAGTATAATGTTATCAAGGTTCATCATCACAGTACCTGAATATTGTAGCATGTGTCAATACTCCATCCTTTTTTATCCCTGAATAATATTCCATTATGGCTATCACATTTTTTTTTATTTATCCTTTCATCAATCGATGGACATTTGAGTTATTTGTACTTTTTAGCTATTATGAATAATGATGCTATGAATACCCTTACACTGTTTTTATTTGGACATCTGTTTTCATTTCTTTTGAGTATATATATATCTAGGAGCAGAATTGCTGGGCATAGATACGTACTCTGGTATGGTATGTTAACTCCGTGTTTCACTTTCTGAGGAACTGCCAAACTGTTTTCCAAAGTAGCTGCTGTCTTTTACATTCATTCCCACCAGCAATTTATTATGGTTCTATTTCTTCACATTCTCATCAAGACTTGTTATTGTCTTTTTTATTCTGGCAAATGTGAAGTTGTATCTCATTGTAGTTTTGATTTGTATTTCCCTAATGACTAATGATGTTAAGCATCTTTTCATATGTGGGATCTCAGTTCTCAGACCAGGATGAACCAGGGCTGCAGTGATGAAAGCTCCAAATTTTAACAACTAGACCATCAGGGAGCTCCCCCATTTGCCCATGTTTTAATTGGGTTATTTGGCTTCCTTTTGACTTGTGGGAGTTCTTTATATATTCCAGGTACAAGTCTTTATCAGATATATGATTTCCAAGAATGTATATTTTTCTAGTCTGTGGCTTGCCTTTTAATTTTCATATAGTGTTTCTTGAGTGTAAAGATTTTTTTTGTTGTTGTCTGCGTCCATGGCATACAGAAGTTTCCGAGCCATGGATTGAACACACACCACAGCAGCGATCATCACCTCTGCAGTGACAACACCAGATCCTTAACACGCTGAGCATGAGAGAACTCCCTGAAGTGTAAAAGGTTTTAATTTTGAAGTCCATTTTTTTTTTTCCTTCTTTTTATGGCCATACCTGCAGCATGTGGAAGTTCCCAGGCTAGGGGCTAAATCGGTGCTACAGCTGAGGGCCACAGCAATGCTAGTTCCGAGCCACCTCTGTGACCTACCACTGCAGCTCATGGTAACGCCAGATCCTTAATCCACTGAGCTAGGCCAGGGATCGAACCTACATCCTCATGGATACTAGTCGGGTTCTTAGCCCGCTGAGCCAGAAAGGGAACTCTGAAAAATTTTTTTTATACACTTTTAATTTTAAGAGTTGAGGGTCTACTGTTATAGACTCATTGTACGTTGTGAAAATTTATTATTATTTGTCATGATATCGTTGGTCCATGTCATAGACGATAATTTTCAGACCATTTTTCATTTTCTTAACATATTTATGGGTAAACTCCATTAATTGAAGTCATTCTTTTCATAGTTACTACTATAATTTTAAAAGAGAATACAGTAGAATTTTGTAAATACAGTAATTCCATTTGTAGTTGCTTAATTGAATTCATCCTTTTTTCCCCATCTCAGCTCCCCAGATCTTTAGCTTCTACTCCCACAGCTCCTAACAATCCAGCAACACCAGATAATGCATCACAGGAAGAAATCATGGTTACCTTAATAACAGGATTAGCTTCTCTTACCTCTAGAACTTCGATGGGCATCATTGTTGTTGGAGGAGTGGTAAGAAACAGTACTTTTTAGTGTGATTAAAATTGAAATTATTGCAAAGCTATCTACTAGGTCAGAAAAAGAAAGGTTTTTACTTCTGGATCTATAAAATGACATGCAAATTGTAGGTTAAAGTTAATGAATAGAGTTTCACAAGTCTAATCTTAATTTTTTGTTTTTATTTTTGTCTTTTTAGGGCCTCACTTATGGCATATGGAGGTTCCCACGCTAGGGGTCTAATCAGAGCTGTTGCTGCCAGCCTACACCAGAGGCATAGCAACACCAGATCTGAGCCGTGTCTGTGACATACATATACCACAGCTCACGGCAATGCCAGATCCTTAGCCCAGGGAGGCAATGGATTGAACCTGCATTCTCATGGATACTAAAGGGTTCATTACTGTTGAGCTACAATGGAAACTCCCATAAATATTATTTCTTGTAGTACTTATATGTTCAAAATGTTTTCATTGCATTAACAGCATAGGTTTACTTGTTTTGGTTTTTTAAACCTTTGACCTAAAAAAAATTAACATCCCTTTCTGAGATACATTGAATCAACTTAATAAATGCCTGGCAGGTTGTAAATAGTTCTAAAAGTTCTTGCCTGATATTTATGTGCTGTTCCTTTTTCAGTTTGATTTCCAGTAATTTCATATTTTCTCATAGAGAAGGAATATACATTTAAAAAACGATCTGACTCAGTGATCTGTAGGGCGCCGATGAGTTTTCTAAAATGTCTTTTAGTATTATCTCACTAGTGGTGTTTTTCTTTCTCAGAGTAAACTGTAAATTTATCTTACAGATTTGGAAAACTGTAGGCTGGAAACTCATATCCATTTCATTAAGTATGTATGGAGCTTTGTATCTTTATGAGAGGCTGACTTGGACCACCCGTGCCAAGGAGAGAGCCTTTAAACAGCAGTTTGTGAACTATGCAACTGAAAAACTGCAGATGATCGTTAGCTTCACAAGCGCCAACTGTAGCCATCAAGTACAACAGTAAGTTGAAAGATTCTTCTGTGTTTTTGTTTTAAAGCTTTATTAAAGTATGATGTCCATGCAGAAACGCATGAGTAATGTCGGTTGTCACAATGTGAACACATACTATAATCACCACCAAAGTGAAAAAATAGAATGATGCCAAACAGTGGGCTCAAAATGCATGATGGTGAACGAGATTTATTTTTACTGTTGCAGCCCAGATTTTGAACTTTAACGGCATGATTTTTTTTAAACTCAAAGAATTTTATTAATAAATACCTGGGCCCAGTGAATTTCTTTTATGTATCTTAAATATTGGTTTCATTGATTTAGTAGAAATATATAGAACTTGAGTCAAATCAATGCATAATATTCTGTATTAGGATGCTACTGAGAGCTGAATTAGAAAGTTTTCTGAGCAACAGACGATTGCAATTTTTTCCTTTTTTTTTTTTTTTTTTTTTAATGGCTGCACCTGAGGCATAGGGAAGTTCCTGGGCCAGGGATCAAATCTGAGGGGATCAAAACCTGCGTCCTAGTGCTCCCAAGACAGCACCAGTCCTTTGTGTCACAGTGGGAACTCCAAAGATTATTCATTTTTACAAGGCATTTATGACTGATGATAAAATGTTTTTTTATTTTAAGGGAAATGGCAACCACTTTTGCTCGCCTGTGCCAACAAGTTGATATTACACAAAGACATCTAGAAGAAGAAATTGCTAGATTATCCAAAGAAATAGATCAACTGGAGAAAATACAAAGCAATTCAAAGCTCTTAAGGTATTTGAACTTTTTTTCCTCAATAATATGAACATTTATTGGTCTCTTTACTAAGATATAATTATGTAAAATCACTAGCACATTTGTATTAAAATTTTTAGCTTTCTGCATTGGTTTATAATTTTCCATGTTTAATTCCATATGTTTTGCAATTTCAATGAAAGCTATTTTCTATAAGAAGAAATAATCTGAATTTAAAGGAATTTTTTAGATGTAAGCTTATAGCTCTCTATTAAGCTATATTAGTCCCTTTTCAGAGCAGAAGTTCTGTTATTAATAGTATGTGTTTTCAGTCCTATATATCTAAGACCCATAATTTTTCTTCTCATTGGAAATTGTTAGGTATACTTAAATTTGAAGCAATAAAATTGAACAAGATATCCTAATATAGTGTAGAATTCTGGTTTAATATAATTTGCCATGGATTCTTTGGAGTCTAAATAAATTTGGCTTTGCGGGGACAGGACCAGTGTCACTATAAGGTCTATATTTCTTGGTAGTTGTTAACTTAAGCTTTTATTACCCATTAGCTGGCTCATCTACCAGCCTAGGAGAATCATTACACTCTGCTGCTACTTACCAGGGCACATGCTACATACAGTTGCTGGTTTGAAAACAGCTGGCAGTGTCTGCAAATTGAAGAGACTATCCTTGTGACTTGATTTTGGGACATATATTTTAAATGCATGTCATGGTATCTTTCCATTTTATCTTAAATCTGATTAGCAGTCACATTCTCACTGCACCACAGTCTCAAAGTCTCTGGAAAAGGTGATAAGGTTAGATTTGGGTTAGATCATTCTAAATATAGCTTTTCAAATTTGGTGAAACTATATCCAATAGAATTTTTCTTTGGTCTTTTTAGGGCTGCACCCACGGCATATGAAAGTTCCCAGGCTAGGGGTTGAATCGGAGCTACAGCTGCCAGCCTCCAGCACAACCATAGCAACTCAGGATCTGAGCCGCATCTATGATCTATGCCACAGCTCACAGCAATGCCAGATCCTTAACCCACTGAGCAAGGCCAGGGATTGAACCCAAAACCTCCTCATGGATCCTAGTCGGGTTCGTTAACTGCTGAGCCATGAAGGAAACTCCCTAGAAATTTTTTTTAAGCCTAGGATTTTAAATACTATTTATTCTTATAGTAGAAAGAAAAAAAACCCCTAGATTATAGGTACTTATGTAGCTTTCAGATTTTGGCAGGACTGACTTGAACAAATTTATTTTTTGTCTTTTTAGGGCTGAACCTGTGACATATGGAGGTTCCCAGGCTAGTGGTCCAGTTGGAGCTGTTCCTGCCGGCCTACGCCAGAGCCACAGCAACGCCAAATCTGAGCCACGTCTGCAACCTACACCAGACAGAGCTCACGGCAATGCCAGATCCTTAACCCACTGAGCAAGGCCAGGGTTTGAACCTGCAACCTCATGGTTCCTAGTCAGATTCGTTCCTGCTGCGCCACGACGGGAACTCCTAACAAATTTATTTTTGACTTAATTTTTTTTCTAACAGGAAAGTTTCAACTAATATTAACATAGGATTGGAATCTCCACTATTACTAAATTAGGCTTAGCCATTCAGGTAGAATTTAACTAATGCTTAAGGAAGAAGTATATAGTGGAGTTCATACATACACTCCACCATATGTACTTAACTACAAAACAAGACCAAGGAGAAAAGAGAAAAAGAAGCTCATTCAAGTATGAATGGGAGATGCAAACTTAGCAGCCTCCTGTCAATTTTCTTTCTGTTTTCCCTCTGTTTATGGGCATTTGGGTGCATCAAGTACAATTCTTGATATTTAAAAAAATATATTTTTTGGCAGCCATGGTCCTTTGACATCTGCCAAGCTGCTTTGTGTGTATATAAATGCACTTATACTTTATGCTTAAAGGGAATTCAAGGACAACTGTGTCTATATGTCACTTAAGATATATAATTCCCATGTAAGGTGAAAGGATTCCACTGTCTCTTAGGCTTTTCATCTTATTAAAGATTTTGTCTTTTATCTCAATATGCTTTTTTCCTGGATACTGGATTCTGTGTTTATTGTAAAGTTATAATAGCACTTAAATGCTTTTATAGGGGTTGATAATCTAAGTTCAGATATATGTAGCAACAGCTGGCTAGTAATTCTTTTTAAGATTTGGATGGGATGCATTTTTTTTCTTATTGATAACTAGATTGGTGTTTTATTCATTTTTTTTAATTAGAAAGAAAGCTGTTCAACTTGAAAACGAGCTGGAGAATTTTACTAAGCAGTTTCTACATTCAAGCAATGAAGAATCTTAATGGAGATTGCTTCGGTGATCATCATAGGAGAAAATGGAACTTAGAAGACTGGGACAGTTATTTTTATGAAGTGACTTTAAATATGAATTATACTAACTACACCTAAACAGCAAATCCTTGAGTAGATTCCGGTACTAATCTATCTCAAGGTGTTTGCATTTCTGAAGAGTGTTATGTCTCTTTGGTTTTAATTTTAGGTAAAGAAAAAGCCTTTGATGTGTGAAAGTGATGAACTAGTTAAAAAGCAAAAGAACCAACTCTGTGACCCCTGAGGGGTGGGGCCTTGCTCTTAATTAGGGCTCTCTTTGTTTTTGATTCTGAAAAAACTCTGCTTCCTGGCATCCAGGAGTTAGAGAATGCTCCTTTCTTCTTCTTTCTCAGAACTAATTTGTGATGCATACTTTAATGGGAATAGTCACATTTTTTTGTTTTATAAAAAAACTGCACTGCTTTAACCACAAAGGTGTGTGGAATGTTCTTGAGTATATTGTTTATGCAGGTTACAATCACTTGCCCTCCTGGCAGGTATATAAACCACAAATGATGCTGTTTTTAGTCCCTCTTTTATTCCCATTAAAACTGATCTAAAATGGTTTTGTTATTATAATTTGTTCATCCATTTCTAAAGAAATGTTTAGCCTCAACTCTGATTCCAGTTAAGGAAAGCTTTCCATGTCAGTTTTAGAAGTGATTTTTTTTTAAAGTTTAATGGCCAAAGATAAGGGAGGTCTGAGTTTTGAGTGGTTATGGTCATGTATAAACACTGTTCTTCAGAAGGTATTTGCAGAGGATACTGCTGGATTACCCCTGGGGTTGCTTTTATGTTTATTTCATTGTATGAATTTGCCAAGGCATGGTTTAAAATGATTACTGTATTTTTTATCTTAATGAAATGTGTATGGGTTCAAGTATTGTGTCTGTTTCTATGTTAAAAACTAATTGAAATGTCTATGGAAACATTAAAAACTGACATTCTAGGGCTTTGCTACACAAAATATAGTTTTAAGGAGCACCAGATCAGCATCACATGATGGTTGTTAGAAATGCACAATCCCAGAAAACACAGTGCATCTGGTCAGTATAGTTTATGCCACTTTTCCATGGGAAAGATAACATTTCAGGCTTTTTTTTTTTTTTTTTTAATAGCACTTTTTCTGTGCCTTTGAGGCTCTCGGATGCTGTTGTTTTTCACAGCAGGTGCAACACTTTTTTAAGATATTTTAAGGAGAAAATAACATTATTTAGGCCATAGAAGCCTTTCAAAATATATTTTTATGCAAATCAGATACTAGGATACAATATTCAAATCCAAATATTGGTTTGTAGCTAATTTTGTTGCTTTATAACCAAAAAATGACATAAGCCACAAAGAAGTGGGATTAGGTAACAACTGCAACATGAAAACCTGATGTCTAAGACTGGGTACTGCTTATTAAGGTTACAAAATCATGGCCTTAATCTTTATACGCAAGTACTTGAACTTTTGAAATACACAGTGGTTCTCAAAGTTTAGTCTTTCCATCAGCAGTTATCACTTGCGAACTTGTAAGAATTACATTCTTGATTCTCATCCCAGACCTAGAGAGTCAAATACTAGGTCTGGGGGCTAGCAGTCTGATTTAACAAGCCCTAAGGATGATTGTTGATGCATGCTAAAGTTTGGGAAATTCCGGAATAGTGCTTCTGGTATAATAAGTTTATACTAAGTTTTGCATCACTAACGAATGCAGTTCCACCTGATCAAGTTTGAAAATGTATGAAGGTTGGAAATGGGACACTAAAATAATGAAACCCAACCTCTATGCTTGGAGATAAGTGCACCCATGACCAAGCCTGTGAATTATAAAGAAGTTGATTTATAGCTGATGTAGTTAAAAGTTATTGCACATTTACTTGATTGTCTACTATGTATGTTTGCAGGATTATTTATAAACTTTGTATGATCTTAAGTTTTTTCAAAACATTTTTTTATAAGTGCAAGGTGAAAATAAAACTTATTTGCCTGATAGCTGATAAATGTAGCATTTCTACTGATTTTAGTGAATTTCAGTCTTTAATCTTAATGATTTTTATAGCAGGCATACAAGCTATCTTGGGGAGGCTGGTTCATTTTTATCCTAAGAGAACTTAAGGGAAAGTGACTAAATTTTACTTTTTAAGGAAAATCTGTGGCTTTGTTTTTTGGTCTTTTTAGGACCGCTCCTGACATATATGGAAGTTCTGAGGTCGAATCAGAGCTGCAAGCTGCTGGCCTACACCACAGCTCACAGCAACACAGGGTCCTTAAGCCACTAGCGAGGCCATCAATCAAACCCATGTCCTCACGGATACTAGTCAGTTCTCTACCACTGAGCCATGACAGGGACTCCTACTGTGGCCTTTTAACAGTAGGCTAATATTCACAGTACTACAGGATGGGTCATTGGCATACCAGTCTCTTCCTTGCTTCTCAGCAGCCTGTTCATTTTTCATGAAGAAAATAATTACCAATATTTAGATAAAGGAATTAGGAGCCAGGTGTTGGGAGTTCCTGCTGTGGATCAGCAGCTAACGAATCTGATTAGGAACCATGAGGTTGTGGGTTCGATCCCTGGCCTCACTCAGTAGGTTAAGGATCCAGCATTCCTGTGAGCTGTGGTGTAGGTTGCAGATGTGGCTTGGATCTGGCATGGCTATGGCTGTGGTGTAGGCCTGCAGCTGCAGCTCTGATTCAACCCTTAGCCTGGGAACTTCATATGTGATGGGTGCAGCCCTATAAAAGACAAAAAAAAAAAAGCTGAGTGTGAAATACTGGGCTTGGAGTTTAGTTCCCGCACTTAAAACATATTACATGAAATCTGGTTAAAAGCACTTTATTGATTACAGTATCAATTCACAGCAACATTATCTCACAGAGCTACTGTACAAGGAATGAAACACTGCAAGAAAAATCCAAGAATACTGTTAAATCATGATACAAATCCATAGTTTGGTTTAAAGCTTTTTTTATAAGAGCTTTAATCTAGTATATGCACCTTTCCCATAGTCAAACTACTGACATTCAGATTCAGTTGGCCACAAGTATTGTAGAAACCCTTCTATGTGAAAAATATTTTAATCAACTTAAAAACCCCACTTGGACATGAATGCCTTTGGATGAGAATATGCAAATACAAGTGTTCAGATGCTTCTTTGAAAAGAGAAAACAGGATAGAGCACCATTGTGTAAGAGACAGAAAAGGCTTGAAGTATCTAAGTATATCATGGAAGTGCTATTAAACAACTGCTGTAAGATTTTGGGGGGGGCACATTTAACACCAATTGAAACATATAACCAGTTTTCATATACTGCATTAACTACAGGATCAATAATTGGATTTAAGAAATAAGACTTAGGAAATTTTATCAACATGCAAACAAATGTGCTAAATACAAAGTGTACCATCAATCTGATAATAAATTACTTTTTAAAGCAATGCTAGCTTAGACATTCAACTACAAACCATTTTAATGAGTACCTACTGTAACCAATACTTTAGTTATAGCACTTGAATTTAAGGCAACTTAAAATGAGTAATGGGAGAAAAACTAGTATATATGAAGTGTACTTCATATTCTACTTAATCTAAAATACCAATTTTATTCACCATGCCACCTTTCTCAAAAGAAAGAGATTTTTAAAACACCCACCAGTAAGACTAACAGCAGATAAGAAACAGTTTAAAAATTTTCTTTCCACAATGGCAAAAGGCAAATTAGAAACGGGATAGGTTACTTTATTTAAAAGGTAAATTAGAAAACTGGACTGTACAGAATCCTTAATTTAAAACTGTTTGTAAGCCTAACTCACATCCTAAGAAATTTAGAAAGCACATCTTTATTACTAAAATAATAGGCCCATTTGGGAGATTGTTTAATCAGTTTCCACTAAGTTTAAGCACATCAATAGGTAAGCCACAAGTATTCAACTGTTACAACTTGAAACGTGAGACATTCAAGCATACATTTCCCCAAACATCTTCATTTTTAAAACGAAGTCTTAATTTATCACTAAGACATCAAAAGTGTTGGAGAATGTTATATAATTTTGGCACAGCATTAGCAACAATCATTTCATTTTGTCATCTGAAGAAGCCAAGAGCTATTTCTCTTTCCATAGGTCAACTTCAAAATTACTTAACATACTCCAGAAGCTAGGAGGCTAGTTTACTATCATCATGCAGTATTAATCAGTTCAGTTGCATCTAAATTAAAGAGATTACCTACTAGGCCCTCTTAGAGTATCTCTTGATAATTATTTCTTCAAATACTATGCCTAAATCTTTCCCTCTCTGAAGATGAAACTCAATATATTGTTGTAACCATGGACTCAAGTATAAAAATTTGAGCTAGAGAAGGACCTTGGATATTCACTCTAAATCTTTAATAGCAAAACTGCCAAAAATAAGGCCTGTCCTTCAAAGTGGAGGCAATGTCCTCACTGATAGTTCAAAGTGCTTTCTTGAGCAGGTCTATGGGATGATTTGCTGAACCATGCGGCATTACTCCACTGTTTTAGGAAATAAAATGTGCCTTTTAAGATATTACTTGCCACATCTTTGTTACTGTTCTTTATGAAGTGATTAAAGAATCTACAGATAAAACTACTGTTTTATGTTTAAATGTTTCTTACAAGTTAAAAAAATTAGGTACCAGAACTGCAATATTGATGATACCAATTCCTTAAAACTACATTTGGCTCTGTTTTTAAGTTTTGAAAAACTGAGATTCAAACTACTCTGGTTCTACACATTATATATACTCTTTTTACTGATTTCAGGAAGTCTTACACACAAAATAAAATAAGACGATCTGATGAATTCCAACCACAAATAAAAACATTTAGTAACTGGAACCCCTATCACTAGAAAACAGGTTTAACTAGTAAGTTAATGTGGTAATGAGGTCACCCTTCAGTCATATGTATAAATAGCCATGATAGTGGTTAGTTTTCAGGTGCCTAGTACATATTTAATTATGGGAATTGCTTTTTTTAATTATGTACAAAAACTTTAATAACACTAAGTCATTTTTATTAACATGCTTAAGACTAAAATCCTTGTAGTCTGTATGCCTCTGACTAAAGTATCTTGATACTAGAACCACTCTCAAAGTAGAGGAGATAGTCTTTATATATATATATATATAAGGCTATTTTGCACATGGCAGAGTGCTTTTTTTTTTTTTTGTCTTTTTAGGTCCGCACCCATGGCATATGGAGGTTCCCCGGCTAGGGGTTGAATTGGAGCTACAGCTGCCAGCCTATGCCACAGCCACAGCAACTCGAGATCCGAGCAGTGTCTGCAACCTACACTACAGTGCTCAGCAATGCCAGATCCTTGACCCAACTGAGAGGGAGGCCAGGGATCGAACCTGCAACCTCATGGTTCCTAGTCGGATTTGTTTCTGCTGAGCCACGACGGAAACTCCCAGAAGTGCTTTCTTGAACAGGATATTGGAATAAATTGCTGAACTACACAGTAACCCTCACTCGTTCCCTATTTCTGGAAATGAATGTATGTTCCTTTGACACATTCTTGCCATACCTTAAAAAGCTGCTCTTTATGAAGTGATATAAATTGTCTACAAACATTAACAGCAAAAGTTCATAGAAATTTTGTATCTGTATATAAATAATACATTCATGCCTGCCATCTACAAGAGTCTGGGTGTTTTGGTCCTATACCTAAATCTTCCCTTTTCCATTTTATCCTTTTTTAGATATCAACTGATCTTAAACAGTTACTGACTTCATTATGGTTGATGCACTTACCTAAAGGTACCTATCTTAATTAGTGACACAGTTTAATAAGTTAAAAAACACAAATTCACTTCTATATCAGAAAAACCCCATGACTTCACCATCAAGCAAGACTAATCTACTGTCAACCAGTTAGATTTGTAGGAGAAAATCCAAGGAAAAGGTATCTTATTTTAAATTCAGCGGGGGGCCTATTCTAGTAACAAAAAATTAATATATCACTGACAAGCAGAGGAATTGCTTATTATTTTCCTCTGACTCCTTTAAGAACTACTTTTAGAATTTCCTTTTGGTTTTCATGTGGGGGTCACTTTGATCTTGGTATTCTTTGAAGCAAAACCACTTAAAAACCAGTATTTTGTGCTGAGAAGAAATATTACAGAAGATCAAAAAACTTAAATGTTTCTTTTTTAAATTTATGAAGGCACAGATAATTTACATCAATTCAGATTTTATGTTAGGTGAGCATAAGCTGATAAAGCAACCTTCTTGCAATTATAACTAATCAGGTCTAGTGATGGGGTAGATTTTACCCCACTTCTTTCAAAAATTTAACACCATCACATTGTGTTTCCTACCTAGATATATATTGATGGAGAACATTGGGAAACATTCTTCACATGCAAAAACAATCTATATGCTCATCAATATTCTGAAATAATGAATGCACTCTGAAAACTGTTTTAGAATATAAAATCAATTGGAAAGCCCAACTTTAGGTAGAGTGGTACCAAAAGTGTCATTTGATTATAACCAGCTTTTTAAAAATAACCGTGTGTGATTATTGCCATCTACCTATTATGAGTTTCTTACGTATGGCTAAAATTTCAGAGTGAGATCTCTCCCCACCTTGAGATTATATCCTCCTCAAAAGACTGAACATGAGTACTTATTTAAATTGTTAAGATGGCCAAGGCTATACCAGAAACTAATAATACAAGGACTCACCTTTGCGGTACACCCAGGCCTGCCAGCATTCTTAAACAGTAGGCAACTAGGATCTCTTCCAGATCAAAGAGAAAGATTGGAATTCAAGGAGACTGTCTTCAAACATTAGTACACACACCTATCTTACCACTTCCATCTATTACTGTGCCTGGTTCCTTCATTACAAAACTCAAAAATGTGACACTTCCTATGTATACAAAATTAGAAATGTAGTTCTTAAAAAATGCAAACATACAATCATACATGATAGGCTGTTATAATGTGTACATTCTGTCCTGCACAAAGAAAATAAGAATCAGACTTGAGTACAAGCAGAAATTTATCAAGGTTAAATTAGCTCAACTGCTCAAACTATAACACCAGTCCTTTTGATCTCAGCAAGCACCTTTACCTTGTCTTTTTCACCTTTTTTCTTTTGTAGTTTACTGAAAGCTGTTTTGTATATAATGTCTCAATAGAAAAATCTTCACCTGCAAATATAAGGTAAATTCTTTTTCACAGCTACAGGCTGTAGTACTGATTTCTCCAGATATCAGTGGAGAACAGAAAATTTGTACACACTATCAATTCCAGATTCTAAGAAAACTGTCCCAAGACCCTGTTGCCACAGCCATGCCATCATCAGTTACACCTAGACAGCTGACACGGTTGTCATGACCAGCAAGAACACCTGAAAAAGAAAAGTTCGGTAAAAATTTAGCAGTGGGCAAGTTTTAGAATTAAACAAGTCATACACAAGATCTAGAATGGTAGTTAAAAACTAACAGATTCCTCTGAGGTGAGAAACTGAGTGCCGGGGATAAGCTGGGTATGTATGTAAAATAAAATTCTTTGTATCACATGAATTTCTGACGTGCATCAAATTGTGTTTCTCATTTTTGAAAAATTATAGTTACACTTTCTTATGTTCAAAAGCATCTGTTCAAAAGCAGTAAGTTCAGATACTCTAAATTTTGTCAATAAGCTGTGCTATTTTCAACAAAAAGATTTTGCCTGCAGCATGTGGAAGTTCCTGATCCAGGAATCAAACCCCAGCTACAATAGCAACAATGCCAGATTCTTAACTGCTAGACCGTCAGAGAATTCCAAAACAAAGTTTTAAGTGAAGTTCAATGAACTTTTACCACCAGAACAATGAAAACATAAAAATGAAGCTGCCTTATGCCATCACTTCCAAAAAATACCACCATAATTTATTTACTTTTTTCCTTTAACCACCAAACACTGGAATGTTTTGGTTATATTTCTGAAACAATCAAACTCACCGAGTTTATTTTGTACACTAAAGTTAAGCTCATTTGATATTCTGGTCACCTCACAGGATAAAATTAAACATTCCCAAATATTTTGGAGGAAAATGAGAAATGCAAATATTTAAAAGAAAAATTAGAACATATCAAATTCTCAATAGGAATTTTTTCTTTAATATATTATTTGTGAGTTTGCATTCTCTCTCTATATATAAAATAAAGCATATCTTTTTCACCCAAAATCAGGAAAAGAAGTCATCTTGTCTAACTCTTAATCTTCTCTGTATGGCAATGGGCAAATTTACCATTATGGGTTGAAATAACAAAAAAAAAATGACCACTGCGGCCATCTAAATATTCCAAGTCATATTAGAAAGGAGAGTGAGTGAATTAGCAATTCATGAGACACAATTCAATTTTAAGGTGAGTATCCAGTTGCGTCAACCTGGAACCAAATAGCTGGTAGGCAAAGCAAAGCTTAAAACTCAAAAATAGGAGTTTCCATTGTGGTGCAGTGGAAACAAATCTGACTTGTATCCATGAGGATGTGGGGGTCCGAACCCTGGCCTCACTCGGTGGGTCCAGGACTTGGTGTTGCTGTGGCTGTGGTGTAGGCTGGCAGCTCTGTGGCTTTGATTCAACCCCTAGCCTGGGAATTTCCATGTGCTGTGAGTGCGGCCCTAAAAAGCCAAAAACAAAACAAAAACCAAAAACAAATTTTTATTTTGTTACAGATCCTAATTGATTCAATCCAGGCAAAATACCTAATGCTTCAAAAAAGTAACTGGCTTTGGACAATAAAATAGCTCCACAAATCTACCTGCAAAATGCTAAACTGTGAACTTTCCTGCAGTCTCTTAAGAGAGGCTGTAGAAAATTGTTCCTGGTAATGGTGGTATTGTCTCTACTCCCTTAGAAACCTCAACAACTATATAGGAGTTTAAAACAGTAAGGACATAAACTCACAAGGACAGAGAGGGTGTGAGAGCAAGCAATGGCAACAAAAACACGGTGAGCTGTATGGTGGTAACTGTGTTAGTGGACCCTACAACGCTGAGTGCAAAGCGAATGGTCTGATAAACCAAGAAGCTGCAAAAGGGTCTGATACTAGTGGAACTAGGCAGGGGCAAAGATGAAGTAACCTAAAACATTAGAACACGTCCAGGAATCAGACTCCCCAGGTCCCTACCTTCACTCAGCAGAGTTACATGATTGACTGTCTTGCACTAGAGCCCAAGACTACAGACTTATTTGCTAGAGAGAGTAAAAGAGTCTCTTAATTGGAGAAAGAAAAAAAAAAAAAAAGAGTTGTGATTGATGTAATGGCTGATAATGGAGAGTAAGGAGAGTTGACTTGCTAATTGTTCTGCACCTCAGCTTTCCTCCTGCAATCAGCCCCCAAACTGTCAGATTACACATTCTAGACAGAGAAGTGAAAAAATCTACCTCTGAGAACACATCTGGCCCAAGGGAAAAACCGCCATAAAACAGGTTCCCCAAGGAAAACAGAGCCAGATATTGTTCAGTGAGGCCTATGGTCAGAACACCCCAACCATGTGTAGATGGTGCTCAAGCAGTTTCAGTGCCTCACATTTTTTTCGCTTTTGGCCACCCTCACAGCACACCAGGCCAGGGATCAAATCTGAGCTAGAGCTGAGACCTATAGCCGAAGATGCAGCAACGCTGGACCCGTTAACCCACTGAGCCAGGCTGGGATCTGACCGGCTGCGTCAGAGATGAACCAGATCATTAACCCACTGGGCCACGGCATCTAGTACCTCACTCTTGAGTATAAATAAGAAACTAAGAATCACCAGAATTTTAAGAAAATATTCTAGACAGGAGACTGAAAAAAATAAGAAGGGAGGGAAAAGGCAACTTGGAAAACAAAGGATTATGCTTAAAGAAGAAACTTCAAAAAGGGCTCAGAGTACAACTATAAATACAATAAAATTCATTGAAAAAAAATGACCTCAGAGAAACAAAAGGCTTTTATTCACAGAAGAAAGAATGAGGGCCTTAAAAAAAAAAGTGAAAAAAGGAGTTCCTGTCGTGGTGCAGTGGAAATGAATCAGACAAGGAACAATGAGGTTGCGGGTTCAATCCCTGGCCTCTCTCAGCGGGTCAAGAATCTGGTGTTGCCGTGAGTTGTGTAGGTGGCAGACACGGCTCAGATCCTGGCATTGCTGTAGCTGTGGTGTAGGCCAGTGGCTACAGCTCCGATTAGAACCCTAACCTGGGAACCTCCATATGGCACAGATGCGACCCTAAAAAGACAAAAAAGATAAAGCTATGGAAGTAAATTCTTAAAAGGAGTTATCTTTGGGAGCAGAAAATATGAGCTGGGCAGAGGATTACTTGTTTTGGTAAAAAGCCATGGAGACTTACTTAATTCCTTGGCTATAATTTTGATTCTAAAAAAAGTTTTTAAATACCCCTTTTTTTTTTGGCTGCACCTGCAGCATGCAGAGGTTCCTAGGTCAGGGACTGAATCTGCACCACAGCAGTAACAACACCAGATCCTTAACCTGCTAGGCCACCAGGGAACTCCTCATAATATGCTATTAATGACAATCCCAATATGACTTGATGCTAAAACTTTGGAATCTGTAGGGGAGAATTCAGAGTACAGGGCTAAGGGAAGACAGCAGTTCTGTTTACTGTTGCAGATAAGATCTGCGCCAAAAAGATCCACAGCAATTACAGTATTTCCTATCAGGTTATAAGAAAATTATAATTTGGAAAAGACCACCACACTAAATCATATTCACTTATTTTTATGTCGAACCTTACCAAACAAGAAAATACAGACTCAGATATTACTCTTGAGAAGACAGAAATGTAAGTACAATTATAGGCTGTACTGCATTCAAAAGGGCAACAATGACCATGAAGGGAACTGCCAGGTTGCCAGTCCCCACAGCCCCAGGGTGTCCAGGAGGTCTCGCAAACAAACAGTAGTATCCTTTTCATGTTTCCTGACAAAATCAAAACCTAATGTGGACTTATTTACTAACCTGCACGATCTCCTTTTAGCGTGTCCCATACATTACAATTGAAGTCATCATACCCAGCTAACAGCAGACGCCCGCTTTTTGAGAAGGCTACAGAAGTGATCCCACAGATGATATTGTCATGGGAATACAGTAATAACTCCTGGTCTGCACGAAGGTCAAAAAGACGGCAAGTGGCATCATCGGAGCCAGTGGCAAAGGCATATCCGTTTGGGAAAAACTAGAAAGAAAAGCAACATTTATTCCATAGAAGTACACAAAAATTATGTAAGGCAGTCATAAGAGACTCTGGGCTAAAACTGACCTAGATTCAAATTCTAACTTGGCTTCTTACCAGGTGAGTAATGTTAGGCACTAAAGATTTTTAATCACTTGAGCCTTAAATTTCAGACTTAGAATGTTGGATAGGACTGAATGAAATACAGGCAAAGTACCCACAACCCATCATTCAGCATAAACCAAGTATTCAATAAGTCCCGGCTCTGGTCCTCCATATGTCTTTCTAAAATATTTATTTACGTATGTATTATGTATGTATGTATGGAATCCAATCAGAGCTGTAGCTGCCGGCCTTCGCGCCTTCGCCACAGCCACAGCAATGCCAGATCCAAGCCGCGTCTGCGACCTTACACCACAGCTCACGGCAACGCCAGATCGTTAACCCACTGAGCAAGGCCAGGGATCAAACCTGCGTCCTCATGGATGCCAATCAGATTCGTTTCCACTGAACCACAACGGGAACTCCTGTCTTACTAAAACATTTAAATTAAATATTACTACTTGGGAGTTCCCGTTGTGGCTCAGCCTCTACAGCTCCTACCCCTAGCCTAGGTACCTCCATATGCCACGCGTGCAGCCCTCAAAAAGACAAAAGACAAAATAAATAAATAAATAAATAAATAAGAATAAAAAACTCATCTTTAAAAAAAAAATCCACACACAAAATTCAAACTAATTGTCAGGCTACAAGATCAATATACCAAAAAAAATTTTTATTTTTTTGTCTATTGTCTTTTTAGGTCCACACCCAAGGCTAGGGGTTGAATAGGAGCTGTAGCTGCCAGCCTACACCACAGCCACAGCAACGCCAGATCTGAGCCACATCTGTGACCTACACCACAGCTCATGGCAATGCTGGATCCTTAACCCAATGAACACGGCCAGGGATCAAGGGGTGTCCTTATGGATACTAGTCGGGTTCATTAAGCACTGAGCCACAAGGGGAACTCCAAGAAATTTTAAATAGGAGTTCCTATTGTGGCTGAGTGGTAATGAACCTGACTAGTATCCCGAAGGACTCGGGCTCGATCCCTGGCCTCGCTCAGTGGGTTAAGGTTCGGGCACTTCTGTGAGCTGTGGTGTAGGTCGCAGATGTGGCTCAGATCTGGCATTGCTGTGGCTGTGGTATAGGCTGGTAGCTATATCTCCGATTAGACCCCTAGTCTGGGAACCTCCATATGCCACAGGTTTGGACCTAAAAAAAGACCAAAAAAAATTTTTTTAATATATAAAGCAATTTTTAATTTTTAGGTAGTCAAACTTGCTTACTGTTCCCTTTAAGACTTCTTTTATTGTTTTAATGAATAAAGTCCTTCCCCTTGAATCTATTAACTGATGTTTATAATATCTTCTGGCTTCTTTTTTACTAATTTCATTTTCACATCTTAATTTTTATCTATTTGCAAGTTATTTTATAACTTTTTAGGGCAGCACTTGAGGCATATGGAAGCTCCCAGGCTAGGGGTCAAATCGGACCTATAGCTGTCAGCCAGAGCAATGAGAGATCCAAGCCGTGTCTGCGACCTACACCACAGCTCATGGCACTGAGCAAAGCCAGGGATGGAACTCGCATCCTCGTTTCTGTTAATTAGTTATTTTTCTACCAACTTGCTACTACATGTTACAATTCACTAAACTCATTTACACAAAAATTTTAGCTTGAGTTTTGTCTGTCCTTCCTCGTATAGGTATCACATTCTTTTTTAAAAAATCGTTGTAGGAGTTCTCGTCGTGGCTCAGCAGAAATGAATCCGACTAGGAACCATGAGCTTGTGGGTTCGATCCCTGGCGTTGCTCAGTGGGTTAAGGATCCGGCATTGCCATGAGCTGTGGTGTAGGTCACAGATGAGGCTTGGATCTGACGTTGCTGTGGCTCTGGCATAGGCCGGCAGCTACAGCTCCGATTAGACCCCTAGCCTGGGAACCTCCATATGCTGCAGGTGAGGCCTAGAAAAGACAAAGACAAAAAAAAAGAAAGAAAAATTCATTGAGTAATTAAAAAAACCTGTTATTCTATTTCAAATGTCTGTTCTTTCCCCCCCCCCCCACTTGTTTCATGTATATTAGATTAAGTCTTTTTTCTTCATATTCCTCTGCCTCATCGGAAAAAAAAAATCTACTTGGATTTTGATTAAAATCTGTATTAAACCTAAAAATTAGTTTGAAGGCTAAATAGCTGGTTTACAATATCCAATATTCTCATTCAGTAACATGGAATTTTAAAAAATGTTTACTTGTAAAGCTTTATGATTGTATTCATAAAGATTCTGCATATCCTTGCTCATTTTTTTTTTTTTTTTGGCTGTGCCTGTGGCATGCAGAAGTCCCCAGGCTAGGTATCAAAACCACACCACATCGGATTCTTAACCCACTGAGTCACCAGGGAACTCATCTTTTGCTAATTTTATTCCCCATCTATTTTATCATTTTTGTTGCTTTTCTCAATAGCATTTTCTTCCATTTTATACCTGGTTATTATTGGTATAGGAAAGTTGGTGATTCTTTTTATGATTTTTATTTTTATCATTACACCTGGTTTACAGTGTTCTATCAATTTTCTACTGTACAGCATGGTGACCCAGTTACACATACATGTATAGATTCTTTTTTCTCACATTACCATGCTCCAGTGATTTTTAAATAGTTTTTGTAATCCAGAAAATACAGTGAACTCTTTCTTGGAGTAGTCAGAAAGCTAAACATATCTATAAATAATATTTTTTTCTTTTTAATGCATCTCTTATTTCAGTTTTGGGTCCAACTGCACTGACTGGATGTTTCAGGGCAATTTCAATAATAGTGATGGTATTATTGTTTTGTTATTTAATATAATGAAAAGGCCTCTAGTGTGTTTAACTATTAAGAAGTCTCATATTCAGGATGACAGTGGAGGAGGGCAGTGATAATTGGTAACAGGTTCTTAGAACTGCAAGTACTTTTACTTTAATGCTTTAGGGTGGACAAAGCCTGGTCCCAGCTGAGATAGTTTCTCCACATCAAATACCAGGAAATGCTTTCCTTCTTTTCAAATTCCCAAAAGGCACAAGGAGCCTCTAGCCATAATTTCTTTGATCTATCAAGCATCCCATCATTAGGCATCCCAGGCTACACTGAAGTTACAAGCCCTCAGTAATAAGAGGCTTCACCAAACCCTCACTGCCTACTTGTAGGCTGGCAGTTTTGACCACTTCCTTCCACTCTAACTTCCAGTAAGATAATATTCACTTTGCAGGAAGCCAGCGCTATTATTTGCACACATTTTATCACCATGTATGGATTAAAGCCGTTCTCTACTATAGGCCAGAAGAGAGTGGCCTACAGTGCAGTACAGGACACCAAGGGCAAAACACCCAGTTTAGAATATCAGAGTGTGTGGGGCACAGTATGCGAATACTCTGTTCAAGAGACAGGACGACCATACATCCTGTTTTGCCCAGAACAGTTACCAATTATGCCTTTTCCCCTGGCAAAATTATTAACATCACTCTTTCACATTCAAAAGTTTCCTGGTTTGTATGGCATAATATAGTATTATATGCTCACTTTACTAATATAATGAACTAGTTTTAATTGCCTGGGAGGTTAAGATGGCCCTCAGAACTGGAAGAAATATATATTTAGAATGTGTCTGATGTATTTAATATATATTGAAAGAAAAATGGGGTGTGTGCGTGTGTGTGTAATGTTGGCTGTTTTAAGTGGGCTTAATTTTTTTTTTTTTTTTTTTTTGCTTTTTAGGTAAGTACCCACAGCATATGGAGGTTCCCAGGCTAGAGGTACAATCGGAGCTAGAGCTTCCGGCCTACGCCACAGCCACAGCCACGCAGGATCTGAGCCTTGTCTGCGACCTTCACCACAGCTCACGGCAACGCCAGATCCTTAACCTGATAAGCAAGGCCAGGTATCGAACCCTCAACCTCATGGTTCCTAGTTGGATTCATTTCTGCTGAACCATGACGGGAACTCCTAAGTGGGCTTTTTTTAAATGATAGAGAAGAGCTATCTAATTCTGATTTTATCATATATATATATATTTTTTTTTTAAAAGAAATGAGTATTTGCTTTCTGTCAGATGCCTTTTTTGCCTGAGGCATGCAGAAGTTCCCTGGCCAGGGACCGAACCTACACAACAGCAGCAACGCAAACCCAAATCACAGCAGTAACAATACCGAATCCTTAACCAGTAGAGTACCAGCAAACTCCCTCAGATGCCTTTTCAGTATCCGAAATATTGACAACCTGATGTGGTATATTTAGTTAATAGATTTCCTAGTATTAAATCATTTTCGCACTCCTAGAACAAATTTTTACTTGATAATAACACGTTTTTACTTTGACACATTGTTGGATTTGCTATAACTTTTCCTAAAATTCTTTTTTTTTGTCTTTTTTTGCTATTTCTTGGGCCGCTTCCATGGCATATGGAGGTTCCCAGGCTAGGGGTTGAATCGGAGCTGCAGCCACTGGCCTACACCAGAGCCACAGCAACTCTGGATCTGAGCTGCATCTGCAACCTACACCACAGCTCATGGCAACGCCGAATTGTTAACCCACTGAGCAAGGGCAGGGACCGAACCCACAACCTCATGGTTCGTAGTCGGATTCATTAACCACTGTGCCACGACGGGAACTCCCTAAATTCTTTTAACTAGTTTTAAGGGATATACTTTTTTGTGTTTTGGTATAAGGATTATGCTAATTTGCTTGAAATAATAAACTGGGGAACTTCTAGTTTTTTTTCTGTGTTCAGGAACAGTTTCAATAGCATCAAAATATTCTGTTCCTTCAAAGTTTGAAAATGTGGGCCTGGAAATATTTCTGAGGCTATATATTTTTTCTTTTTAGGGCTGCAACCCCAGCATATGGAGGTTCCCAGCCTAGGGGCTGAATTGGAGCTATAGCTGCCGGCCTATACCACAGCCATAGCAACACCAGATCTGAGCAGTGTCTGTGACCTACACCACAGGTCACGGCTGGATAGTTAACCCACTGAGCAAGACCAGGGATTGAACCTGAATCCTCTTGGATACTAATCAGATTTGTTTAGTGGTGACAGACACTCCCCTTCTTTTGTTTTTTTTTAAAAGGCCGCACCCTAGGCATATGGAAGTCCCCAGGCCAGGGACTATATCTGAGCTACAGCTTCAGCAACACCAGATCCTTTAACCCACAGTGCTAGGCTAGGAATTAAACCTGCACCTCCACAATGACCCAAGCCGCTGCAGTCAGATTCTTAACCCACTGTGCCTCAAGGGGAACTCCTAACCTTTATTATTCTTAATTTTGTAGATCTGGGAGTTCCTGTCATGGCTCAGTGGTTAACGAATCTGACTAGTATCCAAGAGGATGCAAGTGTGATCCTTGACCTTGCCCAGTGGGTTAAGGATCTGGCGTTGCCGTGAGCTGTGGTGTAGGTCACAGACAGGGCTCGTATCCTGCATTGCTGTGGCTGTGGCGCAGGCCAGCAAACAGCGACAATGCTGATTCAACTCCTAGTTAGAATCTCCATATGCCGTGAGTGTGGCCCTAAAAAGCAAAAAAAAAAAAAAAAATTGCAGATGTGTAATTTTAATCATTTTTTTTCTTAAGTTTTTCAACAATTTGGGAAACCAGGTCTTAGAGTATTTGAATTTTTCTAACAGTTTTCTTTTATAAAAATTTCCAGGTATTTATTCAACACACAAATATTTACTGAGCACCTGCTGTGTATCATATTGCTCTACACATTAGTGATATTAAATGAACAAAAATGACAAAATCTCTATCTCCACAGAGCTTATATTCCTGTGAAGCAGAAATAAACATGAAAAATAAATTATAAGTATGGTAGATAACAAACAAAATCAGGAAAAAGTGAAGGGTAGTTGAGGTGAAATCCTCAGATGTCCAGGAAAGGCTTTACAGAGAAGCAAATATTTACTAAAGACCCAGAGGAGGCCAAGCACTGAGCCTGGACACTATTTACTGGATGGAGAGCAGCTGAGAGAAAGGGAGAAGTGGGTGTGGTGCTCCTGAGGTAGGAACATGCAGGGCTGGCAAGGAGGCCAATGTCAGTGGCTCTGGCAGAAGAGAAAAGGGGTGACCCAGGGGAGAGGGAGGTAGGATGAGCAACCAGGAGCTCACAGGTCCACGTCCCTTTGAGGCTTGGATGAACCCTTTAAGACAGCTGTTTTTCAGATTTCAGAATTTTTCAGTATTTAGAAAGGTACTATGCTGTGTATTACGTAAACTCCATGGGGCCTGGGAGAGCACGCTGAAATCCAACACAAGAGTATTCCTTCAGTGCAACAGTCATAGGAAGTAGGATGAAGACTATAAACAGCCAGTCAGTCTGAGCTTCTGCCACAGAGCAAGGCTAACTCAGGGGAGAAAACATGTCTCAGACCTTTTTGGATTTCAGGACTGCCACTAAAGGATTACGGACAGACTTCCAGAAGGGGCAGAGGGCTGGATCCTGGGTGACCTTGCTGGTTCTAGAAAAGGCTTCAGAAAGAGAGAAGGGATTAAAATGGCACAATAGAAGGACCGAGCTCACCTTCTCTCATAAAAGAAAAAAAAAACTACAACCAACTGTTGAACAACCTTCAACGAAGTAGACTGCAAACTATCAATAAATATATCCTACTCCAGAAGACAAAGAGGAAATCACATCAAGACAGCAGGAGCTGCAATTACGTGACATAAGCAGCCCCATACCCACCAGGTGGGCTGCCCACAGACTGGAAAGTAACTGTATCGCAGAAGCTCACCCACAGAAGTGACAGTTCTGAGCCCCGTGTCAGGTTCCCATACCTGGGGATCTGGCATTGGCAGGGGGAGCCCCCAGAGCATTTGGTGTTGAGGGCCAGCGGGGCTCGTGCTGGGGGAAACGCAGACTCCACTCTTGAAAGGCACTCACAGGCTTTCATGTGAACTAGGTCCCAGGGCAAAGCAGAGACTCCATGGGAATCTGGGTCAGACCTGCCTATAGTTCTTGGGGGATCTCCTGGGAAAACAAGGGGTGACTGTGGCTCATTGTGGGTGATGGACGCTGGAGGCAAAGGTCTTAGGAGTAATCATCAGTGTGTGCTCCTCTAGAGGTGGCCATTTTGGAAAAATCTGGCCCCACCCATAAGCCGTGAGAAGCCTCAGGCCAAACCACAAACTGGGTGGGAAGGCAGCCCCACCCACCGGCAGACAGGAAGCCTAAAGACCCCCCCACCCCAGGCACTTAACTACCTCTAATCTCATCAGAGACAAAGCCCCACTCATCAGAGGGATAAAAATCAGTTCTGCCTTCCAGTGGGCAGGCACCAGTCCCTCCCATCAGGAAGCCTGCAGCAATGCCCCCCCACCATCAATTTCAACCACAAGGGGGGCAGACATCAGAAGCAACACAGGCCTCAACACTACTATTGTCTGCAAAAAGGAGACCACACCAAAAATCTATACGAAATGAAAAGGCAGAGAACTATGACTCAGATAAGGGAACAAGAAAGGAAATAGAAAAACAGCTAAGTGATCTGGAGATTACCAACCTCCACGAAAAAGACTTTAGAATGATGATAGGAAAGATGACTCAATATCTTGGAAATAAACTGGAGATAAAGACTGATAAATTACAAGAAACACTGAGCAAAGAAATAGAAGTTTTAAGAATTAGCAAGCAGAGATGTAAAATACAGCAACTGAAATAGAAGAGGCTTCAGTGTCATGTCATCACACTACATTTTGGCTTTTCTATTGACCATCTCCTTCCTCTCACTCTCCTGAAGTGTGTATTTTTCCTGATATCCTAAGCTATGAGTTTCATTCACTTATTATGTCTTTAATGGGTTTTTTTGTTTGTTTTGTCTTTTTGCCTTTTCTAGAGCTGCTCCCGCGGCATATGGAGGTTCCCAGTGTAGGGGTCTCATCGGAGCTGTAGCTGCCAGCCCATAACACAAGCCACAGCAACGCGGGATCTGAGCTGTGTCTGTGACCTACACCACAGCTCATGGCAACACCGGATCCCCAGCCCAATGAGCAAGGCCAGGGATTGAACCCACAACCTCATGGTTCCTAGTAGGATTCGTTAACCACTGTGCCACGATGGGAACTCCTTTAATGGGTTTTAAAAAATGTTTAAGGTATCTGTATGATGCAGAGTGCAGTAGTGCAGAGTGCAGTATGTTTCATCAACACGAAATGATGTTCTTCAAAATCTACAGATTGTACCTCTTATTAATATAAAACTTCTCTCATCTTCCCAACTTCCTTCCTTCCTTCGCATTTTAGGGCTGCACCCTTGGCGTATGGAGGTTCCCAGACTAGGAGCTGAATCAGAGCTTTGGCTGCTGGTCACAGTCACAGCCACAGTAGTGCAGCATCTGAGCCACATCTGTGACCTACAGCACAGCTCACAGCAATGACAGATCTCTGACCCACTGAGAGAGGCCATGGATGGAAACTACACCCTCATGGACACTAGTTGGATTCTTTTCTGCTGAACCAGAAAGGGAACTCCAAAACTCCTCTCATCTTATAGTTTTTCATTCAATTTTACTTTGTCTGGTGGAAATAAAGTAATATTACTAGAGATTCCCTTTAGTTTATGCTTTGCCCACCATAAACTTTTAGTCTTCCTGGGTCATTTTGTTTCAAGTGTGTTTCTTGTAAACAACAGATAGTTTGATTTATTCTGTATCTTTTAGAAGTGGCCAACAATTACATGTATTGCCTTAACTGATTATATTTTGTTTTTAGCTCCTGTCCTATATACTTACTATAGTAATTCTCTTTGAAAAACACAGCCTTGGAGTTCCCATTGTGGCTCAGTGCTTAACAAAACCGAATAGGAACCATGAGGTTGTGAGTTCGATCCCTGGCCTTGCTCAGGAGGTTAAGGATCCAGTGTTGCCATGAGCTATGCTGTAGGTAGCAGACGCAGCTTGGATCCTGCATGGCTGTGGCTGTGGCTGTGGCTGTGGTGTAGGCCTGCGGCTACAGCTCCGATTTGACCACTAGCCTGGGAACCTTCATATGCCTCGGGTGTGGCCCTAGAAAAGACAAAAAGGCAAAAAAAAAAAAGATAAAAGAAAAAACCCCCCAAACCAAAAATACAACCTCTAATACTTAAAATTCCTGGGTCACAGTATTTCTCCCTTAACACTCAGGAGGTATTGTTCAGAAGCCTCCCAGCGCTATTATGGAAAAGTATGAGAATGGCCTGTTTTTTTATCTTTTGTATCTACTTTCTCATCTTGAATACTTTTAGAATTTTTTTGTCCATATTCTTTGATACTCTAAATTCAAGAAAGTATGTCTGTGTTGGCCTTTTAAAATTACTTTTTGGTAACTGGAAATTCTTTAAACCTCCAAATTGGTTTTTTCCTTCAGCTAAGATATTTTTATTTTTTTAATTTTTTGGCCAACCTCAGGGAAACAGAATTCCCAGGCCAGAGATCAGATCCCAGTTGTAACCTAAGCGGCAGCTATAAGCAACAATGGATACCCAACCCACTATGCCAGGCCAGGGATTGAGCCCGAGTCCTGTTGCACCACAGGGGGAATGCCAAGATAATTTTATTTTTAAAAATTACTTATTGGCTATGCTTTCACTTTTAGCCAAAATGGAGTAACAGTGATCATATTTACCCTCAGGCTAAAAAAGCTAAAAATAAAATGGACAAAATAGGTGATAAATGGTTCTAACGGAGTTCCTGCTGGGGTGCAGCTGGTTAAGGATCTGGCCTTGTCTCTGTGGTGGCTTGGGTCACTGCTCTGGCACATGTTCAATTCCTGGCCCAGGCCAGTGGGTTAAGGATCCAGCATTGCTGCAACTGTGGTATAGGTCAAAGCTGTGGCTTGGATTCCATCCCTAACCCAGGAACTTCCATATGCCACAGGTTCAGTCAAAAAAGAAAAAAAGAAAGACACTGGTATCAGTCAACCAGGAGAATGGTCCCTGAAAAACAAGAAACAAATGAGGTAAGCCCTACAATTGCACATCTCACTGCCTGGAGAAAGTCTACAGGTCATGGTTCAGGGAGAGGTAGCCAGAGAAGCCCACTGACTCTCCAAGCTGAGGAGACAGAGCTGGAAAACTGGAGAGTCCAAGACAGCTATAGTTCACAGGCAGAGACCAGAGAGGCCAACGCTTGACAGAGAAAGCTTGGGAGATATGATGAGGGATCCTCAAGTATTCAAATGAGAATTGATCAGTGAGGAAACCACTCAAGATTGTAGGAAACATGTGATGCTCACACAGGGTTGTGCATAATGCCTGTTCCCACCAGCAATAGGTTCCCACTAGCAAAAATATTTTAACTCTTTGGGAAGAGAGACCATAAGGGTTCTACCTCACCATGAGGCAAACATAAGCATACACTGAGTGCTGCTGGTCTCACCTAACAAAACCTAAATGCCAGACCTGAAAGGATCAAATTGTTTCCAATTTTAACTATGTCCTAGAACAAACCTAAATAACATTTTTTTTTTCCTTTTTCGGCCATGCCCACAGCATGTGGAAGTTCCCAGGCCAGGGATCAAATTGAGCCACGGCAGTGACTAGGCTTAACTCCTTAACTGCTAGGCTACCAGGGAACTCCAAAACCTAAATAACATTTATATGAATATAAAATTAGCAGCACCCAATCCAGTAAGGAAAATTCACAATATCTGGGATCAAATGAAAATCAAACAAGCAAAAAAGAAAATGTGTGACCCATAATCAGGAGAAAAATCAATTAGTTGAAAGAAATCCAGGAAATGTTACAGAAGATGGAGAATCGGTAGTCAAGAACAATAGAATGTCCGAAGTTGAAAGTACATTGTATAGGTTTAATGGAAGATTAGATACTGCAGAAGAGAAGAACTTGAAGACACAGCAATAGAAACTATCCAAAAATGAAATAGTGAGAAAAAAGACTGAAAAATAAAATTAACCAAACATACAGTGGGAACACTGTAGGTGGCTTAACATATGTATATTTGGAGTCCCCAAAGGAGAGAAGACAAAACACAGACACACAAAAGCTGAAGGATTTTATCTTTAGCAGACATGCACCACAAAAAATGTTAAAGGAAGCCGCTTAAACAGAAGGAAGATAGATAGAAATCTGAATATATACACAAAAATGAAGATCCCAGAAAATGGTAGCTGCATAAGTAAATATAAAGACCTTTTCTATAATTTAAATTTCTCTAAAGATAATCAACTGTTTAAAGCAAAAATATCATCAATGTATTTGGGGTTTCAATATATATAAAACAAAACGTGGAGTTCCCGTCGTGGCGCAGTGGTTAACGAATCCGACTAGGAACCAAGAGGTTGCGGGTTCGGTCCCTGCCCTTGCTCAGTGGGTTAACGATCCGGCGTTGCCGTGAACTGTGGTGTAGGTTGCAGACGCGGCTCAGATCCCGCCTTGCTGTGGCTCTGGCGTAGGCTGGTGGCTACAGCTCCGATTGGACCCCTAGCCTGGGAACCTCCATATGCCGCGGGAGCGGCCCAAGAAATAGCAACAACAACAACAACAAAAAAAGACAAAAGACAAAAATAAATAAATAAATAAATAAATAAATAAAACGTGTGACAACAGTAGCACAAAGGCTGGGAAGGGAGAAATAGAAGTATAATGTAGAAAAATTCTTATCTATATGCAATGGAGTGTAACATTACTTGAAAGGAGACTGCCATAAGATAAAGATATATATAACAAACCCTACAACAACCACAAAAAAAAAAAAAAATTAAGGCTAATAGGCCAAGTAAGGAAATAAAAAGAATTCAAAATTAAAAAAAAAAAACTCAAAAAAAGCAGTAAAAAAAAAGAATAAACAAAAGTAAATAAAAACCAAATAGCAAGACAGATTTAAACTTAATGATGTCAAAAAAGTAATCGCATATGTAAACAATTAAAAAGAGAAATCAAACTATAAACAAGCAACTGCTGCCTATAAGAAAATCACTTTGGAGTTCCCGTTGTGGTGCAGTGGTTAACGAATCCGACTAGGAACCATGAGGTTGCGGGTTCAGTCCCTGCCCTTGCTTAGTGGGTTAAGGATCCAGCGTTGCCGTGAGCTGTGGTGTAGGTCGAAGATGTGGCTCGGATCCTGTGTTGCTGTGGCTCTGGCATAGACTGGTGGCTAAAGCTCCAATTGGACCCCTAGCCTGGGAACCTCCATATGCCGCAGGAGCAGCCCTAGAAAAAGCAGAGACAAAAAAAAAAAAGAAAAGAAAAGAAAATCACTTTGAATATAAAGACACAAGTAAGTTAAAAGTAAGGAAAAATGATATGCCCATGCTAACACTGATCAAAAGAAAGTTGAGGAGTTTCCACTGTGGCACAGTGGGTTAAGAAGCTCAGGTCACTGCAGAGGCATGTGATGTTTGATCCCCAGCCTGGTGCAGTGGGTTAAAGAATCAGGGGTTGCTATAACTGTGGCTCAGATTCAATCCCTGGCCTGGAACTTCCATATGCTGCAAGCACAGACAAAACAAAGAAGAAGAAAGAAAGAAAGAGAGAGAGAGGGAGGGAGGGAGGGAGAGAGAGAGGGACAAAGGAAGGAAGGAAGGAAGGAAAGAAGGAAGGAAGCAAGCAACCAAGCAAGCTTGGGTAGATAAATATTTCAAAGCAAATAACATTACCAGAAATAAAGAGGAACACTTCATAAAGCTAAAGGAATCTTTAGGACATCAAGACCAAGAGGACATAAAATCCTAAAGGTTTATGACTTGAAATACATGATGCAAAAACTAAGACTTCGAGGAAAAACATGGGCAAATACACAATCAGAAATTTCAACACCCTTCTCTCAGTAATGAATAGAAAGGACAAGAATCATCTAGGATCCAGAAAACCTGATCAACCAACTTGACTTAATTAACTATCAACCGTCAACCAACTTGACCTAATTAGCATCTACAGAACTCTTCACTCAGTAACCGCAGAATACAGATTATTTTCAATTACAAATGGAACACTGACCAAAGTAAACCATATTCTTGACTGCAAAACAAGTCAAAAGAAATTTAGAAAGGTTCAAATCGTAAAAATCATACAAAGTATATTCTCTGACCATAAGGGAATTTAATTAAAAATTAACAAAAATAAAGACTTCTAGATAATCTCCAAATATCTAGATACAAGATACTTTTAAATAATTCATGGGTCAGAGAGAGCAAAAGGAAAATTATAAAGAATTCTGAACTAGGAGTTCTAGTCATAGCTCAGAAGAAATGAATGTGACTAGCATCCATAAGGACACAGGTTTGATCCCTGGCCTTGCTCAGTGGGTTGAGGATCTGGCACTGCTATGAGCTGTGGTATAGGTCACAGACAAGGCTTGTTCTGGTGGCTGTGGCACAGGCGAGTGGCTACAGCTCCAATTTGACCCCTAGCCTGGGAACCTCCATATGCCTCGGGTGTGGCCCTAAAAAGACAAAAAATAAAAATAAAAACAATGCATCAAAATTTATGGAAGGTAGCAAAAAGTAATGCTTAGAAAAAATTTGTGACTTTAAGCTCTAAGGTAAGAGAAAAAATTTCAAGTCAATGGTGTCAGCTTCTACCTTAAGAAACAAGAAACAAGAAAACAAACGAAACCCATTTAAGTGCCAGAAAAGAAATAATAAAGAACAGAGTGAAAAAAAATCAATGAAATAGAAAATCATTAAAGCCAAAAGACAGAGGTGTTCCCATCGTGGCTCAGTGGTTAACGAATCTGACTAGGAACCATGAGATTGCCGGTTAGATCCCTGGCCTTGCTCAGTGGGTTATCGATCCAGCGTTGCCGTGAGCTGTGGTGTAGGTTGCAGACGAGGCTCAGATCCCACGTTGCTGTGGCTCTGGTGTAGGCCAGCGGCTTCAGCTCCGATCGGACTCCTAGTCTGGGAACCTCCATATGTCGCAGGTGCGGCCCCAGAAAAGACAAAAAAACAAAAAAACAACCTGATATACTTTTAACCAAATGTATTAGTTTGCTAGGGCTGCTGTAACTAAGTACCACACATTGGGTGGCTTAAACAACATGAATGAACTGCCTCATGATCTTGGAGGGTAGAAGCCTGAAATTACAGTATCTGAGGGCTGGGAGGGAAGGGACATTTACACCACTCTCCTTGTTTACCGATGGCCATCTTCCTGTGTCTCTTCACACTAACCCTCTATATTTTCCCTTTTTCTAAGGACACCAGTCATATTTGATTAAGGGCCCCCGATCCAGTCTGACTCAACTAATCACATCTGCAATAACCCTATTCTTGAACAAGGTCACATGCTGAGGTACTGGGGTTTAGGACTTCAACATGTAAAAGTTCAAGATATTCAATGCATAACACCAGAATAATCATAGAAAAACTAAGACAAATTACCAATATCACATGAATGAAATATCTTACAGATTCTCTAGCTATCAAAATAGGGGAATATTATGAACTAATTTAAGCCAAAAATATATATATATATTTTTTGGGGCTTTTTAGGGACACCCCTGTGGCATATGGAAATTTTGAGGCTAGGGGTCAAATTGGAGCTGCAGCTGCCAGCCTACACCATAGCCACACCACCACCAGATCCAAGCCACATCTCTGACCTATACCATAGTTCATGGCAATGCTGGATCCCTGACCCACTGAGCGAGGCCAGGGATCAAACCTGCATCCTCAGAGATACTAGTCAGATTCACTTCCACTGTGCCACAACAGGAACTCTCTAAGCCAATAAATTTGATAACACAGATGACATAGATAACTTTCTCCCCTTCTTTTTTTTTTGGCTGTGCCCAAGGCATACAAAAGTTCCAGGCTCAGGGACTGAACCCGAGCCACACTGATGACCCAAGCCCAGCAGTGACAATGCTGGATCCTTAGCCTGCTGAGCCATCAGGCAACTGAAGTAAATAAATCTTTTTTGTTGTTGTTGTCTTTTTAGGCCCCCACTCATGGCATACGTAGATTCCCAGGCTAGCGGTCGAATCGGAGCTGTTAACTGCTGGCCTATACCACAGCTACAGCAACGTGGGAATCAAGCCGTGTCTGTGACCTGCACCACAGCTCACAGCAACGCTGGATCCTTTTTTTTTTTTTTTTTTTTGCCTTTTCTAGGGCCGCTTCCTGTGGCATATGGAGGTTCCCAGGCTAGGGGTCTAATTGGAGCTGTAGCCACCGGCCTACACCAGAGCCACAGCAATGTGGGATCCCAGCTGACTCTTCAACCTACACCACAGCTCACGACAACACCGGATCCTTAACCCACTGAGCAAGGCCAGGGGTCAAACCTGCATCCTCATGGATGCTAGTCAGATTCATATCTGCTGAGCCATGATGGGAACTCCTAGATAAATTTCTTGAAAGACACACTCTATCAAAGCTTACTAAAGAAAAAGTGGAGGAGTTCCTGCTGTGGTGCAGCGGAAATGAATCCAACTAGGAACCATGAGGGTTGGATCCCTGGCATTGCTCAGTGGGTTAAGGATCCGGTGTTGCCCTGAGCTATGGTGGAGGTTGTAGATGCGGCTCGGATCTGATGTTGCTGTGGCTGTAGTATAGGCCAGCAGCTGCAGCTCCAATTAGCCTAGCCTAGGAACCTCCATATGCCTCGGGTGTGGCCCTAAAAAGCAAAAAAATAAATAAATAAATAAATAAATAAATAAATAAAGAAGAAATGGATAGCCTAAGTAGGCCTATCTAATAAGACACAAATTTTTAGTTAAATCTCTTCTTACACACACATAAAACTCTTGGCCAGAAAGCTCTCACAGGTAAATTCAACCAAACATTTAAGAACAAAACACTACCAATTCCACACGAACTGAGAAAACAGAAGAGGAGGGAATGCTTTCCAATTCTTCCTATAAGGCCAGCATTAAGCTAATACCAAGTCAGGAAAAAACATTTCAAGAAACAAAAAATAATACAATAACCTATCAATATCAATGCAAAACTTCATAATAAAATTTTAACAAGTAAAATCCACTATTAAGTGAAAAGGATTATGTATTAATGACCAAGAGGCTTGTCCCAGAATGTAGGGTTAGGTTAATATTTGAAAATCAGGAGTTCCTGTTGTGGCTTAGCAATTAATGAATCTGACTAGGAACCATGAGGTTCTGGGTTCGATCCCTGGCCTTGCTCATTGGGTTAGGGATCCAGCATTGCTGTGGCTGTGGAGTAGGCCAGTGGCTACCGCTCCAATTGGACCCTAGGCTGGGAATCTCCACATGCCTCGGGTGCGGCCCTTGAAAAGACAAAAAAAAAAAAAAAAGAAAAAAAAGAAAATCAATCCATGTAAATTAACAAACTAAAAAAGGAGTTTCCATTGTGGCTCAGCGGTTATAAACCTGGCTAGTAACCATGAGGATGTATGTTCAATTCCTAGCCTCACTGGGTGGGTCAAGGATCCAGCATTGCTGTGAGTTCTGGTATAGCTTGGAAACATGGCTCGAATTCTGCTTTGCTGTGGCTGTGGCATAGTCCAGCAGCTGCAGCTTCAACCCCTAGCCTTGGAACTTCGATGTGCCAAACATGCAGCCCCAAAAAGCAATAAAAGAAAAAATATAACACAAAAAAACAAAACTAAACTAAAAAAAAAAACCACATGATCATATCTCATTAGATGAACAGAAAGCATTTGATAAACTTCAACATTCATTCCTGATAAAATTGTAGCAAATTAGGAACAGAAGAAAATCATCAAATGAATAAAGACAAGATGGGATAAGAGATGGAGAAGACTGGGTTTGCTTGCTTTAAAATTCTATTCTAGCCAGGTTGATCTAGTAGCGGGCGGGGGTAACAAAGCCTTTCCTTTCTCTGACAGTCTCTAAAACACTATAAAAAATTAACTTTCAACAAGTGCATAAAAATCAATTTTCCTCAAAAATATCTTCTGGAAAAACTAGAGTGTATCTTATACACATAAACCCTTGCAATTACATTACTTTTGGAAATTCTTGTCACATCTATTTTGGCATCTGATCCACATAGGACAATTTACCAAGTCAAGCACTATCCTACTTCCTCTTGATACCCTTCCCCTCAATTCTGACTGCTTCATAAATCATTTTGATTGTCATTCAAAATGTCATCCTAGTTTTAATTTATAAATATGTATGCTTCATTCTCATATATACTGAGTACTTATTATCTGCCTTAAATCTATTTGTGGCTACCTGTTGGGTTTTTTTTTATATGAAGGAGCTTACAAATAATTTATACCCTTTACTTAGCATTGAACATATAGTTTCATTTAGTCCCCCCACACTCTTTTTTCTTTTCTTTTCTTTTTATGGCTGGCCCTGCGGCATATGGAAGTTCCAGGCTAGAGGTTGAGTCAGAGCTGCAGCTGCAAGCCTACACCACAGACACAGCAACATGGGTTCTGAACCGCATATTGCAGCAATGCTGGATCCTTAATCCACTGAGTGAGGCCAGGGATTAAACCCACATCCTCATGGATACTAATTGGGTTCTTAACCCGCTGAGCCACAACTGGAACTCCACCAAGCCATTCTTCAATGTAGGCAGCACTGTTCCCATGAGGAATGTATGGCTCACGGAATTTAAGCAGCCCATCTGATCTCACACAGCTGGTTCCCAGCAGAACTAAGACTCAATCCAGGGTTTGGTTGACTTCAAAAACTATACTCTACACTAAACAGCTGCCTTTGTCTTCCTGACTATTTTCTCCTTGGGTTGTTCCCTTTGACCTCAGAGATAGAGAACTCTGTTCTCTGAACATTCTCTTGATACTAATAATCTACTTATTTGCTCAAGATGATCTATCCCTCTAAATCTGGAAATAAATCATTTCTTCTCACCTGCAAGTAGCAACCCATTTTTAAAAAGTAAACCCTCATCATTTGGGAATTACATGTTGTATAAACATGTTATTTATAAGAATCCCTGAAGGGAGTTTGCTTGTGAAATCATACTATAGAGTTCAACACCTTAAATGCACAATAAATTTTCCTGAGAAATGCTATTCACTTACACTGACAGCATTAATATCTGACACATGTCCAGTGAAAGACTGTCTACACATGCCATCACGAATGTCCCATAATTTGGAAGAGGCATCACAAGCACCAGAAACAAAAGTCCTCATGTCAGGACTCAGAGAAAGACTCATCACATCTCCAGAATGCCCAGTGAAGGTAGTGGTCTGCTGGGCAGTTTCGATGTCCCATAAAGCACTAGAATTAAAAATAGAAATAACTAATGAGTGTTTTCTCTTCTTACACAGTTCCTACTACTACCCACAACCTCAAAAGCAGTAATCTTCTGGAATAAACTTACCAAGTTGTATCTCCTGAACTTGTAACAATTTGACTGTCATCCAAAAAACGACAGCAGGACAAGTATCCTATAGCATAAAGAGCAACAAAATTTAGGTTATCACTGATTAGTTCAATTGGTATACGAAACAATAATATATATTTTAAAAAAATATGATACCTGTTTGTCAGCATAATCTATAATTACACTAACAAATAATCTTTTAATTACTTCAAACTCTATGCTGCCTGGAACCACATTTTATCAAAAACCTCCCTCTTATTATTTACTCTGTCAATGATACCATGTTGGTCATTCAGAAAGCTACAAACAGTCCCTTCCACATACTACAACTACCTAAGAGAGAGATACTCCTTAATACAAATACCTATCATCTATAGCAGACTGGGTTAATAAGTACCTTGGAGAAATACTTTAAAAATCTCAGTGAAGGCTTCATGAAACAGGTGGCAATCCAATGCTCAGAATTCACCAGTGTTTCCAAATATGGAAATGGGAGATTTTGTAAAAAGCATAGCCAAATAGTACTCCCCAAAATCCAGAGAAACTAAAACCTAATGAGCGGCTGTATATTCCTAATTAACACTGCTAACCAAATACTATATTATTGAACTACAGTGTGCACACTGGCAAATAAAGCAATGTACTATCACACAGTGAAAAATACTTTATAAATGTACCTTAATACATATTTCAATTCCATAAGATGCTAAAATCCCATAACTGTCATATTTTGCAAAAATATAGAAAATTATATTTGGTTTTTGTATTTTCCATTGAATTTTTGCAATAAATTTATCATTTTTATGAAAAAAATATTTTTGAAAGAAAACTAGAAGCATGGCCATCATTTGTATAATTATAAAAAATCAGCATTTCCCTGATTCATGCTTATTTCTACTCTCATTTGACTAACATGCATCCATTAGCCAAATGAGCGCACTGTGTCACTCTTTCTTGATGAGCTCAATTTTTAGGAATCAAGTTTGGGAGGAAAGGATGATATGTAGGGAAGCTCACCTGTGTGACCCGGTAACTCTCGGCTCACTCTCACATTTCCCTCTCTGGTTTTTAAGTTATATATAGAGCAGATGTTGTCCAGTCCTCCACAAGCAACGTAATTACCAGAGGGAGCATAAGCACAAGTCATCACCCAGGAGGACCGCAAAGGAATAGCATGCATCTGCAGGACAAATACAACACACAAGAACTATTACTAAGTAAAGAGTACAAAAACAATCGTTAATCATTCCAACCTACTCACAATGTAGCAACTACTACTAAAAATTAAATGTATCTTACCAAATAAGCCAAGTAAAATAAAATTCGATGGTTTGAAAAAATGAACAATAAAAAACACTAATGAACACTGAAATGCCTGTTTTTTTTCCCTGTATTATTATCAAATCATTTGGATTTAAATGCTCTTTTCAGAATGTATTAAAGAAGAGCAAGGACATAGGACATTTCAACACTAATAGAGCCATTTGAAATATTAAGTGTAAAATGTTAAAGAATTTAATAAAACTGGAGTTCCCATTGTGGCATAGAGGAAACTAATCCGACCCGGAACCATGAGGTTGTGGGTTCAACCCCTGGCCTCGCTCAGTGGATTAAGGATCTGGTGTTGCCGTGAACTCTGGTGTAGGTCACAGATGCAGCTTGGATCTGGTGATGCTGGGGTGTAGGCTGGCAGCTGTGGCTATGACTGGACCCCTAGCTTAGGAACCTCTATATGCTGAGGGTGAAGCCCTAAAAAGCAATTTAATAAACTTGTTTTTACAGTAGTGCTCAAAAGAGGAATTTCCTCCAACATAACACTGAACACTGAACAGTACTGGAGTTGATTAGAATGGTTCTTCCATGAAGAACGACACCCTTCTAATAACAAGTATTCTGGGTTCAAATTCTAACAATGGTAACAGTTTGCACAGATCTATTCACACTGTTGTCTGGTGCTTGATTACCCAATCATGTGCAGGTCACATAGTCAAGTTTAAGGTGAATGGGAACAGCAAATGGCCCATACAGACAATCAATACATAGTATGATTACCGCTATGTTCTCCTTTCATCTGAGAAGGAAATTAAAGAATAAAGCAGAATTGATGGACATCAAACCAAATAAAAGTTTATATATAAGAATGGTTAAGAAATTCTACCTTATTTGTTGTATAGCTATCCCAAATAATTAATTTTCCATCTTGGGAAGCACTGACTAGTAGCCTAGAGGAACAGACACAAAAATAGTGACACTTAGAGGGAAAAGCAGTTTAAATTAGTTACACACTGCATTAATGTAGAACAGTTCAGAAAAGACAAATATGACTTTGCTAATTAAAAACTGGAGAACAAAAAATATTCTTCCATTTTTATGTATTTATTGTTTATTTTGGCCATGCTTATGGCACGTGGAAATTCCTGGGCCAGGGTTCAAACCCACGCCACAGCAATAACAATGCTGAATCCTTAATCTCTAGGCCACCAGGGAATTCCTCTCCCAACTTTAAAGAAATGCATTCTGCACGCCAAAAAAAATTCAACATTAAATTGTTTTAGATACTTTACTAAAAATATCTCTGGTTATGATTCAACTTTTTCATGATAAGAATATTCTAGTTCTTATTCATGATTCTGGTAGATATTAGCTAGCTGGTTTAGTATTTACTGACTTAAATATAATGACAACAGAGTATATATAAGCCTAACAACCATGTTTCACTCAAACTAAAATATCAATTGACAGCCTGTGAGCACAAGGCAGTGTCATGGGTACAACACAGGCAAGGTACCTCCTACCCTTGGAGCCTCTACCATCTGGTAGAGATAAGATATTTACTATAACAGGAGTTCCCATCGTGGCTCAAGCTGTCAACGAACCCAACTAGGAAGCATGAGGTTGTGGGTTTGATCCCTGGCCTCACTCCATGGGTTGGGGATCTGGCATTGCCATGAGCTGTGGTGTAGGTCACGGACACGGCTCTGATCCAGCATTGCTGTGGCTGTGGAGTAGGCTGGAGGCTACAGCTCCAATTTGACCCTTAGCCTGGGAACTTCCATATGCTGCGAGTGCGGCCCTAAAAAGCTAAAAAGATATTTACCATAATAAACTAGGTAAATGAAAATTGTCAGAGGAGTGGTATAAAATAAAGGCTATAGGAAAACAAATGAGGGACAAATTAACTAATTGATTTACTGAAGGAGTCTTGCAAAAGAAAATACATCTTAGAAAATGGAATTTTGAAAGCTCAAAACAGAGAAAAGTCTGTATTCTATAAAGAGGGTATGTTACAGGGCAAGAGGTTCAAAAATACAATGGGTATTTCCAGTGTTGTGAATTTCCCAGATATATAGTCTGTAAGAAATGGTGAAAACAATTTAGAAAAGTAGACTGGGCTTAAACTGCACAAAAGCTCTGTTTGCCAGGCGAAATGCCAACTCCTGACTAAGTTTTTGGCAACTGGATTTTTCGTTTTGGAATTTTATTTTTCACTATGGTATAAAATTCAAAATATACAAAAGGATATACAGTGAAAAGAATCACCTTCCCATCCCTATCACCAGCCACCCAGGTTTCTTCACTATAGGTAAGTAACATTACCAGGTTCTTAGGTATAATCATTTCAAGTTTTATGAACGGGAAGATCTAACCGTAGGGTACTGTGTGGAAACTAAAGTAAATTATTTAAAAATCAACTGATGGAGTTCCTGTTGTGGCTCAGCAGAAACTAATCCGACTGTTATCCATGAGGATGTGGGTTTGGGCCCTGGCATCGCTCAGTGGGTTGAGGATCTGGCACTGCAGTGAGCTGTGGTATAGGTCATGGACAAAGCTCGGATCCGGCGTTGCTGTGCTGTAGGCTGGCAACTGTAGCTCTGATTCGTCCCATAGCCTGGGAGCTTCCATGTGCCGAGGGTGCAGTCCTAAAAAGAAAAAAAAAAAAAAATCAACTCACATCATCATCAGCACTGAATTGAGAAGAACATTAAAAGGAACAAGTTGATAAAGAGAATGGGGAGGAAGACAATGTGAGATAGGTTCTTTGTTGATTCCTTTGTTTTCCTATGAAGACTGACATAAAGAACCATTATATTATGGGGGGGGGGGTTGGCCACACCCATGGCATGTGGAAGTTTCTGGGACAGGGATGGAACTCACTGCACCACAAGAGAACTCCCATTAACACTGTTTCAAGTGATTGTATTTTGAGTTAAATTTTTGCCATATCAATGAGTAGACTATTTCTTATCTGAAGCTTCTTTTAGAAAAAGAATAAAACATTCGGCCTAGCTTTATATCAGTTGTTAATTATATAATTTTATTTACTCCCTCCTAAGAGGTACAAGCTCCACACTACTGGACTCAAGTATCCCAATTACATGGAGATGTGCCAACCATTAGCAACATTTTTAGGATTCTCCTGGAAGAAGAAAAAAATGTACAATTTCTATTAAGAAATAATTTCTTAGTTAAGATTATTTTTCCCAATTTGATGAACCAAACCAAAGGAGCAAGTCAACCACTATGGCAGCAAGTGACCTGCTGTTGCCAGATACTCTGGGAAAAGCACAGACCACACTGTAACCCTATGAACAAAATAAAGCATCATGACCAATTATCCAACCTGCAAGCCAGGTGGCAGCCATATGTGTGCACATGCATAGGTGTGTGTGCATGCTCAACACACACTTGGGGAGTTCCTGTTGTAGCTCAGTGGTTAACGAATCCGATTAGGAACCATGAGGTTGCAGGTTCGATCCCTGCCCTTGCTCAGTGGGTTGAGGATCCAGCATTGCCCTGAGCTGTGGTGTAGGTTGCAGACACGGCTCGGATCCCATGTTGCTGTGGCTCTGGCATAGGCCGGAGGCTACAGCTCCGATTCGACCCCTAGCCTGGGAACCTCTATATGCTGTAGGAACAGCCCAAGAAATGGCAAAGAGACAAAAACAAAAAACAAAAAACAAAAACCACACACACACTTGAATGTTGGGCTTAGGGGAATAAAAGATGTACCCAATGAAAATGCTTTTGCTTTATGTAATTCCATCCTTTGTAAATTTAGGTGATAAATAATTATAGCAATATCTAGTAACTTTTGGAAGCCAATATTCAAAAAAATTTTCCTTATCAGCTGAAATTTCAAGGTTAATATACAACAGAACTGCCTTGGTAATTTAAAAACAACAAAGTATAATATGCCACTGCAAAGAAAAGAAATCCTAAATCCTTTCCCTAAATCATTTGATAAAGGATATTTGGGGAAGTTAAACTTATTTTCCCTATTAATTGTTTCTAAACTTTTAAAGTGTCAATGAATATTTTTATTAAAAACCCGTGATCATACTAGATGCATTCTCTGCAAACACTTCATAGATACAGGTTGTTTCTAAAAGAAAATACAAATGATGACTCAACAAAAATAATTCTGCAGACAGTTTGAAAATGGCAGGTACCAACCTCGAATCATATCCCCAATGCATGGCATAGATTTTAGCGAGGTGACCCCTTAGTGTACGTCTCGTTCGCATTTGTATTCGACCCACGGAATCCATATTTGATGTGATCTTTAGGAAGCAACCAGAATGTTATTCTTTACCTTAGACAGAGCTCAGAAAACAAAGCAGAAACAACTGAGAGGCAAAAAAAAAAAAAGGATACATAAAACAAATGTATAACAATTGAAAGTAATTAAATATAAATAATTCCAGTCAGTATATGATCAATATACTGTCCAAGAAAAAGTATGATTTACTTGCACACCTTCCAGTGAGAATATCTTCTGTACACCATTAACTAAAAAGAACAGATATACCTCCCAACCTCAGTAACAAAAACAGCCACAAATAAAAATCTAATAGATGCTCACACAGTAACACATTTCTCATTTTAACTGTCTAAAGAAAGCCATTTTTTATGTATATGACTGGGTCACTTTGCTGTACAGCAGAAAATAAGAGGACACTCTAAATCAACTATAATAATTTTTTTTAAAAAGAGTTGGAAATCCATATGAAGGCAAGCAAATGCTATCTAGAAGTTACTCCATATCTCATCATCTTTTGAAATATGTTATCTTATACAAGAGAAAATAGACTTCATTCAGCTTTGGAAGAAAAAGAAAGCCAGTTTTCTATCTGAACAGCACATAAAACACTTACTTAATAAAAATGCTTGATATTAATTAAACTACTGAAACCTTCCTAAAGTTTATATAAGAAAAAAAAAGCTTAACCAGGGATATAAAAAAGAACCAGGAGCTACTTAAAAATAAACATATGAATCTACATATTTTTATACTAGTTTTTTTATGCAGACTTCTATTTTAATAAATACGCTTTACGAAGCACTTGGACAGCATGTGACAAATCATAAAGTCTTTTTAAATAGAGATCTCATTTTTCTTTCAATTAAATACTAATAAAAAGAATCTGAATGTCATCTCCATTAGTGTCAAGCTGTTTCATGTGAATTAATAAAATGAATTGAGGAAAAATAAAAACTTTACCTGAACAAGCGTTGCATCATTACATGCTTTCCTGGCATCCTGAAGTAAAGAAAGATTATACGTTTAGACATGGAAATCTCTAGGTATGATTTAAAATAATATTTTCATTGAAAACACAGATATGAAATATACTTCTTATATACCACATAATCTTTATTTTAAAAATGTTTATTACAATAAAATTCACATAGCATAAAATTAATCATTTTAAGGTGTGAAGCTGGGGTGGTTAGCATAGTCACAATGTTGCTCAACCAGGACCACTACCTAATTCCAGCACATTTCTATCACTCCAAAAAAAGAAACCCTATACCTTCTAATTCCCTCTTTTCCCATCCCTGGGTGATCACTAATTCACTGTCTAATCTATCTGTCCATTCTGGACACTGCATAGAAGTGGAATAATACATGACCCTTTTCATGTCTGGCTTCTTTCACTCAGCACATTTTCAAGGTTCATTCATGTTGTAGCATGTGTTAGTACTTCATTTCTTTTTATGGATAACATTCCATTGTATGAATACATTACATTTTGTTTATCCATTAATTAATCTGATAGACATTTATATCATCTCTACTTTTTGGTTTTATGACCAATGATGCTGTGAACATTCATATACAAGTTTCTGTGTGTACACATATTTTCAGTTCTCCTGGGTATATATCTAGGAGTGGAATTGGTGAATGATAAAGTAACTCTATGTTTAACATTTTAAGAAACTACCAAACTGTTTTTCACAGTAGCTGCACCATTTTACTTTCCCACCAGGATATAGGAGGGTCCCAATTCTTCACTTCCTTGATAACACTGTTCTTGTCTCCTTTTTCCTTTTCTTTTTTTTATTATTACAGCCATCTTAGTGGATGTCAAGTGGTATTTCACTGTGGTTTTCATTTGCATTTTGCTAATGATTAGTAATGCTGAGCATCTTTTCATGTGGAATATTTTTACATGTGCTTATTATTCATTTGTAAATCTTCTTTGGAGAAATATATATCAAATTCTTTGCTCATTTTTAAATTGGGTTATTTGTTTATTGTTGAGTTGTAGGAGTTATTATATATTCTGGATACAAGACCCCTACCAGATGCGTGATTTGCAAATATTTTCTCCCATTCCATAGGCTGACTTTTCATTTTCCTGATAGTTTCCTTTGACACAAAAGTTTTTATAATTTTAATGAAGACAATTTATCTATTTTTTCTTTTGTTGCTTGTGCTTTTAGCGTCATATTAAACTGTGGTCTAACTCACGGTCACAAAGATTAATAACTAGGTTTGCTTCTAAGAATTCTACACTTTCAGCTATTATATTTGGATACTTTTTTTTTTTTTTTTTTTGCTGCACTGTAGCATATGGAAGTTCCCAGGCAAGGGACTGAATCCAAGCTGCATCAGTGACCTATGCCACAGCTAAGGCAATGCTGGATCGTTAACCCACTGTAGCAGGCCGGGGATCGAACCCACATCTCAGCAGTGGCCCAAGCAGCTGCAGAAACAACGACAGATCCTTGACCCTATGTGCCACAGCAGTAACTCCATGGTACCATTTTGAGTTGATCTTTAGACATGGTATGAGGTAGGAGTCCAAATTTATTCTTTTGCAAGTGGATAGCCAGCTGTTCCAGCAACATTTGTTGGAAAGATTATTCTTTCCCAACAGAATGGTCTTACTACCTTTGTTCCAAAAATCAATCAGCCATAGACACATGGTTTTACTTATAGACTCTCAAGTCTATTACACAAATATACTTTTGGTTTATAGTTAGAAGATTTTAAATTGCATCCTCCCAAGTAAAATGAACTAGACTAATTTAATAAGCCCAAAGCAAGAATTCTGAGTTCCCTCCTCTTTGTTCTGGCATGTAGAAAGAGGTGGGAAGGATATTTCAGAAATATTTTTAAAAGTACATAATACTTGAAAAGTGGAAAGCTACATGTAAAAGAATAAAATTAGAATATTCTCTAGCACTACGTACAAAAATAAACTCAAAATGGATTAAAGACTTAAATGTAAGACCAGAAACCATAAAACTCCTAAAGAAAGCATAGTTAGGAGTTCCCACAGTGGCTCAGTGGTTAATGAACCCAACTAGCATCCACGAGGACGCGGATTCAATCCCTGGCTTCACTCAGTGGGTTAAGGATCCGGCATTGCTGTGAGCTGTGGTGTAGTTGCAGAGGAGGCTTGGACCGAGTGTTGCTTTGGCTCTGGTGTAGGACAACGGCTCCACCTCTGATTGGACCCCAAGCCTGGGCACCTCCATATGCCTCAGGTGCAGCCCCAAAAAGACCAAAAAAAAAAAAAAAGCATAGGCAGAACACTCTTTGACATAAAGTGTAGTTTTTTTGGATCTGTCTCCTAAAAGGAAACAAAAGCAAAAATAAACAAATGGGACCTAATTAAATAAAAAATCTTTGCACATCAAAGGATACCATCAAACAAAAAGACAGCCTTCTGAATGGGAAAAGCTATTTGCAAATGATATAACCAAAAACGGATTAATATCCAAGATATACTAACAGCTCACACAAATCAACATCAAAAAAACACACAACCTGATTTAAAAAATACAAAAGAGGACCTGAATAGACATTTTTTCAAATAAGATATAAAGATGGCCAACAGGCTCAACATCATTAATCACCAGAGAAATGCAAATTGAAACCACAATGAGATATCACATGACATATGTCAGTATGGTTACCATCAAAAAGACTACAGTTAGGGAGTTCCCATTGTTGCTCAGTGGAACTGAATCTGAGTAGCATCCATGAGGATGCAGGTTTGATCCCTGGCCTTGCTTGGTGGGCTAAGGATCCGGCATAGCTATGAGCTGCGGTGTAGGTTGCATATTTGGCTTGGATCTGGCATTGCTGTGGCTGTGGTGTAGGCCAGCAGCTACAGCTCTGACTGGATCCCTACCTTGGGAACCTCCATATGCCGAGGGCATGGCCCTAAAAAGACAAAAGACCAAAAAAAAAAAAAAAGGCTACAAATAACAAATGCTGGTGAGGATGTGGAGAAAAGGGAACACTTGTACACTGTTGGTGTGACTGTAAATTGGTATAGTCACTATGGAAAACAGTATAGAGGTTTCTCAAAATACTAAAAGTAGAACCACTGTATGATCCAGTGATTTCACTCCTGGGCATTTATCCAAACAAAAAAAAAAAAACACTAATTCAAAAAGATACATGTACCCAAAGTCCACAGCAGTATTATTTACAACTGCCAAGATATGGGAGGCAACCTAGGGGTTCATCAACAGATGATGGATAAAGACACATACACAATGCAACACTAGTCAGCCAAGAAAAGAATGAAATTTTGCCATCTGCAAAAACATGGATAGACATGGATGTATTGTTCTAAGTGAAATAAGTCAGGCAGAGAAAGACAAATACTGTATGATATCACTTACATGTCGAAACTAAAGAATAAAACAAAGTGGTGAATACAGCCAAAAAGAAAAAGACTTACAGACATAGAGAGCAAACTAGTGGTTACCAGTGGAGAGATGGAAGAGGGGAGGGGTAACATAGGGGTAGGAACTTAAGAGGTACAAACTATTACGTATAAAATAAATAAGCTACAAGAATATTGTAAACTTAGGGAATATAGCCAATATTTTATAACTATTATAAAAGTTATGGAATATAACCTTTAAAATTGTGACTCATTATGTTGTACACCTGAACCTTACATAATATTGTATATCGACTATACCTCGGTTTTAAAAATGTTTTAAATTTAAAAATACATAACATTTCTTTAAAATACTTTGCAAGTACACTGTATACAGATGTTACCAGAAAAAAAATTTTTAGATTTAATATGAGAAAAAGATATGTCCAGAAAACAGCAAATCCCATAGATGTAAGCAGGTGTTTATGCCTAAGTATTGTAGAGTAGTCTTCAAAGAGATGTTAAATTTTTACACAGACTGAAGAGAATTATTAAAAGGAAGATAGTGAAACAAAAATCCAATGTAATAAAATAAAGGTTAAGAACATGTTTAATAAGCAACAAAATGTTTTAAACCAAGTTATCAATTAATAATAAATTTAGAGGATTCATACACATAGGAAAATCAGAACCAGAATTAATTTTTCCTGCTAGATTTGTTCCAAAAATTTTCCCCCAAAGATTAGGGTAGTTGGAGTGGCCCAGCAGGTTAAGGATCTGGTGCTGTCACTGCTATGGCCCAGAGAAAAAGAAAGGTTAGGGTACTGTTATCTTCAACTTGGTTTCCGCCAGCTGTGCTCATTAGTATATTGCGCAAAGAGGAAGCATGCACTATTTGTTGAATTAATGTCCCCGAAGGACAACTCTTCCCATTCGGCCACAGGGAAAATGGCTGCCACCACTTACAGCAAAGACTAGATAGATACACAATTTTTAGCAGCCTTTTCATCCTATTTATAAACACTTAGAATATTTCTATCTCAGGGTGTTCATAAGTGGTTACACAAACATGTGATTTGATTCTCTCATTCTCAAATTGTGGGTTTAGAAAACTTCATTTGGCAAGGAATAATTTAGCCCACTTTCCTACAATGAAAAGAATCTCCAAAAATGACAATGATGGCCTGGGCCATGTCCAAAAACACTGGAGCTGAAGATTAAATTCTATAAAAAGGGCTCTCTAATTTTCAGCTTTATGGAAGTGAACCACCATTGTTTAGTCCATTCAGTCATTCAATAAAAAACCTGTTGTACATTCTGTCAGGTACTATTATAAGCACCATGGATAAAGCAGTAGACAAATCAAAAAACCCCTCAAAGAGTTGACCTTAATACTAACAATACAATTAAAACACTGCAGGCAAAAAATAATGAACTACAATGCAAATCAGTAGTAAAAATTAAAAAGTGTTGGAGTTTCCGTATGGAGTTCCCGTCGTGGCTCAGTGGTTAATGAATCCGACTAAGAACCACGAGATTGCGGGTTCAATCCCTGGCCTCGCTCAGTGGGTTAAGGATCTGGCGTTGCCCTGAGCTGTGGTGTAGATCGCAGACATGGCTCAGATCCTGCATTGCTGTGGGGGCAGCTATAGCTCTGATTAGACCCCTAGCCTGGGAACCTCCACATGCTGCAGGTATGGCCCTAAAAAGACAAAAGACCAAAAAAACAAAAAACCTGTTGGTTAGCTTTTTGTTTAGTTGTTGTTGTTGTTTTGCTTTTTTTAGGGCCGCTGAACCTGTGGCATATGGATGTTCCCAGGCTAGAGGTCCAACTGGAGCTACAGCTGCCAGCCTACACCACAACCATGGCAACATCGGATCTGAGCCACATCTGAGACCTATATCACAGCTCACAGCAACACCAGATACTTAACCCAGGGAGAGAGGCCAGGGATGGAACTCACAACCTCATGGTTCCTAGGTGGATTCGTTTCCAAAGCTGTGCCATGACAGGAACTCCAAAACATGTTGGAATATAAGAATTCTACGAATATTTTAGTAATTCCTTGCAAATTTACATATGCAGATTCTAACCACTCTGAGAAAAAAAATCGTTTTTTTTAAAGTATTTATTTTTTTTACTAGTGAGAATGGAACCAGGCAAAGAAGTTTACAGAAAAGAAGTCCATATATAAAGAAAGAAATAGCAAAATACCTTTTGGTCATAATTTAGAAAGAAACAATAAGACAGTTTGAGAAAAAATTCCCTTTTTTTTTTTTTTTGTCTTTTTGCCTTTTCTAGGGCCGCTCCCGTGGCATATGGAGGTTCCCAGGCTAGGGGTCTAATCGGAGCTGTAGCCACGGGCCTACGCTAGAGCCACAGCAATGCAGGATCCGAGCCAAGTCTGCAACCTATACCACAGCTCACGGCAACGCTGAATCCTTAACCCACTGAGCAAGGCCGGGGATCAAACTAGAAACCTCATGGTTCCTCGTCAGATTCATTAACCACTGAGCCACGACAGGAACTCCCAAGAAAAAATTCTTATAAACACTTTTATTCATTATAAAACTGAATATAAAAGAATCATTCCCAATAGCTGAATTCCTTACTGTCCACTTTGAGAAATACAAGACCTGTTGCTGTGGCTCTGGCATAAGCCGACGGCTACAGCTCTGATTGAACCCCTAGCCTGGGAATCTCCATATGCCGCGGGAGCAGCCCTAGAAAAGGCAAAAAGACAAAAAAAAAAGAAAAAGAAATACAAGACCTGATATTAATATCTTTGTGCAAAATAAAAGTGACATTTCTCAGTCCAAATCAAACAGGTAACAATTACAAAAGAAAACCTATGTTTTCTCTATTTCTGTTTTTTTTTTTAAATTTAAAATGAATCATACATTGTACCAAAATGTCATGTGATTATACCACAGATAGGTAAATAAATAGTTAAACTATATTTCTGGAAGTATGGGGTGGAGGAGGAAAGAAGCATGGAAGGATCTTTAAATACAGCATGGAGTGATTACACTGAGAAGAAAAATAGATTGTATTTTACATACATGTGATTACTTAGGTTACTTAAAATCATGGAAGATGTTTCAGTGAGCACCTGACATTATGCTTGGATGCTGGTGAGGTATGAAGATAGGACTAAGACAGAATTTTCCAGCCAAGTACAAGCAGTAGAGGCAAATGTACACAACTCAGCCCTGCAACACAAATCCAAAGTGCCAGGCAAGTAAGGAACTGCCACTTACTGGCATTTGTCTAAGTCCTTAACATGTCACGTTGTTTTAATCCTCTCCATAATCCTATACAGTGGGCGCTGGTATTCTTCTTTAAGAGCAAAAACACAGAGCATCAAAATAGTTGTGTCCCTGGCCACAAAATAATTAAAAAATTGAATCCATACACTCCAAGTGAAGGACTCTTGTGAGGCTTCTTAGAAGAAGACTAGGACTCGATGAATAGAAGTCCGAGGAATAAAATGAGAGCAGAGGTAGTATAATTTCAGGCAAAGGAAATGATTTGAAAAAACGCAACCAAGTGGAAAAGGGCAATGCATGTTCAGGGAGTGACAACCAGATTTGTACGGCTATAGCACAGGCTACAGAGCCAGATGTTAGTAAATACAGTTGAGAGGTAGGATCACAAGGGTGCCTATAGGACAGGCTCTGGAAGCAAAATACACCTGGTTTGAATCCTGAACCTACCACTTCATAGTTATGCTACCTTGGCAAATTACTTAGTTTCACTGAGGCTCAGTATCCTCAACTACAAAATGAAGCCACACCATCTACCTAAGGTATCCACTCAGAGTTCTCATTCACATCTAAATGATTAACATCCTTGAATTCCTGGAGGTAAAACTGGTTACAGTTTTAACCAACTAAGAATCAACATTTTTCTGCTGGGTGTTCTTCAACCATCCCTTGTTTTTCCTGCTCCTTTCCTCTCTCTTTCCTGTAATATCTTTGTATAGATCCTATGATTGTTTCCTTTTTGCTTATCCTTCACTTTGAAATTTGATGAGTGATTCTGAAATAGCTACAGCAAACAGTTCATATGGACAGACCACACCAGTGTTCCAAGTTACTAGGGATTCTCTCTGCTTTCATGATGAAGTCCTTCACTTATATTTGTAAATTGTTTACCCCTTACTTATCCTTATGAGAAGAAGGAGGCAGCAGCTGCTACACATAGTTCTATCTCTTTTTTCTACCCTGCTCACTAAGATGCTTCCTAAAAGACGGCATGTCTGTATCTTTTCATTCTTATCTCTGCCTTCCCTGATAGACCCCGGTCCAGGGATGCTTCTGTTTCCACTGTTCCAAAAGAAAGGAATGGTGGTGTTCCTGAGAGAGTGCTATCAGCTTTGTATAAGATTTATAGGTGTGGGGTTTCTGCCGTGGCGCAGTGGTTAATGAATCCGACTAGGAACCACGAGATTCTGGGTTCGATCCCTGGCCTTGCTCAGTGGGTTAAGGATCCGGCATTGCTGTGAGCTGTGGGAAGGCTGGCAGCTACAACTCCGATTAGACCCCTAGCCTGGGAACCTCCATATGCCAAGGGAGTGGTCCTAGAAAAGGAAAAAAAAAAGATTCATAGGTGCAAAAGCCCTCAGAGTCTTTCCTTACCCTAACATTTTATGACTTTTCCCCATTTTATTAGGCTTTGAAGTTCTAAGTGTTTTTAATTCTGGTAAAGATGGAGCTTAAATTTCTTATGCACTCAACTGTTCTCAACTGATTTCCAGGAGTAAGAGATGATAGACCTGTCTTCACTCTGCCACAAATAATTTCTAATGTTTCTCTGCAATCTAATGTTTTATAGGTTAATTTTCTAGCATATAACAATATGATAATATCTGCCTTATCGTATTGCACCAAAAATCAAACTATGATTCCTGGTGTGAGAGTAAGAAGAAAACTGTTATGTTTGTCTTTCAGCAGCGATCACACATACACTATTAGCTTCTTAGGGACACAGGGGCCATTGGTCCCCATATGTATTTGTCAGGCATGATTTTTGGAGAGTTCTTTAGAGGCATGATAAAAACAAACTGACCATTTCTCACCTTATAAATTATTTAATACATGTAGAATGATAAACTAATGAACACATTCTGTTCATCGCTGATACTACATAAAGTGCTAAAATTTCAAAATGCAAAAGTTTGCTCTTACCTGGATCTGATTCCGCAGCTGCTCAGCTTCCTGCCTCAACTGTTCCAGCTCACTCATCCTTGAATTTGTTGACCTCAGGAACTTACAACTGAAAGCCACTATTCAGAAATAAAGAGAAAGACTGATTCAGTTCTCCACTGACATATTAATCTACTTTTAAAATATTGACGTATAACTTCTTTTTGGTCCTTCTAAAATTCAAATGAGATAATTATTACTGGAAGTTAAAATTTCTTAATAAAAATGGATTGAGATTATTTACTAAAGGATTTTATGAAGAATAGGATCAGAAGGTGGAAGAGATGTTTTAAGCTGTAGTACTGCAGACTAAATTACAAAGAATTAGCACTAGAATAGAGAAATACTTGACCACAGCTCTGACGGCACCAGCAGAAACCCGCATTTGGATGTCCAACTGGCACCTCACCTTACTTCATCAATGAACCGCACACCACCCTGAAGTCACTCTCTTCTGCTTTAAATCCTGCAGTGGCTTTTCACTCCATTCAGGGTAAAGTCTTCGGTTGACCTGCAGAGCCTTACAAATGCTCACACACACACCCCTCTAACCTCACATCTTCCCCCTCCCCCCGTTTCTGCTCAAAAGCTTTCTTGATGTTCCCTGAACACACGAAGCAGGCTCCAGCCTGTCTTTACACTGGCTCTTACCCCTGCCTAGAACCCTCTTGTCCCTCTCATCACTCACACCCTTCACTCCATTCAAATGTTACCTCTTCAGAGTGACCTTCACTGAGAGCACATATGCACCCAACTAGGCTCCTTACCCTGTCTTACTTTTCACTGTTAAGACTCAAGACCACCTAGCATGTATTTGCTTATTCTTCGTCTGCTTCCTTCTAGTAGTGTCAGCTCCTTGAGGCAGGATGTTGCTCACTTTACTCTTTTGTTACAGCCCTAGCAACTGAAACACTTATTCTCCAATAAATTAACTAACATGAAAATAGTTTAAGACCTAAAGGAAATCTGTTCTAAGGATTTAGGATAAATCTCAGAACTAAAAGGCAGGAATATTATAGCCTCAGGAAGAGAGCAGAGACTGGAAGCTAGTGGTATTCTTTCTCTACCTGTCCTGTTTTTCTTTTCATATCTGCTTTATTTTTCTCTTTCTACAGAGTGACTTTCTCTGCTTCTCCAAGCACAGTATCTAAGTTTATATCTCCTTGGGTCAAGTTTATAGCCCCCAATGATTATCCCAACTGCAAATTTCCCTAAGAGAGAATTTGTTTCTACCGTTCAGTCACATCAACTGCAGTACAAATGTTTATTATTTTCAGGGCTAATTTTATTTTGTCAAGTTAAAAAATAAATGTATTGGAATTTATTAGAATGACATTAAACTATAAAGTAGTTTAAGAACTGGCATCATTCTAGTATTCCATTTCCCATACAATATTATGGTATATTTCTCCATTTATATAAACTTTGGTAACATTCTTCATTAGTCCTAACCACTACTATTTAACAATTTAGCATGTTCCTCAGATAGTACCAAACTCGTTAGATTCCAGCCAATCTAGAACATCATTCAGCTCAACTGAGAGTTCCCGTCATGGCTCAGCAGTAATGAACCTGACCAGCATCCATGACGATGCAGGTTTCATCCTTGGCCTTGCTCAGTGGGTTAAGGATCTGGCATTGCCATGAGCTGTGGTGTAGGCTGCAGACGTGGGCTCAGATCTTGCATTGCTGTGGCTGTGGCATAGGCCAGCAGCTATGCTCTGATTCGACCCCTAGCCTGGGAACCTCCATATGCCTCAGGTATGGCCCTAAAAAAAAAAAAAAAAAAAAGCATTCTGCTCAACTGAAGATAAACAGCATGAACAGCATACAGCATACAGGTTCTTTATGGTCACAATCCCAACTGCCCTTGCTGGACCATACCTGAAATATCCCTGGTCCCTGATCCTAGGAGATTTATTTTTTTTTAATACAGCTGCAACTGCAGCATATGGAAGTTCTAGGGCTAGGGGTCGAATCAGAGCTGCAACTGCTGGCCTACACCACAGCCACAGCAACACCAGATCCAAACTACATCTGCAACCTATTCTGTAGCTTGTGGTAATGTCAGATCCTTAACCCACTAAGTGAGGTCAGAAATTGAACTTGCATCCTCATGGATATGAGTCAGGTTTGTTACCAATGAGCCACAATAGGAACTCCCATGTCAGGTTCTTAACCCGCTGAGCCACAACAGGAACTTGGAACTTCAATTGGTTTTGATGCCTCTTCATTTTCTGAGTTCCAAAAGATCCTAAGCAAGGAAGACTGATGTAAATCCCTCCTAATGAGCTGCTAATGTACTAAAAAGGTATATCAAGGAGCTCAAAGGGGTCTCCTATAACTTTTAAGGGCATTCAAAACCTTCTCTTACCTACTTCTAGTGCTCTTCTGCCCCCAACTGCCCCTCCCTACATGACCCTCTAAAGAGAAGCTATCTGCTGTTGTGAGACATGTTTCCCTAATCTTCTTCCTTGATTGTTGAGAGACATGTTTCTCTAATTTTCCTTGATTATCCTCCAATAGCCCCTCCTCAGGTGATCTCATTTAACACAATAAAAGCAGTGTGGTTTCTGGAGGCGGGGCTCTTGGTCCCTGAGACCTTGAGTCCTCCAGGTTCCCCTCTTTACTCTCTCTCTCTGTGCCTTGATATTTTTGTGTCTTGTTGTTCGTTATTTTTTCTTTAAGTTCCATAGCACCCATTCTTCAGCCCCATCCTGCTGAGCTGGCCTTGGCAATCTGCAACTAGCAAGAGTTATTCATCACATTCGGGATAGACTATGAGTTGTACTAATAACTGAGATTTTTCAGCTGGGTGCCGAGAAGGATGAAAGTACTGTGACTAGACAAGACAAAAGTAATTCCCTCAACACCACCACTCTCACCCCTGGGAGAGGCCCTGGGTCCCTGAGCGGCCCTGCCCATTCTGCTGGGTATGCCAGGAATACAAGGTCCTAGACTTCCACGTGAGCCATTTCAGGCTTGTACTTGGAGTGAGCAACCTTGAGGGATGAGATGTCCACTCCCAAGACAAAGAGTGGGCTTGCTTCCACTTACTGTAAAAGTGGTAAATTCGGAATTCCCATTGTGGCGCAGTGGTTAACGAATCCGACTAGGAACCATGAGGTTGCGGGTTCGATCCCTGGCCTTGCTCAGTGGGTTAAGGATCCAGCGTTGCCGTGAGCTGTGGTGTAGGTTGCAGACGCGGCTCAGATCCCGCGTTGCTGTGGCTCTGGCATAGGCCGGTGGCTACAGCTCTGACCTGACCCCTGGCCCGGGAACCTCCATATGCCACAGGAGCGGCCCAAGAAATGGCAAAAAAAAAAAAAAAGGACAACAACAAAAAAAGTGGTAAATTCCACAATCTATCGTGTCTGGACTGTGATACAAACCCAATGCATGTGTGGTATCCACCAGGCCCATCTGGGTCATCCCCAAGGGAACTGAGGAGCTCAGGGAACGGATGCAAACCAACCAGGCCACACCACTTGTGGTGCTGTGAGTAACAAAGTCCTTGGTCTCTGAATGTGGAATCTCACATCTGAAGCATGGAACAGTAACAGGCTAACTTATAAGTAGGTGAAATCCCAGACCCTTCACAGTCCGTGACAGGGAGAAAGTTCATAAGAAAGATGAGGGGTCAATGGGAAATACAGTGAGGTTTATGACAATTCCCTTTTTTAAAAACTTGAGATATAACAGGCAATACAACACCAGGTAAGTTTAAGATTTACAACGTGTTGATCTGATATTTATACACTGTACTATGATTACCGACAAAGTGTTAACTAACACCTCTAGCACATCCCATAATTACCATTCCTTTTTAATGGAGAGAACACTTAAGATCTAGTCTCTTAGCAACAGTGAAGTATATAACACAGCTTGGCTGACTAGAACCACTATGCTGTGCCTTCCATCTCCAGAACTTACCCATCTTCTAGCTGCATTTCCCTTCTCATGCAGGCTAGATTCCAGGTTTAACACTTCATCAACAATTCTGCCAACACCGTAGTTCCCCTGCCCTTCCATTTGGTCACACTCAACAGACAAAATCACACCTTCGATGAACCCAAACCCTTACTTTCTTTCAACCAGAACTCAAGCTACCAAATACTGATTGAAAAGTCAAAGAGCGCAAGTTCCCGTTGTGGCTCAGTGGTAACAAACCTGACTCATATCCATGACGATGTGGGTTCAATCCCTGGCCTTGCTCAGTGGGTTAAGGATCTGGCGTTGCTGTGAGCTGTAGTGCAGGTCACAGATGTGGCTCAGATCCTGTTTGCTCTGGCTGTGGTGTAGGCCTGCTGCTGCAGCTCTGATTTGACCCCTAGCCTGGGAACTTCCATGTGCTCCACACGCAGACATTAAAAAAAAAAAAAAAAAAAAAAGGCAAAGAGCAGGGCACATTAGTTCTACTACAAATTCTTATTAAGCAATCTAGCTGGGCCCTCAAAACTACCTGGTTACCCTATGCAGCTTTTTACCCATCAAGTCCACTCTTAGTGACAATGATTTCAATTCCTTTGCACCCTCTGCCAGCTTCTAACCTTGTCACAACTCCTCTTGCAGCAGGTGAGCTTGCCTTCTCTATCAGAGAGGAAGAAGAAGCCACCAGACATAAACTCTTTCAATTTCCCACTACTGGTTTTACAAAACGATACATATATGACTGACTTATCATATGGTCCTCCATCCCTCCTGTTATAACAGAGCTGACTTTTCTGTCATTTGGGCCAGTTCCTCCCTCCTGACATTTGAATCCTATCAATCCCTACCTTTTCAGCAATTCAGACTTCTGATTAATTATCCCTCTTCATCTAATACATCCAACCTCAAACTTTCTTTCTCTATTGTTTTAGCCTTTTTATTAAGAAAAATTTCAGAGTTCCTGCTGTGGTGCAATGGGTTAAGAATCTAACTGCAGCAGCTCTGGTCGCTGCAGAGGTATGGATTTGATCCCTGCCTGGCGCAGTGGCTTGAAGGTTCCGGTAGTGTTGCTGCAGCTATGGCTTAGATTCAGTCCCTGGCCCAGAAACTTCCACATGCCTTCGGTGTGGCGGAAGGAAGGAAGGGAAGAAAGAAAAGAAAAAGAAAAATTTCACACACAGAGAAAGGTAGAGAAATTAGTATAATGGACATCCATAATGCCCACCACTGAGGTTTACAAACTGTTAATACTGTTACTGCATTTGCTCCATCTTTTGTTGTTTTTTGAAGTACTTTGAAGTCAGTTCAGAAATCAAGACACTTTACTGCTAAAGACTTCAGTACACATCTCCAAAAAAAATTTTTTTTTTTTTGTCTTTTCAGGGCCACACCGATGGCATATGGAGGTTCCCAGGCTACAGGTCTAATCAGAGCTACAGCCGCCAGCCTATGCCACAGCCACAGTAACGCCAGATCAGAGCCGTGTCTGCGACCTACACCACAGCTCATGGCAATGCCAGATCTTCAACTCACTGAGCAAGGCCCGGGATCAAACCTGCAACCTCATGGTTCCTAGTCAGATTCATTTCTGCTATGCCACGATGGGAACTCCTCCAAAAATATTAAGACATTTTCCTACTAAACCATAACACTATTAACAAACCTCCCAAACTAAGAGCGACTATTTAGCAGCTAATAACCAGTTCATTTTCAAATTTTCCCAGTTATTCCACTAATGTCTTTTATATCAGATTTGTTTAAATCAGGATCCAGTTAAGGGATATATAACACATGTTATAATATCTCTTAAATCCTCCACCCAGAAGAATCCATCTCCTGCTTTCCTTTTTCCCATGATATCGACTTACTGGAGAGACCTGTCTGTAGCACATCCCACATTCTGTTTACTTCCTTATGGTCCTATTTAACTTGTTTCTTTATCCTCTATGCTGCCTATGAACTAGAAGAAGGTTAGATTTACAGGCTAGATGATGTTCAAGTTCAATGTATTTGGCAAGAGTATTTCTAGGTGAGACATAGTACACACATCATATTATTCCTATTACAGCACATCAGAATGAACTTAATGTTTATGCTGCCATTAGTGAAGCTAAGACTGGTCAGTGTATTCAGATGTTAACAGGTTAGTCTGTCTATATAAAGTTATAATTCCTCATTTTCTTTTCTTTTTGGCCACACCCACAGCATATGTAAGTTCCCAGGCCAAGGATCAAATCCAAGCCAGACCTTTCACAGCTGTGGCAATGCCAGTACTTAATCCACTGTGCTGGGCTGGGAACTGAACCTGCACCTCAACAGCAACCAGAGCCACTGCAGTCAGATTCTTAACCCACTGTGCCACAGGGGGAACTCCATATAATTCCTCACTTTCATCCAACAACCTGTGGGGGAGCATTTTACTTTCAATTATACCCTATCAGGGGTTACACATGCCCAAGTCTCTCCCTTTAAGAAAAAGAAAAAACTCCTTGATTCTACAGTTCACCATCACTTAGAGTCCTTTTTCTCTGTTTAAGAACTTTCAAAGAGCTGCTTTTATGTGACCCCATTTCCTCATCTGAAATTCTGAATTCTCAAACCTTATTCAGGAGTTCCCATCGTGGTGCAGTGGTTAACGAATCTGACTAGGAACCATGAGGCTGAAGGTTCGATCCCTGGCCTTACTCAGTGGGTTAAGGATCTGGTGTTGCCATGAGCTGTGGTGTAGGTTGCAGACGCGGCTCAGATCCCGCACTGCTGTGGCTCCGGCGTAGGCCGGTGGCCACAGCTCTGATTAGACTCATAGTCTGGGAACCTCCATATGCCTCGGGAGTGGCCCTACAAAAGGCAAAAAGACAAAAAACAAAAAAAAAAAACAAAAAAAAACCTTATTCATATGTCCAAGAACTCCAGCTAACTTTAAGCAGGCAAAATGGAAAATAAGGGGCAATTATAAAGCAATGGGCTGTCTGAGAAATATTTCCCAGCAGCAAAATCAGAACCCTTGTGATGCTTGTGTCCAATGAAGGGAAGCAAAATATGCCACTCCAGAATATACCTTTTAGGTGGGGGGATTATTCTGAGAAAGAGCAGACAGAAGAGAAACAAGAGAAAATAAGAGAAGTCACACCCTTTGAAATGGAAATGGACATTTACAAAGGAAATCTCCAATTGTAAGGGTGTCTCCTTCCCGCCAGAAGTGAGGGATGACTGACTCTGAAAGGGTCTCATCAATGGAGAGGGCACAGACTTAAATCTGGGTATCAAAACTGACCCTTGCTTTTCCTAGGAACCTCCCAAGACTGGTCTCCACCCCTAACTCCCAAATGTCCTTTTGTCTCCGGGCTGAAGACGGCATTTAAGCTGTTGGCTTGGGCTGCCTCAGGGAGTTATTCATTTTACCCTGGATACACTGGAGGTACACATATTAATAAACTTCTGTGTGTTTTCTCTTGTAATTCAGGGGGTCTCAGCCAAGAGCTCAGCAGGGTAGAGGGAAATTCACATCTCCTCTGCCACAAACTTTCTTTGGATGTCTGAAAAACATCAAAGCAGCCTTCTCCAGCTTTCACATCTGTTGCTAAAAAGAGGAATTAATTTTTCACTCTTTAAGGAAAACTTACTAGTATTACCCAAAAACTAGATTCACCCCTTGGTGGGTTGTCAAGCCAAAAGACACAATCAAGCCAAAGACCAGGAGAAGGAAGGATTTATTACTTGCACCCAGTAAGGAGAACATGGAGATCTTTCCCAAAGCAATGTTGCCTCAAAGGCCAAACTGGGGAATATGCTAAGGGTACACGTGGATTCACAAAGGGGCTTGGCCCCTCTAGACAGTCCAAGCTTTAGTTAACTGAAATCATGAGGGTCTGAAAAGGTCAACATCATCATCCCTTAGGTTCTAGTTTATCTGGTGGTTGAGCACTTCAGGCTAATCCTTACCACCAAAACAGAACTGGGAGACTTTACAACTGATATATTAACGTTGCTATTGTTACTTCTCTTGCCTGATAGCAGCTGTTTGTTCCTGCATTCTTTTATTACCGTTTGCTGCAACATGAATGGACCTTGAGATTACCATATTAAGTAAGTTAAAAAGACAAATACCATGATATCACTTATATGTGGAATCTAAAATACCACACATAGGAAGCTATCTACGAAACGGAAACAAACTCACAACATAGAGAACAGACCTGTGGTTGCCAAAGGGAAAGGAGAATGGAGGAGGGATGGATTGGGAGTTTGGAATTAGCAGATGCAAACTATCATACATAGAATGGATAAAAAACAAGATCCTACTGTATAGTATAGGAACTGTACTCAATATCCTGTGATACACCATAATAGAAAATAATATGAAAAAGAATACACATATGAATCACTTTGCTGTACAATAGAAATTAACAAAACACTGTAAATCCACTGTTTCAATAAAATAATGTTTTTTTAGGGCCATACCTGCAGTATGTGGAAGTTCCCAGGCTAGGGGTTGAATCAGAGCTGCATGTGCTGGCCTACACCACAGCCACAGCAACGCGGGATCCAAGTCACATATCCAACTTATACCACTGCTCATGGCAAGGATGGATCCTTAAACCCGCTGAGTGAGGCCAGGAATTGAACCCACATCCTCATGGATCCTAGTTAGGATCATTAACCGCTGAGCCATGAAGGGAACTCCTAAATTTTTTTAAATAGAGCCAGCAGAGTTCCCTGGTGGCCTAGTGGTTAAGGATTCAATGTTGTCACTGCCATGGCTCAGGTTCAGTCCCGGCCCGAGGACTTCTACATGTCACAGGCACAGCCAAAATAATTAAATTAAAAAGTAAAAAATTAAAACATTTAAAATTTAAAAAAGAGGAGTTCCTGGGAGTTCCCACTGTGGCTCAGTGGTAACGAGCCTGACTAGTATCCATGAGGATGTGAGTTCAGGACTGCAGGTTCGATCCCTGGTCAGGCACAATGGGTTGAAGGATCTGGCATTGGCCCAGTGTGGGTAGCAACTACAGCTCAGATCTGATCCTTGGCCGGGGAACTCCGTTTTCGGGGGCAGGGAAGGGGGTGGGGGGGGTGGAAAAGGAAAAAAAAAAAAAAGAGAGTTAGCATCTTCAGTTATATAAGTATAGTGTATGCATGATGAGAAGAGAGTTTTTCCACTACATCAAAGAAAGAAAAAAACAAAAAATGAAGATACAGATTGGGAAAAGACAGCTGCAAGCTAAAATTCAAATAAAGGATTAGCATTGTAAAAAAAAATTAATAAACAGGAGTTCTGTTTGTGGCTCAGCAGATTAAGGACCTGATGTTGCCTTTGTGAGGATGCAGGTTCGATCCCTGGCCTCACTCAGCGGGTTAAAGTTCTGGTGTTGCCATGGCTATGGTGTAGGCCACAGCTGCAGCTTCGATTTGACCCCTGGCCCAGGATCGTCCATATGCTGCAGGTGTGGCCATATAAAGGAAAAAAAATTAATAAACAGAAAGTCAATTAAGTGGAGTTGGGACACCAGAAGAGGGAGCTCTCATACCCTGTAAAATAACAGAGCCCCAAAGAAGGCTCTTCTTTCCTGGCAAGGACTCAGCCAGTGAAAACCCATGAACTCTTGTTCATTAGAGCTCTCAGACTCCTTTTCCTCTCTATAAAACAGTGCTCCTTCCCTGGCCATGGGAGACTGCCACATAGACTGCAAAGGTTGCAGACCCTGAATTGCAATTTTATGCAATAAACCCAAAAAACCCATCTTTGCTGGAGAAATATCTGGCAGTCTATATGTTTTAGGTCCACAGCATCTAGAATTTAAAAGTAATTCCTCTAAACTAATACTAAAAAAGACTGATGATCTAAAAGAAAAATGTGCAAAGATATGAATAACAGATCACAACAACAACAAAAAAACCAGTGGAGGCCAATATACAAATGAAAAGATACTGAATCTCAGTAATCAGAGAAATGCAAATAAATAATTTTATACCTATTGATCGACAGAATTTTTTTTTCTCATCCAGGAGTAGAGAAAGATGTAGGAAAATGGCAACAAATTCTTGTAGGCTGGCTCTTTGGGAAGCAATTTGGCAATATCTAACAAGGGTGATGATATGTGTATCTTTCAACCTGACAGTTTAGTTCCACTTCTGGGTAAATGACCCAAAGAGTTGGATTCATATAGCATTACTGTCATAGTAATAAAATAATACCCATCATTAGAAGAATAGATAATTATTGTGTTTTCACAGTGAATTATTATACGGCAGTGAAAATGAATGCGCTGCAAGTATGTACAACATAGATGAATCTGAAAAATACTGCCAAGAGGAAAAAAAGCAAGTTCTAGAAGACACATACCAGCATAATACTCGTTTACAAAACTCAAAAAAAAACAAAAACTAAATCATATATTGTTTAGGAATGCATACACATGCAACAACATTTTTGAAGCAAGAGAATGATAAAACAGGAGGAAAGAACACACAAGTAGTTACAAGTAATTGTTAACTTCCAAATTCCTGAGTTGGGTATTTGCTTTACAGTTATTTGTATATCATCAATAAGCAAGCAAATATAAATATATAAAAATGAGTCACATATGGATCCATAAATATGTTTACAATTAATCCAACTCCTGCACATGTTCGATTAAACAAGGAGGCCATGAGACCAAGGTGACTCTAATACCTTAACAGCCTGTGTAAGCAAACCAAAACCTAAGCCTGTAAATGCCTCAAGGTTAGTAAATCAAAACCTAAGGACAACCAATCACTGCCGACCAGGGTTTCCAATAAGGCACCCACGTAAGCTGCAGGCAGTCAAGTAATTCCCTTGCTTCACTTCCTTCTCTTCTCTATAAAAGTCTTACCCGTATCTCCAGAAGTGGGTGGCAGAGCACTCCTAACCACTTCTGGTTTGGCAGTGCCCAATCCAAATCAATTTTTGCTCAAAACAAAAACAAACATAAAAACAAATTTTTAAATTGGACTCTTTCCTCCCATCCCCAATTCATTTCTTAAATATTTGTGTTTTTCCAGATCTATCTTCAGCCAGTTAGTTAAGAAACTTCCCTCCTGGGGAGTTCACATTGTGGCTCAGTGGGATAAGGATCCACTGTTGTCTCTGTGAGGATGTGGGTTGAATCCCTGGCCTAGCTCAGTGGGTTAAGGATCCGGCATTGCCATGAGCTGTGGTGTAGATCACAGATGTGGCCCAGATCTGGTGTTGCTGTGGTGTAGGCCTGCAGCTGCAACTCTGATTTGACCCATGATCCTGGGAACTTCCATATACCACAGGTGCAGCCTTAAAAAGAAAAGGAAAGAAAAAAAGAAGGAACAAACGAATGAACGAACTTCCCTCTGGAAGGAAGGAAAGATAACAGAACTTTGTATATATCAAAGTGTAAGATATATACACTTCACCTTTTGTTTTAAAAAAAAATCATCAGAAGGGTACAGCGTAATAGTCAAGGAATTTCACCAACAATGATTTTTACTTAAGATCAAATTGGAGCTGTTTATCACAATCACTGAAGTGGTACTGAAATTACTAGCTAAAGCAATTTTAAGCTAATAACTTAGCAGAAATTAGTTTGATATAAGCACAGTGCTCTTTCAATTACTATAAATTCTTGACTAAGTTTTTTAATATGAATATTTGATTCATTTAACACATTTTAAATAGCTTGATCATATAGTAAAAGCATTGTTAGTTGAGCAGAAAGCAGCATATTAGTTATCTTTTTAAAAGTTCAGCTGTACCAGTTAGAAATATCAAAAAATACCAATGAGCCATTGTACTCAAGCCAATTTATTAAATAAAATGGAAAAAAATACAGTTGCACAATTCAAACAGCCTTGTCTTTCCACTTCTTAAAATGTCCCTAGTTTACTAAAGCAAGGCATTATGCAGTTGTACAATTATATGCTGTGTTAGTGAATAGCTGTTTTAATCTACAGGAGACAAAGACATAGAAGTACTAATAGCTACTAATAATTTTCATATGGATCAAGAAAACTCATGTAAGACGTGAAAGAATATTTTAAACTATACTTTAAAAATTTAAGCATAAACTACTTTTGCTCATTAGAAGTCTATTCCTCGAAAAAGTTAATTTTAAGTTTGCTATAATTAAATTCTCTGTTTTTCTCTTTGCAATCCTGATTTATAATTCCTATGATTTTTTAAAAAAATTTTATTAAAAAACTCTGAACCCATAATGAATCAGTTACGGTATTAAAGCTTTTATGATCATTCTCACTAAGGAATTTAAAAACACACTTGCTTACCCACCCCAAATAGTCTTCTAATTACAGATAGTCCCATGTGGCCTTCCCTCCTTCCTTCTTTCCTTCCTTCCCTCTCTCCCTTCCTTCCTCTCTCCCTCCCCCCCCCCCTTTTTTTGGTCTTTTTAGGGCCATACCTGTGGCATGAGGAAATTCCCAGGCTAGGGGTCCAATCAGAGCTGTAGCTGCCAGCCTACACCACAGACACAGCAACACCAGATCTGAGCTGCATCTGCCACCTACACCACAGCTCATGGCAACGCTGGATCCTTAACCCAATGATTGAGACCAGGGATCAAACCCGCATCCTCTTGGATACTAGTTGGGTACGTTATCACTGAGCCACGATGGCAACCCCCCTACATGGCTTTCTTTCTCAAGAAGTTAGCCAAAAATCTAGAGCTGTATGGGGCAAGTGGATAAGCGGAAAAGAGAAGTTAGAGATGCTGACACTGCAGTACAGGCATTTAGTTTTGCTTTTTTATTTTGCTACCAAATTTCTCATTACACTGAACTTTTTTTTTTTTTTTTTTTTGTCTTTTTGGCCATTTCTTGGGCCGCTCCCGCAGCATATGGAGGTTCCCAGGCTAGGGTTGAATCGGAGCTGTAGCCGCCGGCCTACGCCAGAGCCACAGCAACGCAGGATCCAAGCCGCGTCTGCAACCTACACCACAGCTCACGGCAACGCCAGATCGTTAACCCACTGAGCAAGGGCAGGGACTGAACCCGCAACCTCATGGTTCCTAGTCGGATTCGTTAACCACTGCACCAAGACAGGAACTCCTACACTGAACATTTTTAAGTGTTCCCAAAATAACGCAATACAGCCTCTTGTGAACTGAAGGCAGTCTGTTTTGTCTGTGTTCCAGGAAAAAAAAAATAAGGTGCTGCTCTCAAGTCTGTTGCCCTTCACCTTCTGGTATGTTCTGGTATAGTTCATTCTCCCACCAAACATTTACTGAAAGCCTAGTACATGCCAAGAACGGGGGTTACACATGAATTAGACAGAGGCCCAGTTCTCCAGGAGTTTACAGTCTGAAGAAAAACAGACATTTACGTGCATATTCACATAGGTCTATAATCTATCACCCTAAGCCTGAAGGGCCTGCATTTCAGAATTCGGGAGTTTACAGACTTTAAAAAGGTGAATTTATCACATATTTCATAAAACCCCAACTGGACTCTAGGGCAGTAGCCACATAATCCAGGAGGAGTACTTCTGCAGCCAAACATAATAAGCATAGTCACAACTAGGTGGGGAAAAAATACACTAGCAACAGTTTCATGTTAGTTCAAGTCAGGATGTGGCACCAAATGAGTTCAAATCACAGAAAGTTTTGCTCTAAATGATATATGAAGAAACCTGCAGTTTCAAAGTATTTTGAATCTCCAAATTGTGGGTAAGATTCTTGACCTGTAATACATAAGAGGAGGGTTACCTGGATGATCTGTGAAATTAAAAGACACTCATGTATTTAGCCTATCAAGAGATGACATTAAAAAAAAAAAAGATGACATTTACTGAGCACTTACTATGTAAGAATGCTCACAACTCTTCACAATAACTCATTTAACAACCTCAAATGATAAGTGCTAATATCATCCTCATTTTTCAGATAAGGAAACACTTTATAAAGGTCATGAACCTTACCCAAGTTCATACAACCTAACAAACTAGGAATATGACTATACTTATTGTGTGATCCCAGAACCTGTTTAACTTCTGAGTCTCAATATCCTCAGCCGTACATTAGAGAAACTAACGTCTACCACAAGTGATTATTTTAGGGATTAAATAACACACATTAACCAAATGTCCTTGGAATTTTAAGTCAGATTTAATGTGGGCTGGTAAGGGAAATATATGAAGAAGCTATAATCATAAACACTACTCAGGCCAATATTCACAACTGTTGATGGATCAATAGACATAATACAATAATACTTTACACAACAAAGGAAAATAAAATTATTACCAAAAATAACTCTGTTCATGGCCTCAGCATCTCAATTCGCCTGCAGTGTAGCCACTGCTTTCTCTCTGCAGCAACTTGAGAGGCAGTGGGGCTTCCTCCCTGACTCTAAAGGGGAGAAGTTTGCTGGGAGAGGACCTAAACCATCCCTACCTTATTTATATCCTTACTTATAGACCAGGATTCTCTAAAGAGCATGGAGGAGAGAGAGACATGCAAAGGTGGAGGGATAGGAGAAAAAATACCCAATCGTTTTCAAGGGATTTCTTTTTTTTGTCTTTTTGCCTTTTCTTGAGCCGCTCCAGCGGCATATGGAGGTTCCCAGGCTAGGGGTCTAATCGGAGCTGTAGCTGCGGGCCCATGCCAGAGCCACAGCAACGCGGGATCTGAGCCGCGTCTGCAACCTACACCACAGCTCAAGGCAACACCAGATCCTTAACCCACTGAGCAAGGCAGGGAACGAACCTGAAACCTCATGGTTCCTAGTCGGATTTTTAACCACTGCGCCACGACGGGAACTCCTCAAGGGCTTTCTTAAACTACATCCACCTCCTAAATATTTCAACACCTGACTCTCCAACTGCACCATGCCCATCTCTTCCCAATGCTGTGACTCCGAGTTTGGGGCGTTATTAATGTTTTATCAATAAGGTGTGTAAGGGAAGAAACATGATTGATAATCACTAATTTAACCAAACAGTCCAATCACTGGTTCTCAAAAAGTGGGGACGGGCAGCAGCAGTATCACCTGGGAACCTGTCAGAAATGCAAACTTTTAAGCCCTTTGCCAGGTGTAAACAATCAGAAACCCTGAAGGTGGAGCCTAGCAACCTGTGTTTAACAAGCCATGCCAGGTGATTCTGATGCCTCCTGAAGTTTGAGATCCTCAGGTCTAAACTCTTATCTAAAACCACGTGATTGGAGGAAAGTTCAAGAATGTGTGTTTACGCATTAAGAAGTCCCTAAAAAAACTAGGAGTTCCCAAGGTGGTGCAGTGGTTAACGAATCCGACTAGGAACCATGAGGTTGAGGGTTCCATCCCTGGCCTCGCTCAGTGGGTGAAGGATCTGGTGTTGCCGTGAGTTATGGTGTAGGTCGCAGACGCGGCTCGGATCTGGCGTTGCTGTGGCTCTGGCGTAGGCTGGTGGCTACAGCTCCGATTAGACCTCTAGCCTGGGAACCCCCATATTCCGCAGGTGCGGCCCTCAAAAAGATATAAGGGAAAAAAAAAAAGAAGTTCCTAAAAAAACTAACTGGCATCTATATTATCTTCCTGGTCATACAAAACATCTAGATACTTTAAAAAGTAAAGATGATAGATGGAATACATAATTATCAAAAGAAATCATTTCCATTCCAATTGATTTTAAAACAGAGCATAACTGGAAGTTCCACAGTGGGTTAAGGATCTGGCACTGCTATAGCTGTGGTACAAGTTGTAGGTTCTATCCCTGGGATCTGGAAACTTCCACATGCCATGATTGCAGCAATAAACTAAAATATAAAATAAAAAAATAAAATAGATCAAAACTATTTTCCGTATCTGAACTATGAAAATTTTTTACTTTTTTTTTCCTGAACAAAAGCTTGGAAATGAGAAAAGAGGAAATGGAAAAAAAGAGAAGTTTCCATACAAACTTCCTATTTCTACAGTCACAACTTAAAATACTTTACAAAGAAATCATTAACAAATAATTCCTCAAGGGAAACAATACATCTGGCAAAATCTTGACACCCTTTCTTCTTTCCTTCCTTCCTTGCCTCCCTGCCTCCCCACTTCCTTCCTTCTCTTTTTTTGGCAGCCATTACTTCCTCTAAAATAACCTACTTGTGTTTGGTCTTGCTTTAAGAAACATAAGAATGAGGAGCTCCCTAGTGGTGCAGTGGGTTAGGGATCTAGTATTGTCAAGTTACTGCTGTGATGCAGGTTCACTCCCTGGCCCAGGAACTTCCACATGCCACAGGTGTGGCCAAAAAAAAAAAAAAAAGGAACTTGGACTATGAAATGCCAAAACTGACTTTTTTTTTCTTTTTTTTAGGGTCACACCCTCCGCATATGGAAGTTCCCAGGCTAGGGGTTGAATCGGAGCTGTAGCTGCTGGCCTATGCCACAGCCACAGCCAAGCCAGATCTGAGCCACGTCTGCGACCTACACCACAGCTCACGGTTACGCCAGATCCTTAATCCTCGATTGAGGCCAGGGATGGATCCTGCGTCCTTATGCATACTAGTTGGGTTCATCACCACTGAGCCACGACAGGAACTCCAAAACTGATATACATTTTTTTTTTCTTAAAAAAAAATACCATAACCACTTGTGAATAAGTTTTGTTAACAAGGCACCAACAGGGTCCTTCCACACAGTTGTAAACCAGTCAATAAGAAAACAAGTTCCTTATCCAGGTATCTTAAAGAGATCCATTTGGGGTGAACACTGTGGATAATAATTTGGGTTTCTATTATTGAATAGGCTATGTCACCACTGCAAAAATTTGAACTGAGACGGTAAACTCCATGACTCTATAAAATGTCATGCACAAATATTTTTAAAAAGAATAAGAGTTCATAGAATTAAGGGCAAATGGATTTTGTTTCATTCCTACAAATTTTTCATATTTACATGTTATAAATTAAAAGTGTGCGACATATGCAATGCTTTAGACTACCTGACATTCCTAAAAAATGAATGTTTAACCCTAGGTTCTTTAATTTTTTAATTAAAATTACATTAAAGGAGCTCCCACTGTGGTGCAACAGGATTGGCAGCAGTTTGAGAATGCTGGGTTACAGGTTCAATCCCTCGTCTAGCACAGTGGATCTGACATTGCTGCAGCTTAGTTTGAAGCTTCGGCTTGGATCTGATCCCAGGAGCTCCATATGCCTCAAGGTGGCCAAAACCAAACAAACAAAAATTAAATTTTTTTTTTTTTTTTTTGCTGCTGCACCTGTGGCATATGTAAATTCCCAGGCTGAGTCGAATCTGAGCTGCAGCTGTGTCCTACACCACAACCATGGCAACACCAGATCCCAACTGCATCTGTGACCTATACCTCAGCTTGCAGCACAATGCTGGATTCATAACCCACTGAGAGAAGCCAGGGATCAAACCCACATCTTCACAGAGAAAACGCTGGGTCCTTAACACACTGAACCACAACAGGAACTCCTAAATTAAAATTTTAATTTAAAAAATAAGTCAAAGAAAGGGAAAAAGAAAGGAACGAGGTCTTGAGGCAAAGCTAACAAAACCTAACATTACTGTAATATCAGATACTACATGAAAATCTGATGCAGAGTATATATTTTAAATATAGAGTAGGTTTCTATTCTTTAGTGAATCCTTTTAAATTCCTGTGTGTGTGTAGATGGGGGGGGGAGAAAGAGATATAATGAAAACTTTTTTTTATGTATTGTCTTTTTAGAGCCACACCTGCGGCATATGGAGATTCTCAGGCTAGGGTTCGAATTGGAGCTATAGCCTCCAGCCTATACCACAGCCATAGCAATGCCAGATCCACACCGCATCTGTGACCTACACCACAGCTCATGGCAATGCCAGATCCTTAACCCACTGATGGAGAGGAGAAATCAAACCTGCATCCTCATGGATACTGGTCAGATTTGTTTCTGCTGAGCCACGACAGTGACTCCTCGAAAACTTTAAACAAATAGCTTTTTTTCCAGTTAACATTTTGGGAAGTCTTTCAAAGAAGAGTTTTCTTCCTGCATTTCTGATTATTTTTATCTATAGTCCTAAATACATAAGAAATGAGCACGATTCTATTATCAATTCAAATCATGTGATTTATTCTTTCACTCAACAAACGTGTATTTAACTCCCAGCCTGCACCAGGCACAGGAACTGACCCACTGCAGTCAGAAAAGTTCATCTTCTCATAAGAAAGGACAGGACACATATTTAGAGAGTTATGTCACCAAAAAAACAAATGTTTCATGAGAATATGACTAAAATCAACATCCTAAGGATTTCCCTTAAACAATGCAATACATTCTGAAACCACTGTGAATCCACTGAAACCACTTTTAGTGTGCTTGTATTTTTAGTGGTAGTACCTCTTAAGCAACCAGTTCCATTAATTTACTATCAGCTACGTGAAATAGCAGGGTATTTCCTTTTACTTAGTCCTCAAACTACTTTCTCTACAGAGACGCATGAGATAAAACTTGGGGACATTTCACTAGTTCAGAAGCAAGTGTACTTATGTGATATTGGTCTGAGATGAACAGATATCCACCAATGCTACTTCAGGACCACACTTACTTTATCAGAATGTCATATGATTACTGTCTTGGATTCAGCCTATCAGTTCATTAATAACCCACACTAACTAGACTTGACTCTATCCCTAGCTCCCTACCCCGACAACTAATGTCCTCAAAATCCATCAATCGAGGGACTCTCCCCACCAGGGCTTGAACAGTGTAATCATTTTCAGTTACACTTCCATTGTAGCCACATCTAGTTTTACTCTACTGCCCTACTGATGTTTTCATCCCACAACATTCACCATCACATACACCAACACTGTTCTTCCACAAGCTTAAGGAAAGACATTGTTCCCCATACTTCGGCATCCCTTCATAACGTGTTTCTCCATCATCTCTAGAAATTATACAAAGATGGAGTTGTGGCTCAGTGGTTAATGAACCCGACTAGAAACCATGAGGATGCAGGTTCGATCCCTGGCCTCACTCAGTGGATTAAGGATACGGCATTGTCGTGAGCTGTGGTATGGGTCGTAGATGCGGCTTGGATCCTGAGTTGCTATGGCCATGGTGAAGGCCGGTGGCTATTGCTCCAATTGGACCCCTAGCCTTGGTACCTCCATATGCCGTGGGTGAGGCCCTAAAAAGACAAAAAAAAAAAAAAGACAAAAAGATAGAAATTATACAAAGATGTTCCCTCATTAAAAGGTTAGCACATAACCAAAGAGGAAATTTACATATAAACATTTCTCTCCCTTTTTTTTTTTTTTTGGCTTTTTGCCATTTCTAGGGCCGCTCCCATGGCACATGGAGGTTCCCAGGCTAGGAGTCTCATCGGAGCTGTAGCCGCCGGCCTACACCAGAGACACAGCAACTCGGGGACCCGAGCTACGTCTGTGGCCTACACCACAGCTCACGGCAAGGCCGGATCCTTAACCCACTGAGCAAGGCCAGGGATCAAACCCACAACCTCATGGTTCCTAGTCGGATTTGTTAACCACTGCGCCACGACAGGAACTCCATCTCCTTTTTTTTATCTTAAGGCATGGCCGAGCCTCCATGTATGTGTTTTTAAATTTATTTTTCTCAAAAGCTTGCCTAGTGGTATGCTCATAATTAATAAATATAATGAAATCCCCTGTTGATAAATTTTAATTCCCATAGGTAAAAGTTAACACATAACCATGAAAACTAATATCTAAGTTTAAAATTTTTTAAATACCAACTGCTTTTGCTTTTTGCACCAGATGATAAGGAGTGTATTTTTCAAAAAGTTTATTTTCCTCAACAGCTTCCCTAGAGGCCTATTTAGTAAGCAATGCACTTAATGATGATCCCTTATTGACGAGTTTCAATTTCCTTAAGTATTTAGCTGTCTACCATTTTTCCATTCAAATACATAATTTAATTTGCAGACATCTAGAAAGTAAAAAATGTTTCAAATTATTTCCTTATTAAAAACTGGTCAGAGGAGTTCCCTGGTGGCCTAGTGATTAAGGATTCAGTATAGTCACTGCTGTGGTGTAAGTTCGATCCCTGGCCTGGAAGCTTTTGCATGGTGCATGTGAGGCCAAAAAAATCCCATAAAATAACAAAAACAAACAAACAAACAAAAACCCGTTCACTATAAGCCTTGTTAATTATCCTAAATACAATGTATGATCTATGTTACATGCCAGCTGTACAACAAAGCCTCATTCAGCTTAAGCTGCATTATTGGGTTTTTAATTTCACAAACCAAATAGTTAATGCCCAGCTTTTGTACTTAAAACAATTTCTGGATAAAGGTGTTTAGGTGGGGAACTCACAAAAAATGAAGAGGAAAAAAAATGAGTCAAGCCATTGTTAAATGTCATCATGACAAAAGCAACAAAAATTCCTAGGTCAGAGCCCAGAGGTTATTAGCGCTTTGAGCATAAGGACCACTGTCTTCCTCTTTGTCCTTTCCAAAGTGGTGTTCAAATTTTATGGTACAGATTCTATCAATTTCTGTATAGCTAAAAATGTGTTGCAAGTTAGATGGTAAAGAAGAAACAGTAAGGCTTCTAAAAATATGATATTTTTGAAGAGATAAGAATATTTAAAGACAGTCCTTACTCAATTGTTTATATAACAAAAAATTACAAATATAAATCAACTAGGGAGCTAAAGGCAAAATGGGGGAAATATTTTTTTTGGCCGTGGCATCCAGTGGCTTGATGTGGGATATCAGTTCCCAGACCAGGGACTGAACCTGGGCCGCAGTGGAAGAAGCACAAAATCCTAATCACTAGATCACCAGGGAACTCCTGGGAGAAAAACTTTTTTAAGCTGCATACTGCTTTACATATTACATATGGACATTAAAGAAACCTTATATTATTTTTAGCAAGTCACTAGTACACAAGTGGTGAAATCATTTAACGTGATTTCTGCTTCAAAAGAGATTAAATAAGATAGAGTTCTCAGCAATTCTGGAAGAAAAGGCTCTTCATTATGCATACTAGGAAAACGGTATTGAGGAATAATGCTGTGAATTTAGCAAGCACCACCAAAGGAAATTCTTTGGTACCTGTACCATCCACAGGACAGTAGAAGCAAGGCTGTAGTGAACTATAGTAGTTAAGGAAGTGCTGCCTCTAGTGCCCAACTGTTGGGGTTTGAATCCTGGCTTTTCCCCTGGCATATGTTAACTAGCAATTGGAAAAGTCAACAAAGGTTAGCTCAAATTATTTTTACAGTTAAGAAAAAGATGTCTTTGAACTAAAGATGGAAAAATGTTAAAAATACTTTGAGAAATAAGTATATTTAAAAAAGCAAAAGAGTTATGAGATCTGAGGAGAAATTATTTTAAGTAATCCAAACATTTTGGAGCAAAATAGTTTTATTTTTCATTCTGAGCCAGAAATCTCTTTAACTCTGTCTCTTCTCTTTTCATTCTCCCCAGTCTTACAATGGTTAACTTTGAGGCTTACCTAAAATTAAAATTTTCTTCAAATCTTTGTAATTTAAAAGTGGGAGCTCCTGCTCTTGCTGTGGTGCAGCAGAAACGAATCTAACCAGTAACCATGAGGTTTCAGGTTTGAGCCCTGGCCTCACTCTATGGGTTAAGATCCGGCATTGCCATGAGGTGTAGTGTAGGTTGCAGATGCAGCTAGGAAATCCTACATTTCTGTGGCTGTGATGTAGGTGGGTAGCTGTAACTCTGATTGGACCCCTGGCCTGGAAACCTCCATGTGCCATGTGTGTGGCTATTTAAAAAAAGCAAATCATCCAATTTGTGATCAAGGTTCAGCCACTTTTATTTCTTCCTAATGACCTACTCTACTGATCTCCTGCTTATTAGTATTCCTTCCACCAGAGGGCAGAAAAAAGAAAGATGAAGTCATGAAATACAAAGTTGATAACTTACTACCTTCCAGAGAACCTTGAGCAGTGTCACCAAAAAATTTTAAACAGCACCAACATTATGGGACATTTTGAGACAGTCTTCTCCAACTGCAAAAGCACTAAATAAATTACAGCCAGAAAGTTGGCAGCTATTAATTCAAGCATTTATCCATTCACTTAACAAACACCTGAGTTCCAACCACACAGCTGGCACATTCCAGGCTCTAGGGATTCAGGAGTAAACAAAAGTTTCCTGGGGCCATGGAGGTTTTCTATATCTGTCTAAGAGAAGATAATGATGCATGCAAATACAAAACAATTTCAAGTATAGATAAGTACCATGCAGGGAAAAAAACCTGTGAGAAGTTAGAGGATGACTGGGAAGGTTGTTTTTAAATAAATTAATCTGCTAAGTAGAGACCTGAATGAAAGGAGTGAATGAGCCATATCTTAAATGGGGGGAGAGCATTCCAGGCACAGGAAACAGTAAATACAAAGGCCCTGAAGGCAAAAACCTGGCAAGTTGAATCCACTGGAGAGAGTATACTAAGGCTGGAGGGAGTAGGCGGAGCAGAGATATTAGGGAGCAAGGCAGGAACCCAACCATGTGATCATCTAGACCTCTTGATCACAATAAAACTTCAGATTTTAATCTAACAGCAATGGGTTCTGATGACTAGGGGACATAATCTGATTTGATTCTCACCTTTTAAAGTTCATACTGGCTACTAGGGGACACAGAGACTGGAAGCTGAAAGATCAGTTAGGTGCTGCTATAGTGGTCTGGGCCAGGAAATACGGTGATTTGACATCACAGTAATGGGCCGCAGAAGTGATAAAAAAAACTGACAAATTTGGAATAATTCTAAAGTTAGAGCCCCAAATACCTGGCAATTGGAGGAATACAGTGTAAGATGAGTGAATCAGGGGAAGTAAGGCTAACTCTTAGGAGTTTTAAACTGAGCAACTGGATGGATAGTGATACCATTCACTGAGTTAGAGAAGAAGCCACAGACAGTGAGGCAGGATCAAAACCAGAGTGAGGGTCCCAAAAGCCAATGGGGAAAAATGCTTCAATAAGGAAGGGTTTATCTATTACCCGTGTCAAATGTGGCTGAGAGATCTAATGTGGCAAGACTAACCTCCTTGGTGACCTTGGGAAGAAGGGTTTTGCGGCATAGGAAGGATAAAGTCTCTGGAGCAGGTTCAGAAGAAGATAGGAGATGAGGGATTGAGAAGCAGATACAGCCCACATGGAATCTTTCAAAGATTTGTGTACACAGAGTAGCTTTATTATTATTATTATTTGTCTTTTTGTTTCTTTCTAGGGCCAAACCCTTGGCGTATGGAGGTTCCTGGCTAGGGGTCTAATTGGAGCTGTAGCCACCAGTCTACACCAGAGCCATGGCAACACGGAATCCAAGCCAGATCCAAGCCACGTCTGCAACCTACACCACCAATCATGGCAATGCCGGATCCTTAACCCACTGAGCCAGGCCAGGGATCAAACCCACGTCCTCATGGATGCTAGTTGGGTTGGTTAGCCACTGTGCCATGACGGGAACTCCCACTTATTTTTTGAAGTTTCAATTTTCCTTTTTTTGAAATTTCAAACACTCTTATTCCCTTCACCTAGATTCACCAATTGTTAACATTTGCCACATTTGCTCTATGTAATAAGTATTACTGCTTATCTATTTAATTTACTCTCAAGTAAATTAAAGATATTTGACCCTTTATTCCTTAATAGTTCACTGCCTATCTTCTAAGATCAAGGGCATTTTCTTACATAACTATAGTATACAATTATCAAATTCGGTACAGTTAACACCGATACAGTAATATTTAATATTCTTAGAGTAACTGGATTTTCCAACCTAGGATTATGCACTGCATTTAATTGGCAGGTCTCTTGAATTTCCTTTAATCTGGAACAGTTTATTGTGCCTTTCTTTGTCTTTCATGGCGTTAACATATTGGAAGAGAACAAGCCAGTTAACTTGGTAGAACAATCCTCAATTAAGGTCCCTCAATTGTTTCCTTGTGATTAGATCTTGGTTATGCATTTTAGAAATACCACAGAAAAGTAATCATGTTCCCTAGTTCAAGAATGTCAAGAGGAATATGTTTATCCCACTCCTGGTGATGTTCACTTTGATCATCTGGTTGAGGCTTGTCTGTCAGATTTCTCCACTGTGAAGTTAACCATCTTCCCCTGGGTCATTAATCTTTAGAGAGATCTTTGGAAACTGTATTAATATACTTTTCGCCATTAGTAACACCTGTCTGAATCACTATTACCATGATGGCTGCAAATGAGTAAGTTTTCGAACTCTATTATTCCTTCTACAGTTTTTATTGGTGGTCCACCGGGAAGAACTTTTCCCCTTTCCTTGCTTTATTTACTGTGGACTTGTGGCTTCTGATTTTATTCAGAGTTATAATCCATTACTATTGTTATTCACGCTGGTGCTCAAAATTTCCCAGATTTGGCTGTTCAAGCTATTACCTATGTCCCTGTGACATGTCACCATTATTTTTTTGAACACTTCCTTACTTTGTGTTCTAGGCTCATCTTATACTTTCCTTTCCTCAGCTCTCAAATCAGCCATTTCGATCTGAGCATGGTTGTGCTCACAGCTACTAGGGTGTTCTTATCACTAGGCCCTTTCATCAGAGAGAACTAGGAATTATATGCATGTCTGTATGAATGTATGTACATTTTAATCATGGGTTCTTATGGATAACTAATTCCAACCCAGTACAAGAGTTCTTCACTGCCTTCTTCTGTTTCATATTTTTATTTCCCTTCTTCCACAGTGAAAATCCTAGCTCCCAAAATAGCAATGAATTTACTCCTTTGCTCAATCCCACAATACACAAAAAAATAGTTTCAGGACTGCTCTAACTATACCACTATAAATCTGCTGCTGTTTGTATTCAATTGGAGGTTTTCTATCAACTCTGACTATCTTGTTTTTGAACATATACATTAACAAGTTTTCAAAACCCAAAACTAAGCACAAAAAGGTATAATTAGAGCGGTACCATCCCCTCCACCATTCCATTGACTCAGTTCCTACTTGGCCCCTGTAGGTAGCTACTTAGTTTCTGATTATCTCTCGTGCATTTATTTTTGTTCTATCAAAAAAAATTCCACTTTCTCAATGTAAAGCAGAGAAATGGGGCAGAATACTGGATCAAGAGAGAATTTTTAGGAGTTCTCTTGTGATTTGGTGGGTTAAGGATCCAGCATTGTCACTGCAGCACCTCTGGACTCTGCTGTGGTGCAGGTTTGACTCCTGGCCTGGGAACTTCCACATGCCACTAGAGAGGCCAAAAAATTTACAAAAAACACAACATGGTGCCTATTTATTTGACTCACTTACAAAACTGCAAGCTTCTTGAGGGCAGAAGCTATACTTTGTAAAGAGCAAGTGAGCAAAAAAAAAAAAAAAAAAAGAATGAATTTTAAGATGGGTGGCACAACAGAATGTTTGTATTATAATGTAAATGATTCTAAAGAAATTGAAATTGAAGATTTCAGTAGAAGGGACAGGGTAATTGTAGAAGGAAATATCTATCAAAATACCTTCTGATTTAATGTGAGGGATAGCAAAGGGTTCCCATATTCCAAAACAGATTGCCGTCCTGTTTGTAAGCTTCCAAATTAGTTATATCTATGACTCGAGAGAACTCACATTAACATAGGTTAAAATTAATTAGGAAGGATAATTAAACTATCACTACCTATTAATGTCAGTAGGAGAAATTCTGCCCTGTCAAGAAGGAGGTTTTGAATTTTGAGTTAGACATTTAAACAGGAATAGAAAGGTGAGAAGAGAATGGTTGACACGAGGACCTGTACAATAACACAGTAACGACTATGCTAGAAAAACAAACTCACATCTCTGGCACGTATTGGAAAATTTACAAATATGCTAACAAATAACTGAGGGTTATCCTTCATGCCCTGGCACCAAGTTAGGGAGGCAAAGAGGGAAGAACATGAACTTCAGAGACATCTGGCCTTAAATCCCCAATGAGCTACTTAATAGATACATAATCACCAGCAAGTTATTTAACATCTTAGAGGTGCAGTTTCCTTACCTGTATAACTGGATAATGTCTTCTTTGCCAAGTTAATGTGAGATACAATTAGAATAATGTGTAGCACTGTCCCCAGCCAAGAACAAATGTTTAACAAATAGTTCCCATAATAAATGCAGATTAACAAGGTAAAGAAGTGACACAGTCATTGTACTTGAATAACATGCCTGAAAGAAATCAGTGAAATCATACCATCTCAGGCAGTATTTGGTAAGGGCAGAAAAATGTCCAAAACGTAGTTCCAATTCTCAATTTTCAAAATGTCCTACACTCTATTTTTAAAGTGTTAAAATATGTGCTGACATACTAAAGTGCCAATGATTTCAAAGAAATAATTCTGGGGAGATGTTGCTCAAATGGTAAAAACTTCCGTTTATAAGGTTAGTAAGTTCTGGGGATTTAATCTACAGCATGGTGACTATAGTTAACAATACTGTATTGCATACTTGAAAGTTGCTAAAAGAGATGTTAAATGTCCTCACCACATACGTGCGCATGCACAGACACACACACACACACACAAAAGTAATTACATGAGGTGATGGATGTATTAACTAACCTTATTATGGTAATCATTTTGTAATTTATATGTATAGTAAATCATCACATTGTATACCTTACACTTACACAATGTCATGTTAATATCTCAATAAAGCTGGAAAAAATAATAAAAGAAGCAATTCTATAAGTTAACAAAGACCAACTCAGAACAATCTCCTAAATAACACCTATGGCTCACAGATGTGAACATAAATGTATCACACTCAGATTAAATAATTTCATAAATGTGTGTATACAAGAGAATTAAAAGACATTTAATAAAATGATATTTTTAAAGTTCCTATTTCACTTTCAAACTCATCTACAAACCAAAATGCAACATGTAAAGTCTTTAAATGATCTGTAACCAAATACTGAAATATACAATAAACTTTCAGAGCCCAGGATCAGTAATAAACCAAAAGCCCCACACTGAAAAGTCTAAAAAATAAAAATGTGCAATGGCGAAGAGATTCAAAGCATACAATTTTACCTATACAGACTATTGTTTTCCTTGGCGACTAGAAATGACTTCTCTTTCATCTTAAAGAAGGAGAGTGTGCTCTGTTTATGTTCTAAAAGACACTTAAAGGTCACAATCTCAGTTTGCAACACTAAGATGGACCGATAGTAAAGCGTTCTAATCAACAATTCAATGCCGAATGTCTTAAGAAAACTTTCCAGTAGGGTGCTAATTCACAGACCGAGCTATTCTGCCAGTGGAAGGAGAAAGATGCGTCCACACCCTTTATTAAAAGAGAAAGGGAAGGAGTAGGAAAAAAGGGAAGAGAGAGATGCAAAATAACAAACTGCTTCTATAAACAAATTTAAGTCTGTTTTTAAACTTTTGGGAATTCTATCTTCCCTTACCGACCGAAGAGCAATAAATATCAAAGCACAAGGAAATTATTTGTGTTCTGAAGCAGAAAAAGAACGTGGAGAGAAAAGGAAAACATTTTATCATGTATTGAACTTAAAAGTATTCAAAATTCTTAACACCCCCCCCCCTTACTGTGCATCATATTTCCAAAATAAATTTAACACGAAACCAATGGACTCATTTTTAGCACTCAGTGGAGAACTTTTATGAGCTCTCCCAGGGCTCTCGACCCAATAACCCTTTGGGGCAGCCCTGAATAATCGCTATTCTCAGGACAAACACCAGCTCGCGTTCCAGTGCCCCGAAGGGACCTCGGGGTGCGGAGAAGCACCTAGGGGTCGAAAGGCCAGGGACCATGGCTCACCCCCTCGCTGCCCAGAGCGAGCGGTCCCAAGGGCCTAGGAAGTGTCCGAAGCTGCGGCCAAACGGCCGGTCCCTGCACTAGAGCGCTACCGAGGCGCGCCCGCCCCGTCCTCCCAGGCAGGGTTCGCCGACCGGAGCTCCTAATCCTCGGGTCAGGAGGAACTCTGCCGGACCCGGGCCGCCTCCAGGGCCGAGTTCCGCCGAGGCAGCCTCGCGGCGCCTCACGCCCCCCTGCAGGAAGCCCGAGATGCCCCCGCGGGGCGCACAGACCAGCCGCAGCTCGCGCGGCAGCCGCCTACCTGGAGGGAGCTCGGGCCGGCTTGGACCCGGCGTCCGAGGGTCGGCTGGGAGCCTCGCAGCTCCTGGCGCACGGACTGGGCGTGCGGAGCGCAGCGCAGCGCACCTCCGAGACCAACGCCGCGGAGATCCGCCGACCACACCCAGGCCCGCGCCGCCCAGCAGCCAACTCTGCGGCGCGCGGGGCCGGGGCGGGGACGTGGCTTGAGGCGCGAGGCGCGAGGCACGAGGCGCGCGGGTCCCGCGGGGACGCGGCGCGGGCGCGCGCAGACCCCTGAGCGTGCACGGCCTGGGCAGGGGGCGAAGGCAGCTGGCGCTGCGCACAGCTTCTGCTTCCTATTTTCTCTCTCGTTTCCTGCTAGAAGGAGAAGAAAAACATTAATTCCCGGGCAGTTTCGTTTTCTTGGTGCAGCGCCTGGACGACGGAGCACACTTCTGAGTAGCGCCCAAGTGGGTTGGCCAGTTTTCCTTCCCGGCACAGTACGGGCCTCAGTTTGCTTGAGGGTAGGGCAGGGGGGCTGACTTAGAAGACCTCAAGGTCCCGCTTAGGTTTAACATTTCTGGAATTTTAAATGTAAGAGAGTAAACTGAAGCCCAGAGTCTTACAAAATTGCACTGCAATCCCAGCTCTAATGTCGCTAGTTTTGTGATCCTGTACCGTCTCAGGGCCTTAGTTTCACCGGCGAAATAGGGATAGTGTATCTGCCTCATAAAGGTGCTAAAATTTTTAATGAGATAACATTTAAACAGAGCCTACCTCTGAATAAATAATCAATGCTTGGAAGTTGTTACTATTGTCACTGATGAAAGGAGGCCTTCCAGATAACCCCATCAAGTCACTTGTCTCTGCATGAGTTAAAACATCACATGCAACCGACTTTTCCCACATTTCTCTGGGTGTTTTATGTTTAAAATGTCATAAAATGAATGCATCTACCAAATTTGCTTCCTCTGAAGTCAGTACCGCCCGGGAGCAATTTTCCTCTCCCCACCCCCATCTTTCTTCTGAGTTAATTCCAGTTTGACAGACTGTTGCTATAGCATTCCTTCTCTGACGTCAAACAATTTAAAGAAACAGCCCTGGGTAACGAAAACTGCAGAGGAGTTCTTTGTCGAGTTTCTGTGCTGGAGAAAGGTTTGAACAATATCTTCAGAGAACTTTAACACCTCCGCAGCCTTCCATTTCTTCTTCAGCAGCTTCCCACTATCACCTGGAATAAATCTTTTAGTACCTTTGTGATGAATGCACCCTGACTGAAGCTGTGGAGAAAATGTGACCCTTTGTATAAAAGCCAGACCATAACAAAAATGGAAACAGCTGTGGTACTAGGATGATAAAATTATAGGGTTTTTCCCCCCCAAATTTTCATTTCTTAATGTGGGGTGTCTGAAAGGTTGATTGGGACCTGAATGCTTTGCAACTGTAACTGTTTATAGATTTTAATGGTTAAATCTTGAGCTTTGTCATTTTTAGGAGGAAACAAAGGAAAATTGTTATTTATTTAAGAAATTCCTATTATGTACCAGACTCCCTGCTTTCTTTCTTTTTTTTTCCTTTTTTTTTTTTTGGTCTTTTTGCCTTTTCTAGGGCCACTCTCAGGGCATATGGAGGTTCCCAGGCTAGGGGTCTAATCTGAGCTGTTGCTGCCGGCCTATGCCAGAGCACAGCAACTCGGGATCTGAGCCACATCTGCGACCGACACCACAGCTCACAGCAACTCGGGATCCTTAACCCACTGAGCAAGGCCAGGGATCGAATCCGCAATCTCATGGTTCCTAGTTAGATTTATTAACCACTGAGCCACGACGGGAAACTCCAGACTCCCTGCTTTCTAATATTGTATTATTCTCATACTGACTTTACAATGTGCATTCTATCCCCATTTTACAGATTAGTAAATTGAGGCTCAGTGAGATTATGGCATTTACCTAGAATTATACAGAAAGTGTCATAGCCTTACATGGAATCCAGATTGGGTTGACTCCAAAGCCAACTTTCTTTTTATTTTCTTTTTTTCCTACAGCTACACCTCCACCATGTGGAAGTTCCCAGGCCAGGGTCGAACTGGAGCTGGAGCTGCTGGCCTACACCACAGCCACAGAGCACCAGATCTTTAACCCACTGAGTAAGCCAGGGATCAAACCCACATCCTCGTGGATACTAGCCATGTTCTTAACCCACTGATACACAACTGGAACTCCTAAATCCCACTTTCTTTAAGATTCTTCTCTGTCTTATTCTCATGCGACTGGCACTTAACAGATATCATAGGTCTTTGAGAGGTGGTTAGGTTAAGATTATTAGTTGAAAAACAAGTTGCTTGTATTTAGGAAAACCCAGTGGAAAGTACTGAGATATTCTAGTCTAGAAAAGATGAGGGGAAATATAAATCAACATCTTCTAAACACAAAAACATGAGATGGTACAAGAATTTTACTGACCATTATTTGAAGATTTGAGATGACTTCGATGATGACTTCGACCTTCCTGAAAATTTGATGTGGACAGAGAAATTACTAGAAGAATAAAGTCCAAGTACAAAAAAGGAAAGGTTAACTAACATCCAAAGTAGTTCGCTTTCAAGAACATTATATTTCTGTTTTGCCACACATGATGCATATTTTTCTGAAAAGAACACTTACTTGTTAAAGGACAAGCCTGTATTGCAAATCTGAAAGTGGAGCTGATGAAAAGAATTTCATTACCAGGAATGATTTCCTAAAAGAAGAATGATGCATCTAAGTGATCTAGCAACTAGCAATTTTTCAAATAATAGCAATCCCATGTAGAAAGAAAAAGAAGAAAAGAGAGGGAGGGAAAGAAAGAAAGAGGAGAAAGAAAAGGAAGAAAGAAAGAAGAGAGAAAGAAAGGAGAAAGAGATAAAGGTGTTGTCAATATTTTTGAAGTCTGCTGATTTGTATAGACCATTATAATGATGTATCCTGCTTCTAATTATTAAACCCCATTTTCTTGTGTTTAGATGCCACTGGCTGATATTTAAATTTCTAACTCATTAGGCCTATGTTGTCAAATCCTGTTGTATTAAAAGAAGTTGGTGGGGTCCCTGCTAGAGAAAGAACCTTTGAAGATAAAATCCCTGTTTCATCCTGTATTCCTCATAGTGTTTAACAGAATACTTTGCATATACTAAGTACTCAGTGAATAAATGAATGAAGACACTTGGCTACTTGTTTTATTTGAATAAACTTCATACCTAACCCCATCCTCAGGCCCTACTCAGAATCATAGAAAGGAGAAGAGTGATCATTATTTTTCTGGGAGTTTAGTTGTAGTTGCTTCTGCAGTGTGTTTTGCTCTCCTATGACCAAGTTCAGAGAAGCTCCGCTCTTGGTCCTATGGTGGACAAATCTGAATCCTGTTCTCAGCAAGCTACCCCCAAATCCACAGTGCCATAGGTTTGTAACCTCTGCTTTTAAATCATACCCTAGACATTGTATTTTTTTTCCAGAGCCTACTTTGCTCTCAGACAATGTCAAGTGCGTTGTGAAGAACAGAACCATCAAAGTGTGCAATATGCCACTACTGCCCTGTTATATACTTTCCAATTCTATTATATTCAGGATGAGATCAAATTATATACATGCAATATGATTTATGAAGTTAAAGTAACAGGTTTTCTTCTAACTACAACAAAGAAGTTCAAAATATTAAATGGAAATTGTTAACAGGTTCTATAGTAGAGTTCCTCAAAGATGTGGGAAGTGATTCCTTAGTAGACTCAGAGTTTATGTGTTGTTTCAGGCATTGTTAACCTTAAGCAGTCATGTCCAAACCGTTCCCCTCTTGCTTATGCACGGGGGATTTCAATATCAACTCTTTTTTACAGGTTATATTTTGAGCCCGCCTTTACTGTATTCTTCTGACACTAGTAGTACAAATCAAGTCTAGCTCTTGCATCTTTCTACTTAGGTTCTCTAATGGTATTTTGGATCCATCATCTGTGTGCACAGCAGTGACCTCATGAAAAATCTGTGCTTGGATAATGATGTCTGTTCCAGGCGTAGGCAGGGAAATAGAAGCATCCAGGCATATTTTGCTGCTCTTAGTCCTGGGGTTCGGGTTTCTGGAATCTGTTATTGGGAAAGGACAGACTGAGTGAAAAGAATACTAACTGCGCATCAGAAGACCTGATTTAGAGCTTTGTCTCTGGTACTAAATATCTGTGTGATCTCGAGTAGATACAACCCATCTGCATCCTGTCTTGTTCAATACATAATATGGGAATGGCTGAATTTTAACAGGATAGGCAAATAGCAGTGATGCCATCTCTCAGGACTAATGCCCAATGTGTAACTTCATTAATCAGTCGTGCACATTTTCCCTCTAAGCCTCATCCCATCCCAAGAATTCTTCTGAATACAGGTCTACTTCCCTTTTCAACAGTTCATTTCATAAGCCACTTCGGGCTTATGAAGGACCTACCTTAGAACCTCTTTTTACTAACTGAAAGAAATCCAAAGAGGATTTTCACTTTTATGGAGGAAAAAAAAGACAAAAAGCAAAACTAGCATTCAACATTTATTTTTCAACAGTCCATAGAGAGTCAGTGTACACCTGGAGTAGCAGGGAAAGTGGCACCGCCCATCTCCTTCCCTGGGAACTACACTCAGTATCTCAGCATCCAGTCACCATAGCTTTGAACTACATGAGCATCTGTGCTGTCTTGATTTATTTTGTACCTTCATTAGCAAGATAGGTCCTAAGGTAATTCTTTTCTCTATAGTATTTTGGCTTACAGATGGTTTTCTCAGAAAGCTCTACTTTAGATAGCAAGGGAAACTGTTCTATACACAAGAAGGGCGCTCAGATAGATCTATTGGTGTTAAGTGAGCAAAAACATTGCATTAGCTATCTATTGCTGTGTGACATGACACCCCCAAACTTAGTGGATTAGAACAACAGCAATCATTTATGTTGTTCATAAATAACCTACTTAGGCAGGGCTCCGCTGACACACTCTGCTCTGCTCTGCTCTGGGGCAGTGTCAGCTAGTTTGACTCTTTCAAGATGACTCTGTCATATGGCTGGTGAGGTGGTACTGGCTATTGGTAGGAAGATCAGCCAGCGCTATGGACAGGGACCTCTGTTCCTCTTCACATAGGCCTTTCCATGGGCTACTTGGAATTCCTCACACTGCAGTGGCTGGATACCCAGAGCAAATGTTCTAAGAGAACAGAGAGGAAGTACAGAGCAATTTTAAGACTTAACTTTGAGAAGCACACACTGTAGTTTCCATTGTCCTCTCTTGGTGTACACAGTCAAAAGTTCAAGTCATTGGGACATAGACCTCTGGGTGGAGGAGCAGAGTTTTAGAAGGGCATATAGGCTGATACCTATTGTTACAGCCATTCTGGGGAAAACAGCCTGACATAAGGATGGTCACTGATCCAGGATGAATCTAGGAGTCTAACAATCTAAGCTGTTTTTCCATTTCTTCTTTCCATTTAGCATTGCCTTTGTCTATTTATGCTAATATGCTCTGTCCAATAGATACTTCAAACAACAGAAAATATCTTGCTTTCCTTGCTAATTTGTTTTTTTGGCTTTGCTTTTGTTTTGTTTTGTTTGTTTTGTTGTTTTGTTTGCCACACCTGTGGCATATGGAGGTTCCCAGGCTAGGGGTCGAATCAGAGCTGTAGCCACTGGCCTACACCACAGCCACAGCAACACCAGATCCAAGCTGCATCTGTGACCTATACCACACACAGCTCACGGAAATGCCAGATCTTTAACCCACTGAGTAGCTAGGGATTGAAACTGCATCAACATGGGTGCTAGTCAGATTCATTTCCACTGAGCCATGACAGGAACTCCTGGCTTTGCTTTTTTAAATTTAAATTTTAAAAATTATCATGCTGTAAAATTGAACTTTTTCTTTTGGTGTGTGATTCTGCAATTTTAAACATCTGAACAGATTCGTGTAACCATCACTGCAGTCAGAATGCAAAACCATTCTGTCATCCCCCCAAATTTCTCATGCTATCCCTTTATTATCATTAGTGTTATTATTGTTATCTTATCTCCCTCCCTCACCCCTAGCAATAATTGATCTGTCCTCCATCCCTACAGCTTTGTCTTTTCAAGAATATTATATAAATGGAATCATATCCTATGAAACATTTTGAGACTGACTTTTTTCACTCAGCATAATTTCTTGCTCCTCTTTAATGCTGAGCAGTATTCCATGGTATGGAAGTGCCGTGATTTGTTTACCCTTTCACCCATGTATGACATTTGGGATGATTCCCATTTTGGGGCAGTTACAAACAGAATTTCTACAAACAGACATGTATAGGTTTTTATGTTAATGTATGTTTTCATTTCTCTAGGGCAGATAACATGAGTAGGATTGTTATATGGTTAGTATATGTTTAACCTTATAAGAAACTGCCAAATTATTTTCTGGAATTGCTGGTCCATTTTTGTCTCACCAGCAATGTCTGGGAGTTCCAGTTCCTCTGAGTCTTTGCCAGTACTTGATATTGTCAGTATTTTTTCTTCTTAATTTTAGCCATTCAAATACGTGTGTAGTGGTATCTCAAATGGTGGTTTGATTTTGTATCTTCTTCAGCATCACACATACATGATATCTCCTGCCTTTCCCTACCCTATTCCAGTCCATGTGTTTCTGTCAAATTACTTTTATTAAAACATAGCATTGATTAGATTCTTTTTTGGCTCAGAGGATCTGCAATGGTTTCCAATTACTTACTGAACTGAATATACCTGCTTTGCACTGGCATGCAAGGCCCTACATAATCTGACTCCAACCTTCCTTTCCAGGTCCTTCTTTCTTTTCTTTTCTTTTTTCTTCTTTTGTCTTTTCTAGGGTCTCATCCGAGGCATATGGAGGTTCCCTGGCTAGGAATCTAATCAGAGCTGTAGCTGCTGGCCTACACCAGAGCCACAGCAATCCAGATCCAAGCAGTGTCTGTGACCTACATCACAGCTCACGGCAACGCCAGATCCTTAACCCACTGAGCAAGGCCAGGGATTGAACCCGAAACCTCATGGTTCCTAGTTGGATTCATTAATCACTGAACCATGACGGGAACTCCTTTTGCTTTTTTCTTTTTTTTTTTTTCAGGTCCTTCTTTCATGACTATTTTCCCTCTCCACCTAGTCCTTTTGCTCTTCCGAGAGTAGGTTCTTAGCCTTCTCATCTCTGCCAGTGCTGTTCTCAAACCTGGCTCCTCTGTTCTTCCTTCTGTATCTCTCGAGAACCAAGAACTTGAGGAGATTGTCCTTGCCTTTCTGTGCCTGGAATACCACCATGCAACACCATGCAATCTCTTTCAGACACTCTTTCCAGGCTCTGAAAGCACCCTCCCTGGCAGGTCAGGAAATCCAGGACTGGGCAGGTATCCAGCTGGGGAAAGAGTCTCCTTTGCTAATAGAAATCAACTATTTTCCAAGAGAGTCTACCGGTCACCCCTCCTTTGGAGCAGGGAGGGGTCCTCAGGCAAGGGCCAGTCTCTCTTCATGAACACTGCATTCCCCCAAGGGAACATTTCCTTCCCCGAAACTTTCCCCCTTTAACCAGTGTCTGAATGCTAGAAAAGAAAGAGTGAATATATAGTAAGGATATTATCTCATGCCTATCTTACAAGTTTTCTGAGAGATTTTTGAAACGTTTTTGAGATTTGAGATTAATGATATGGTAATTTTTCAAATGACTTTCCAATAAAACATGAAGAGCTCTGATAGCTGTCAACAATCTGTCACTTCTCTTCAGCAATGAAAGCTGAGGAAGAATAATTTAATAACAGTAAGAGTTTCCTGATAGAAATCATTGCTTTGGTTTGATCCTGAGATGCCACATAGCCTGGACTTCAGGCTCTACTTAGGAAATAAAAAAAATACAAATAAAAAAAAAGTGAAAGGAGATATGCAAATCAAATATTATTCTAAACATTTTATTTAAAGTTGAAGAAACATCATTCTCAGTAACAACAAAGATTAATGAACCTGTTTTTTAGAACAAATGTCTAAGATCAGGGGAATGATTTTGAAAGCTTCTGCTCACTCTAAGGATTATTTAAGAGAAAAAGAGCTATGGATTTAGATTTCCTCAGCCATCATCTTTAAGTGGATTGGGATAATGAAATCATGTTTTCAAAAGCCTATGTAAATTCTAAGAAAGTTAACTGAAATTGTTAATGATAGCAAATTCAGTTCAGGTCAAGTATACGATGTATTCAAGTTACATTTCACACAACTTCCCTCGTCTATAATTATCCCCATAATTATAGTGTCTAGAGCATAATATATTATTTTGTATGATCTAGACGTTTATAATTACATGACTATTCCATGCCAAAATCTCGCTCCAAGAGGACTCATGTCTTATCACTATATCCTTATCTTAGCATAGTATACCTGCACACAGCAGGGACCCCTCAATATTTGTTCAATGAATGAATACAGAGCTCTGAGGTCACAGAGCTCTGGGACCTCATTCACTCATTCATATACATTAACTCATTCATTCATTTGTAAATATTTAATAAGTTCTCAGAGTTATCTTCATAGCTATTTAGGAATGAGTAGAATCAGACTCACAAAATGCTTGATTTAACATTAATGCTTTTCAGAGTGGAATCTTCTGGCAGGTGGGGTGGTCAAGCTTGGGTGGAAGCAAGACACAAGTTCTAGGCTTGGGACAATTTTACACTTTTCCTTCACTTGAAGGTAACATGAATATTGGGCGGCCTTCACAGCTTCCATTCCCTTTTGTTGTCATTTCAGTTCTTAATGTGATGTGGTGAAGGGTGGTGGAGCTGCTTTCACACTTTTTCATCCAAATGACAGCAGTTAATAAGGGTTTCTGGAGTACTTCACTCTCCTCTGGGACCAAGGATGGGAGAAAACTACCTGGCAGAAACCAGCTTCTATTCTCAGAGGTTGTGCTGAGTGCACAAATGGCTGTGATTTCCGCACCTGTTTTAAAGGGCTCTGTGGAAAAGACTAGCCCTTTGCACTTGAGCCAGAATATTAGCTGGGTAGTGATAGTTTAAAAAAGAGCTGCCTTTCTCATCTTTAAAGAACCACTAAGGAAAAAAAAAAATCAACAATTAGGACTAACTATGTGAAAATAAATATCTTGGAGTTCCCTTTGTGGCTCAGCGGTGAGGAAACTAATATCCATGAGGATGAGGGTTCAATCCCTTGAATTGCTCAGTGGGTTAAGGATCCGGCAATGCCCTGAGCTGTGGTGTAGGTCACAGAAGAGGCTGGGTTCTGGTGTTGCTGTGGCTGTGGTGTAGGCCGGCAGATGAAGCTCTGATTCAACCCCTAGCCTGGGAACTTCCCTGTGCTGCAGGTGTGGCCCCCCCCAAAAAAAAAAAGAAGAAAGAAAGAAAATGAAAATAAATATCTAAAATGCTCTAGGAACAAGGCAAAGTTAATATTTTTCCAAATGGAAACAATCTTCTTCCGAACAGACATCCTAATTTAGTGTTTCTACTTCAATATCTTTTAGGTTTAAACATATTTATTGCTATTTAAGAGTCAGTACTTAACATTATTTACCTGATTTACTACCTACAACAGCCTTATAAGGAGACATTATTATTCATATTGTGCAAAGGAGGAGATTTAGGCTCAGAGAGAGTAGAATCTTTTTTTCAGCTTTTGAATTTCTTTTTTTTTAATTACTCAATGAATTTTATTACATTTATATTTGTACAACGATCATCACAACCAAATTTTATAGCATTTCCATCCCAAACCCCTGGTGCATCGCCCTACACCCCAACCACTTGGAAACCATAAGTTTTTCAGAGAGTAGAATCTTGCTCAAGAGGCCGTTTCTAGGGGTGAGCATGAAGGGTCAGGCTCCCATCCTTCTTATCCCTCCCTCACCTCTATAGCAGCCCTCCCAGGACCCCAGTAATTATACCACTTAAGCGAAGGGTTATGCAAATATTATGCAAATGTAACTTCAAAAGCATGCCCCAGACCCCGACCCCCGCCCCTGCAATACCTTAGCCTTTGAGACTTTCTGATATCGAATCAAATATCTAATACCTGGTAGAGATGACAAGTTGACCTGATGCTTGAGGGTGTTGCTGTCCCTGCTCTTTGGAGTCTGCTTTCCAGCAGTAACACAACTGCTTTCCCTTCAGTTTCATTTTGAATATTGTAATTTCTTCTAAATAAATTAGGGCAAAACCTCTGGTTAATAAATGCCTCAGAAGTTTTTCTACCTCTTCAGCTGTATTACATAAGTAAAAATTGGGCAGGTAGAGAATTTAATCACTCCGCCCTCATCCAACTTAACATCCAAATCTCAGAGACTTCACAAATTTTTTCCATCTGAGAACATTGACTTCTTTGCTTTTTTTTGCGCCCCCCCAATCAGGATAGCTACTTATTGCTCTTCCTGTTTTGCTTTAACTGAAATGAATTTGAGCTCTTATCCCTCTGTCAAATGGATTTCCTGGCTTAAAAGCTTTGAATCAGAATGACATTAATACTACTTTTTCTACAGTGTGGCGTTATTGCTCATTACAGATATTTGTACTGCTCTATCTTACTTTCTGGAAATTTCACAGACTTTCTCATTGGAAATAAGTCAATGTTTTGGAATTTGCTTCTCCTCAAGTAACAAGTAGGCTGCTTCATTTTTTTAAAGGAAATTCTAATCCAATGTATCACTTTTTTCAATATCTGATTTAGTTACAATCAAACCTAGAATTTAATTAACTAGCATTTACATTATGAGCAATGTTCAAATTTAAGTATATGTTATGTAGAGATCGACCCCAGGACAGCTGTACAAGTCTCTGCAAGAAGGTTCCTCTTCTTTGGTGACAGTGAGTCAGATTTGTATTAACTCAGAAATGAATTTAAGGAGAAAAAAAAAAGCTACTTTGTCATCTGGTGAGTAACTATTTCATCTTGGTTTAGTTGATAAAGCAGCAGCTCTAAAAATAAAACTTACTGTAGCTCTGTTCTTTTTTCTTTATTTTAAAAATGAAATTCTTAACTTTGGCTTTTAGCATACCTAATGAATACATAATTTTTAAAATGAAAATGACTTCAAGTATTAGTAGTTGGAAGGAATTTCTTGGTTTGGAAATGGTGTGCTGTTTGGGTCCATATGTTAATTAGCTGAAATGCAAATTTCAAGAAAGTTTAAATGTCCCAAATTTAATTATTTTCCATGAAATTAGACCCCCCCACATTGACAGTGATAGCCTAATAAGTCTATGCTAGAATAACTAAAATGTGACAATTTTCTAGATCTTTTTCTTCTTCAGCCAACAACTATGATAGCATTTTGTACATTTCAGTGATATTTATTAAAATATGCCTTTTATTGAGGTTATTTGTGCAGTTATGTAAAAAGTGATTGTGTAATAAGAGTCTTAAAGATACAAACCAAGTCTGAACCATCTTTGTATCCTTCATGGCATCAAATAGAATTTTCTGACTTTCTGTGTCCCAATCAATCCAATATACTACTTTTTAATTCATTTTCTTGAAGTTCAGCTTTGCTTAAGTGCATTTTTGGATGAAAATTTACAACATTTTCTGATTGTCTACTGAATGAAACACTCTTGCCTCACCTGGCACTCATAGCCTGCCTTTACCTAGCCCTAACCTATCTTTTCCAGCTTTATCTCTTTGGTATTTTCCATTGAAACTTGGCCCTTTCTACTTCTGAGAAGAGGTCCTGGGATTTCCCATTTTTCTTGTGCTATTCTCACGAACTAGAGTGTCTCATACAGGGACCCATCCACAAAGCCACATCTGATCCTCCCACCTGAACATAGCTCTCCTTGTTTCTGACTTTTGCTGTGCTTGGTTTATACCACTCTTGTGTGCTTCTGTCACCTGCCCACTTTGGCTTAAATATAGTCATCTGCGTGCTGGTTTTATCTCCTAGATTTGAGAGTAGGCATGGCATGCTTGAGAGAACACAAGCTATGAGATTGGAAAGATCTGAGTCCACATACTGCCTCTATCACTTATAAGCTATGTGATTTTGGACAAGTCATCTACATTTCTGAGGCTTTTGTTTTTTCCTTTTATAGAAGTTATTGATTCACTTGCCCTCTCATGCTTTGAGTTATTACAAAATTATTGTAAATAAAAAGATTTTTTTCCCACCTAACGCAACCCCATTTGTAATTATCGAAAAGTAACAGAGAGTGAAACAGACTAATGAGTGAAAAGAGATGGAAAGCTGAAACAGGAAGGCTAAGGAGGTTTGAAAAAAAAAAGATGTTAATTAGCTGAGAAAAGAAAGAGCCGAAGAATAGATTTTTTTTTTCCAGTTTCTCGAAGGAGTTTTATTAGTGGTCTGTATAGTCATTGAGTCAGGGAGCAATATTTGCAGTCACTCAAATCAACGAAGCCCCTGGAATTCAAAAAGGAGTCAAACTCACTTCTCTCTGACTCTGTCCTTCCTCCATTAGGTCTTTCTGCAATAAGACATTGAGAAGAAACACTCCCATCCACATATATTGGGAGGTTAGGAATTCTGCCTCCTCAAACAGAAGAAATTTATCACATTGTTAAGGACAATTTCCTGAAATTTTCTTTTCTTTTCTTTTTTTTTTTTTGTGCCAAGCCAAAAGAAGCATGTGGAAGTTCCTGGGCCAGGGATCAAATCCATAACCGGCAGTGACATTGCCAGATCCTTAACCCACTGAGCCACAACGGAACTCACTGAAATAAATTTTCTATTGCTTCTGCAGGAGAGGAAAAGAATTAATGTACACACTAGTAATAATGAAAATAACAATCCTAAGCATTTATCAAGTTTTATTATGAGCCTGTTGAGTAATTGATATCTAAAACTTTTTTTTCTTTTGCTTTTTTAGGGCTGCACCCGTGGCGTATGGAAGTTCCCAGGCTAGGGGTGGAATCAGAGCTAAAGCTGCTGGCCTGTGCCACAGCCACAGCAACGCCAGATCCTACATGACTCTGTGAGGTACACTGCAGCTCAGGCAATACCAGATCCTTAACCCACTGAGTGGGGCCATTGATCAAACCCAAATCCTCCTGGATACTAGTTGGATTAGTTACTGCTGCTGAGCCATAACAGGAACTCCCCAAAACTGTTATCTTGCTTAATAGTGCAATGACTTTTGCTACTCAAAGTGTGGTCCATGGAGCTGTATCATAGTGCAGAATTATAGGCCCTACATTCTATAGAATAGAATCTACATTTTGAAAAGATCCCCTGGAAACCACCAACAAAATGAAAAGACAACCCACTGAATGGGAGAAAATATTTATGAATCATATATGTCATAAGAGATTAATATAAAAAATGCATAAAAAACTCATACAACTCAATAGCAAAAAAAAAAAAAATCTGATTTAAAAAATGGGCATTTTTGGGCATTCCGGTCGTGGCACAGTGGAAATGAATCTGACTAGGAACCATGAGGATTCAGGTTCTATCTCTGGCCTCGCCCGGTGGGTTAAGGATCTGGCGTTGCCATGAACTGTGGTGTAGATTGCCGACATGGCTCGGATCTGGCGTTGCTCTGGCTGTGGCATAGGCTGGCAGCAACAGCTCGGATTCGACCCCTAGCCTGGGAACCTCCATATGCCATTGGTGCGGCCCTAAAAAGCAGAAAAAGAAAAAAGAAAAAGACAACTGTTGGATACACTATTGGAGATTCCTCAAAGAATTAAAAATAGAACTACTATATAATTCCACAATTCCACTCCTGGATATCTATTCAAAGTAAATGAACACACTAACTGGAAAAGATATATGTACCCTCATGTTTATTGCAGCACTATCTACAATAGCCAAGATAAGGAAACTATCTGAGTGTCCATTAATGGATGAGTGAATAAAGAAATTGTGGAATATAAAATTAAACATTATTCAGCCATAAAGAGAATGAAATCTTGCCATTTGCTACCATGTGGATGGAACTTGAGGGCATTATGCTAAATGAGATGTCAGAGAAAGAAAAATACTATGTGATCTCACTTATGTGTGGAATCTTAAAAAACAAAAAAACAAAGCTCATAGATACAGAGAATAGATTAGTGGTTGCCATAGGTGTGTGTGTCGGGGTTGGGACTAGAGGAGTGAAATGGGTGAAGGGAGTCAAAAGGTACAAACTTCCAGTTATAAGGTAAATAACTCATGGGGATGAATATACAGCATGACAACTATAGTTAAAATGCATTGCATATTTGAAGGTTATTAAGAGAGTAAGTCTCAAAAATTCTCATCAAACAAAAAAAATTCTGTGGCTATGTATAGTGATAGTTATTAACTAGACTTACTGTGGTGATCATTTTGTAATATATACAAATACTGAATCACTGTGTTGTACAGCTAAAAGTAATGTTAATTTATTTTTTTATTTTTGGCTGCACCTGTGGCACGTACAAGTTCGCAGGCCATGGACACAAGCCGAGCCACAGCAGGAGGTACACCACAAGGGAACTCTGAAACTAATGTAATGTTGAATGTCAATTATACTTCTTAAAAAAATCCCCAGGTAATTCATAAGTACATTAAAGTTTGAGAAGCACTGATAACATCCTTTCCATGAGGATCCTAAGATCCTTAACATCAGGATGTATCTTTTTCCTTTCTCTTTCTGCCTCGATCTTAGATATTCGGGGCTCTTTAGTTCCAATATTGATTTGGACTAATATAGGCTTGAAAAATGCAAAAACATAGTAATGTTAATGTGGTTGTAAGAAGATTCCGAAGGTGATGAGATCTTTTCTACCTTGACAATACTGAGGCCAAGGAAATGCAGCCTATAAGTAGAAGTTCTTATCTAGTCATCTATACCTGAACTTTTGGGATGAGTTGGCATTAGTCTCATATAAAAGAGCTGTAGGTTGAACATGTGAAAATAGACTTTGGAGAAATCAAATGGAGAGACCACTGCTAGCAGAATTTCAAATTTAGGTGGATATTTGCTAGCATCCCCAATTCTGTATAATTATTTGGCAATATGTATTAAGGAAACTAAATCTCTTTGACCCAGTGATACTACTTTTAATAATCAAAGATGCACACAAAGATTAATGACTGAAAATTTTGAATGAGCCATTATTTATGTTGGTGAAAATTATAGGTCACATATATCCAATGCAATAATGGAATGATTAACCAGATTATGACATAGCTGCATACTGAATAATATGCTGCTAATAAAATTTTATTTTTGATTTGGGAAAAGTTCACAATACGCTAAATGTAAAGGTAAGCTCACCAAATAAAAATGAGTATGATCCAAATTTTATACAAAAATATTTACACATAGAAAAAATTTAAGAAAAAAGCTAAATATCTATAGTAGTTATTGTTCAGTTTTAAGTTATGGGAAATTTTTTTTTTATTTATGATTTTCAGTATTTACCAAAATTTTTATAATGCATTATTTCTATTAGGAAAAAATTAAACGACAACAGAATATGTAATTGCTACTCCTTGATTACTGATTCTAAATTTGTCTTAAGTTAGAAAAATTGCTTTTTTTTTTTGGCCACACCTGCAGCATATGGAGGTTCCCAGGCCAGAGACTGAATCAGCTGTGGCAAGGCTGGATCCTTAACCCATCGTGCTGGGTGGGGAATCAAACTCACTCCTCAAGAGCGACCCTAGTTGCTGTGGAGACAATGCCAGGTCCTTAACCCATGGCCCCACAGTGGGAACTCCAAGGTTGCATACTTTCGTGGGTTTTTTGTTTGTTTGTTTTTGTATGGTTTGGTTTGTCTTTTTGGGGCCTAACCCACAGCATATGGAAGTTTCCAGGCTAGGGGTTGAATCAGAGCTACAGCTGCTGGCCTACACAACAGCCACAGCAATGCCAGATCCTTAACCCACTGAGGAAGGCCAAGGAATGAACCCGTGTCCTCATTGATACTAGTTGGGTTCGTTAACCGCTGAGCCACAAGGGGTACTCCCAAGTTTGCATACTTTTAATGGAATTTTCTATCACTTTTTTCTACTTGCTGCCCCTTACTTGGAAAGCGATCCTTCCTTAGTCAAGGACACTAAACATACCCTTTGAAAATGATGAAGGTCTGATGGCAGATATCGTTTCCCCTGTTCTTCTGCTAAATTCAAGAGTATAACAGTAATTCCTTCCAAGGTTAAAAGTCCACATCCTGGACTTCCCACCATGGCTCAGTGGAAATGAATCTGACTAGCATCCATGAGGACGCGCTTTTGATCCCTGGCCTTGCTCAGTGGGTTAAGGATCCGGCATTGCCATGAGCTGTGGTGTAGGTCGAAGATGTGGCTCTGATCCCACATTGCTGTATCTGTGGTGTAGGCCAGCAGCTGTAGTTCTGATTGGACCCGTAGCCTGGGAACTTCCATATGCCGCCCTAAGAAGACAAAAAAAAAAAAAAAAAAAAAAGCAACAACAACAAAAAACACTCCACTTCCCATACTGAAGGAACTTAAAAAAAACCCTTTATTTTGGAATAAATATAGATGCACAGGAAACAGCAAATTGCCCTTCACCCAATTCCCTCTTGAAGTAACATTTAAACATGAATTATTTGCTGGATTTCATTTCTTTATCCTTATAGCAGGAGACTAGTGCTGAGCAGCTGTGTCGTCAGTTCTAAAGGCAAGTCCAGTCCTTTCGGTTTCTCTATTTTAAAAACAGGGAAATAACTTTTTTCTTAACTTCCCATGGTTGAGCCTGAGTCATAGATGTTTACAAAGAAATCTCAGCCTGATATATTGTGTAATTTCTTCTGCCATAGCCATGTGTAAATGTAACTTCTTAGTTGCATTTTCGGTTCAAGAGTCTGTTTGCCCCAGGCTCCTTTCTTTATAGGGAATTACCAGGTACTGCTGGTACTCTGCTCAGTTAAGTTGAAGTAATGGATTCGTGGAAAGAGGGAGGAAAAGATAGTCTTGACTGATAAAAACTTCCCTGTCATTTTTAATGTGTTGAGACTTCAACATAACTGAAACTTAAAAACATTGAGGACTGGAAAAAAAATTCTATTAAAAAACATAAGATTACAACACAACAAAACAAAGGGACAAAACCTGATTGCTTAACTATTGTTAATGGTAAAGGCACAGCAGTTCACAGGTGGCAGGAGTTAACAGTTATGTTAGTCCAAGTTCATGTGCTCCATGCACAGTAAGGCCAAAAACCCCTGAAACGTTGGAGTTTGGAGCAGAGAAAGGTTTACTGCAGGCGGTGCAAGGAGATGAGTGGTTTGTGTCCCCTCCAATCCTGAACTCCACTATTTTGTGGTTTATTTTGGCTTTGCTGTGTGTCCTTAACAACTTTGCATTAACCATTTTGACGAAGCCAGCTAGGAGCTTTGCTACTTGTGGCCAGCCAGCCCTGGTTGGGGAATTTTCAGGTAAGGCCTTAGCAACTGCCGGGACCACTTGTCCTGAAGATCTTCCTTCAAAATTCCCTGAAGCAACACTGGCTGCCCCAGGGATTGGCATGGAGCAAGGAATAAACATTCGGGGGCTGATGGGCTCCATACAGTAAGTCACTATGGTGTGTACAACTGGGAACATTCTCTGCTCTCTCAGGCTTTTCCTTTAAGGAAAAAGCCAATTTGTTTAGCACCTGTCTGGGGTACTTTGTTGGAAAGGGAAATCGTTGTTGGACTCAACCTGATTTGTGAACCGGTTTGTTTACTTTTGTTTTGCATTCATTCATGATGGAATCTGTGCTTTTGGTATTGAAATTTGCTTGTGCTTTTTGTGTTTTGTTGTTCTTGAACTTATAAATATGGGAAATACTCCGTCTGTCCCTAAGAAAAGTCCTTTGGGGTGTATCTTAAATAAATGGGCAAAATATAGCTATGGGTCTGTGACTAAGAAAGATATGGTTCCTTGAGACACTAGTTTGCCATCTTCTTGGTCGGCAGGCTTTCTGATTAAAAGTCCTTATTTCGGGAGTTCCTGTCGTGGCTTAGCAGTAACGAACCCATTTAGTATCCATGAGGATGTGGGTTCAATCCCTGGCCTCGCCCAGTGGGTTAAAGATCCAGTGTTACTGTGATCTGTGGTGTAGGTCACAGACGCGTATCCCGTGTTGCTACAAGTATAGACCAGCAGCTACAGCTCTGATTTGACCCCTAGCTTGGGAACTTCCATATGCCACCAGTGCCACCCTAAAAAGACCAACAAAAAAAAGTTGTTATTCTTTGCCTCAACAATTCATCGCCCAGTTTATTGGCCTGCCGTGTGGTGAGCGAAACAAACCTGGACTCGGTTAGGTGGGCACTGTGGAGTCACCCTGCCCAGATTTAAATTGTTGCTCTGCCACTTGTGAGCTGAATGGCCCTTGGCAATTTCCTATTCCTCGATTTCTTTCTTTTTTTAAAAAAAATGGCCATGCCCATGTTATATGGAAGTTTTCCAGCCATGGATTGAATTCGGGCTACAGCTGTAACCTATACTACACCTGCAACAACTTCTGACTCCTTTAACCCACTCCACTGTGCTGGACCAGGAATCAAACCCAAGCCTCTACAGCCACCTGAGCCACTGCAGTCAAGTTCTTAACTCACTGCGGCACACTGGGAACTCCTCAAATGAGAGTATTAAGCAGAAGGCCACCACTTTTCAGGACAAGAACCCAGCACAGGGATAATTTGGCTTTGTTTATCCAATAGAAGGAATACCTAAATTGCAAAAACAAGAAAAAAAAGGAGTTCTCTTGTGGTCTAGCAGTTAAGGATTGGGCATTGTCACAGCTTGGCTCTGATTCAATCTTAGGAACTTGTCTATGCCGCGAGCACTGACAAAAAAATAGATAAATAAATGAAAGCAAAAGCGGGGGAGGGAATCCTTGTCAGAGTTCCTGCTGTGATGCACAGGGTTAAGGATCTACCGTTGTCTCTCAGGTGGTGTAGTTTCAATCTCCAGCTGGCATAGTGGGTTTAGGTGATATAGGTGGCAGCAGCAGTGGCTCAGATTCGATCCCTGGCCTGGGAACATACATATGCTGTGGGCACAGCCAAAAAAGAAAAAAAAATCCCTGTCATTTTGTCAAACTAATGGAGGAGTATTTTCCTGATCCACCTAAAGGCATCCTATGAGCTAATTAATTAGCTCAATTAAAAGTAGAAAAAAACATTTACGTGTACAATGTGTAAGAACACATATTAGAAAAAAAATGCTCGAATAGCTACAAACTCTTCTTAAAGAGCAAATATCAGATTATTACAGTTTTCAAATCTTCTTAAGTACTCCAGCATTCCTTAGAAATACTGTGTGTTCTCAGGTCATAGAAATACAGAATTTTAGAAACAAGAAATCCTAAGGATGGTGCATACCAACCTTTTATTTTACAAAGGATAACAGGTTCCCTCAGTAGAATTGACTTGCTTATAGGCATTGGATACATCTAGTAGCTGAACCTAGTAATAACAGCAATAACAATTTTTTGGTGCATAGCACTGAACACTTTTTTCTTATGCTATCTTCCTTTAACTCTTACTGTCTTTATTTTTCCTTCTCTTCATCATAAACAAGCTGCCATTCCCAAGCTTCTAGCATCCTCAAGGAGAAGCCTGAGAAACAATTTATCTGCTACACAGCCCTTATCTCACACCATGCAAATCCCCACCTACTACTTGATACTGTCATCAAGTACAGAGGGGGTTGTGTTTATCATCCAAGTCCATACAGAGAAGATAATGTGTAAAGAAGCAGAAATTTTTTTTTTTAATCTTTTTGCCTTTTCTAGGGCCACACCTGTGGCATATGGAGGTTCCCAGGCTAGGGGTCCAATCAGAGCTGTAGCTGCCAGCCTATGCCAGAGCCACAGCAACGCGGGATCTGAGCCGCGTCTGCAACCTACACCACAGCTCACGGCAACGCCGGATCCTTAACCCACTGAGCAAGGCCAGGGATCGAACCCTCCACCTCATGGTTCCTAGTTGGATTCGTTAACTGCTGAGCCACGACGGGAACTCCAAAGCAGAATTTTTATTATATGAAAATATTCACCAATGAAATCACTTTCAGATTACCACATGTTTTTAATTAATTTTATTTTATGGCTGCACCTGTGGCATATGAAGTTCCTGGGGCCAGGGATTGAATCTGAGCCACAGCTACGACCTATGCCACAGCTGTGGCAATGCTGGATCCTTTAACACGCTGTGCCTAGCTGAGGATAAAACCTGCACCTCTGCAGTGACCTCAGCTGCTGCAGTGGGATTCTTAACCTATTGTGCCACAGAGGGAACTCCCAAGTTCCCACATGTTTAACACTGATATTTCCTTGTCTGTGGCATCTATAACTTGGTCAGTCATCTCTGATTTGTAGACATGATAAACCTCTGCTGAAAGAATGGGAATACAATACAAACTGGTTGAAAACTGAAGTTGTAAATTTTGTTAAAGGCACCAGAATTCCATGAGGTCATTAGCTGTAAAATTAGTCATAAGAAACAAAGATTCTTACCTCCCTCCCTCTAATTTTTCAAAGACAGCCAATGTCATTGATAATGAGGATATGACACAGTTGAAGAAGATTAAACTTGTTAATTAAAGAATAAAGTAGGTGAGAATTATAACACAATAGGCATTTTTTGAAAGAATGAATTAATCGATGGCTCATCTTTTAAATTATGCTGGAAGTATCAAATATATTTTTGTTCCAGGTGCTTCGAAGCAAAGATTGGAATTCATTCTAAGACTTCGTGCATAGTCTCAACTCCAACCTAAATTTTGTTCACTATATGATAAATTGAATTTGGTTTCACAGTTTGCTCCTTTTAAAGATAAATTTTTGATCAAACACTTATTTATCATCTGCCGTAAAAGTATGGTCCCCTCTTTAAGTGATCTTTTTGCAACACTATAGCTTCTCAGAGAGGGAATACATGCATACGTGAACAAAGATTAGAAGCCTAGAGGGACAGAGTAAAATATTAGTATAGGTTATTGCAAGTGGTAGTGTGGTAAGTGATTTTTATGTTCTTCTGTGACTGTTTTCTAATTTTTCAAACTTTTCTAAAAATGAATACATCCTGCTCTTGAAATATGAAAATATTTACTTTAAAAAAGACAGTTCTCCTTCACTCCATCTCCTCATAATCCCCCACTCTCTCCAAGAACCTGAAGCACTGAAGCTGCAGCTCCTCTTTCTACCAAGACATTAATTCCTCTTGCTCTTTTTAAGGGTAGAATCACTTCTACTCTCTGTGGTCATGAAGCAGTTAATCTTCAGTTTTGCAATTCAAAATTAACTTATTTCTGAGTAATTTTGGCATTACTCTAAACCTTTTCATAGCCCTCCTTCTTCAAGCAAGGGAGGTATTGTGGATAACATCTGACAGGTGAAAAACTTAATTTTTTTGTATAACTTTTCCAGCCTCAGGATATAAAGTTAGTCCAGAGAAATAAAGTATCTTATCTTCCTCCCCCTGAAAGGTGGTGAGCCTTTTATGATTTCTGTCCTTTATCATGTCAAGTGTGGGAAAGTCAGCCCAAAGCCCTCCTTCTCATAATAATCAGCTGTGGTCCAGTTGTCTATTAAGGCCATCCCTGGTTCACGATCACAAAACTGTGATGCCCACATAAAGAGCCATAGGTATTGTTCTGCTAGCAGGAAAACAATGGCTCATCCTCTTTCTATCCCAAAGAAAATTTAATATTTTCCTTTATTTCCTTTATTTTTCAGTTTTCCTGTGTATCCTCTGTCCCTTTCCAGAGTGGAGAAGGATACTTTTTCTCTTCTAAGCCCAGAATTGTATATGGCTGAAAACAAAGGACATGTAAAATGAAAGAATAAAACAGAAATAGGAGTTAAAAAGTTAAGGATTGAGAAAATTATAAACAAATAGTAATAAATTTGTGATTAACACATACTAAATTATAAACAATTTTGTAATCAACTTATAAATAAGCAGTATAACCTACAAATAAAATTAGGAAAAGGAAAAGACATAAAAGTACAAGTTTTGAAAAATTATAGTTGTTAAAATTGCTTCAAATTTCACTCTAAGTTGGCTGGCAATTAAAGCATAAAGAAAGGAATAATAAGCATAATTTCATTTTCTATCATTAATTTAGTGGAGGATTCTACAGTAAATTTATATGATGAAGCAATTGTTGAAATCACAAATGGCAGAAAATCTGTGACAAATAGGCACTTGTTTCTCATGATACTAAATATAACCTCTATTATTAAGGCTGAAAAAACTGTAACCTTTTATCAGATGATGGTTTAAGTAATCCTTTTATATTCTCTGTAGATTATTTAGATGGCTTATTTTCATTTTTTTTTTGTCTTTTTGTCTTTTTTTTGTTGTTGTTGTTGTTGCTATTTCTTGGGCCGCTCCCTCGGCATATGGAGGTTCCCAGGCTAGGGGTCCAATTGGAGCTGTAGCTGCCAGCCTACGCCAGAGCCACAGCAACGCAGGATCCGAGCCGCGTCTGCAACCTACACCACAGCTCACAGCAACGCCGGATCGATAACCCACTGAGCAAGGGCAGGGACCGAACCCACAACCTCATGGTTCCTAGTCGAATTCGTTAACCACTGCGCCACGACGGAATTCCTTTATTTTCATTTTGACTTTAAGAGAATTTTTTTTCTTAGAGTGTCCTAGTAAAGATTAGGGTTTGAAAATGTTAACTAAAATAAAAATATTTAGCATGGTTTATTACAATCAATATAATTTAAATAGTTTTGAGTTATCCCTCACCTGTTCCTTCTCAAGGCTCTTTTTAGTCTCTTAAAATTGCAGAATATAGACCTGAAAGACAGAACCTTGGAACTTTTCTTGTTCTATTTCCTCATTTAGCAGTTACAGGGAGATTTTCTCAGTGTCTTAGTCTCTGAAAGTGTACAAAGTACAATTTTCATATTAAAAAAACCTGAATCTCAGATAAACAAAAAATGAACACGTGTCAAAGATTTTATTCAATTTGTTACTTAATAAGAGAACCAGAAGTATATTAAAACCAGTTGAAAGAGCAAATGAGAAACTAGATTGATAGAGGCAAGCTAATTGATATCTGCCTTAGGTATAAAATAGGTCAACCCTCTAGCAGAGCCACACACCATAATCAACAGGGTTCTGTTCCATTGATTAGAATTATTTGCATCTCTGCTGGATGAATAAAGTCAATCTTCGTTATTTGCAGATCCCATATCTGTGAAATCCTACTCATTAAAATTCATTTTCAGGGAGTTTCCAATGTGGTGCAGTGGAACAGAATTCAACTAGGAACCATGAGGTTGTGGGTTTGATCCCTGGCCTCTCTCAGTGGGTTAAGGATCTGGTGTTGCTATGAGCTGTGTTATAGGTCCCAGATGCGGCTTGGATCCTGCATTGCTGTGGCTGTGGTATAAGACAGCAGCTCTAGCTTCCATTCAACCTCTAGCCTAGGCATCTCTATATGCTGCCAGTGAGGCCCTAAAAAACAAACAAACCAAAAATTCCTTTTGAAACCCCAGATTAATACTCATCACACTTTTGTAGTAAGTATTGCAACTCACATTATAAACAAGTGTCATTTTCATGATCTATTGAGTACCATGTTTTTTACATTTTTATGTTTCTTTGTTGGGATTTTTGCTCACTGTTTAAAATGGCTCTCAGGCGATTCCCCCCACCCCACCCCCGTTGTGCTGTGCCAAATGCCTTGGGTGTGGCCATAAAAAAAAGTGGCCCTCAGGAATAGTGCTGCAGGGCTGTGTAGGGTCCTGAGGGCAAGCAGGCTGTGGTATGCCTTACCTGTGGTGTGTATTAGGTTAGTTTTGTTCAGGCATGAGTTACCAGCTATCAGCTGTGAGTTCAGTGCTCAGAAATTAACATTATATATGTATATATTAAATAAGATGTTTTTATTTTTTTATTTGTCTTTTCTGTCTTTTTAGGGCCGCACCTGCAACATATGGAAGTTCCCAGGCTAGGGGTCAAATCAGAGCTGCAGCTACCGGCCTATGCCAGAGCCACAGCAACACCAGATCCCAGCCCGCATCTTCAACCTTGTATACCACAGCTCACGGCAATGCCAGATCCTTAACCCACTGAGCAAGGCCAGGGATGGAACCCTCGACCTCATGGTTCCTAGTCAGATTCGTTTCTGATGTGCCACGATGGGAACTCAGGATGTTTTTAAACAGAAATATATGTAAAACAATGTTGCTGTATTCATCAGTTAATGCAAATGTTGAGACCAGAAGCTCTCAGGAAACTACCACTGCATTTCTCATAGAAGCAATAGTCAGTATGTGCTAATTCAGTGTTCATGGCGACTTTATAGAACACTATCAGGAATAATGAGACTCAACTGTATCTACAAGTTAATCTCTGTCTGTGCAGAATTATCAAATACATGTGGAAATAATAAGTCAAGCCTAACGCTGGACTTCAAGAACATCTGATAATGCTATACCCTATTTCCAAATTTCAGATAATATTTTAACTAATATTTAATTAGCTTTGTAAAATGCCTTGAACCCATTAGAGTTCTCTGCTCTTTTCTGAAGTTGTGAAATGCAAAGCAGGACATACTTCTCTGCTGATTTTTTTTTTTTTTTTTTAAGGTTTGAACCCATGGCATATGGAGGTTCCCAGGCTACGGGTCCAATCAGAGCTGTAGTTGCCAGCCTACACCACAGCTCACAGAAATGCTGGATCCTTAACCCACTGAGTGAGGCCAGGGATCCAACCTGCATCCTCACGGATACTAGTCAGGTTCATTACCACATGCCACAGTGGGAACTCCATCTGCTGACATTTGATCAGTGCTAATGTGGAATGCCTCTTCCCCCATCTAACTCTAGTAATGTATTGTCTTCCAACATATAAAACCCAGTCTCGCATGCCATGGGCGAGGCCAAAAAACAAAACAAAACTCATGGATGGAATAGGACTATTATTAAAAAAATAAAATTAGTTATTTTATTTAATCTTCAAAAAAATTAAAAAAAATCCAGTCTCCTGTGCTTTAAACATCATCACTTTAAAATCATATTTAAGCTGTTATTCACTGATTCTTAAATCCTTTTCTGCTATTCCTTCTGTTCAGAAAGCTTATATTTCAGTCATACAGTTATGATACCATATTTTGCTCTTAACTCAAATAGAAGATGGCAAATCAAACTCTTACGATTTCCTTAGGTTTGTTTGCTTTTGGAAGTTTAGAGCACTTTAGGAAGTACAGTTTAGGATAAGAGCCATTTGACTAACATAAAAGACTTGCTACATAACATCAGAAGATGCTTCATGAAGTTCTACTATTCACTTGGGTGACAGTGATCTTGGGTAATTCATCTCACCACTCTGCGCCTCAATTTCCATAACTCCATCTCATCTCTAAGATGAGGTTGAGATCCACACACCTCACTTACCTGCCTCCCATTACTTTAGTGCTAGCTACAAGTGCATAAGGCAAACAAAGTCTAACCTAGTCCCGGGGATCAGGAAGTAACATTTAAGCTGAAATGTGAAGAAAATAAGGAGAAAGAAGGGATAGCTTGTGAGAAAGCTCATCAGGAAAACAGGCTTGGGAAACTGCAAGTCCAGTGTGACTGGAGGGCCAGGGGGGCTGATGGTGAGGCTGCACGGGGACGTGGGTTCTGTAACTGCCTTCTTTTCACTAATTATGAGTATTCTTCAAGCCATTCTTCTGTTAAGCAATTGAAAAGAATCATGTGTTTATTTACCTAATTCCCTTTTAGGTGAACATGTCCCTGCTTATTTGGTTCCATCTTAAAGTTGTGACATTAATTTGAGGGGCTCTTAATCTAGCTTGTCCAATTCCCAGCTACAGTCATCAATTTTTGCCTGAAGTTGAAGAACATTTGTATGTTTTTCACTAAACAAGAGCAAGAAAATATAAAACGTAAATAAGAATGCTACTGACACCTCCTGCAATAAGTCAATGAGCTGTTAGAGGATTCCGACCAAATTTTAGGAGGAGTTCTTAGAGATGTAACAGGTTTTGATCTTATTTTACTTGATGTGGCAAAGTACAAGCACACTTAAGCTCAAAGGAGATCATAGCAGGCAGAAACTGGCCAACGCATTTAAAAAAGCAAAGTTTGGAGTTCCTGTTGTGGCTCAGCCCTTTACGAACCCAACTAGTATCCATGAGGATTCAAGTTTGATCCCTGGCCTTGCTCAGTGGGTTAAGGATCCAGCATTGCCATGAGCTGTGATATAGGTTGAGCAGACACAGCTTGGATGCTGAGTTGCTGTGGCTGTGGTGTAGGCTGGCAGCTGTAGCTCCGATTCAACCCCCAGCCTGGGAAACTCCCTATGCCAGGGGTGCTGCCCTAAAAAGACAGAAGATAAAAAAATAAAAATAAAAAAGCGAAGTTCTACCTCAGATTCAGCCAACATACTACTGTACTGCTATGCACTGAATTACTAGGGAAAAAAATCTAAGGCTTTAGAAACAGCTTGCAATCAATAAATAGGAAGTTGTACTGCTCTGTGAAAGGTGAGCTTGTGCCTGAGAATTAAAAACAAAACAAAACTGTTTAAACATCTGGCCTCACAACATAATAATACAACTCTTTAAAAAACATATTGGCACAAATCAAGCTGGAGAAATTGGGCCCGTAGTTAGAAAACACTTCTATTTAAAAATGGCTCCTTCTAAGAGAAACCTGAAAGAAAAAAAGAAAGCTTTCATCAGAAGCATGAGACACTTCATTATTTCAAAATCTAACCAAAGCTATTTTAAATAGGAGTCATTTAATACAACATGTGCTTACTGTGAATGTCTTTAGGCCATAAACCAATTCCTGCAGTGTTTAACAAAGAAAGGCATACTGTTTACTGTGATGAATATGCTAATAACATTTGAAGGAAGATTACACAACCAAAGCTTATCACATCATCTGATTTTGTTAGAAAAATATTCTCCATGTGTTATCAGCATCTTATTTTAAATATTTTTAAAATGGATTGTAAATAGGAGCAATGTCAGTTTGAGATATAAAATGCTAGCTCTAATTCTAAAATATGAATTTCAGCGGTAAACTGTAACCATTCTGTGACTGAGTGTTCATAACCCTGAAATAGCTATCTTTATTTTAATTCAAAGTGACTTATAAGGAAATAACTACAAACTTTCAATTAAGGAACATAAAATGCTTAGTAAAACCATATAAATTAAAAGGCAGAATATATACTAGCTTTTTTATGCCTATGTTCTATCTACATCCAAAAAGCTTAAAATATTTTACCCTAAAAGTCACATTATACAATTTGGCTTTTGTGATAAAAGATGGAAAATAAAATGCCATGTTATTCTACAGAGGCAAATATACCATTTCCACAAATGAACATATTGATTGCTCATCACACTTAGCTCTGAGCCTCCTGTCAGCCAAAGTGTGGGGAAAAATACAAGTTACATAATTCTTACCATATGACCAGAAGAAGTACACTCTTTCTTCAGGCAATCTTTTCCTGATACTAAATTCTAAAAGGAATTAACATTTATTCTGTATGTTATGTATGGTGGAGAGTTTTCATAAATGGTATGATTTTACCCTCTCAGTGAACATCATAGTAATGCCCTCTCTCCCTTTCTTCCTCTCTGTCTCTTTCTCTCTTTCTTCCTCTCTTCTTTCTTTCTCTCTTTCTCTTTCTTTCTTCTTTCTTTTCTTTCTCTTTCTTTCTTTCTTTCTTTCTTTCTTTCTTTCTTTCTTTCTTTCTTTCTTTCTTTCTTTCTTTTTCTTCCTTCCTTCCTTCCTTTCTTTCCTTTCTTTCCTTCTTTCCTTCTTTCTTTCTTTCTTTCTTCTTTCTGCCTGCTAGCAACTCAGCACCCTGGACCATCCCCAGGAATGCCTTTTCCATTCTATGCATTCTGCTTAATTTCAAGGTTTGTGCTTTTTCCACATTTCCCAAATTCTTTGCATAGAGCACTTCAGTTTATTTTATTTATTCTTTTTAGGACTGCACCTGCAGCATATGGAAGTTCCCAGGCTAAGGGTCAAATCAGAGCTGCAGCTGCTGGCCTATGCCATAGCCACAGCAATGCCAGATCTGAGCTGCATCTGTGACCTACAACACAGCTTTTGACAATGCCAGATCCTTAACCCACTGTGTGAGGCCAGGGATCCAACCTGCATCCTCATAGACACTATGTCGGGTTTTTAACCTGCTGAGCCACGGTGGGAACTCTTGCACAGAGCACTTTAAACCCTGCAGTTAATCAGGATACATCATAAGGACTGTACTAGAAACTCAACCATTTGTTGTATGGTCATTTCTTCTATTCAACCTCTATAGAAATTAAGGAGGTACATTTTATTTATTTATTTACTTATTATTTATTTATTTTGCTTTTTAGGGCCGCACTCACAGCATATGATGTTTCCCAAGCTAGGGGTCCAACAGGAGCTACAGTTGTCGGCCTAGGCACAGCCACAGCAACACAGGATCCAAGCCTCATCTGCAACCTATACCACAGCTCACGGCATGGCCAGATCCTTACCCACTGAGCGAGGCCAGGGTTTGAACCCACAACCTCATGGTTCCTAGTCAGATTCATTTCCTCTGCACCAGGATGGGAACCCCAAGGATGTACACTTAAAAAATGACCTGGACCTGTTCTGGGCAAGATAGCACAATCCACTCTGTCTCACCCACTGAATAACACTATAAAATCTAGGCAGAATCTGTGGAATAGCTATATTAGGACTCTTGAAAAAGAAATCATAGCAGATAGATTGGAGAAAAAGGTCAGAATTTGCAGGATCCCTGAACTGATGGTGACTTTCTAATTGTTATCCCTCTAATATTCTTTAGCCTGGAGTCAAGGCAGCCTCAAACCCAGAAGTGTGATAAAAATTTGTAGCCTGAACCCAACCAGGTCAATTATCCACTAAAACAAAAATAGCAACATTATCCATAGGATTTCAATAAGACCCAGAGCCCTATAATGTTCAAAATATCCAGAACACAATACAAAATTACTCAGCATTGAAAGAACCAGTAAAGCCTCAACTCACATTGGAAAAGACAATCAATAAATGCCAACAACAAAATGACATGTATATTAGAATTAGATGATGAAATATTTGAGGTAGCTATTATAAAAATATTCTTAGAGGGGAGTTCCCGCCATGCTGCAATAGGTTAATAATCCAACGGTAAATCGCCGCTGCCCCTCAGATTCACTCCCTGGCCTGGGAACTTCCATATACTGTGGGTGCAGCCATTAAAAAAAAAAAGTGTGAAGAAATGAAGGTGAACACTTTGAAACATATAGAAAGATAAAAATTCTCAGCAAAGAAATAGAAAATATAAAGAACCAAATGGAAATTTTACAGAGAGAATAAGAAAAATCCCTGTGCTCAAAGTACTTGTGATCTAATTGGAAGGATAAGAATTTTTTTGTCCCTCTTTTTTTAGGGCTGCACCGGCAGCATATGGAGGTACTCAGGCTAGGCGTAGAATCTGAGCTGTAGCCTCTGGCCTATGCCATAGCCACAGCAATGCCAGATTGGAGCCGCTTTTTCAACCTACACCACAGCTCACGGCAACGCCAGTCCTTAACCCACTGAGCAAGGCCAGGATTGAACCTGCATCCTCATGGATGCTAGTCAGATTCATTTCCGCTGAGCCACACAGGAACTCCCAAGAAAATTTTAAATTATAGAGATCCACATAAACAGATTGAAATCCTTTCACAGATTTCAACAAAACTCAGAGCACCTACTAAGACACCAAAGTCATGACAATATATTATGGAATGTGACAGAGGCTTGCACAAAGAGCAGAAGGGCCAGGAATGGTAAATCAGTGGGGTGGGGAGGAGTAGAAAAAAAGATTAGGGTAGACACACTATTTAGGATTAGATTAGCCCAAGAGTGACAAACTTTAAAAACAAAAAACAAAAAACAAACCCAAAACACAATATTTTTTGCTCTTATAAAAGTCTAGATGAAAGCACTCCTGAGCTGGTATACATATCCCACCATTCCAGACTGACCAGACCCCAGACTGACTGCAGGTTTCTGCTCCACTATCCCTAAGGTACATTCAGGCCAGGATGGAGTTTTAGCAATCCTGAACATGTTCTGAGCAGCAGGAAGGAAGGGCCCGGAAAGGGCAAAGATTTTTGCCTTGCTGTCTTTGTTTTGTTTGGTTTGTTGTTGTTGCTGTTTGGCCATGAATATGCGTGGTATGCAGAAGTTCTCCAGGCTAGGGATTGAACCTGAGGCACAATAGTGACAATGCTGAATCCTTAACCATCTGAGCCACCAGGAAACTCTTGGTTTGTTTTGTTTTAAAGGAAGATTCCCTGAAGCAGCGATTGTTGTGTTATTGGCCAGAGCTAAGTCATATTACTACATCTAGCTTTGAGGGAAATTGTGGAATTTTATCTTTATTTTGGACAGTCAGGAGTTCATCTGACATCTGGGAGTTCAAAAATTGATAAAATAAGAACACATATTGAGGGACACCTGGGGATGTCTGATACAGTAGGTTTGGTGGATGCGGGTTCAATCCTTGGCCCTGCTCAGTGGATCTGATGTTGCCATGAGCTGTGGTGTAGGTCGCAGATGCACCTTGGACCCTGTGTGGCTGTGGCTGTGGCGTAGGCCAGCAACTGTAGCTCTGATTCGATCCCTAGCCTGGTAACCTTCATATGCCATGGGTGTGGCCCTAAAAAGTAGAAAAGAAAAAAATATATATATATGTGGTGAATACATGAAAGGTACTACACTTTTATCAACTTGGGTATGTTTGAACTTTTTCAGGAAGTGAGGAGGGATAAATTAGGAGTTTGGGGTTAACATATATACACTATTATATATAAAATATGGAGTTCCCTTGTGGCTCAGTGGGTTAAGGATCTTGCCTTGTTACTGCTGTGGCATGGGTAACTGCTGTGGCACAAGATTGATCCCCGGCCCTGGAACTTCCACATGAGGTGGGTGTGACAAAAAATAAAATATATAACCAACAAGGACCTACTGTATAGCACAGGGAACTATGCTCAATATTTTGTAATAACCTGTAAGGGGAAATGATCTTAAAAATAATATATATTTATATATGTATAACTGAATCCCTTTGCTGTATACCTGAAGATAACACAACATTATAAATCAACTATACTTCAATTACATTTTTTTTTCAGGAAAAAATTCCTATTACCAGCTACACAGTTTGTTAAAGTATTTGCTTGGGCTTCAGTAGCTGGTAATGTCAGTGGTTTTACCTCCAACAAAGAGAACCTCTGTCATTTGTGGCTTGCCATTTGTTTACTAGCAGTGAACTAAGAACATCTTTGATTTTCTGTTCCATGTTTCTATTCTAAGACCCTTATAATTAATACTGTTGGGAGCATAATGTCATTGCATCCAGTGCTATTTAGTGCCAGTAAGCAGCCCAGACACAGCCTTCAGCCTTCATGGTGGGTTGCCTCATTATCCAAATACAAGGAGGCAAACCTACTATAGTTGCATTCAAAAGACTAAATTAAAGGGCAGTGGCTTTAAATTGTAGAATGAATCACAAGCCAAACTTGTTCAATCTGTTTTTCATTTGCTAGCAACCAAGATTTGAAATATTACTCCTGAGTCTCTTCATTGCTTTCTTTTGCTTGTAAGATTAATAACAGTTCAGCTGAATTGAACTAAACAGGAGTATGGCTGAGTTCTGAACTCTCAGATCTTACTAAGTGTACCCTCTTCCCAGTTGACCAGAGTTGCCAGAGATGGGCGGGACAAGTAAGTTTTCATAACTGCTTTACTTTGATATTATAACCCTTTTCATTCATATAGATAATTCTAAATTTTCTAGTCTCGTTTGCTATTTCACAAGTCTGGACTTTTTAAAAAAATAGTGGTGAAAGTCTTTTATGCAGCTATCTTAGATCTAAGAAAGAGGTAACTTTTAAAAAAATAACTAGAGGGAGTTCCCGTCGTGGCGCAGTGGTTAATGAATCCGACTAGGAACCATGAGGTTGCGGGTTCGGTCCCTGCCCTTGCTCAGTGGGTTAACGATCCGGCGTTGCCGTGAGCTATGGTGTAGGTTGCAGATGCGGCTCGGATCCCGCGTCGCTGTGGCTCTGGCATAGGCCAGTGGCTACAGCTCCTATTAGACCCCTAGCCTGGGAACCTCCATATGCCATGGGAGCGGCCCAAGAAATAGCAACAACAACAACAAAAAGACAAGAGACAAAAAAAAAAAACAAAAAAAACTAGATATCACCCTCTCCCATCTCTCACTCAGGCCTAATGTTAACCAGTTTGTGTGTAAAATATGTCACAGTAGAAAATATAAATTCTGAATGTATATGGCACAATATCCCTTTGTCCTTGTAATGGCTATAACCCCAAAGTAGTAAACAAAAGGAGATACTGACTTGGCTTTAGGAATCTGGTAAGAGGTTATAAAACTTATTTTGTGACTCTGAGCTCATCTCCCACCTCCATCCTAGAGATGAGATGAGGACTGCTGGAGGTGAGTGTCACTTTTGGAAACAGTTGTTGGAGCACTTTGTGTTAAAATCTTCCCATCCCACCCCCCTTAAGTGAGATAAGAACTGTAAGAGAACATCTCAGAGAACCTGCCATGGGTCTTCAGGTGTCTGGAGGACCCGGAAACTGAATTGCACCTGGAAAAGTCTAAAGACAAGGGCTCACTAGAGCTACCCCTAATGACAGAGTGAGGAGAGAAGGTATAGGGGTAATAGCCAGCATTTTCAGAATTTGGTGGAGCAAAAATATGAGTATTTCCAGTGACCCTGAGTGGACATGATGGTAAGTGGTCAGCATTAGGTGTTTTAAAGTGTCTTCATTCCAGAGGTCTGTCTGCCTGACAAGATGGCCCTAGAGGAAGAGTTGTTCTGGGATGTAAAGCAAGAAGTAAGAGACACGGGAACAGTGGGGAGATAACATGAAAGATGCTTGCCCACACCAGGGAAGAGTGCAGCCGGGACTTCCAGCAGGGAGTCTTCAGACAACACACAAAAACATCCCATGAGATGGAGTTCCCATTGTGGCTCAGTGGTTAATGAATCCAACTAGGAACCATGAGGTTTCGGGTTCGATCCCTGGCCTTGCTCAGTGGGTCGAGGAGCTGGCGTTGCCATGAGCTGTGGTGTAGGTCGCAGACTTGGCTCAGATCTGGTGTTGCTGTGGCTCTGGCGTAGGCCGACGGCTACAGCTCTGATTCGACCCCTGGCCTGGGAACCTCCATATGCCATGGGAGCATCCCTAGAAAAGGCAAAAAAGACAAAAAAAAAAAAAAATCCCATGAGAGAAAGGGCAGCTTAGCCTCTGTTAGACAGAGGACCTAAACCAGTGTGGCACCGGTCAAGCAAAATGATTGGCAAAGAGGTAGAACAAGGAGAGAAAAACAGACTCTTTCACTGCATGTGTCCAAACCTAGGTCTGATTCAGAGCTGTGGAAGGGAGAAGGAGTTTTAAATTGATGAGGGATTAAAATTTTTGTTATTTTATTTTATATTATATCATTTATTTATTTTTTCTTTTTAGAACCGCACCTGTGGCATGTGAAGGTTCCCAGGCTAGGGGTCTAATCAGAGCTACAGCTGCCAGCCACAGCAATGCCAGATCCGAGCCTTGTCTGCAACCTACACTATAGCTCACAACCTACACTATAGCTCACAGCAATGCGGGATCCTTGACCCACTGAGCGAGGTCAGGGATCAAACCCGCAACCTCATGGTTCCTACTCAGATTCGTTTCCACTGCGCCGCGACGGGAACTCCAAAATTTTTGTTTTTTTAATTTTATGTCCGCATTCATGGCATATGGCAGCTCTTGTGCCAGGAATTGAATCCCAGCCATGGCTGTGGCAATGCCCAATTCTTTTAACACACTGGGCTGGGGTTCGAATTGGCGCTGCTGCTGTAGGGTATATGGAAGTTCCCAGGCTAGGTGTTGAATCAGAGCTACAGCTGCCAGCCTACATCACAGCCACAGCAACATGGGATCCGAGCCACATCTACGACCTACACCACAGCTCATGGCAACGCCCGATCCTTAACACACTGAGTAAAGCCAGGAATCGAACCCGAATCCTAATGGATACTAGTCGTTTCTGCTTCCTCTGTGCTGCGATGGAAACTCCTGCAGTAGGATTCTTAACCCATTGTGCCATGGTGAGAACTCCTAAAGTTTTTACTTTGATCAAATTGAACTTTTTCAATCATAAAGACACGATTGTGTGATACCTCAAAGTTGTAAGAAAATCTTTCAGATCTGCCACAAATAATGTCCATAGTTGAGGAAAGGAAGGCCAATTATATATGAAAGATGGTAAGAAAAATAAAGCTATTTAATAATTTTGCCCACAAAATCCAGCTAGTTCAGAAAGATGATACATAAAGAATAAGCAAAATACACAGGCATTTGGAATTAAAGTGTATTTTTTTTTTATTCTTTCAGTGACTCACTGTCTCTCATGTGAGAGGATTTTACATTGCCACCCACTGACATCAGGCTTGACATGTTACTTGCATTGGCCAATAAAATATGAGCGGGAATGAAGCACAAAACTTCCAAGAAAAAGCTTTAAGAGTCATCACTTGATGGCTGTATCATTCTTTGCCCCCCTGTCACAAGCATGGCATATCCTAGATAGAGGCTGCTTCCAGCCCAGATCCCAAAATGAAGAGAGTTGTGAAGCTGATCCACAGCTAACCTGTGCTAACATGAAACCTGAGTGAGAAACGAATATTTTTGTTGTTGTAAGCGACTGATTTTTTTTTTTGCTACTGTAGCATGACTAACCTAAGCTGAGTAATACATACAATATTTTGTAAAACCAAAATACAAGCTTGTAAAAATTTAATAGCAATGTAAAATATCATAAAGTAGATTGTGATAAGAGGTCAAATAAGTGGCACTGGCAATAAACATGGATTTGGAGACGGGAAAGATGGCACAATGTTGAAATGGTAAGAGTTACTTTTAATCCTGAAAATTACAAAATACAACAGAGTGCTATTTGGGCACTAAAAATTGCTATAGAAGAATCTTTAAGGGCAGAGGAAGAAATCCATATTATACTGGTTAGGTTTTTTTTTTTTTTTTGGTCTTTTTGCTATTTCTTGGGCCGCTCCCGCGGCATATGGAGGTTCCCAGGCTAGGGGTCGAATCGGAGCTGTAGCCTCAGGCCTACCCCAGAGCCACAGCAACGCAGGATCCGAGCAGCGTCTGTGACCTACACCACAGCTCACAGCAATGCCGGATCATTAACCCACTGAGCAAGGGCAGGGACCGAACCCGCAACCTCATGGTTCCTAGTCGGATTCGTTAACCGCTGCGCCACAACGGGAACTCCTGGTTAGGTTTTTTAAAAGCATGAAAAAAAAAACAAAATATAAAACGTGATCCTCTTTTTGTAAATAAAAAGTATTCTTCTCTCTTCCCCCCTTCATTAGGAAAAAAGAGGAAAATTCTTCTAAAATATTAACATAATTTATCTTCGAGTGACAGGATTATAAGCTATATTTAAACTTTCTTTTTTTGCTTATAGGTTGTATAGAAAGAAAATATTTCAAGATAAAAATAAAAACAAAAAGGAAGAGAAAATACACAAATTAAAGGAACAGGAAGAAAGTGTCTAAGCTCTGGTAATAACAATGACAACGAAAAGGAGGCCACAAAAATCTTTATAAAGGAAGAATTGATAGGAACCTGGTTCTCCAGCCTCTGAATCTCTCTGGGGCTTAGCATCTATTCATACTGAAGCCATTTTAGTTCAACATACTGTTTGGATCATTGAGATCAGTTACTCTCTTCATATTTCTCAGATGTAAGCTCCATATTCTCATCCCTGCTAATACTCATCCCTCTGCTCTTTTCTCTGTAATTTTTCCTAAGTCACCCTCTCTAATCCTCTCTCTGTTGTAAATAAATTCCTGCGTAGTTCCTGTCATGGTTCAGTGGTTAATGAATCTGTCTAGGAACAATGAGGTTTCGGGTTCGATCCCTGGCCTTGCTCAGTGGGTTAAAGATCGGGCGTTGCCGTGAGCTGTGGTGTAGGTCACAGATGTGGCTGGGATCTGGCATTGCTGTGGCTCTGGCGTAGGCTGGCAGCTGTATCTCTGATTCAGTCCCTAGCCTGGGAACCTCCATATGCCACAGGAGCTGCCCAAGAAATGGCAAAAAGAAAAAAAAATAAAAATAAAAATAAAATAAATTCCGGCACATCCTTGCCCTTATTTCACGATATGTTGCTCATATCCTAGAAAACCTTGTGCCTTTCACATAGTAGATGCCCAATAGATATTTGTTGAGTGAACACTTTTTTCAGTGTTACTCTGCTTGGCTACCCTCATTCTTGCTTCCCATCCTCTAGCCTTGTGCTTCTCTTCTGATGCCAACCAACCACTTAGTTCGCAAAACCAGAAGCCTAAGGGTGTCCTAGAGTCACCATCCACTTTCCATATCTTATTGGTTCTGTCTCCTTTATGTCTCTCAAGTCAGTTTTCTTACCACTATGTTTCTGCCACTGCTCTTGGTTCAGGCACTCATCATTAGTCTTGCCTCCAGATTTTTCCTCTTTCATTTCATTCTCATTCTCTGAGCAACTTTCACGATGATTTCTTTAAAATGCAATTCTGATTTCGTCACTACACAATTTAAAATCTTTCAAGGACTGCCAGAGAGTTCAGGTAAAAAACCGCAGTCTGTTACATGGTATGTGAACAAAATTCTTCACCATTGGGTCTCTAATTACGTTTCTTTTTCTGCCAAACTATGACACTCCATGCATATTGAAAACTCTAGTTCTTGAAACACCTCCTGCTCTCCATTACCTCTGAACTCTCTCTGCCTAGGATGCTCATTCTCTCATTTTCATCCTCTTCTCTTCTCATGGTTAAATCCTACCCCCACTTAATTCCCAAAACTCAATTCAGACATTGTCTTCTTTGTGAAGTTCTCCTTTGTTAGAGTTTACTGCACTCCCTTTTTTCTCCCAAACCATCTCCTGCCTCCTTTGATTATAGCGTCTTCACCATATTAGGATCATTTGTTTACTCTGTGATTTCCTCACTGAAATATAAGCTCCTTAGAATCACAAATCATGTCTTATTTATCATGCACTTGGCATATATAGTTGATGCTCAAAAAACATCGATATCACATGTCTTTGTGATTGATAGTGAATGAAGACTAGACAGAATGGGGAAGTCCAAGGTGACCAAAGTTTTGATACTGGTTGATGGGAACTGAGGTGCTGAGAACACACACAGGGAAGCTTAGAGGCAGAGTTAGTTCGAGGAGAAGACTGATGCTTTGGCTTCATACATAATGAATTTTAACTGATAGTATCTAAATGAAAAAGACAAATTTGGACATTTTCTTATATAACCGCAGTGCTCTCACTCACACAGACCCACCACGAGCACACCATAGAGGATGTGTGGGACAGCTGACCCCTCACTGGAGTGGGAGCATCTAAGGCGTGAGTCTCCCACACTCACTCTTGCTCACAGTATCATGTAAGAAGGGGATAGGGGAGTTTCTGTTGTGGCTTAGCAGTAACAAACCTGACTAGCATCCATGAGGATGTGGGTTTGATCCCTGGCCTCGCTCAGTGGGTTAAGGATTTGGCGGTTGCCCTGGGCTGTGGTGCAGGTTACAGACGCTGCTTGGATCTGGAATTGGTGTGGTGTAGGCCAGCAGCTACAGCTCCAATACAGGTCTGAGAGACCCCTAGCCTGGGAACTTCCATATGCCTTGGGTGTGGCAGCCCTAAAAAGAAGGGGATAGGGTTACAAGATACCTTTGTATCTGCAAAAAGTTACATTGCAAAGATCAACCAAAACTAATAAAAATGTAGATGGAAATAATTCTTCCCAGAGTATACTTTATTATGTAATTTTAGAATCATGTTAATATTTTACATTTCCAAAAGATAACTCACAAAGGAAAAGTAATCCCTAAAAACTAGGAAAGAATTAAAATGAGTGTTTCATCATTTTCAACTACTTATCAAATTGGTGATATAACTATATAGAGAAAATAATTACTTCAAAGTATTAACTCAGTATATCATCAGTGGAATATATTCTAAGCTCAGAGCTGCAAAGAAATCATAAACTTCATGCATTAAATAGTTTTATTGTTAACAGTAATATTATCTTGCAACTATTTTTTATACTACAGGGTAAAGCAAATAACTGTGTTAATGTTGTTAGGAATCAAGATTTTCCACAGTGATATGCTATATGTATATATATATAACCCCTGTAATGTTAAATTTGAATTGGAAATATCAGTATGTGCCTGTGATTTTTTTTTAAGTTACAGAAATATGTATTTCCTAGCTCTGACCACTGAAAAGGCCTAGATGTAATGACAGCACAGATTGTGGCCTTTAAATACCATTTCCCACTTAAGAAGACAAGGCTCCTTGGAGGAATGAGTGATACCAGATCCGAGACCTGAGATATGTCTATGCATTATATATACAAATCATGTATATATTATCATCACAAAGAAATTTGAGTATCAGGCACGTCTTATATGATAAGGTCTTGGGTTTAACCAAAAGAGATGAATTTGTACAATCAGAATGCCTAGTTATTTTAGGAGGTGAAGTAAAAATAACAAATAAACTAAATAGTCATATTTTCATTCTCTGCCTGTAGACAGATCTTAGGAAACCAAATTATAAGCATCAGTAGCATGGTATGGACCAAACCTGAGTGGCTAGAGTTAGCTGGATAATTCTAGCAGCTGATGTTTTCAAGCCATAATCATTCGAGGCATGTATCTCTAGTTCCAGGTGACTCAATACATACCTGCTCCATGGAAGGGATTATTGTGCTCTGCTTACTGCAGTATTACAGACCCTTGACCTCTGTTCACTCTCTACTCATCCTCCCTTTATTATTTTCTGGCCACTCCCTTCCCCACAGGCAGTGACTTTCTTTAGATAGGATGACATTATCAAATCTCTATCATAGGAGTAAAAGACCCCTATCTATCCTGCAGATGTGGATTGTGCCTTTTAACGTACAATGTTAGCTGCACACATTTTACATGAAAGTTTAGATTTCTCACTTCTCTTTTTTAGAAAGAAAAACAGAGAAAAGGAATTGGGCAACAATTAGCTGGAGTAATAGAAGCAGCATAAAATTCTCAGCTCACCCTCCACTTGTCTGCCACTGGAGGCACTGAGTTTGCAGCCCTCATTTTAAGGTGCCTCTATAGAATTAGTCACTGATCCGAGCCACTGCCCTAGTTCTGCAGTTAATCCTCAGAAGGTAATCTTTCTTCCTGGTATGCAGGTTCAAGGCCAGAGTGGAATATCTCCCTGTTTGGCCTCCTGTTTTTGCACCATCTACTGATGCACTGATGAAAACCATGAAAGAGAAAGCTTTTGCTGAAGAGATAGAAATTGAGACCTGAGCCTTGGGGAAAACTCACAGCAGAAAAGTGAGAGAAAGAGAAAAACCCTCTTCAGAACAAGGTTCCTATTTGCTCTTTTATTTCTTTTAAATATTTTTTTTTCTTTAAACAAAACTTCCCACTTACAGGGTTACGAATCAGTGCTCTTTCTGGAGCAAAATCTCTGTAGTCAGAAGCCCTGGAGCAAACCTCCAAGTTTCCTAGCTGAGCTTTGCACACACATGCTGCATCACCACTGACATTACTGACACAGGCGTGTGATCAGGTAGCCCCTGTGTTTAAGTTGTGCACAGGCTGAAACCCAAATTATTTCTGGTCCACAATACAGATGTTAGTCTGCGTTCCATTTTTAACTCTGACGTAGACACGTGCACTGGTTGCCCAGGAGACATGAATCTGGGCAAACCCAGAAGAAGAGCTCCCTGAGGGAGGGCAACTTTTGTTCTCTGTGGTCCTGCTCACCCAAGCCTCCAACCTCATCCTCTCCCTCCCACCCCCTCCCACAGGGACCCATGAACACATCACAGGGGGCACAGCTGACCCTCACTGGGTGGCAGCAGCCAGGACAGTGGAGGCCCCCCTGGTCTCCCCTACTCTGGGTGCTGGTTGCACTGCTCAAGTTTTACCAGCTCAGAAGAGCCACATCTGGCCTCTCTGCCTGGGTCAGATCTCATTCAACACTCCTGGTGATAAAGGCCAATTCTTCCTCACACTGCTCCCTGAGACAATTGTTCATGTTTTTATATATTTAATATCTGCTTCTCCCACTATGAGGGAGTGCTTTGTCACTGTATATCCAGCATCTAATATACTCTTTCCAGAGCAGACACTCCACAACCACCACATAAGTAAATGAATCCTAGACCATGCCAGTGCAAAGGACCTCAAGTGGCGTTCAGTCTGCTTTTCTCATCAGATGAGTGAGGTGAAGCAATTTCCCCAGGTCCTGTGGATTCTCAGAAAGGCAGTATTCAGTAGGGATTAAGACCACAAAATCTGAAGACAGAATACCTGGGGTCGTATCTAGATCCTACCACTTCCTGGCTCAGTGAGTGTCTTTGTACCTCAGTCTCCTTATTTTGAAAATAGAGGTAGTTATGAAGATTAAATGATTTTTATAAAGTGCTTAAAATTGTACCTTGTACTGGGAGTTCCCATTGTGGCGCAGCAGAAACGAATCTGACTAGGAACCATGAGGTTGTGGGTTCAATCCCTGGCCTTGCTCAGTGGGTTGAGGATCTGGTGTTGCCGTGAGCTGTGGTGTAGGTTGAAGACGTGGCTCGGATCCTGCGTTGCTGTGGCTCTGGCGTAGGCCGGCAGCTACAGCTCCTATTAGACCCCTAGCCTGGGAACCTCCATATGCCGTGGGTGCAGCCCTATAAAGACAAAAGATTTAAAAAAAAAAAAATTGTGCCTGGTACATAGTAAGCACTATATAAAGACTTGTCAAAAAAAAAAAAAAAAAAGCTGGAATAAGACCAAATTCTCAGTCTCTTGACTCCCCATCTGGTCATTTTGTTGTTGGTTTTTTGTTTTTGTTTTTGTTTTCATTTTTTTTGGGGTTTTTTTTTGTCTTTTTGCCTTTTCTTTTGCGCCACGACGGGAACTCTGTGTTGTTGTTGTTGTTTTTTTAACAAAACTGCATAATGTTATTTTATCATTGGTATAGACCAGTGCTGTCCAACAGAATTTTCTGTCATGGTGGAAAGCTCTACACTGCTCTGGTAGCCCAGTAGCCATGAGTGGCTGCTGAACACTTGCAGTGTGGCTAGTGTGACGAAGGAAATTAATTTTCAGTTTTCTTCTAGTTAACTGGAATTTGAATTTAGACTCCACGAGGGACAGTCAGGAGCAGGATCCTCACAGCAGCCAAGTCATCATGGCTGGTGGAATATGTGTCTGGATACCCGGGGAGATCCTTTTGACCATGAGCAGCTCAGTCTCTTGGAAACCAAGAAATCCTTCACATCTTTATTTCGGTCAGGCCTCCAAGGCCAGGCACCTGGCATTAAGGCCAAGTTACTGTTGTATCAGGTAGCTGTACATGTTGGCTTTTCCCCAGAACTGTGGTTGAATAAACCCATTAAAAGCTTCTTTCCAATTTTAGGGCCATATCCTGTGAATTTTAAAACAGCAATCTATGGATAAAGAAAAACTTTTAAAGCTGTAACAACCTTTTTTTTCCAACTGATTTTAGAGTATATATTCTTCAGGAACATTTAAAATACTGCTTTCGGAGAAGTTCTTTTCCATATGTATAGATATCTACTGCCATTTAAAAAAAAAAAAAAAAACAATCCAAGGAAAAGGCAAGAAGACCTCAACTGGTTGGATTCCAAATTAAGCTACAGCTTGAGCTAAAAATAGCTTGCCAGTGTTGAGAATCTGTTCTCTGAATTTAAATGGCTTGCCTCTCTCCCAGAGGACAACATTCACTGTGTTCTATGGCAGGATTGGACTCTGGGAAAGCACACTGCATGTTTTCTCTGGACTCATTTCTACTTCGTGTTCTAAGTGGAAAGTAACTGACCGTAGTTTTAGGTTCTGCACACATGCGTTGTTAAGTGTAATAAGCATAAATATCCGTAACTTCTCTTAGTAGGAGGTGTGTGTGTGTGTGTGTGTGTGTGTGTGTGTGTAATTCAGTTTTGTGTCAATAATCCTAAAGGTGTGCATAAAAGCCTGAAGGTACATTGTAAAATAGATTTCACTTTTTTTTCCCCCAACAATGTTATCATATACTGTACTCAAATCTGTCTCCTCCTAATTATCACTGAAAGACTTTGTGCTTTTTAATTTCAAAAAACAATCTCTGTTTTGTCTCTGGAACTCTGGGATAGCTTTCCATGTAGTGGTGAAGACCAGAAGAGGAAAAGAAATGATAAACTGCAGACTCAATATGTGATAAAAATTGTATTTCAAAATGGATTGTATTACATACACTTGACATTTTTTCAATACTATAGGAAGTGAGTATAAGGCATTTATCATGCACAGTACTTTTTTCCAAGTTTTAATTTTCATCAGGTATTCATGCATGTATCTTAAATAATCAAATAATTCTAAAACCCTTGTAAATTTATCTTTGAGGATGAGCACCTCTTCCTATGAACACACCTCAGCCAGGTACCTCTAAAGCCCTCCTCCTTCAATGTCTTGGCCACACAGACAATGCATTTTAGGTATAACAGTCATGCTTCCTCACATCTATCTTCTTCCTCCCACCTACCTCTTTTTAAAGATGTTTGAAATTTTCAATACTTTTTTAAATAAAAAAATGTAAAGTAGGGCATTCCCTTGTGGCACAGTGGGTTAAGGATCTTGCCTTGTCACTATTGTGGCTCAGGTGACTGCTATAGTGTGGGTTTGATCCCTGGCCTGGAAACTTTCACGTGCTGTGGGCATGGCCAAAAACAAACAAATGAACAAAAAGCACATATATCAAAAAATTCGAATAATTCAGAAATATACAAAATATAAAATCAAAGATTGCTGAAATCGCTCTCCTCTATGAATAACCACAGTTAAAGTTTGGTATTTTTTCTTTCAGATCCCTCCTTACTCTGTCTGCTCCTACCTGGTTTCATTGGTGTGCAATCGACATTTCATTCAACTCATTTTTTTTAACATCTATGTAGAATAAGGCTCTATGTAGGGGATGGATTATGGCAGATGAGTCAGAACTAGTTGGCATCCAAGGAACTTGTGGAGGAGATGAAGCAGGGACTGATGTAAAATGGAGAAAATGAAAAGTTCTGAAAGGGAGACACTTTGGGAGCTCAGCTGAGAAGAGAGGATTTCCATCAAGGAGGATTGGGCCAAGCTTCCTGGAGGAAGCTGCATCTGGGCTGGATTCTGAGAGAGAGATATAATGTGGACATGTAGAGATGGGGAAAGGCATTGTAAGAGCAGGGAACAGAATGAGTACAAAGAAGACCATAACTCAAGCAAAACAATATCTGATCAATTTTGCCTCAGGCATAGAAACCTATGGAGAATGTGGTGGGAAATAACCCTCTTAGTCGTCATGACTTAGATTGGACCTACTCTCAAGCCAGGGAGGAGAATAAACATGTTAAGAATATTTGATTATTTAAGATACATGCATGAATACCTGATGAAAATAAAAACTTGAGAAAAAAAACTGTGCACGATAAATGCCTTATACTCACTTCCTATAGTATTGAAAAAATTTTAAGAGAATTCTCTGGTGGCTCAGTGGGTTAAGGATCCAGTGTTGTCACTGCTGTGGCTCTAGCTAGTGCTGTGGCATGGTTCCATCCCTGGCTTGGGAACTTCTGTGACCAAAAAAAAAGAATTTTTTTTCTTTTTAGGACTTCACCTGCACATATGGAAGTTCCCAGGCTAGGGATTGAATCAGAGCTGCAGCTGCTAGCCTATGCCACAGTCACAGCAACACTGGATCTGAGCCTCATCTGCAACCTATACCACAGCTCACAGCAAAGGTGGATGGAACTGCATCCTCATGGATACTAGCTGGATTCTTAACCTGCTGAGTCACAATGGGAACTCCAAGAATTTTTTTTTTTTTTTTTTTTTTGCTTTTTAGGGCTACACGTGTAGCATACGGAAATTTCCAGGCTAGGGATCCAATTGGATCTGTAGCTGCTGGCCTATGCCACAGCCACAGGAACACTGGATCCTTAACCCACTGAGTGAGACCAGGGATCGAACTTATGTCCTCATGGGTACTAGTCGGGATCATTACCACTGAGCCATGAAGGAACTCCCAAGAAATTTATTTTAAGGCAAAGGCATGAGGCAGCGTGTTATGGACTGAATTATGGTGCTGTCCTTCCCCATCCCACCCAATTCATATATTGAAGCCCCAACCCCCAATGTGATTTTTAAGAAAGTAAGGTTAAACGAGGTCACAAGAGTGAACCATAATCAAGTAAGACTGGTGTCCTTATAAGAAGAGAGAGACACCAGGGCTGTGTGTTCACAGGGAAAAAGACCAGGTGAAGACACAGTGAGGAGGTGGCCACCTGCAAGCCAAAGAGACAGGCCTCACCAGAAACCAACCCCACTAGCACCTTGATCTTGGAATTCCAGCCTCCAGAACTGTGGAAAAAAACAAACCCAGAATTTCTGTTGTTTAAGCCACTCTGGTCTGTGGCATTCTCTTAAGGAAGCACTAACAGACTAATAAATGAGGTTAGCCTTTGGTTTAGAATATTTCTTCGTTCTTACTAAAAAATAAACCTTAGAATGCTCACATCTTAAAGTGATGCAATTATTCTTACTACTTTGTGCTTTGCTTCTCCATTTAAACAAATTACATTGGCTCCATTGCTGTTTGTTATTTAGTATTACAAGCCAGATATTGAATACCCATTCATATTTACAGTATGCTAAGTTCTATACACATATTCAAATGTCACAGGGAGTCCCCTGGTGGCCTAGTGGTTAGGATTTGGCACTTGCACTGCTACAGCCTAGGTTCAAACCCTGGTCTGGGAACTGAGATCCCACATCAAGCTGCTGCATGCTGTGGCCGAAAAAAAAAAACCCAAAAACCGCAATCTTAGCACCCTGAGTAATTTTAGGTAAAATGGCTTAATGATAAAAATAATAACAATAAAATTAACTTAGCTGTTAACATTGAGTGTTTACAATGTAGCAGACACTATTTTTTTTTTTTTTTTTGCTTTTTAGGGCCACACCTGCAGCATATGTAGGTTCCCAGGCTAAGGGTTGAATCAGAGATGTAGCTGCCGGCTTACACCACAATCTCAGCAACACCAGATCTGAGCCACGTCTTCGACCTGCATCATAGCTCACCTAAACGCCAGGTCCTTAACCCACCAAGCAAGGCCAGGGATCAAACCTGCATCCTCATGGATCCTAGTCAGGTTCCTTAATTGATGAGCCATGAAGGGAACTCCAGGTAGTTACTATTATTATCCTCATTTCACAGATGAGGTAACCAAGGACAGGGAAGTTAACTAACTCAACCCAGGTTTTATTTAGAAAATGCAAACTGAGATTGATACAACTGGGATTGACCCAACTTACCTGGACATTTCTCCATGTAATTAACATCCTAATAGGAAGTATTACTATTTGGCAATGTCTTAATGATGATTTGTTTATTTTCAGATGCAACTCAAAATTTAAATAGAATATAAGTTCTGTGATGAAACTAGGTGTTATGGTGATGTTGTGAGTCTAAGGCAGGATGTGAATATTTAGCTTCAATAGTTCAATCTTTTTTGCCTCTCTCCACCCCAGTGTCACTGAAGATAAGACATACTACAATCCAGGAGTTCCTTTGTGGTGCAACAGGGTTAAGGATCCAGCATTGTTACTGCAGCAGCTCTGGTTGCTGCTGAGGTGAGGGTTTGATCCCTGGCTCAGGAACTTTTTCATGCTGTGAGTATAGCCAAAAAAAACCCCCCATATTACAATCCAGTTTGCAGATATCTGACCAGACATTCCTCACAGGATTCTAATATCTAAACCAAAAATGGAGTTTCTGGGCCCGTAGTGCTGAGGGCAATACTTTGGACCCTAGAGGGCCTTTCTCCAAAGCTCAGAGTGGTCTGCCTATCTCTCTCCAGATATCTCTATTTCATTTTTTTCTAACTCAGTACTCCCTCTACTATCTTTATTACACAAATCTGAACTGTGCTTCTGTGCTAAGACCCTGTCAAGTTATACTCTGGATTGAGTTTTCTTAGTCTGGTTGCATACATTTTGAAAAAACAGAGAACAAAACCTACCTATCTTGGAGTTCCCGTCGTGGCTCAGTGGGTAACGAATCCGACCAGGAACCATGAGGTTGCGGGTTTGATCCCTGGCCTCGCTCAGTGGGTTAACGATCCGGCGTTGCTGTGAGCTGTGGTGTAGGTTGCAGATGCGGCTCAGATCCCGAGTTGCTGTGGCTCTAGCGTAGGCCGGAGGCTACAGCTCTGATTAGACCCCTAGCCTGGGAACCTCCATATGCCACGGGAGCAGCCCTAGAAATGCAAAAAGACCAAACAAACAAACAAACAAAAACCTACCTATCTTTTTTCTGATCATCATCTCTTAGATGATAAAAGGGTCACAGTGTTTCACATATAGAAGATCCTCAATAAACTGCTCTGAGATATAGATAAGTTATTTTTGGCACCATTCCCCATATTAACAACAAACATTTAATTTTATATATGAATGCTACAAATGGATATTGTAGAATGCATAAGAAGGCTTAAAGGAAAGGGGAGGGGAATTCTGTGAACAATTCTCCATTGCAGAGGATAAGAATGTTGTATGTTTGTACATTGTTCAGGGAGAAGGGTCTTTAGTGATTAAAGAGTTAAACCTGGAGTGCAGGGCAGTCAGCAGCTGGAGGGAGTGTTTATGGCAAGAGGCAGGAAGTTGGAGTATAGGACTGCTGCTGGCTGCAAGGGGTAGAGAGGGGGGAGGGAGAAGAGAGCAGGGAGCCTGAAGGGGAGGATCTTTAGATTGTTCTCAGTCTGGAAGACATTCTTTCACAATTTGAAGCCAGATACTGGCCAGAAAACTTCTCTCTTTGCTAGAAAGGATGAAAAGGTACTGAGGGTAGGTAGAGTGAAGCCAGAGTTGGGGAGGTACGGGCCTTGTGCCAAGCGTACATTTGGAACTGCCAGCACTTGAATGGAGCTACCTGAAAGTAGGAATTGAGATGCTTAAACATCTAGAAAGACATTGATCAAGACTTCTTAAATAGGAGTTCCCATTGTGGCACAGTGGGTTAAAAATCCGACTAGTATCCATGAGGGTGTGGGTCTGCTGTGGCTGTGGTGTAGGCCAGGAGCTGCAGCTCTGATTGAACCCCTAGCCAGGGAACTTCCATATGCCTCAAGTGCAGCCCTAAAAAGACCAAAAGAAAAAAAAAAAAAAGGCTTCTTAAGTAATAATCATAACACCTAACATTTATTTAGGATATATACCCAAAAATGGGTCATGTGGTAGTTCTGTTTTTAGTTTTCTGAGGTACCTCCATACTGTTTTCCATAGTGGTTGTACCAATTTACATTCCCACCAGCAGTGAAGGAAGGTTCCCTTTTCTCCACATCCTCTCAAACATTTGTTATGTGTTGACTTGTTAATGATAACCATTCTGACATGTGTGAGGTGGTACCTCATAGTAGTTTTGATTTGCATTTCTCTAATAATCAGTGATGTTGAGCATTTTTTCATGTGCTTGTTGGCCATCTGTGTATCTTCTTTGGGGAAATGTCTATTTAGGTCTTTTGCCCATTTTTCAATTGGGTTGTTGGTTTTTTTGCTGTCGAGTTGTATAAGTTGTATGTTTTAGAGATCAAGCCCTTGTCAGTTGCATCATTTAAAACTATTTTCTCCCATTCCATAGGTTGTCTTTTTGTTTTTTTTATGGTTTCCTTTGCTGTGCAAAAGCTCGGTTTGATTAGGTTCCATTGGTTTATTTTTGGTTTTATTTCTGTCGGTTTGGGAGACTAACCTGAGAAGACATTTCTAAGGTTGATGTCAGAGAATGTTTTGCCTGTGTTTCTTCTAGGAGTTTGATGGTGTCTTATCTTACATTTAAGTCTTTAAGCCATTTTGAGTTTATTTTTGCTCATGATGTGAGGGTTCATTCCAGTTTCATTGATTTACATGTGGCTGTCCAGTTTTTGCAGGACCATTTGCTGAAAAGACTGTCTTTTTCTCATTTTATATTCTTGCCTCCTTTGTCAAAGATTAATCGACTGAAGGTGTCTGGGTTTATTTCTGGGTTCTCTATTCTGTTCCAGTGATCTGTATATCAGTTTTGGTGCCAGTACCACACTGTCTTGATTACTATGGCTTTGTAATATTGCCTGAAGTCTGGGAGAGTGATGCCTCCTGTTTGGTTTTTATTCTTCAGGATTGCTTTGGCAATTCTGGGTCTTTTATGGTTCCATATAAATTTTTGGATTGTTGTAGTTCTGTGACAAATGTCATGGATAATTTGATGGGGATTGGAATAAATCTGTAGATTGCTTTGACAACCCCACTCTTGGGCATATGTCTGGATAAAACTTTCATTGAAAAAGACACATGCACCTGTATATTCATTGCAGCACTATTCACAATAGCCAAGACATGGAAAAAACCTAAATGTTCATTGACAGATGAATGGATTAAGATGTGGTACATATACACAATGGAATACTACTCAGCCAAAAAAAAATAATGAACAACAAAAAAACAACAAAATAATGCCATTTGCAGCAACACGGATGGAACTAGGGACTCATACTAAGTAAAGTCAGAGAGAGAAAGACAAATACCATATGATATCACTTGTATCTGGAATCTAATATTTGGCACAAATGAACCTTTCCACAGAAAAGAAACTCATGGACTTGGAGAACAGACTTGTGCTTGCCAACGAGCCAGGAGGGAATGAGATGGACTGGGAGTCTGGGGTTAATAGATGCAAACTATTACATTTGGATTGGATAAGCAATAAGATCCTGCTGTATAGCACAGAGAACTATATCTAGTCACTTCTGATGGAACATGATGGAGGATAATGTGAGAAAAAGAATGTATATATTTATGTATGACTAGATCACTTTGCTGTATTTAAGAACACAGTAAATCAACTATAATGGAAAAAATGAAAATCATAAAAAAACTTAGTAATTTTTACATGCCAGCAGCTGCATTAAAATTTATTTATTTATTTATTTATTTATTTATTTGCTTTTTTAAGGGTCACACCTGCCAGCACATGGGTGTTCCCAGGCTAGGGGCTGAATTGGAGCTACAGCTTATGGCCTACCTCACAGCCATAGCAACACCAAATCCGAGCCTCATCTGTGACCCACACCACAGCCGATGGCAACACTGGATCCTTAACCCACTGAGCCAAGCCAGGGATCAAACCCGCAACCTCATGGTTCCTAGTCGGATTCATTTCTACTGCACCACGATGGGAACTCCAAACTTATGTATTTATTATCCAACTTAATTCTTAAGAAACCTATGAGGAAAATCCCTGCTTTAGAAATTATTCTTGGAGTTCTTGTGGCACAATGGAAACGAATTTGACTAGGAACCATGAGGTTGCAGGTTCAATCCCTGGCCTTGCTCAGTGGGTTAAGGATCCAGCTTTGCCGTGAGCTGTGGTGTAGGTTGCAGACTTGGCTTGGATCTGGCATTGCTCTGCCTGTGGTGTAGGCCAGCAGCTACAGCTCCAGTTCGACCCCTAGCCTGGGAACCTCCATATGCCATAGGTGCAGCCCTAAAAAGACAAAAGACAAAAAAAAAAAAAAATTATTCCTCAGTTAGGCTCTGTAGGTTAAATAATTTGCCAAAACTGTAAATTTAATTAATACAAAGTTTGAAATTCCTGTTGTGGCTCAGTAGTAATGAACCCAACTAGTAACCATGAGGATGTGGGTTTAATCCCTGGCCTCACTCAGTGGGTTAAGGATCCAGCATTGCTGTGAGCTGTGGTGTAGATTGCAGATGAGGCTCGGACTCCACATTGCTGTGGCTGTGGTGTAGGCCTGCAACTGCGGCTCCAATTCGACCCCTACCCTGGAAACTTCCATATGCTACATGCGCGGCTCTAAAAAGCAAAAAACAAAACAGTAAAAAAAAAACCCACAATCCATATAAATAAATAAAGAGTACAAAGTTTTACAAGTTAGGAACATGATAGTTACATGAATATATAATGTTCAAGGTTTGCTTACTTTATTTATGAGGGAACTAGCTGGTTCAGAAGGGAGGATAGGAGATTGTGTATGTGTGTGCATGCACCTCACCAGTGGAAATTAAGAATCCTATATAAGATTGCAAAGTAAGATAGAGAAGACTAATGTCTAACAGAGCAATAAAATAAAAACTTTTAGGGTATTTTTTTCTCCTTTTTTGGTTGCCCTGTGGCATATGGAGTTCACCAGCCAGGGATCAGATCCAAGCTGCAGCACAGGCCAGGGATCAAACCTGTATCCTGGAACTGCAGAGATACCACGGATCCTGTGTGGAGTTCTACACAGCAGAAACTCCTAGGGTTTTATTCTAGTGGACACCAATTATTTGCTTATCTCTGTAGGACAAAAAAAAAAAAATGTGCAGCTTAATAATCTTTTAGACATTAACATCTAGTTTTAAAGATTGGAACCCTAATCAATAAAACATAGTAGGTCAGGAGGCCCCACTGTGGTACAGTGGGTTAAGATTTTGGCTTTATCTCTGAGGTGGCATGTGTCTGATCGCTAGCCCAGCATAGTGGGTTAAGGATCCTGCATTGCCTCAGCTGCTCAGATTTTATCCCTAGCCTGGGAACTTCCATATGCCACAGGTGCAGCCAAACAAACAAAACAAAAGACAAACCAAGAAAACCCATAGTAGATCAAACAAAATTATATCCCCCAGACAGTCAAGTATGCTCAAGTGGACTTACTCTTCAACATTGTCTATTGCACTAACGAAATTTCCATGATGCTGGAACGGTTCTACAACTGCACTGACAGTAAGGTAACCACAGGCCATGTACAGCTACAGAGCACTTGAAATGTGATCAGTGTGATTGAGAAACTGAATTTTAGCAAACTTAGTCACCGCTCACTTATGATGGAGCATGATAATGTGCGAAAATAGAATGTGTACATGTATGTGTAACTGGGTCACCATGCTGTACAGTAGAAAAAATAAAAAATAAAAAAAATTTTATTACAATTACAATATTATTGGGGAAATAACTATTTTTTTTGGTCTTTTTTTTGCCTTTTCTAGGGCCAATTCCCGAGGCATATGGAGGTTCCCAGGCTAGGGGTCTAATAGGAGCTGTAGCTGCCGGCCTACACCAGAGCCACAGCAACAGGGGATCCGAGCTGTGTCTGTGACCTACATCACAGCTCACGGCAACGCCGGATCCTTAACCCACTGAGCAAGGTCAGGGATCAAACCTGCAACCTCATGGTTCCTAGTTGGATTCGTTAACCACTGTGCCACGATGGGAACTCCAGGCAGAAATAACTATTAAAAATAAATAAATAGTCACCCCTGCCTAGTGTCTGCTGTATTTGACTGTGTTGAATGACACAATTCTTTGACTTGAAAGAGTGCAGTGTGCAGAATTCACCGATGGTTCAGATGCACAGTTAATATTGAGAGGCACTTTTTAGGTGATACTGACGAAAGTTCTCTTTTTTAAAAACTGAAGCATAGTTGATTTACAATATTGTGTTAGTTTCCGATGTACAGCATAGAGTTCGTTGTTTTATGTTTTGAAAAGTGCTGCTGCAACCCATGCTCTCCTAGAATACACTTTCTAAAAAAGGTAAAGGTAGTATTTTTGATCCCTTTGAACAGACAAGTAACTACGGGTCAGCTGCTGAAGGCAATATGATTAGTGGTAAAAGTAGGGTTTGGAGTCAGGTGTGTCTGGTTGAAAGGTTGCATGCACTCTCAAATGCCTATGGAGGCCAGATAGGGCAGACAGATGAGTCAAGCACTTTGGTTATAAAACAAAGTAAAAGCAGCCAGTCTAGATCTGTTTGATTACAGTCGAGAATTGCCAGATCACATCTAGTAATTTTTTCAGGAAAAGCCATAATTCTGGACTTTTACATAAGATAGTCTTGATTTTTAAGACCCTGTATAGACCAAACAAAACAACTTTGCAGTCCTAATACAGAGCACAGGCCGCCGGTTTTCAACCCTGGCTAACTCAACAGTGTTAAAGCTTTCTTCTTTGCCCAGTTGCCTCTACAGGGAACTGAGAACAGGGATGTGGCCTTTCCAGACCTTTCCAGGCAGAGTCCAGGACTTTTCACAGCAGTGACCCTTTCAACATTTATCTCATATCGCTAAATGGTTGTTTACCTGTTTGTCTTCTCAATTAGATTGCAAGTCTCTGAAGGAGAGGCACATCTAACCAGCTATCTATGGCCTGCATACCACCTGGCAAACAGAAAGTATTTAATACATTGAACGGGCATGCATAAAAATTAGAAGCTTAGGAGTTCCCGTCATGGCTCAGTGGTTAATGATTCTGACTAGGAACCATGAGGTTGAGGGTTCCATCCCTGGCCTCACTCGGTGGGTTGAGAATCTGGTGTTGCCGTGAGCTGTGGTGTAGGTCGAAGATGCAGCTTAGATTCTGAGTTGCTGTGGCTGTGGTGTAGGCCAGCAGCTACAGCTCTGATTAGACCCCGAGCCTGGGAACCTCCATATGTTGTGGGGGTGGCCCTAGAAAAGGCAAAAAGACAAAAAAAAAAATTAGAAGCTTAATGGACAAACAAGTTCCTACCGTATAGCCCAGTGACTATATTCAATATCCTGTGGTAAACCATAATGGAAAAGAATTTTTTTTTAAAGAATATACACACACACGCACAAATATATGTATAATTGAATCACTTTGCTGTACAGCAGAAATTAACACATTGTAAATCAACTATATTTCAATTAAAAAAGAAAAAGAAACATGCAAATATAATAGCGATGAGTAAGACACTTATCTTGAAATTAAAAAAAGGAAAAATTATAAGCTCAAATAAATAGGGCAGCATGGGTCATTTTTTCATTTTCACCTTATATTTCTATGGGTCAAACCGATTTATTTCCTTGTATGTTGTTGTTGTTATTTTTAAACCTAGGCTCAGACTTCGCAGAGATATTACACACAATAATTCAGAAATAATCACAGAGTAATAGTGGCTACTATCTTTCAAAAAGCCTGCTATGTGTAAAGGTTTCTTTCCGTATATTACTTTATTTAATCCCTCCAATTCAGGATATTGAATATAGTTCACTGGGCTATATGGTAGGAACTTGTTGTTTGTCCATAAAGCTTATCATTATCATTTCTATATTATTGAAGAGCAAACAGATTCAGAATCTTTAGGTAATTTGCCCAAGGTCACACAGCTCTCAACTCTAGCTTCCCAGTATTAAGGGCTCTATGAACTCTGCTCAGCAACTCCCCCTGTACACTGAAAATCATTGGGAAGAAGTTAATATGTCTAATTCTTTCCTTTGTGGGAAGGTGTGAATGGAAGAAGATGAGCCAGGGCGGGTCCCCGAGGCTAGGGGGAGTGGGGCAAATCTCTCTCAGTGGGTGCAGTCTGCCAGAATTAAGCAAAGCAGGCAATGCCAAGCTGGTGTAGGTGAAGACCTATAGGAGGTCTAAGAATATCACTGGAAGAAGGAAAGCCAGAAAAAGAACCCAGAGCTGGAAAATCTGTGAGAAATAAGAGCTTAGGGAGGGACAGACTGTGCCTGCATCAAAGGGTCATACTGGTTTTCTTTAAATGGTCTTCGAATCTTGCTACTTGGGGAATTCACAAATTCTGTAATATTCCAGTCACCAAAGCAGAGGCTCAGTCATACCCAATGACTGATTAGCTCTCATAAGTTTGCCCAAAAGGGATTCACCAATAGATGTCTTTTACCCTTAAAATTCCAACCAAAACAGAGGTTCAGAAAATTTGAGGAAGCTAATACAACCCAGGGAATTTTTTTTTTTGTCTTTTGCCTTTTTTTAGGGCCTCAGGTGCGGCATATGGAGGTTCCCAGGCTAGGGGTCCAATTGGAGCTGTAGCTGCCAGCCTACACTGCAGCCATAGCAACACAGGAACTGAGCCGAGTCTTTGACCTACACCACAGCTCATGGCAATTCCAGATCCTTAACCCACTGAGTGAGTCCAGGGACCAAAACAGCGTCCCCATGGATACTAGTTGGTTCGTTAACCGCTGAGCCATGATGGGAACTTCCCAATGGGTTTTTTGCATCATAATTTTCTTCCCCCACCCCGTTTGTTTTCCACACCAGCAACTTTCCACTCCATGAAAACATTACCATTTAGCTTATGTTAATCTATTAACATTTGTTTTAAGGATCAAGCTGAAATCCATTTGCACATTCACATGAAATGCTGATTACTCTCAAGGAAGACATAACAGCTGGGAAATTTCTAAGATAACCAAAGGAAGAGTTTCTACTATGGCACAGTAGGTTAAGAACCTGACTATAGCAGCTCAGGTCTTTGTGGAGGTGTGGGTTCGGTCCCTGACCAACACAGTGGGTTGAAGGATCCAGTTTTGCTACAGCTGTAGTGTGGGTTGTGGCTGTGGCTCAGATTCAATCCCTGGCCCAGGAACTTCAATATGCTATAGGTGCGGCCATTAAAATAAAATAAAGTAAAATAAAAGTAAAAATTAAATAGGATAAAATAAAAACTAAAGGATAAAGAATGACCTCCAGGGGTTTGGACTGAGCCCTAGGTCTCTGGTGGAGACTCAGGAAAGTGTATGATCATGCCCCATGATGTGAGAAGAGGAGGGGGCTGAGTGAGTGGACACAGAATTTGCCATCAGAGTCCACAGCAGAAAGGCACATGAGTTGAAGCTGGAATCTTACAATTCTAAGATACAAAAAAAGACATAGGTTACCATCTTACACACTTGGTACTAAGGTTATGGAATCTTTTGCCTAAGAAATGGTTCAGACTGAAAATAGAAATTTTCTTTAAAAAAGGTAAATGTGTTTGATCATCAAATTCACAATGGGTTGTTAAGGGTATCTAAAGGTGTTTGAAGGCAGGTGTATTTCTGACCCTCTATCATTGGCATCCCAGAGGGCAAGTATGCTCTCAAAAACTAAAAGTCCCTGTATCTCATATAATTTTTTTTTTCTTTTTCAAAAGAAAAAGAGAAAAAGGGGAGTTCCTCTCGTGGCGCAGTGGTTAACGAATCCAACTAGGAACCATGAGGTTGCAGGTTCGACCCCTGGCCTTGCTCAGTGGGTTAAGGATCCGGTGTTGCCGTGAGCTGTGGTGTAGGTTGCAGATGTGGCTTGGATCCCGTGTTGCTGTGGCTGTGGTGTAGGTTGGCAGCTACAGTTCCGATTCGACCCCTAGCTTGGGAACCTCCATATGCCTGCCACGGGAGCGGCCCAAGAAATGACAAAAAAAAAAAAAAAAAATTTTTTTCTTTTCCACAGCACATGGAAGTTCTTGGGCCAGAGATTGACTCCAAGCTGCAACTGCAAACTACGCCACAGCTTCAGCAGTGCTGGATCCTTAACCTGACGTGTCGGGACAGGGATCAAATCAGTACCTCACAGAGACAAGCTGGATCATTAACCTACTACGCTACAGTGTGAACTCCTCTTATATAAAATATTTTTAAATGCTTGTTCAAATGTAAAAAGATTTCTGCATCTTGCAAAGGATTTCCTTAGAAAACAACATTTAAAAATTTTTGAATTTCATTTGAAAAGTAAAACAAACAAACAACAAAACCGGAGTTCCCGTCGTTGCTGAGTGTAAATGAATCTGATTAGTAACCATGAGGATGCGAGTTTGATCCCCGGCCTCACTCAGTGGGTTAAGGATCTGGTGGTGCCAGTGAGCTGTGGTGTAGGTCACCGATGTGGCTCAGATCCTTCGTTGCTGTGGCTGTGGTGTAGGCCAGTGGCTATAGCTCCGATTCGACCCCTAGCCAGGGAACTTCCATACGCTGTGGGTGGGGTCCTAAAAAAAAAGGAAAAAAGAAAAGTTGTAAATACATAAATTTCAATAAGCCAAACATATACATTTAAAATTATACAATAGTAAGAACTTATTTTGAAGTGAAAGAGCCACCAACAGAAATAGGATACTGAAATGCATGTCAGAAAGTAATTTTCTAATATTAGGTTGAGTTAATTTCAAAACAGATTGAAATTTAACTATGATAACATCCTCCTCAACTGACAATGGTTTATTTATTGTTGCCACAAAGTAAAAATATATTTGTCAATGTGTAAGTTGTAAAACTTACACTTCTATTGATATAAAACTTAGTGTGATGTGACAAATCTGGCTCATTAGAAACATGTATTAACCATGTTGACTGATAACCCTAAGTACTATTTCTTGATTTTTAAAAATCACATACTTTCCAAGGAACCTGAAATATTCCTTTTTAAAAAATATCCCAGTTTTTCCCATGCCTGTCTTTGAGGTGAGCTAGGTCTTTCTATTGACTTTATCAGAAGCAATTTCATAAAATACAGCCTGTACCTCCTTACATTTTCCCCCAGGGGAAAAAAAATGTGGTATATATAAAAGTCTGTCTGCAGTTTGTTTTGTTTTGCTTTTATGGCTGCAACCATAGCATATGGAAACTCCTGGCCAAGGGTTGACTCTTAGCTGCAGCTGCTACCTAAACCACAGCTGTGGCAATGCCAAATCCTTTAACCCACTGTGCTGGGCTGGGGACCAAACCTATGCCTCCACAGCAATCCAAGCTGCTGCAGTTGGGATTCTTAACCCACTGCACCACAGTGGGAAGTCCAGGTATTTTGTAGGTTTTTAAGTTTTTTTTTAAGTTTTATTGGAGTATAGTTGACTTACAATATGTTAATTTCAAGTTTAAAACAAAGTGAATTGGTTTTACATATACATATATCCATTCTTTTTCAGATTCTTTTTTTGTGTGTGTGTGCAGCCTTTTCTTTTCTTTTTTTTTTCCTTTCTTTTTTTTTTTAGGGCTGCACCTGCAGCATATGGAGGTTCCCAGGCCAGGGGTCTAATTGGAGCTACAGCTACAGGCCTACACCACAGCCACAGCAACACCAGGTCCGAGATATGTCAGCAACCTACACCACAGCTCACGGCAAAGCTGGATCGTTAACCCACTGAGCAAGGCCAGGGATCAAACCAACAACCTCATGGTTCCTAGTCGGATTTGTTTCTGCTGCGCCACCATGGGAACTCCCTTTTTCAGATTCTTTTTCCAAGTAGGTTATTACGGAATAATGAGATTTCCCTGTGCTGTAAGTAGGTCCTTTTGTATGCAGTTTTTAAATAACTCCAGTCATTAAAAACAGAGCTGCAGAGGGTTCCCATTGTGGTTCACCAGTAACAAACCCCGACTAGGATCCATGAAGATGTGGGTTCAATCCCTGGCCTCACTCAGTGGATGAAGAATCTGGTGGCATGGTGGGCTGTGGTGTGGATTGCAGGCGTGGCTCGGATTCTAGGTTGCTGTGGCTGTGGTGCAGGCCCTCAGCTACAGCTCCAATTCTACCAATCCCTAGCCTGGCAACTTCCATATGCCTTGGGTGTGGCCCTAAAAAGCAAAACAAAACAAAACAAAACAAAACAAAAAAACAGAGCTGCGAAGATAAGGGCTGGAGGGAATGGGGGAGTTCTTTTCTGCTTTTCTGTACTGTGAAGTTTAGTCCTCTGTGAAGTAGAATTTCATCAAACAGAATGTGTTATGAATTTTAAATACATTTATGCTAAAAGAGAAAAAAATAAGTATGCTGTCCTTTCTTGTAGGTCTGTCTTTAGATGTGTCTGGTCATTACCTTGGCAACCCTTACAAATGGCAATTGACGTCAAGAAAAGAGGAAAAACACTGCTGAGAGCATACACTCCATGCATTATAGATCATCTTGATGACTTAGAATTCTCAGGCTCAGCTAGACACTAAATGGCTTTAAGATGAGCACAAGCAGTCTTCCACTTTATAAACATTCTTCATAAACTTTTAAGGAGTTGGAGATCTGGAAAGAGCATCTTCAAGTTTTTCATTTTTTTTGTTTTGTTTTGTTTTTGCTTTTTTTTTTTTTTTTTTTTGGTCTTTTTGCCATATCTTGGGCTGCTCCCTCGGCATATGGAGGTTCCCCGGCTAGGGATCGAATCGGAGCACCCTACGCTACGCTAGAGCCACAGTAATGCGGGATCCGAGCCACGTCTGCAACCTACACCACAGCTCACAGCAATGCCAGATTCTTAACCCACTGAGCAAGGCCAGGGATTAAACCCGAAACCTCATCGTTCCTAGTCGGATTCATTAACCACTGAGCCACAACGGGAACTCAAGTTTTTAATTTAATCAAAGTACAAGTCAGCTATTAGTTGAGGTGTTCTGTCTCACAATGACAGGAAAACCCATTAAAGTGTTTGGCACTAATAAATCTTAAAAGCAAATGGAAGCTGCCCTTTTCTTCTGAAATTATTTTTCCCAAATTTATTTTCTTTTCTTTTTGTCCTTTTAGGGCCACACCCTCGGCATCTGGAGCTTCCCAGGCCAGGAGTCCAATCGGAGCTGTAGCTGCCGGCCTACACCACAGCCACAGCAATGCCAGATCTGAGCTGCATCTGTGACGTATACCACAGCTCACTGCAACACCAGATCCTTAACCCACTGAGCGAGGCCAGGGATTGAACCCGCAACCTCATGGTTCCTAGTCGGATTCGTTTCCACTGCACCATGACGGGAACTCCATTTTTCCCAAATTTCATTATGAAAAAGTTCAAACATAGGAAATTGAAGAATTTTACAGTGAACACCCATATGCCCAGAGTCTTCCATTACCATTTTATTCTGTGGGGCCTTGTGACATACCTATCTGTCTGCCTATCTATCTATCTATCTATCTATCTATCTGTCTGTCCATCCATCCGTCACCCATCTAATGCTTTATCCATACTTTATCTAGTTTTTGAAGACTTTCCAGCATCAAAATTGCAGACATAAGTATCATTTCCCTAAATATTTTGGCATGCATATCGTTAACTAGAATTCAATATTTGCTTTTAGATATTCTTTTGATATAACATTTACAAACAATGAAATGCATACATTTTACATGTGCACTTGCTGAGGTTTGAAAAGTGCATACAAACTCCTATCAAGATAGAAAACATTACAGCGTTCCCGTTGTCACTCAGTGGGTAAAGAAAGAACCCAATACACTGTCCGTGAGGATGCATGTTTGATCCCTGGCCTCGCTTACTAGGTTAAGGATTCTGCGTTGCCGCAAACTGCAGTGTAGATCTCAGAGGTGGCTTGGATGCGGCATTGCTGTCGCTGTGGCATAGGCCTCAGCTGTAACTCCGATTTTACTTCTAGCCTGGAAATCTCCATATGCCACAAGTTCAGCCCTAAAAAGATAAAACAAACAAGAAGTAAAACATTGCTATCACCACAGACAGTTCCCATTCAATCCCCACCCCCATCCACTCTCCATAGGCAACTATTCTTCTAATTTCTTGAAATGTTTTTAAGAGCCTTGTATGAGGGCTTATTACTTCTAAGAGCCTCCTCCCTCGAACTGTCTCTAGAACTTCCTTCATCCTTCAAGTGACAAATGCACTTATTCAATGACATGTAATATTATTGTGGCCAGCATTTACTTTTCCTCTGTTAAAGCGTTTCCCTCACTTCAACGATGTAATCACAACACCAACCCTCCAGAGGTGAAGGGTAAAATCAGAACAGGCTGTGTAACTTTCTTTTTCTTTTTTTCTTTCTTTCTTTTTTGGTCATTTTTTTTTTTTTTTTTTTTTTTTTTGCCATTTCTCAGGCCGCTCCAGTGGCATGTGGAGGTTCCCAGGCTAGGGATTGAATCAGAGCTGTAGCCGATGGCCTACGCCAGAGCCACAGGAACACAGGATCTGAGCTGCGTCTGCGACCTACACCACAGCTCATGGCAACACAGGATCCTCAACCCACTGAGCAAGGCCAGGGATCGAACCCGCAACCTCATGGTTCCTAGTCAGATTTGTTAACCACTGAGCCACAACGGGAACTCCATTTTTTCTTTATTTTTGACTGAACCATGGCATATGAAAGTTCCTGGGCCAGGGATTGAACCTGTGCCACATCAGCAACCTGAGCAGCTGTAGTGACAACAATGGCTCCCCAACCTGCTGTGCCACAAGAGAACTCCTGTATTGCATTTTTATAAGAGAACTAATCTAGGATTTTTCAGGGTTCTAATTACTTTCAGAGTTTAGTGGCATGTTTTCTAGATTTATTGTTCATTTTTCTCCAGGGTCTCCACACATACTATTATTTTTTAAAATAGATTTTTAGAGCAGTTTTAGTTTGCTAGCAAAATTGAGCAACAAATACAGATATTTCCCATCTTCCCCCTGCCCCAACAAATGCATAGACTCCCCACCTCCACTTTCAGCATCATCAACTAGAGTGGTAAACTTATCATCAATAAACTTACTTATCACCCAAAGTCCATAGCTTGCATTAGGATTCACGCTTGGTTTTTTTGTTTGGTTGTTTGTTTTTGCTTTTTAGGGCCACACTTTCAGCATATGGAAGTTTTCAGGCTGGGGTCAAATTGGAGTTGAAGCTGCTGGCCTATGCCACAGCCATAGCAATGAGGGATCCAAGCTGCATCTGTGACCTACACCACAGCTCATGGCAATGCCAGGTCCCTAACGCACTGAGAGAGGCCAGGGATCAAACCCACATCCTCATGGATAGTAGTTGGGTTCTTTACCACTGAGCCACAATGGAAACTCCCACTCTTGGTATTTTATATTCCGTGACAAATATGTAATGATGTGTATCACCATCATAGTATAAAACAGAAGAGTTTCACTATCCTAAAAATCCTTCGTGTTCTACCTATTCATCTCTCCATCTCCCCTCTTCCCTGGCAATCAGTGATCCTTTTGCTATCTCCATAGTTTAGCCTTTTCCAAAATGTAATATAGTTGGAGTCATATAGTATGTTATTTTAGATTGGATTCTTTCACTTAGTAATATGCATTTAAAGTTCTTCCACATCTTTTCACGGCTTGCAGCTCATTTTTCTTTTAGTGCTGAACAATATTCCATTGTCTAGATGTACTACAGTGTATTTATGCCTTTACCTAATGAAGAACATCTTGCTTGCTTCCAAGTTTTGGCGTAAAGCTGTAGTAAACATCTGAGTGCAAGTTTTGTGTGGACATAAGTTTCAGCACATCTGGGTAAACACTAAGGAGCACAATTGCTAGATCATATGTTTAATTTATAGGAAACTGCCAAACCATCTCCCAAAGTGGCTTTACCATTTTGCATTCCCACCACAGTGAATGAGAGTTTCTGTTGCTCTACATCCCTACTAATATTTGGTGTTGCCAGTGTTTTAGATTTTGGCCATTTTAGTGGAGCTGTGGTGATATCTCATTTTAATTTGCAATTCCCTAATGATCTAGGATGTTGAGCATCTTTTCATATGATTATTTTCCATCTGTTATCTGTTTTTTTAATTGAAAACTTATAATTGGCTTTTTAAATAAATGCTATCTGAATATATTATATTACTTTTGGGTGTACTTTATTGGCCTCTTGGGTAGAAACAGGAATTTATTTGCCCCTACACGTCTGGGCCCCTATATGCTAATTCTGTTTGGCCCCAGTGAAGCCTGTTCTGCACATCTTATCTGTGATGCTGAAACCTGGCCTACTTAGCACCACACAGAAGTCCAGACCATAGATACCAATGCTTGAGTCACATTTGATCCCCAGATCGATGTGTTCCTGGATCCCCAAACCCAAATTTTCAGTATCTGAGCAATTTTTTTTTTCTTAGCTCATACTTCCATGCATTTAGACCTCTCTTCAGGATTTTCCCTGCTTTGGCCCCACAGACTGTTCAATGAGTGGCAATCTTTTCACTTCCCCCGATGCCAAAAGACCTGATGGTGGCTCCAGCTTTGGAGAACACAGGGGTCTGGCCTATGAGTTGCTCCAGCCCTGAGGCTGCCTGGGTTAGTTGGTCTCCACTCGCCCACACCGATGTTGAGGCAGAGCTTACAGGTGCAAAGTTCCTGAATGGGGCTCTCCTTTCCACCCTGATCCCAAGCCATGATGGAGAATGGCAAGAGTCTCTGTGCATCTTCTTGTGGAGTTGTCTGGTCAGGACTTTTGTCCATGTTTTAATCAAGTTGTTTTTTATTGTTAACTTTTAAGGGTTCTTTATATATTTTGGCCAACAGTCCTTTATCACATATGTCTTTTGCAAACATTTTCTTCCTGTCTATAGCTAGTCTTCTCAGACACTCAACACTGTCTTTATCAGAGGCACTACTCATTTTTTCATTCAAGAAGTGGTCTTTTCAACTGAGGGATGACTCAGTAGACAAGAAGATCCCTGACTTCCTAAAGCCCACACTTAAATGGAGAAAATGACCATAAGCAAATAAATAACTAAACACATGACAGGCATTGGTGGAGATAGTTGCTGGGGAGAAAATATAAACAGGGTAAGGGGTTAGAGAGTGACTAGAGAAAGATCACTCCGGCTGCTATGCAGCCAAAAGTAGAATCAACCACAGTGGAAGCAAGAGCAGGAGTGAGAGAACCAGGCAGTAGCCTATGCAGTCATACAAACAAGGGATGTGTGTATATGGATGGGTTGGAAACAGTGGAGGTAATGAGAAGTATCCAGATTCTGGATGCTTGTCAAACGTGGAACTGACCACTATCCCTTAAACCATTGATGTCTCTGTTGGAAAAGATAGAGCTGACATACTTACTCATGGATTGAATATATGAGAAATAAATGATTCAGGGATGAAAGCTAGGTTTGGGCCTAAGAAAGTGAATGTGGGTAAAACTGTGAGGGGAGGTGTGGAATAGACAGGATAAGCAGGGACGAGCCCTGAGCATGGGACACTCAAGTGAAACTTCAGGTGTAGATGTCCAAGCAGGACATTGTGATTCAACTGGAAAGGTTGGGGGTAACTGTGAAAATCCATATGAGAAAAAATCTGAAAAAGAAAGGATGTGTGTATATGTATAACTGAATCATGTTGTTATACAATAGAAATTATGGCAAAGCTATAAATCAACTATACTTCAATAAAACTTTTTTTTTAATGGCTGCACCCAGGGGATGTGGAAGTTCCTGGGCTAGGGATTGAATCCGAACCACAGCTGTGTAGCAGCAGCAATGCCCTATCCTTTAACCCATTGCACCTGGCTGGGGATTGAACTTGTGCCTCTGCAGGAAACAGTGCTCCTGCAGTCAGATTCTTAACCCACTGTGCCACATCAGAAACTCCTTAATACAACTTTAAAAAATGAAAAAAAAAAAAAGGTTAGTTGGAGCTATGCAAATATGGAACCCTTCAATGTACAATAGTGTGTGAAAATCTTTATAGGCTTTCAGAATTTTTTCTCCATGCCCCTCCACCCTGCCTCCATACAAACTAATCTGTAGGGATTAAGACAGTGGCCTCCAACCTTCTGGTTTCCATCTGAATTCAGCCTGCTGGCAGCAGATAAGAGGAGAACAAGGTGAGATGGTTTATTCCCCAGACCTTCCCCCACCCATCCCTGAAGTTCTCCTCAGTGGCCCAAGCCCCTCCATGAAAATGTATAGCTCGGCTAAACAGGCCTCCAGAGAGCTCTCTCCAGATGCAATAATTGCCCCCTCCCTTCACCCCTTCATCTCTTTACTAGCCTCAAAGTACTGCTGTCCTTACACCTTTACACACAGTACCTGTACTGAGCCCTCCTTGAATTACCTTAATTTGAGTGTGCTGTTTCTTGTTGGGGCCTTGATGAAATTTAAAACCCCAAGGTTGGATAAGAGCACTTAGGGAGTGAGAAGAAACAGAAAAGAGAAGAGATTTGCAGACTGACTCCTAGGACCATCTTATGTAGAGGTCTAAAGAGGCAGTGGGTTCCATGAAAGGGAGGTCAGTGAGACAGGAAGAAAATCAGGAACATATGGTGTTCTAAGTGGTGTCCCATTGAAGACATTTGCAGGGCCTGAGCTCTCCTAAAGGGCCCCAAGAAACCGCTGCCCTGGGACTCAAGGAACGTCCTGTTGCCCTCATTTATCATTCTCTACTCCTTCTTGCCTCAGGTGAATTCTCTCATGGGTCTTGAAATTGCTTTATAAGAACTTGGCTCCTGACCTCCCCAGATCAGCCAATATGCTTTACATGACTCAACCATAAGGGAGATGGTTTGTGTTCTCCTTGGAGGCAGCTGTGAAAATGTACAAATGCATTAGGTTTGGGAGGGGGAGAATTGGAGAGAAACTGCCAAGGGACTGCACACAGGCGTGCATACTTCTACCTGCCTCAGGCACAACACTGTGACTATGGCCAAGGCAGGAACTAGTTCATATTCACCACTGAAGTGGATTGATTGCCTGACGTAACACTCAGTGCACAGTGGCAGCTCCATTGATTTCTTGGGATGAATTAATGCTTTTTTTTTAAATGGCTTATTGTGATATACTATGCTTTTGGTGCATGAAGGCCCCTTTACAGACTTGACAACTAATTCCTTGAACTGCCCTATTATCATATGTCCCTGATTATGCTTCTGTATACTACGTAATGCCTGGGTGTGAATGTACTTGAAAAAAAAAAAAAAAACCAACAAACAGAAGAGAATTGTATTGAGAAGATGACAACATAAACTCTGCAGAAACAAAGGCTGTGGATTTTGGTCACTTGGGTTCTAGGGCCATCAGATAAATGTATTAGTACTGTACTTCTAAGAACAATTCTCATTGTTTAAAGTGTGAAACTGCTATTCACTAATATCTTGGTGCCATTCCCAGAATGCATGCTTCTCGTACTTGGCAAGTTTTTGCAAAGACTATTGGCTCTTTGCAGTCTCTGTATGAGTGTGCTTGACTGATTTCCTCAACTCTCTTTATCCTATCCTGACTCAGTACAGATGAAAAAAATCTCCTCTTCTACAAACTGGAGTTTAAATCCTGGCTGTGCCAATTTCACAAGCGGTAAACTTGTGAAAGATCTTAAAAGGTTTTGAGTCTTAGTTTCCTTATCTATAAAACAGGATTAACAGTACAATTGACCCTTATTACTTACGGATTCCATATCTGCGAATTCAGCTACTTGCTAGAATTTATCTGAAACTGCAAAATCAATACTTGAAGCACTGCTGCAGTCATTTGGAAACACATATAGTGCAATGAAAAATCTGAGTCGCCCAACATGCATGTTCCCCAGCTGAGTTCAAACAAAGTGATGTTTTGCCTTCTTGTTTTAGGTTATACTTTAAACAGGTAACCTTTTTATGGTCTATTTGGTGCCATGTTTTTGCATTTTTGTGTTTTTTCTCCATGGTTTTGCTATTTGAAATGATCCCAAGCATGGTGCTGAAGTGTTCTTTAGTGTTCTAAGCACAATAAAGCTGTGATGTGCCCTATGGAGAAAATATAGGTGTTAGATAAGCCTTGTTCAGGCATGAGTTATGGTGTGTGGTTGGCTGTTAGTTCAATGTTAGTGAATCAGCAATATGTATTGAATAAAGTGTCTTTAAACAGAAACACACATGGAAGAAGGTTATGAGTTGTTAGGTTGACGAAAATGTTGTGATCAGAGGCTCACAGGAACCAAACCCTGTAATTCCCTTAGGAGAAATGACTCACTATATTGGTTAATTCAGCCTTTGCAAAGACTTTATAAAAAATAGTTAGGATTAAGATTAGGGCGCACCTGGAGTTCATGTTGTGGCTCAGCAGTAACAAAACCAACTAGTATCCATGAGAATGCAGGTTCAATCCTTGGCCTCACTCAGTGGGTTAAGGATCTGGCATTGCCATGACCTGTGGTGCAGGTTGCAGATGCAGCTTGGATCTGGCATTGCTGTGGCTGTGGCGTTAGTTGGCAGCTGCAGCTCCAATTTAACTCCGAGCCTGGGAATATCCATATGCCACATGTGGGGCCCTAAAAAGAAAAAAAAAATAGGGTGCACCATAGGACCTCATTTTAACTTAATTACCTCTTAAAGAGTGTCTCTTCAAATAGTTACATTCTGAGGTCCTAGAGATTAAGACATCAATATGTAAGTGGGGGGGGGGCAGTTCCATCTATCCACTCTCATTTTCCACACCTGATTCTCTAGCCAGACAAACAGACCACTTATCCTTCCCTGAGATTTTTTTACTAGGATTCTGGGCTTTACTCATAATAATGTGTCCTTACAGCATCCCCTATCTTTGCATGTCTAAATCAAATCTACTTTTCAAAACCCAGATTATTGACACGTGTTCCTTAAGGAGGTAATTAAGTTAAAATGAGGTTTTTTAAGGTGGGTCCTAATCTAATATGGTTGATAAGAAAATGTGGACACAGACATGGATGCCTTCATGGAAGAAGAACCAAGTGAAGACAGAGATAGAAGGTGGCCATCTAAGAGCCAAGGAGAGAGACCAGCACCTTGATCTTGGACTTCTCTGTCTCCCAGAGCTGTGAGAACTGTTGTTTACAATTGACCCTTGAGCAACAGATTGAACAGCATGTGTCCACATACATGTGGATTTCCTTCAACAGTAAATTCTACAGTACTACACCATCCCTGGTTGGTTGAATCCCAGATACAGAATCACATGTATGGATGAACCGTGTACAGAGAGGACCAACTATAAATTACACTTGGATTTTCCGCTTCACGGGGGGTGGGCACCCCTAATCCCTGCATTGCTCGAGGGTAAACTCTATAAGATACTCGGTAAATGTATTTCGTTGTAGCAGCCTAAATGGACAAAGACACCTGGCAAAGGAGTTTGGGTTGGATTCTGTAGGTAGTGAAAGCAACTGAATTTTTAAAAAGAGTGACCCATGCTGTGTTTCAGGAAAGGAACTAGAACTATTTTCTTTTCTTTCTTTCTTTCTTTCTTTCTTTCTTTCTTTCTTTCTTTCTTTCTTTCTTTCTTTCTTTCTTTCTTTCTTTCTTTCTTATCTCTCTCCTATCTCTCTATCTATCTCTCTCTCTCTCTCTCTCTCTCTCTCTCTCTCTCTCTCTTTCTTTCTTTTCTTTCTTTCGTTTTGTTTTGCTTTTTAGGGCATGTGTGGCATAGGGAAGTTCCCAGGCTAGGAGTCTAATATGAGCTCCAGCTGCTGGTCTATGCCACAGCCACAGCAACATGGGATCTGAGCCTGTCTGTGACCTACACCACAGCTCACGGCAATGCCAGATCCTAACCCCCTGAGTGAGGCCAGAGATCGAACCCGCATCCTCGTGGGTATTAGTCAGATTTGTTTCCACTGTGCCATGACAGGAACTCCCTGGAACCATTTTCTGAAGAGGATGAGCTAAAAAGGGGAGAGGTAGGAGGCTGGATAGATTATCTCTGTTAGAGTGATTCTTACAGGTGATACATCTTTATTTGAGATTTTATAATATAGTTAGGCCCTGTTATAAAAACCTGTTCAGGATAAAAGTGGGACAAGAGGGTCAAAGAGTCTGGGACAAAGCCAGATGAACATTCTCTAACAAAACAGTGATAGTGCATGAGTTCTGGAAACCTTTTGCAATTGCATGTTTGAAATTTTCAGTCGGGCCATTAACTGCAAAAGAATTTTGCAGCAATGGCCGCTGAGCATAAGATGTACTGTTTCCAAGTGTGCTGAGGATATTGTTGGGGATGTGAAATACTGAGATCCAGTTCGTGAATAACACTTCTCTCCCAGGCATTCAACCGAGAGTCCTGAGCTGACTGAGCACCGGGACAAGAAGTAGCAACCGAAAACTTACTTCAATTAGTGTCTGTTTACGTCTTTTTGGTTTTGGCCTTCTGAAGTCTGATTATCCTAGGGAAATTGAGGCAATGATTGCATGAGTCTGCAAGCAGGTAATAAAAGCTAGAACTAATAGCTGTGTTTGTATTAAGGAGGGTATAGTCTGGAGGAAGTCTCATAGGATAATATTGATCAGACATAATAACTAACTGCATCTGATGGCACAGAGGAGAGAAATTGATATTTCCCAGAATAACTCATAGTTTGAAAAAATTTTTTTTTTTTGGTCTTTTTAGAGTCACACAAGCAGCACATGGAGGTTCTCAGGCTAGGGGTCTAATTGGAGCTGTTGCTGCTGGCTTATGCCAGAGCCACAGCAATGCCAGATCTGAGCTGCATCTGTGATCTACACCATAGCTCATGGCAACGCCGGATCCTTAACCCACTGAGCAAGGCCAGGAATCGAACCTGCAACCTCATGGTTCCTAGTCGGATTCGTTTCCACTGTGCCAAGACAGGAACTTCTGGAGTTTGAATTTTGAAAGAGCAGAATAATTTGACTTTCGGACATATTGCATTTGAGGTGCCTTTTCAACTGGGGCATGTGAATGCAAAAATCTAGCAGGCCAAGACTGGAATGTATAGATTTTCAAGCTATTTGCCTATGGGTGAAAGATAAAGCCAAAGTAATGGATGAGATATCAGGGATCCACACTGGAAGAAAATACAGGTAGAGGCTTTGAATAGCTGTTCCCAGGCTTCCATGGAAAGAAGTGGAGACACAGGACTGGTCAGAGATATAAGAGGAAAACCAGGACACAAAAGCCAGTGGGCAGAGGAGCAAGTAATGTGGTTAAGTCTGGAAAGAGATGGATGGATGAGAATACATAAGAATGGGGTTAAAGTGGAGGAAGCTCAAGGCAGATGGATTTGATTTCAGAGAAGTGAAAGGCTAGCTTATCTTAGGAAGGGGGAAAGGAATTGTGGAGAATAGAGAGTGTTTGATTCCAAACCATGAGGACTACAAAAGGGAGTAAATAAAGCTGAGCAAAAGGACTGCTAATCCCAGTGAGAATTTAGTTGATGAAAAAAAAGTACGAGAAAAAAATATATTTTCTCATGTTTCCGCTAATGCTTTGCAGCTGTTTAAATCACATTTTCTATTGCAAGTGACAGAAATCTCCATTTAGAAGAAGAAAAAAGAAAATTTATTGGCTTACATGACAGGAAAGTCTAAAGAGTATATTGACTTATGGCATAGCTAAATTCAGGGCCTCAAGCAATGTCTTCAAAATGATGTTTTTCTCTATTGTTTGGCTCTGCTTTCCTAGGTAGACACTGGCAGCTCCAAGAATCCAGTCTACCTGCTTAGGCAAGCCCACAAGAAAAGAGCATTTCTCTCTCAATTTTCCAGCCAAACCCTAGTATAAACTATAGATGGCCCAACTTGGGTAATGTGACCACTGCTGGACTAATCACTGGGGCCGAGAGGGTGGGATAGTTTGATTGCCAGGGTCTGAGTCATACCCCTGAAGCCATGAATTACATAAAGCTAAAGTGGGAAAGGGGTGGTTTTGAAAGGAATGCTGGTCAGGCAAAACAACCAAGTCTACTACAGACTGAGAATATGAGTGGAGAAAATAGATGGTGGGATCAGTATCTGTCAGGTTAAGTTATATACAATAACAACCCTCTAATCTTCTCTCTCCCCTCTCCCCTCTATCTTTTTTGGCTGTGCCTGCAGCTTGCAGAAATTCCTGGGTCAGGGATCAAACCACTCTACAGCAGTGACAATGCCAGATCCTTAACCCTCCGAGCCACCAGGGAACTCCTAACAGCTCTCTAATCTCAAATGCTTAAAACAACAAAGATTTATTTCTTCTATCATTACATGTCCATTGTAGGTTGGTTGGGGCCGCTTTCCTAACTCATTGTGTGTTGTTTGTCGTGAAGGCAAAAGGAAAGAGAATATGGCAAAGGAAGCATTATCTCTTAAAGTTTCTGCCTGAAATTGAGACTCTTCATGATTTCTCAAATTTCGTTGGCCAAGGCAGAGAGTGTGGTAAGAGTCTACCAATTACCTGGAGGGAGAGAATTGGAAGTTTTATAGATGGTCCTAATAATGACCCTAGGGACTAACCAAGTTTGGAATATTGGTAGAGAGAAGATGGCAGAGAAAACAAGACATGAAAGAATCTAAAATATTTGGAATGTCTTAGATCAGTGGGGAAGCAAATGATGCAAGAAAACAAAAACAACAACAAAAAAACCAACAGAGAGGCTGTGGGGAAAGGTAGATATTAAGCAATTTCGAGACCAAAGGGAGAAGGAAAATCTAGTTTGGTAGCAGCGAAAAAGTGGTAGAAAGCAAGGGGTCTATTTTTATTTATTTATTTATTTATTGCTTTTTAGGGCCTTACCTGCCTGCATATGGAGGTTCCTTGGCTAGGGGTCGAATCAGAGCTATAGCCGCCAGCCTACACCACAGCCAGAGTGATGCCAGATCCAAGCTGCATCTGTGACCTACACCACAGCTCATGGCAATGCTGGATCCTTAACCCACTGAGTGAGACCAGGGATAGAACTTGCAACCTCATGGTTCCTAGTTGGATTCGTTTCTGTTGTGCCACGACAGGAACTCGATAGAGTCTATTTTTATATCTCATTTCATAGCTGGTCACAGAAAAGTTCATTGTGTCTTGTTGGGATTGACTGAAGTGAAGCTGAGCCAGGCTACTTGGATTAGCAAGGATAAACACCCAGCTGTTGCTTCTGGGAGACTGTCCAGTCAAGCAGGCAGAGCATAGTAATCATGAAATAAGTGAACAGAGAAAATTCAGGGTCTGAGTGAACGGTTCAGCCCCAGGATGGATGTGGCTGCTGGAATCTAGGCACAAGTAATGTTCAGAGTTGAGATGATGAAAAGAGGCAGGTTTTAGGTGCCGGGAAAGTGTGCCACAGATGAAGCCCCAGCCTTGGACTGAAGGTTTAGAGGAGAGAATTTAGGACCCATGGAGGCCTATGGGGACAGAAGGCTGTCACAGTCCTTAAACACAAGGAAGCAAGATGAAAACCATTTTAATTCCTTTGTAAATTCTTGATATCAGGTTGAAGCCCAGTTTTTAGAACTGAAAAATAAGGTAAGAGTTCAACTGTAAGAATGTCTATTTCTTTTGAGCTTTCCAAATGGTGATGTAGAGCATCTCAAAGCCTTCTGATCATGGAAGAACAGGGAAGAATCAAGTAATGGGTCAAGTAATGCTTGGCAAGGAGAGGAGGCAAATGAAGGTTAAGGAATGATGTTGGTCCTAATAGGAATTGTGAGGTCAGATTGGAAAATGTGTACACGGCTGCTAAGGTTGATAGTGGTGGATAGGGTAGAAAGAAAGACTAAAATCCTGAAATGTTCATGGAAAGTGGAGAGTATCTTGAATTTCTGTAGATAATAAGAGGGAAGTTGGGTGAAGGGACGTATAAGTGAATGCATCGGGCTTCCTTCCAAAACATGTGTGGTATTGAGAGGAGTGGTGGAGAAAAAGTAGGGAAGTAGCAATGAAATAAAATGTACCAGTGCCTCCTTACCCTGTGAGCAGTACAATAATAGGATGGGAAGTGGCCTGTGTTGGAGATGACAGTGGTATTGGTGGAAAACCAAATTTTAATCATAGTGAGTCATGAACTATATTTAAGACAAACTCTCTTCAAGGATCTAGGGGAGCTTGTTGGCCCTAGCCTGTGAGTTCCTAATGCCCAAAAGGAGATCCTAGTTAAAGGCCAGGAGTGGGAGATGTGAGAATGGATGGAACCAAAGTATGAAAGGATGGAGCTGCAGAGAGACCACGTGGTTGTATAATTACATAGATGAATGGTTACAGAATTGTATATGCCCTAATATCCTCTTTTGCCTCTTTTCATGGGCACAGCTATTGTCTTTATACTTTATTTTTAAAAGCAAAAAAAAAAATAATAATGGTATTTTCCTGTTAGTGACTTATCTAGGCCAAATTATAAAGTAGGTCATGTATGTGAATGGATTAGGACAGAATAGTGGTCCCCCACATTCTAATTCCTGGAGCCTTTGGATATGTTACCTTCCACAGTAAAAGGGACTTTGTAGATGTGATTAAGGTTAGGACCTTGAGATTGGGAGATTGCCCTGGATTATCTCGGAGAGTACAACACAATCACAAGGGTCCTTATAAAACAGAATAGGAGAGTCAGAGTCAGAGGGGATGTGTTGACAGCAGAAGACAGTGATGTGGGCCATGAGTCAAGGACTGCAGTTAACCTCTAGAAGCTGAAAAGGACAAGACTCAGTTTTGGACTTCTGACCTTTAGAAGTGTAAAAGAATAAGTCTGTGTTGTTTTAAGCCATTAGTTTTGTGATACTTTGTTATTGCAGGAATAGAAAATTAATACACTGGAGCTCTCCTATGGCACAGAGGGTTAAAGATCCAGTGTTGTCACTGCAGCAGCTTGGGTCACTGCTATGGTGTGGATTCAATCCATAGCCCAGGAATTTTTGCATGCCACAGGTGTGGCAAAAGAAAGAAAGGAAGGAAGGGAGGGAGTGAAGGAAGAAAAGGAATGAGGGAAGGAAGCAAGGAAGGAAAGAAGGAAGGAAGGGAGAAAACTAATTCACCACTTAAAGATGCAATTAGGGGGAATCCAGACTCTGAAATCCCAATGTCAGGAAAAAGCAAGAAAACAAGGGCTGGAGCTAGGTGGCAAAATCTTGAGGGATTATCATTATCTTTTCTTCATCTTTAACATTTTGTTTTGATGTAGCTTAATGTGGGATCTCAGTTCAAAGACCAGGGATTGAACCCTGGCCACAGTGATGAAAGCACTGAGTTCTAACCAGTAGACTTCCAGAAAGCTCCCCTCATCTTGAAAATTTAATAGAAGTAGTAGGCAAATATTTTCAGAAAGGAATGCCATGACTCGGGAGTTCCCCTTGTGCTCAGTGGTTAAGGAACCCGGCTAGTATCCAGGAGCACACAGGTTCGATCCCTGCCCTTGCTCAGTGGGTTAAGGATCCCAACTCAGGTGTTGCCCTGAGTTGTGGTGTAGGTCACAGACATGGCTCGGATCTGGCATTGCTGTGGATAGCAGCTACAGCTGTGATTGGACCCCTAGCCTGGGAACCTCCATATGCCGTGGGTGCGGCCCTAAAAAGCAAAAAAAAAAAAAAAAAAAAAAAAGAAATGCAATGACTCTGGCTAATACACAGATTCCAGGGTGTTTTGAAGTTATTGTTGTCATCTACAAGGAAAATCAGAAATTCTCTGAAAGATTCAAAGAGTCATAAATGACAAGAGATAGAGGATCAAAGAAAAGAAATATTGCATTTTTGAAATACTATTCCATGTATGTATTTTTTACAAAATATTCTGTACAGTTTATGAGAAAATGAATTCTTAGGAGAACAAGAAAATAAATTGTGACAATAAATTCTCATAAACTCTAAGAAAGAGTATTTTTTTTAACATTTATTGAAAGCTCCATACTTTTCTATGTTATTATGCTATAGTTATTCTCTAAGTCTTCTGACTCAGTTTATTTTATTTTTTTAAAAAAGCTAATTGTTAGAGTTGACTTCATTAATATAGACAAGTCCTCCTCACCTCTCTCCCTTGCCTTGCCCTCCCCAAATCTCTTCTTATGGTCATAAGAAGGAGGCTGTGATTTAATTCAGACATTTGAAAATATATATGAGGCATTATCTTCAGAGGACTAATTGGGTTTTTCTTAATGGATTTTTTTTTCCCCTTGAGTAACAAATACACATTATTACAAACTCCATACACAGAGAACTTTTTGAAGGGGATTTTCATTTGGCATTAGTTCTGTTAGCCTTTAAGAGATGGTGACCACACAGCAAACAAGGCAAGCTCAGAGCTGAAAAGTTGCAGCCAGGGGTATGAGACTAGTTTGAAAGGTGGGAACAGGTATGGAGTCCAGGAAGCCTGGTGGGGTGGGCTCTTTGAGAGTTCAGCTGTGCCTAGCTAGCCCGGGCACAGGCAGAGTCATGGGAAGGCAGAGTTGGGGAGCCAGTCAGAATCTGGAGTGAACCAGAGGAGACAGAGTTCAGCCAGAGCCTGGGAAGATCAACTGGATCTCCAGCAATGGAGCTTGATCAGGGCAGAGTGGCTGGGTCCTGGGCAGCTGCTATTCCCTGCCTGGTTGGTTTTGAGCAGTATTCCTGATATAAATGGAAAAAGGATGATCAGGGCCATTCAAATACATATTGGAGAATTTAGCTAAGGACTAGATTCTCTGAGAAAACAAACAAAACAACCACAAAACCCCAGGTACCTCTGGGTTGGATATTTTAACAAAAGTAGCAACCCACCTTTCTATGCCTAATACTAAAGACACAAATTATCTAAAAAAAAGTATTGATGTGTTAATATTGATGTTAACGTAAAAAAATTTTGAACTTGTATAATCGATATTCCTAAATATGCAGATAGACATACAAGATATTTAGAATACAAGATAAAACTATCATTTAAGGAGTTCCCGTCGTGGCTCAGTGGATAATGAATCCGACTAGGAACCATGAGGTTGCGAGTTAGATCCCTGGCCTTGCTCAGTGGGTTAAGGATCCAGTGTTGCCGTGAACTGTGGTGTAGGTCACAGATGTGGCTCGGATCTGGCGTTGCTGTGGCTGTGGCATAGCCTGGCAGCTACAGCTCCGATTGGACCCCTAGCTTGGGAATCTCCATAGGCCACAGGAGGGGCCCTAGAAATGACAAAAAGACAAAAACAAAACAAAACAAAACTATCATTTAATAGTTTAAATGATAGTTTAATCTATATAAACAGCAGAGCATTAGAAATGATTGAAATGTCAGTCAATAGACAATTACTCAAAGAAATTATAGAATATCCCTACAGTGCAATTTGAAGGATTTCTTCTTTTGTAAAATTCCAGGTAATAAATAGTTAGGGCTGTGGGCTATAATGTCTCTTTTGCAGCTATTCAGTCTGTAATTGTGGCACAAAAACATCCATAGAAAATACAGAAACAAAAAAACATGGAGTGTTCTAGTAAAACTTTATTTTTAAGAATAGGTGGGTGGGAGTTCCTGTAGTGGCACAGTGGTTAACGAATCTGACTAGGAACCATGAGATTGCAGGTTCGATCCATGGCCTTGCTCAGTGGGTTAAGGATCCGGCGTTGCCATGAGCTGTGGTGTAGGTCGCAGATGCGGCTCGGATCCTGAGTTGCCGTGGCTCTGTCATAGGCCGGTGGCTACAGCTCCGATTAGACCGCTAGCCTGGGAACCTCCATATGCCATGGGAGTGGCCCTAGAAAAGGCAAAAAAAAGGACAAAAAAAAAATAATAGGTGGGTGGCCTGCATGTCATAGTTTGCTGACCCTTGTTCTAACTAATAATTTTTTAAAATTATGTGTACGTCTATATGTAATATTGTGGAAACCTACCCAAATATTTATATTAAGTGAAAAATGTATCTTTCACAACAGAATGTGTAACTTATCTAGTATGTTTTTTCTTTATTAAATATTATATATATGTCAAATTATATAAAGTTGGGTAACTATATAATTATACTAAAATATTGCAATTATATCTATGTCTTTATATAGATAAGGAGATAGTATAAGCAAAGGAAAAAGCCTGAAATAATATGCACCAAAGTATTAACCTGGAGATTAAAACCTCAATTTAGGATTATAAAATAATTTTCCTAGTGTTAAATTTTAAATATGTTGGAATTCCCATTATAGCTCAACAGATTAAGAACCCGACTAGTATCCATGATGATGTAGATTCAATCTCTGGTCTTGCTCATTGGGTTAAGGATGTGGCATTGCCAAAAACTGCGGCATAGTTTGCAGATATGGCTCGGATACGATATTGCTGTGACTGTGGTGTAGGCTGGCAGCTGCAGCTGCAGCTCCAATTCGACCCCTAGCCCAGGAACTTCCATATTCCTCAAGCAAGTATGGGCCTAAAAAATTTTTTTTTAATTTTAAATGTGTTTTCAGGAGTTCTTCCTATGGCACAATGGGGGTGGTATCTCTGTGGGGTGGCCAAAAAAGAAACAAAAATGTGTTTTTAAAAAAGCAATGATGTTTAAAACAAATTTATAACATAAAACATTTGAAAACATTTAAAATTTAACACACAGAAAATAATTTTACAATCCTATATTTTAAAATGTACACATAGGAGTTTTTGTTGCAGCTCAGCAGGTTAAGAACTTGTGTCTGTGAGGATGAGGTTCAATCCCTGGCCTCACAGGTATCCAGCATTGCTACAAGCTGTGGCATGGGTCTCAGATGCAGCTTAGATCTGGTGTTACCATGGCTATGGCATAGGTTTGCAGCTGCAGCTCTGATTCAACATAAAAAGAAAAAAAAAATTATACATGAAGTTCTCTTGTGGTGTAGCAAGTTCAGGATCTAGCATTGTCACTGCAGTGGGTCACTGCTCTGGCAAGGGTGCAACTTCTGGCAGGAGAACTTCCACATGTTGTGGGCATGGCCAACAACAACAATACACATAGCTCTGCTAGTTATGTACAACCATTTTTATTTTTCTGTGTTCCCATTCAATCCTTATCTGTACCATATGTTTGTCAAGGTATATATATTTTCCTGATTTCCCTTGCCTTATCCCTATTGTACCCTCAGGGTTGGCAGTTTACAATAAACACAGCTCAGTAAATATTAGTTAATAGTTGTGATTATGATCATAGTGCTAATGACACAAAGTAGAATCATTTTTGCTAAAGTTTTTAAAATAAGGCTTCAAACTAGCAATTGCGATCAAAACTCTTACTGTAAAATGTTACTCAAGAACATTTCAGAGGGGATATTGTGTTGAACCCTTCAAAATCTCTTTGTTCATGCATTTCAGGCGATAAATACCAAAAAAATTCTGGGAGCACTGCTGTCTTGGTTCTTACTATAGCCTGGCTGGCACAGTGGGAATCCCTTGGATGCTCCTAACAGCTGACAGAAAAATTATGAAGTGATCAAAGTTTCAGCTTGTAAATCATTCTGCTTGCTTTTGTCACCCAGTCTAGAGCCCCAAAAACATATTTGTGGATTTGGTGCAATACCAAAGGTACAAGCAGTAAAATCAGAGGCTTTTTAATCCCTGTGTGAGTTTATCAAAGTCTGACAGTTGATGACCAAGACGAGTTATCTTAGAGTAGCATAATGTGATTCTATATAAGCTGTATGAGGTAATAGGAAGGCTAGGAAAGAGAGGCTGGACTCAAAAATCATACTTCATATTATCGATGATGTATAATAGGTAATTATGACGGTAATTTAATATTCAAATTCTTCAGTGATTGGGTGTTTCCATCTGGATTATGGGCACTTTTTGATGTTTCTATCAGATATCAACAAACATAATGGTAAGTTGATTTATTTATTTTGTCTTTTTAGGGCTACATCCACAGCATATGGAAGTTCCCAGGCTAGGGGTTGAATCAGAGCCACATATCCAACCTATGCCACAGCCACAGCAATGGCAGATCTGAGTCGTGTCTGCAACCTAAATCACAGCTTGGGGCAAGGCTGGATCCTGAACCCATTGAGCAAGGCCAGGGATCGAACCTGCATCCTCATGGATATTAGTTGGGTTCCTAACCCACTAAGCCACAATGGGAACTCTGACAAACATAATGGTAAGTTTAAATATAATCTCTCCTTACAATAGAAATTGACAGAACATTGTAAATCAACTATAATAGAAAAAAAAATCTTTAAAAATTAAGTAAATAAATAAATAAATAAATAAATAAATGCAGGCTCTCTTGTAGTCAGTTTAGGTAGAGCTGGAAGATGGCTGTTATTCAAATCATCTGCAAATACTTACGGCTTTATAATTAATAATTCCTGTTTCTTATATATTAAAAAGTTTTGATATCCTCCCCCTACTCCCCCCAAAAGAATGAAACACCTTCGCCCACCTACCAACAAAATAAGACAAACCTTATATCCTTTTCCCTGGCTAGAGATACAGAGCACACTGTAATTAAAATGTAAGTACCACCTATTAGGTATGCCAAAATGCCTTCTCTTTTGTTTACAACTGTCTTATTCATATGCCAGAGTGAAGACAAAAGACTTTAAGTGGAAGGATTGCACAACTACCACCCACATCTTCTCAAGCTTTGATGGAAGTCTAAGTGAACATTTGGGATCCATTCTGCAAGTAGCAACTGGAATGTGTTAGCAGCACTTTTCACCAAACATGGGCATGGTTATTGTCCCTGAGTGGAACCAGAACTCATTTCTCCTTGTATTCCTGGTGCCTGGCCTGGAGAAGGTATTCCATAAGTTAGTTCAAATGTTGTATTAAATTAGATCAAACGTTCACCTTGCTTTTGTCATCCAGAGGTTAGAGCCCCCAGAATGTACTCCTGGGTCTGGTACGCCACCAATGGTACAATCAATAAAACCAGGGCTCTACCTAAACAGCTGATGAATGAATGGAACATCTTTTTTTTTTTTTTTTTTGCTTTTTAGGGCCGCACTTGGAGCATATGGAGGCTCCCAGGCTAGGGGTCCAATTGGAGCTGCAGCTGCTGGCCTATGCCTCAGCCATAGCAACTCGAGATCTGAGCTATGTCTGGGACCTACACCATAGCTCACAGCAAAGCTGGATCCTTAACCCACTGAGCGAAGCCAGGGATCAAATACTCAACCTCATGGTTTCTAGTCAGATTCGTTTCCACTGTGCCACAACAGGAACTCCGGAATGGAACATCTTTTATAAAAACTTTGTCTTGATAGAGGTTTGATAGGCTTCTATGTTGTTAGGGTTTGGATGAAAATTCCAAATACATTAGTGTGGGAAGGAAATGTAAATTGTACAACTTCTGTAATTTGTCAGTGACCATTGAAATAAATCCATATACATTTAGACTCAACAGTTTCCCTTCGGAGAATTCATCCTGCATAAAAACGCTCTCACAAGTGCTGACAGGAAAGGATAGTCACTATAGTATTTATACTAGCAAAAACTAGAAATAACCTAAATGTCCATGTGTAGAGAACTGGTGAAATAAAGTACGGGGTATACATAGAATGGAATTTTGTCTGATGTTGCAAATGAATAAGATAGAATTAGACAAACTAACATGGAATGATCTTCAAGATATTATAGTTTGGTGGGAGAAGATAAGTGCAAAACAGTGTGTTCAGAATGCTATTGCTTATGTAAATAAAATATAGTGAGGGGAAGGGATACAAATATATGCTTTTACTTGAAAAGATAATCTCTGGAAGGTTACAAAAGAAACTGTTAACAATGTTTCAGACTGGCTGGATTTGCTTTTCACTCTTTTGTATTGTTCCTGTTTCTAACCATGTGTGTTGACTATCTAGTAAATTTTTTAAAATAAAAATATTTAAGGAATTTCCGTTGTGGCTCAGCAGGTTAAGGATCTGGTGCTGCCTTGAGCTATGTGTAGTGTAGGTCACAGATATCGCTTAGATCCTGCGTTGCTGTGGCTGTGATGTAGGCCAACAGCTGCAACTCTGATCTGACCCCTAGTCTGGGAACTTCTATAGGCCGCAGTGCAGCCTTAAAAAAAAAAAAAAAAAGTTCAAAGGTAAACATTAAAATTACTTTCTGGAGTTACTGTGCGGCTCAATGGGTTAAGGATCCGACGTTGTCACTGCTGTGGCGTGGGTTTGATCCCTCGCCTTTGAGCTTCCACTTGCTATGAATGTGGAAAAACTCACTAGTGTGTGAATTACCATTTATATCAGAAAAATGGTGGTGGCGGGGATTTATCTACATAATTACTTGTAGAAGCATAGAACATCTTTGAAGAGGAGAATTGGCAGCTGGGGACATAGGTAGGAGGGAGACATTTCTTTTTGAATCTTTTGGTTAAAAAATACATGTATATATAATAAAATTAACATTGTTTTTAAAGTTTAATGAAAGTGTAGAGGAAATAGAAAGGAAAAGGTATCTTAGGAAGTAGGAACAGCATATTCAGTAGTTTCAAATCCTGACTCTTTAAATAGCTGTCTGATGTTGGGCAACTTGCTGAATCTGTGAGCCTCTTATATAAAACCCTCATGCGGGTGTTTGTGGAATACATGGCAAGTATTATATATAAAGAACATGTCCTATGATAGCACCTGTTAGGAGGTCAGTTACTTGTAGTCATTATTATCATATGGCAGGTGAAATTCTGCCTGTTCGAAAATGTTTTCAATTGTCCTAAAGAGGCAACACAAGAGCATAGACTTTGTATTCGGTTCAGTGTTGCTCCTTGGGCTGTGTATCAGTCCCATAACACAATGCTGACACTGACCTAGGTCAATGGGACGCCCATGACTTGCCCCAAAGCAACACAAGGAGGTATAGTACCCCTTTATGGCACCAATTAAATGCTGACATCGTTTACTCACAAGAGCAATATCAATGAACAAAGAGATTTTTAGGGTAATAATGAAATAGTGAGGACTTATAAAATCCAAAGCATCTAGCATTTCATCTGCTATCCTTTTTTGTCTTTTCAGGATCACATTGCTAATACTATAACAAACCTATTGGTGTGTTATAAAGTTATCACTCATGATCAAGTATAATTTCAGTTGCTTCTTTGTATATCTAGCTCATAGTATTTGAAATGGTTAGCAGATCTCTTACTATTCTAACGGCAAACATGTATGAATCTGACTGATCATGTGTCTATTGGTAAAAAATTCCAGACTCCAGATATTTATCCTTTATCTCAGTAGTGCTTGCATGAGTATTTTATTTTTAGAATTTCCATAAAGAGAGGAGGGTACTTATGACTCTTTTATACATGCACATAGCTACACAAAAATGTTTACACTGAAATTTGTTTTTGAAAATTGCTAAATGTCATATATTTTCCAGCATGAAATAATTCTAAATATACACACATTTTTGTGTTATTCTTAACAGATGATAATCCCTTGAATGTGTTTCCTAGCTTGCATGAATAACAGTTGAAATTCTGTTTTTCAACTCTGAATTAGATAAAGGCTGAGACAGAGGACAAGATCAGTAACATTTTGTAATGATTGCTGTGATTCCACACTTTGAATTCTAACAGAGCTCTTGGGGGAAAAAAAAGGAACCAGGATGCAATATCCGACACGTTCTGGTGCAGCATTACAATAATGGAAGACCAGCGACCCAGTGAGGCAAAACCAAGTGTTACACCAAAGACACAGGAAACTTGATGGTTGGAGATTACAAAAAATTTCTGAAAGGGCACTTATTTTTATAGATCTGTGTTCAGAGTCAACCACTGTGCATCTACTGTGAGCTAGATAAGTTTACATATATGTTACTTCTATAGCTTTTAGGCTGACACACAGAATATGCTGGCTCAGGCAGGAAAATTGCAAGCATTGATTGTATTGGTATCTTATGCCCTTAAGAACTGACACACAGACAATAACCTTGAGTTGATGTTGTTGTTTAATCTGACTAGCTATCAATAACAATAAGAAGACTTTAGAGAAAATGTTAGGCTGTAGAGGAGTGATAGTAATTAAAAAACACTCAGAGATTTTATATTTTGTAAAGTAGATTCTGCTGGATCAGTATTTTTCTTTTAATGTATTTTCTACCAGGTTTCCTAATAAGAAGAATAGAAGAAAACAAGCTGCGGTAGAATAAGTCTTGCCTCAAAGGAAACAATGTCATTATTACTAAGGATGCACAGTCCCCCCAAATTGTTCTCTTAGGATAAGGAGTGTTTCCTTTCTCAACAGTCCCTTCCAGCAATTTAATACACTGGGGCCAATAATTTTATTGCCCTATTACTTTTTTTGCTGATTAAAATTTGTGAAAGTCTTTATGTGTACCCTGTTATCTTCATTAACACGTGATTAGTCCCAACATATCAAATGTACTCTGAAGCTCATCTCATTTGAAGTGTATTTCAGTGGTTTATAAAGCAATGTGCCCAATGATACATCAAGAAAACAAGCTGACCTGAAATTACAAATTATCTGTTTTTTATTTTAATTGAGGTATAGTTGATTTACAATATTATAATAATTTCAGGTGTACAACATAGTGATTCAAAATTTATAGCTTATAGTCCATTTAAAGTTATTATCAAATTAAAATGTTGATGTGTTGATCTATTTTCTAATATCTTTCCAAATTAGCAAATGAAGAAACCTTACTTTAGGTAAAAACATCTAAGTGTGACTTTCCTCTTTTTCTCAAGCTGTCCCTTTGTGCTTTCAGATTGATGAGTCCCTCCCCTCCAGTTTGTTCTTGGTGGAAGGAGACAGTCACAGCATCTCAGACCACTCTGGGGGCTAGGGGTGTGGTCCTCCTTCATAGCCCATCTAACCTGTTTTGTTTTCTGATAAACTGAACTAGTGGGACAAAATACCTCACTCTTTGATTCAACCCAGATGGTATCTTATTTCCACGGAAGATATTAGTGAGAGTACTGACAAGAGATATCATTATATATAATCAATTTAAATTCCTATATAAGAATTACATGGAATTTAAATGGGAAATTGATAGAAATGGATTATTGTGTATTATACACACAACTAGTTTTCTCTTCAATATTTAGCTATTACCAAATATTTTGATATTTATTTATTGGTCTTTTTAGGGTCACATCCAGGGCATATGGAGGTTCCCAGGCTAGAGGTTGAATCCGAGCTGTAGCTTCTGGCCCATGCCACAGCCACAGCAACACCAGATCAGAGCTGTGTCAGTGACCTACACTATAGCTCATGGCAACGCCAGATCCTTAACCCACTGAGTGAAGCCAGGGTTCAAACCTGCATCCTCATGAATACTAGTCAGGTTCATTTCTGCTGAGCCACGACGAGAATTCCATATATCTTATTTTATAACTCATCGGCTTTATTAAACACAACATAAAAACAGAGTGGAGACAGAATTTTATTTACAGTGTGTATGTATGTATCTGCAGTGAGAACTGTAATCATGGGGCCACAGTTAATCCAGAGTACTTTGTGCATGGTACTAGATGTGTTAGATGTGTTACATGCATTGTCACTGGGGTCAGGAAACTCTCCCTATAAGGGATCCAATAGCAAATATAGCCTCCAGCTATGGCCTCTGTACTAAAACTCAACACTGCCCTTACAGACAAAAAAGCAGCCACAAACGTATTCCAGTAAAACAGCTTATCATTAGATAAATGTGAATTTTACATAATTTTCACGTCACGAAATATTTTTCTTAAAATTATTAATTTTTTTTTTAAACAGGAACAGTCATTAATTAGCTCAACAGCCACACAAAAACAAAGTAGTCTGGATTTGGCCCTGGGGCCATAGTTTGCTGACTTCTGCATTGTCTCATTGGGTAAACGGGAGTTTCTAAGTGATCAGGTATACTGCCATTACACTAAGTAAATAGGCAAGGGTTTTCTCCCTAACCTTGTTCCCCACCCTACTATCACTTTCAGCCTTGCTGCTGGCACTGAGACTGATGCGGCTTTATTCAACTGTTCTTAAGATAAGAGGTACCTATATGTCTAGACTCTAGGCAGACCAACTTAAGAACCATGAAGACATACAACTGATCTTAAGAATGGAGCGACATGACCATGCTTTGGGTATTTTCATAAATCAAGCCGCCTGCAAAATGACCAAAGGGCAAGGCGACAAGTTATTGTAGTAATCCAGAGGAGCGACAACGGTGATCTGGACCAGTAGAAATAGACAGGTTGGAGATGTATTTAGGATTAGGTGATCGCTTGGAGGAGGATTGACTATATTGCTTTACACCAGGCTCAGAGGATAAACGAAATTTATGACACTTTGAAAAACAACTTGTAAAGTGCTACCTAAATTTAGCGGGATACTGTATCATTCCCTTCTTTCAACTATTCATAACCATTTAAAAAAACTTCACGATCCTATCGGTTTGTCCGATTTACTGATTCTCCCTACCCCAAACTGGCGCATGGCACGTTAATATTTTCAACATAAATTCGTTGAAAATAGCTTTAAAAAAATTCTTCATTCACCAATATCCAAAGCCGTCGGAACTATCGCATGGAGAGGATTCCAGACCCCTTTCTAGAGGGTTATCTGGATTTGCCGGATTCCCACCGCTCCTCCACGCGCAGCCTAACCCCCTGGGCCCGCCCCATACTGTTGCCGACAGCCTGCCTCCGCCCTCTCCCGCTCCCTCCGCCCCACTCTCGGGCCCATTCGGGAAGCTCCGCCCCCCCCAGTTCCGCAACTCAACTCCTCTCCTTCCGTCGCTTTCCATTCTCCCCGCCCCCATGGCTGTTTTCAATTGGCTAAACTGGCTGTGCCGCGACGGGGAGCTGCGGCAGGGCCTCGTTCTGATTGGTTGAAGTATAGCCGGGCCTCTTTTGATTGGCTGCTAAGGGGAGCCAGCAAGTGTGACTGCGCTCCGGGGTGTGTGGACGCCGCTTTGTTGCCTGAGGGGGGTGGCGGTGGAAGTTAAGAGGGTCGGGGGCTAGAGCGTCTCCGGATCTGTAGTCGCGGCGGTTGCGGTCACTTCGCCTGGTGTCCTTTAGCGTAGGAGTCGCGTCAACAGCAGCCATGAGCGGCGGAGTGTACGGGGGAGGTGAGTGAGTGCGGCTCTCGAGAGCGCGCCTTTTTAGCGTGTGGGGTTCGTAACCGCCTCCCCCAGCCCTCCCCTCCCCTCCCCGGCGGCCCTTCCGGTCTCCCCCTATCGGGACCCCGGCCTCCCCGCCCCATCCCCGCCCCGCGCTTTGCCCGCCCCCGGAGCCCACCCGGCTCCACGATCGCCCCCGGCGCCGGGAGTCGCCGCCCCCTGGGGCCTCTTCCAGTTTCCGCCCGCCGGGGAACCGGTTTTTGGGGGTGCACGCCGCCCCGGGGCTGGGCGGACAGCTCCCCTCGGGGGCCCGGCCCGGCGAGCCGCGACTGGATTGGGCGGCTCAGGGGCTCCTCTCCGGCAGTCGGCTCTGTTGGGGTGTGCGTGCTCGCGTGTTTAAACTTGGGAGGTCCCGGCAGTTCGCTAGTGTGGACCGCGGGTTTTCGCGGCGTCGGGGGGATGGCAAAGCGAGCCGCGAGGGTTGGAACTGATTGGAGGAGTGGCGGCCACTCCGGACGCAGCCTCCTCTCCGTCCGCGCTCCGCACTCATGCTGCCTCACCTTTCAGTAACTCCTGCATATTTGTTGACTGTGGATTCTCCAGAGTTATTCGTGGGCGGGTCTGCTCAGGGTTAGTATAGAGACATGGGTAATTTAAGAATGAGTGGGGTGCGCGGTATAGTGAAAGATTTCCGCGGGCTGGGGCTTACATCCACCTGGGTTGTAATATCAGCCTCACTTTTTATTAAACTCTTTGCCTTGGGCAAGTTGTTTAACTTTTCCCAACTTCAGACGATTCGTTTGTGGAATGAAAATGCCTACCCATTGGGATGATTGTGAAGGTTAAGTGGGGGTAATGCTACACTTGCTACTCAAAGTATGAGCCAAGGATCAATAGCATCAGCTTCACTTGTAAGCTCTTTAGAAAATACTGAATCAGAGCCTCGTTTTTTTGCAAGATACCTAGGTGAAGCACTGAGTTATATGATTTCCTAACCCAAAATGTTGGTCTTGTTATTGTGTTTAGTAAGGATATTGTTTCTGAAGAGGTTGGCATTTTATAGGTAGGATATGAAAATAAGGTTTTTAAAGTTCTTAGTAGTTTTGAAATGAAGCTTGAGTCTCAGGTGACACACTGACCCTCACCCCCTCCTTCCCTGTATATGTTCTTAGTTTTAATTTCTCAAATGTGAGAGTTAGTAGTTTCCCATTTTTACTTTGAAGAAAGCCTAGTGGATCTTCATGATTTACTTCTCTCCCATCTGAAGATGCAGTCCTGACAGAAAAACTGGATCTATGTGCCTTTGCCTCATGAAGGCTACTGACTGTATTGACTTTCAGGTTCACTGATCCAAGGACCTAAAGGCTACCCACTGAGTAATTCCTTACAAGGCATTGTTTAATGTGATTAAGGTAGAAATAGATACCAATAATGTGAACGTTAACATTTATTGAGTGCGTGCTGTGTACCAAGAACTGTTCCAGAGGCTTGCTGTTGCATTTAACACATGCATGAACTCAGTTAATCAACAACAACCGTGGGGGATGGTACTGCTTATCCCTGTATTATTAAAGAGGAAAATGAGGTTTAGGAAAGATTAAGTAGCTAGCCTAGAGTTACCTAACTTTCTAGTAAATGGGAAATAGGAACCTCTGGGATAAAGAAAAGGCATTACAGTAAAACCTTTTCCCACTTAAAAAAAAAAAAAAAGGTTTTTGGTTGTTTCTCCATAAGCCGTTCTTCAAGTATATAACCACAGCATATTCATATATGATTTAGATATTCACAATAAATATCCTATGTCTCATTTGCTTATGTAGAGGAATATATCTTAAAGCCTACTTCATATATAAAGTATTTAAAACTCACAAAAATGCATGGTTATAAAGTATTTAAAACTCACAAAAGTGCATGGTTTTGTGTTTGAGCTGCTACTGTATGGCGAGTATTTATAGTCAGTCACATTTTCCAAAGGGTTTACTCTGAAAGGCAACCAAACCTCCCACCCAAGTTTTATGTAATTAACTTAATAAAGTGTATATATATATATATTTTTTTTTTTTTGGTCTTTCTAGGGCCACATCTATGATATATGGAAGTTCCCTAGGGGATGAATCTAAGCTGCAGCTGCCAGCCTGCTCTACAGCCACAGCAATGTCAGATCTGAGCCATATCCGTGACCTGCTTTGCAGCTTGCAGCAATGCCGAATCTTAACCCACTGAGCAAGGCCAGGGATTGAACCCACATCCTCATGGATAGTAGTCTGAATCTTAACCTGCTGAACCACAACAAGAACTCCAGTAAACTGTATTTTTTAACTTAGCTTGCTTATTAAAAAGATATTTGTAGTTTGTTTTAAGTTTTGTAGTTGTCTTATTCCAGTAGTTATTTCCAATCAGGACTGACACTTAATCTTTAGCTTTAGGTATAATGCGTAATTCATCTGGATTGCCATACTTTCTGTAATTCGTTTTTGGGCCTCCTCATTGCTCCTGTGATCACCTTTTATGGTACTCTTTTGCTTCATACTCCTTTGTGTGTCAAAAATAAATAGGTATACTACCAGCCCATCTTTGATAAATTTTATCACTCTTGGGCTCCCCTCACCCCCAATCTCTAATCTTAAAAGTTTCTCAAAATCATCTTCCCCATGAATTGGAGCTCTCTCATCCAAACAAACAAACAAACAAACAAACAACAACAACAACAACAAAACAGTCTTTCCATCTCCTCACAGAGTCTTTAGCTTTCTGTATCGGAATGTTTTAAGACCAGGTTAGTAAATTGCCCTCATTGTTCTGTGTTTTCTCAGGAAAATCACATCACCTCTAAACTTGGAAGTCATTTATTCTGGGGAAAGTATCAAAATCTTCAAAAAAGTGAAAATAACATTTTTAGTGGAAAAGGGATTCAACCCTTAAGGATTTTTATCCATTAGAAATTGCATATTGGGGATTTCCCATTGTGGCCCAGAGGAAACGAATCCATCTAGGAACCATGAGGTTGCAGCTTTGATCCCTGGCCTCGCTCAGTGGGTTAAGAATCTGGCGTTGCCATTAGCTGTGGTGTGGGTTGCAGACTGGGCTTGGATCCTGTATTGCTGTGGCTGTGGTGTAGGCCAGCAGCTACAGCTGCGATTTGACCCCTAGCCTGGGAACCTCCATATGCTGCTGGTGTGGCCCTAAAAAGACAAAAAAAAAAAAAAAAGCTCACAGTCTTTCAGGTGAGTCAATTAAATAAGTAGACATAATATTCCTCCCTTCCTCCCTTCCTCCCTTCCTTCCTCCCTCCCTCCCTCTCTCCCTCTCTCCCTCTCTCCCTCTCTCCCTCTCTCCCTCTCTCCCTCCTCCTCCTCTCTCTCTTTCCCACAGCAGCAGCATGTGGAAGTTCGTGGGCCAGGAATAGAACCCAAGCCACAGCAATGACCCAAGCTGCTGCAGTGACAACTCTGGGTCCCTAACCTGCACAAAAAAACTTATTTTTAGTTGTACATTTTTCGCCCACATTTAAAGAACTGAAGTTGGAATACTATTGATGGCATGGCAGAGTTTAATTGACAGCATGTTTTTTTCTTAGTGGTATGTAAAATAGTGGTGCATCTCATGTAGTATCTTATATTGATGATAAAGGGTATTGACTAATTCAGTGAAGTATGTTCAGTAATGACAATATATGGAAGGTACAAAGGTAGCACAGACAAAAAAATTAAGTCAGCGTGAGGGAGTACAGGGACTTTACAAGAGAGGTTATGGGGATAATGAGAGAGGAAAAGAGGGACTGCATATGCAGACAACATGATATTCAATAATGCTAGTGTGTGAGGTGGGAGGTGAGACTGCTGCAGATTATGTTAGGTCTGAGTATCATCTGGGTAGAGTGATTTGAATTTTATCATGCAGATGATGAAAAACCACCTTATAATCCTCCCCTTTCTTTTCATTGAAGGATTTATGTACCAAAATGTTGAGAGTTAGTCTTGAAAGGTCACAGTGCAGCAGTTTTAAAGGTGGATTAAGAAGGCGAAGATGGAAGCACAATACCTATAGGGAATTGTGGTATTTCCTGGTTGAGATAAGAACTCAGACCCAAGACAGTGGCAGCAGCATTAAAGAGGAAGGGATTCAAAATTTTTTTAGCAGAAATATTTGCTAGAACTTGAGGGGTATCAAATTTGAAAGTGTTCCAAAGGTTTTTGTCTCTGATGATGAGGCCACTAACTGTGATAAGCACTGCTGAGATTGGATTAGGCAGGATGGGAAAATTTGAATTTGAATTTGAGTTCATTGAATTTGAGGTACCCATGGGACATCAGGTGGAAGTGATAGAAATTTAAGATATGGATGTAGATGAAGGTGAGGGCGTGAGAGAGAGGTTTCAGATTGGAAGTAACACTGTTTAGGTAGAAGTTGAGTTGTAGGAATGGAGCAGATTACACAAGAAAGGCTAAGTTAGAGGAGGGGCTCCTGACATGGGGTCCTTGGCTTCCTCAAAGAGTCCATGGATATAAATATTTTATTCCAATTGGTTTCTTTTATAGTCTACTTGAAAATATTATAAGAAGGCATTCATGAGTGTCCTAAGCTGTCTGTATTAGTTTGCCCAGGCTATCATAACAAAGTACCACAGACTGGGTGGCTTAAACAACAGAAATTAATGTTCTCACAATTTTGGTGGCTAGAAGTCTGAGATCAGGTGTTGGCAGGGTTGTTTTCTTCAGAGGCCTTTCTCCTTGGCTTTCAGTGGCCGTCTTCTCTCCCTTTGTGACACATGGCCTTCCCTCTGTACATATTTGTGTCCAGATTTCTTTCACGTAAGGACATCAGTCATATTGGATTAGGGCCCACCCTAATGATCTCATTTTAATTTAATCATCACTCTAAAGACCTGATCTCTAAATACAATCACATTTGAAGTTACTAGGGGTTAAGGACTTCAATATAAGAATTTTAGGAGGAAATAATTCAGCCTTAAACATTGTCACAGAGATCCATGACACAGAAAAGGTTAAAAGCCCTGGTGCAGGGCAAAAGTTTGTTTTGTTTTGTTTTGTTTGTCTTTTAGGGCTGCACCTGTGGCATATCGCAGTTCTCGGGCTAGGGGTCAAATCGAAGCTGCAGCTGCCAGCCTACACCATAGCCACAGCAATGCCAGATCCAAGCCGCATCTTCAACGTACACCACAGCTCATGACAACACTGGATTCTGAACCCACTGAGCGAGGCCAGGGATTGAACCTCATCCTCATGGATACTAGTTAGTTTCTTAACCGCTGAACCACGATGGTAACTTAGTAATCCTTGCGAATAGGATTTGAAAATTTTGGTTAACCAGGCAGTTAATTTATTTGGGTTAGGATATTCTTCACCCAGCATTCTAGTTAATCAAAGTGTTAGATTTTACTAATACATGTTCATTGGTATACTACTTTAAAACTTGCAGTTTAGGAGTTCCTGTACTGGTGTAGCAGAAACGAATCCAACTAGGAACCATGAGGTTGCCAGTTCGATCCCTGGTCTTGCTCAGTGGGCTAAGGATCCGGCATTGCCATGAGTTGCAGTGTGGGTCACAGACACAGCTCAGATCTAGCATTGCTGTGGCTGTGGTGTAGGCCATCAGCTGTACCTCTGATTAGAATCCTAGCCTGGGAACCTCCATATGCCGCAAATACAGCCCCCCCTCCAAAAAAAAAAAAAAAGACTTACTGTTTATACTTGAGTTTACATGCTATGGTTTAAACAAGTGAAGTGTTTTGCTTTAAGGACCCCTCCTTTCGGATAAAATAATTTGAATCAGAAATTATACAGAGAAAGGTTGGTTGCTTTGGGAAATATAACACATACAGAAAATTCCTCTCAAATTAGAAATAAACATAGGTGGTTTTTCATTTTATTTAAATAAAACTGAGATCACTATTCTGTAAAGACACTATCTCTTAGTTGTAATAATTGATTTTTCTTTATTTAAAAATTTTTTGTGGAGTTCCCGTCGTGGCGCAGTGGTTAACGAATCCGACTAGGAACCATGAGGTTGTGGGTTCGGTCCCTGCCCTTGCTCAGTGGGTTAACGATTCGGCGTTGCCGTGAGCTGTGGTGTAGGTTGCAGACGCGGCTCGGATCCCGAGTTGCTGTGGCTCTGGCGTAGGCCGGTGGCTACAGCTCCGATTCAACCCCTAGCCTGGGAACCTCCATATGCTGCGGGAGCGGCCCAAGAAATAGCAACAACAACAACAAAAAAAGACAAAAAAAATTTTTTTTGTTTTTGAAATACTTAAAACATTAAAAAATAAAATGTAAGTTTGTGATATTTCTCTACTGTCGAAATTAAATTAATGTTTGTCATATTTGCTTCACATATTTTATGAAATAAAATGTTAATACAGATTCCTTCTCTCTGCCTCCTTAGAGGTAACTAATTAGCTGAAGTTGGTATGTAATATTCCCCAACCCTATGCATGTTTTTATACTTTCATTAAGTGTGTGTGGATCCATAATGAATTAAATAGTATTAAAATATATATGCATAGTAACCTTTTAAACTAATTATTTGGAGACTTATCCATGTTGATAAATGTAGATCTAGACCATTCTTTTTTTTTTTTTTTTGGTCCACCCTTTGGCATATGGCCTGGGACAGGGATTAGATCCAGATCCAAGCCAAGCCACAAACTAAGCCACAGCTACAGCAATGCTGGATCTGTTACCTACTGTGCTGGGCCAGGGATCGAACTCATGTCCCGGCACTCCTGAGACACTGTGGATCCCGTTGTGCCATAAAAGGAGCTCCTAGACAATTCATTTTTAACTTCTGAGTAGTATTTCACTGTATGAATAAACCATAGTTTATCTATTTCCATCCTGAGAAACCATCTAATCTGCCTTTTCCTGTGGCAAGCAGTATAATGATAATAATTATAATGGCAGCTAGCACTTCCAGTGCTTATTATATGCCAGGTACTGTTCCGAGTGCTTATATACTTATAGCTCTTTGAGATAGGAACTAGTATTCACAAGAGGAAACCAAAGCAGAGAGGTTAGTAAATCACCTGAGGTCATAAAGCTAGTGAATATTCTTGTACATCTGTCCTTGTGATATATATGAGAGTTTCTCTAGAGAAGATGTAAGAGTTAAGTTCTGTGTATGCACATTTTCAACTTTAGTAGATATGACTGATTGCCCATAGTAATTGTAGCAGTTTACAACTTTTACTAGCAAATGAGTAAGAGCTCCTTTTTTTCTACATCTTTGAGAACACTTGGTCTTATCAGACTAATTTTTGTCAATTTGACAGAGCTAAGTAGTAATTCCTTATTGTTTTTAATGATTAACTGAAGAAAATCCTTTGAAAAATCAGTGCCTTAGAAAACCGAAGTGCTTTGTTTTATGAGGTATACTATTTTAGGTGAATGAAGTATTTTTAAAGTATAATTAGAGGCTTTTCTTTGAATTTGAATATCAAAAAAAATACCAGCTTTCTCTGTCAACATTGAACATTTATCTCAGAAATCTGTGAAATGTGCAAACTTTGATAATGCCTTCATTATAATGATTTTTACCTGGCCTGTGTTATTATACCTTATGCTCTTATTCTTCAGATTCCCTATTTTTCTTGAGGTTTTGCTAAGTTTCTTCTCTAAGTGGATGAAATACAGTTTTCTTTAATGTATGAAAAAAAAGTATGCTTAAGTGTACTGAATACCTTTCCTTTACCCCCAAATCTACTTTTTTCTTTTCTTTTTTTTTTTTTTTTGGTCTTTTTTTTTTCAGGGCCACACCAGCGGCATATGGAGGTTCCTAGGCTAGGGGTTGAATCAGAGCTGTAGCCACTGGCCTACACCACAGCCACAGCAACTCAGGATCCTATGTGGCTGCAACCTACACAGCTAAATGGCAATGCTGGATCCTTAATCCACTGAGTGAGGCCAGGGATCGAACCTGTGTCCTTAGGGATGCTAGTCAGATTCGTTTCTGCTGAGCCATGATGGGAACTTGCAGATCCACTTTCTACTCATTTTTACTCTGTGCCCTTAAAGGCTGACCCTTATAGACTACATCAGAGGACTCTCTTGACCTCTGGTTTGGCCATTAGTAGGGTAACTGTACTTCCTGCTTTGTGCCTCTTGTCTTGGTATAATTGTTAATAGGGACTCCTATCACATTCAGAAGTGGGTCAGTTCAGATGAGAAATAGCAAGATCACCCTGGCCAGTAGGGAGAGAAGTCAGCATATGTACTAGTCTGATTCCTTTCTCTTGGGGTCAAGAGGTCACAGCTCATCAGGTGCCCTCATGACACAACTCTTTCTGGGTTCTGGTAACAGTTCCTTTTCTGTGTTTCTTCAATTCTAAGGGTATCAACAGATTTCTGTTATTACTAGTCCTAGGGGACCATAGTGTCCTTTCACGTTTTTCTATATTGTGCCTATATCTTTGTAAATAATCCCTTTAATAAGTAAACTCGCCTTAAATTATCTAATTCTAGTGTGCCATCTCTTTCCTGATTGAATCGCTACTGATATACCGTGTTTGACTTTTTATATTTTAATTAAGTGAAATCTTTAGCTTAAGATATATTTAAAACTAGGTTCAAGCTGGTAATATGAATGTAATGCCTGCTTTGATTTTAATAGAGCTTTCACATATGTTCTCATTTTAAGCATAAGAACTCTTTAATTTTTATATGATACTAGAAAGTTGTTAATGTTAATTATCTTTTCATCTTTTCAGATGAAGTTGGAGCCCTTGTTTTTGACATTGGATCCTATACTGTGAGAGCTGGTTATGCTGGTGAGGACTGTCCCAAGGTAAGTGTGATGTTAGAGTTAATTGGATATACAAGGGCCATTCTTGTAGAGTGAAATTCATACAGAAATTCTTACTCAAATATGGTAAAAGATATTAGTTCGGGGAAAATGACTCCTTGGTCAAAGCAGGTAAAATTTGTAAATCATGTTTTTGACTCTTACAGGTGGATTTCCCTACTGCAATTGGTATGGTGGTAGAAAGAGATGATGGAAGTACATTGATGGAAATAGATGGGGATAAAGGCAAACAAGGCGGTCCCACCTACTACATAGATACGAATGCTTTGCGTGTTCCGAGGGAGAATACAGAGGCCATTTCACCACTGAAAAATGGGATGGGTATGATGCTTTTTGCTATGGATTTTATTAGAGTATACATAGTATATTTTGGATGTAAAGCAATGGTTTCTTATAAGTTGAATATTTGCAGTTTGTTGTTGTTGTTGTTTTTATTCCACAAACTGATGTCCCAAGCTCTGCGAATACAAAGATGCATAAAATACGCTCCTTTTCCTCAAGAAACTCACAGGTAGGACTGCTCACACACAAATAGCACTTATATGTGGGATAAGAGCTATGGTATAAGTATGTTTGATCAGCTGTGGGACTAGAGAGGGGAAGTATTTAACTCTGTCTTTGGGCATCAGTGATGATTTTCACAGAGGAAGTAACTTTTATACTGAATCTTGATCACCGAATAAGAATTAGCCTGACTGACAAGACTGGTAAAGCAGAGCAACCAGCATATGTGAAGAGATGGTGTGTTTAGAAATGTCATCAATTAAGTATGGCTGTAACATTGGGTGTATAGGGGCCAATTTTAGGAAGGGTAGGCAGAGAGCAATCATAAAAGGGCTTAGAATGCCAGGAGTGTATTAAGCTGGTAACTTAAAGGTAACCCCAAAGGAATTTTAACTAGAGATGTGAAATGCTCATATATGCCAGCTGGAAAGATTCTAACAGCAGTAAGTAGGCTAAATTGGAGGGAGAACTAGAGACAGGAAAATCAGTTAGGGAAGTGAGTCCAGATGAGAAATGAAGAAGGTTTAAATTTTAACACTGGTGGCAGAGATCTTGAGGTGGCTCTCAGAGATAGCAAGGATACATGGTACTAAGTGATTGAAGGGGTGAAAAGAGAAGAGTTGAGAAATTTTCCTAAATTTGTTATTGGAGTGACTAAATAGAGGGTATCATGCATTGAGATAGGAATAGAAGGGAAAGGAACAAGTTTATGGTCTTAAAAAGACTCAAGATCACTCTCAGGTTCCTTATTCACGAGAAGGACTCACAGAACTCAGCATATAATTGTATTCATGGCTAAGGTTTATTATGCTGAAAGGATACAAAGCAAAATTGACAAAGGGAAAAAAAAGAGGCATGTAGTGAAGTCCAGAAGAAACTAGTGCAGGCTTCCAGGAGCTTACAGTGAAGTCATAAAGGATGTGCTTAATTCCTTCAGCTACCAGAAACGTGTGTGTGTGGTCTATTAGAGGAGCTTAAAAAAAGGCTCAGTACCCTATTTCACACTCACAAAGATGGCCATATTATAAAGACAGACAATAGCAAGTGTGATGAAGTTATAGAGAAACTAAAACTCCGTATCTGTTTCCAAGAGAAAACATAAAATGGTGTAGTGGCTGTGGCTTTGGAAAATAATTTTGACAGTTTCTTAATGGGTTAAACAGTTCCACTCCTAGGTACCAATACAAGAGAAATTAAAACATATCTCTGTACCAATACTTGTATGCAAATGTTCATACAGCATTATCCATATCAGCAGACAAAAAGTGAAAATAGCCCAAATATGTAAGATGTGGTATATCCATAAGATGAAGTACTGTTTGGCAATAAAAAAAAATGAAATAACTGATGTAAGCTAAAATAAAACTCCACATAATGAAATAATGTAATGTAATAAATGATCAGAATGAAATAATGTAATGTAATAAGAAATGATCAGAGGAGTTCCCGTCGTGGCTCAGTGGTTAACGATCTGACTAGGAACCATGAGGTTGCAGGTTCGATCCCTGACCTTGCTCAGTGGGTTAAGCATCCGGCGTTGCCGTGAGCTGTGGTGTAGGTTGCAGATGCGGCTCGGATCCCGCGTTGTTATGGCTCTGGCATAGGCCCGTGGCTATAGCTCCGATTGGACCCCCAGCCTGGGAACCTCCATATGCCTCAGGAGCGGCCCAAGAAATGGCAAAAAGACAAAAAAAAAATCAGAAAAAGCTAATCTCTATAGACAGAGTAGTGGTTGCTTGGGGCTGTGGATAGAGTGGGAAGTGACTGCAAAAGGGCATGAAGTTTGGGAGGGATGGAAATATTCTAATATTGGATGGTAGTAATATTCACACAACTTTGTAGATTTACAAAAGAAAATCATTTAATTGTAAAGCTTATAATGTATCCATGTCATGGTAAATTATACTTCTATAGGGCTGTTTAAAAAAAAAGGTGTAAGGACATTGTTGCAAATACTTTTTCTTATATCATCTTGATACTTGGAATAAATGATTCTTTTCTATTAAAAATAAAAGACTCAGTATCTATGGTTTTTATTTGGGTTTGGTCATATAGGTATCTGTCTGTACCTAACATGTACCAAAATCCCAGACTCCCAGAAGGAAATAAGGTGTTCATATTGTTTGTATAAATAGTTTAGGCAGAGTGAGCTACTCTTATTTAGGGAACATTTATATCAATGTAGGGAACTGTTTACCAGCCAAATTCCTAGGGGGCAGCCAAGGGTCAGCCTTGCAAGCAGGCCTTACTCAGGTCTGCTAAGTTAACAGCAAGTAAATGAGTTTGTTGTTAGTTCCAAGTGTTTGAACATAAGTGCTATTCTAGTAAGCAGGTGAGAAAGATTTTAAGACATGGATTGTGTTATCCAGAAAAGAGTTTGGGATATGAGAAGAGAATTAAGGGTGGGATTCTTTCTGAAAACTTATTATATATTTAACCAATAGAGCTGCCTGTGAAGGAGAATGAAAAGGATCGGTTAGTGAAGTAGGAAAAAATTCAGGAGAAGGCCAAGAGAAGAAAATGTTCTAGAAGTATAGAAAGAAGTGCAGTGATTCTCATTGTTCTCTGCTATGCCGTTGAGTTTTACACTAAAGGGAAAGAGAAGTTAAAACTACTAAGGAATTCCATTTACCAAAAAACCCCATCCTGATAGACTTGTAGAAGTATGTTGTACAAGTAATGACATTTCTTCAATGTTCTGTGGCAAGAAAAGTGTAAACTCTGGAATCAATAGTGTCAGTTAATTTAAAGAGGTCAGATGAGATTACAAATGTGAAGAATCCACTGGATTTGCCGTTAGAAGCTTATTAGCAGTTTATTAGCAGTTTACGCAAGCAGTTTCAATGGAATGTTTAAGTGGAGTCCAAATTGAAAACATACTATTTTCTAAATTTTTAAAATGTCTTTTCATCTTTTTTTTTTGTAGAGTATACTTTTTGAATGTCAGGTCTAGATCATAACAGTTCTTTGTTTCCCTTACCATTCCAATTGCATATTGGGCTTCTAATAAGTACTTACTGAGTAATATTTATCTGGTATTTTATGTCTATTTAATACATTAATTACATCTGGGACAAGTCTGGGGATTGTAATACTTTGGGGGCTGGAGAAACCATATCTAGAAAACAAAGATAATGTCAATATAAAGTACTGTTCTATGAAGAAGATCTGTAAAATAAGTAGGTTCTGTATATTAAAAGTATTAGAAGCTAAATCATTAGAAACAATCTCTCAAAATATGCTGTATTCTTCAACTAGCATTGTTTTCAAGGTATTACTCTTATATTCTAGTTGAAGATTGGGATAGTTTCCAGGCTATTTTGGATCATACCTACAAAATGCATGTCAAGTCAGAAGCCAGCCTGCATCCTGTTCTAATGTCAGAAGCACCGGTAAGACAAAGACTCTTTCTCAAGTTTCTCTGGGTTGTTTTCTACTCATTTGAAGACTGTTTCCTTTTTCTTTAAAGAGATGGAGACGTCCATATTTTAAATTTTGGAAATTAGGGAAAGGGGGATTAATTTCTAAATACTCTTATATAACTTTTATTATTTCACTAACTAAAATACTTGAAAAAGAATTATGAAGTACCCTAGTAGGGTTATTTATCTGTTTTTTTTCTGTGAATTTAACATATGATTTCCTTGCGCTGCTTCCCATTTTGGTTCATGAATTATCCCTTATCGCTCAAGGGCAGTGTATATCTGCTTTTGTACTCCAGTCTCCAGGAGAGAGGTCAGTGTTAAACTAGGGTTAGAAGTTGTTAGACCGGAGTTCCCGTCATGGTTCAGTGGTTAACGAATCCGACTAGGAACCATGAGGTTGCGGGTTCGGAGTTCGGTCCCTGGCCTTGCTCAGTGGGTTAAGGATCCAGAATTGCCTTGAGCTGTGGTGTAGGTCGCAGACGTGGCTCGGATCTCGCATTGCCTTGGCTCTGGCATAGGCTGGCGGCTACAGCTCTGATCCGACCCTAGCCCAGGAACCTCCATATGCTGCGGGAGCAGCCCAAGAAATGGCAAAAAGACAAAAAAAAAAAGAAGTCGATAGACCAAAGTCTCTTGTGAAAGACATTTGGTACAGAGTCAAAAGGGCCCAGAAGACTAGCATAATTACTATAAATTATCAATATTTTGTTATTGTTTTCTAACCTTGTTTCTTTTATGAGTACTGGGTATAAGTGGAAGGATTTGATGGTTTACAATACATATTTAAGATTTTGTTGACTAAGTCTGATTTTAAGATTTAATAATATTTCATGTTTATAAGAATTCTGATTTCCCTATACTTTGAAAACTCTAATTTCTAGAATTCACAGCAGCAGACAATTTTACTAATTAATAAACTTTACATTTATTTTATATTTAGTTACAAATGTATAGAAATAAATGTTATAAAGATGTTATTATGAGGAAAATTTTCCATAGTACATTACTCTGTTTTTAATGTCATATCTTTAATATAGTGCTATAATGAGTCTCAAGATAAATCATTTTAGTTTTTATAAACAATAAATAACTTGCATTTCTTTTTCCCTCTTCTGTAGTGGAATACCAGAGCCAAGAGAGAGAAGCTGACAGAATTAATGTTTGAACACTACAACATCCCTGCATTCTTCCTTTGTAAAACTGCAGTTTTGACAGCGTATCCTTGAAAGAGTGATACTTAGCTTTTCTTTAGGAGTAATTTTGGTACTGCTAAAGGTGATGCCACAGCAGGAAGGCAGAGGCCAATTCTTGCTGGTCCAGAAGTTAAGGAGTTTTTCTCTCTTGCTTTTTAGATATCTTTTAGTATTTCTTACTGAAACTGATGTGCATGAAAGTGTGAGAAGGAGATAGGAAAGAAACACTCAAATCCTTCTTGTTAACAAAGTTTAAAAAAAATTTTTTTTTTAGAACGAGAATATAAATAGAGGGCAGTGTTTAAGTCAGTTGGCCTAGGTAAGTTCAAGGACTTCCATTTCCTTTCTCTTCTCCCATACTGTAGAAAAGTGGAAATTGGCTATAAATTCATTTGAAACTTAATCACTAATATTTTTTACAAGCATATTAAGGGACAGAGAAGGGAATAATTAATCCTAATCTCAAAAAATATGTAATATTTTTGTTGAAAGCTAAATAGCAGATTTAGATAGTACTTTTATTAGTGGCCAAAGTCATAAAGAAGTCCATGATTAATTTGAATTTTTCAAATAGCAGTTGTAGTTCAGTGGAGGAATATTGTAGCCTGACAAACCTTTTTAAAGAAAAGAGAATTTAGTTGTATAATGTGGGGGAAAGAGCTGTATATTTAGAATTCAAGTTTCAGTGCTTATAAACTGATCTGGAATTAAGTACCTAAAACCTGAGCTTTGCTTTTTGCTCATTTACCCTGGGTACCTCTCTGGATTGCTGTGATATTCAAGTACATTTTATGTATATGTGAGAATCATTTTATGTATATGTTAGACTGTAACTGCAGTCTAACATTTATCTGTCATGCTGTGCCTTGGAGATGACTTTAGCAAAAGTATGGAGGTGGAAAGTGTAAGCATTCTGAACAGTTACTTAATTTATAGTTGAAGATTTATGTTTGGCTTCAAAAGGGGTTGTAAAAATAGGTTTAGATCAGACTGTAGAGGCCTTGCATGTTAGATATTAAAAAATGTGAACTTTAGACTCTAGAGAACCATTGCAAGTTTTGAGTAGAGGAGAAAGACTACCAGCGGATTCATCATGGGCATTATCATTTTCATAATAACCCTGTCAGGAATTGGAGTCAAAGTAAGCAAACTGGTCCCAGGCCACAACTTGAAAATGGCAGTTCTGAATTTGAATGTAGGTTCTGTTTGGCTGTTTCCTTACAAGGGTATATAAACAGAATTGGCATTGTTTTATTTTTTAACTTTAAATTATTAGAGAAATTTTCTAACACAAAAGAAGATAGAAGTGTATATTGAACCTTCATGGGCCCATCACCCAGGGTTCAATAGTTTTTAGCACAGAACTAAGTTGTATTAGTTAAAACCTTACCTTCTTTCCCCTCCCACCATGGTTTTGAAGTAAATCCCAGATATTAAGCATGTATTTCTAAAAGATTTTACCATATAAGTCTCTCTCTCTCAAAAAATAAGGATATAACCAGAATTTATTTTCTTAACAAAATAAAACAGTGTAGTGTATTTGAATCAGGATCCAAACAAAAAAGATCATGTATTGTATTTGTTCAGTATGTCTCTTAGGTCTTGTGTTCTGTAGATTCTACCCCTCCTTTTTTTCTCTTGTAATTTATTTTAGGGCAGTAGATGGTTTATCCTGTACAATTTGTAACATTTCTGGCTCTGGCTGGCGATTTTTACTGCATTCTTCTAGCCCAGCAGTTCTCAAACTTTTAATTCCTCCAGCTTTTATTTACATGGATCATATCAGGCAGTATTTGCCATATTAGAAATTAAAACAGGGGAGTTCCCACTGTGACATAACAGGCTTGGCGGCATCTCTGGAGCGCTGGGATGCAGGTTCAATTCCCAGCCCTGCACAGTGGGTTAAGGGTCCCACGTTGCCATAGTTGTGACATAAGTCACAGCTGAGGCTTGGATCTGATCATCCCTGGCCAGGGAATTCCATATACTGTGTCAAGGCCAAAAAAAAAAGAGAAAGAAATTAAAACAGAAAGTTAAAAATTATATTTGCTTATTATTTTAAGTAAATTAATAATAAGCATAAAGTATTTATTTTATTTATTATTCAGTGAATTTTATTACATTTATAGTTGTACAATGATCGTCACCATCAGATTTTATAGCATTTTCATCCCAAACCCTCAGTGCATCTCCCCCACCCCCCAGCATAAAGTATTTTAATAAAAAATAACTTTTCTGAAACCAAAAATATTAATGAGTGGCTTCATTTTACAGTTTTTCAAATTTCTTTAACATTGGGCTTAATAGCAGAAGTTGGATGCTCATATCTAGCTTTTTCAGTCTTTTGTGTGTCTATCACACATGACATAGCCTCTAGAAAACTCTCCTGTACATTTGGGAGAGAATGACAGTGAAAAAGGCAAATAACATCCTAGTATTATTCTAAAAACTGTTTTAATTTCTCAAATGTGGCCTTGGATTCCTTTACACTTTCAAAAATTACTGAGGATGCCACAGAGCTTTTGTTTATGTGAGTTACAACTGTCAATTACTGTTTGAGAATATAAAACTAAGACTTTTGACATTTACTTAAAAATAGCAAAAATAGACACATTAATGTCAATAAAAATAAGTTTTATGAAAAAGATAACTCTGTTTCCAAAACAAAAATATTAGTGAGAAGAGTAGTGTCTTTTTATGACTTAAGTGATAGCCAGGCTCTTATATCTGCCAGCCTCAGGCTCTGTCGTCTTGTCACCTCAAGTTGGCAGGCCTCAGCTTTCTGCTTTTCAAGTTGTATACTGTTGGAGAACTCATTTAGTTAAAAAGGTAGAAAATTGTGTGAACTCACTGGTGCCCCTTCATTTTTTCAGAGCGCATTAACTCTTCTGGTTACCCTGAAGTCCTGATCTTGAATAGTTGAGTCATCAGCCAGAGATGTGGGTAGATTTTATAATCAGATTTTGGATTTTACCCCTTCTGTGTGTCTCTTGCTTTCAGAGTTTCTACCTTAAATGTCCAGCTTTTTTCTAGCCCTGAACTCCTTTCTTTCTGTTCACTCAGGGTGGTATAGTTGTGATTTTAAACCAGTGCTTTCCTGAGCTATGGAGCTGGGAAGCACTTTCAGGCAAGGAAACTGCAAACTTGCAGTTCTTATTACCCCTTCCAGTTGCATTTTCATGAGAATAAGTTTTGGCTGAATTTTGGGTACTTTTGAATATTTTCAAGTATCTTTAAATGATCACTTAAAATAATTTGTCCAGATTTTATAACTGTTATCTATAGGAGGGCTTACATACCATTTTGCTGCTTTTTAGTCCGGCATTAGCTGTATCACTTTGTACTAATAGAGATAAAATTAGTGTTTATGTATATAGTTGACCAGAGATCAGTAGTGTACCACTAATAGCGAAGATAAATTATCTTGTTTTGTCATTTTTTAAGTTTAATTATAGTTGATTTACAATGTTCTGGTAATTTCTGCTGTACAACATAGTGATTCAGTTATACATGTACACACATCTACTCTCTTTCAGATTCTGTTCCCTCATAGATTATCACAGAATATTGGGTAGAGTTTTCAGTGCTGTACAGCAGGTTTCCATTGGCCAGTCATTCCATCAACCTCATTGTGCATATGCCAATCCCAAACCCCAAGTCCATCTCCCTCTCATCCCCCTACCTGTCTATTTTGGTAACCATGAGTTAAGATAAAATTACCTTTCTGGCCATTTATTCTCAGATCTCTTTCCTCTGATCATTCCTGCTCCTGCTTCATTTTCTGCTCTTAGCCACCCCCACTGCCCCCCACCCCTATATGTTCTTTCTGGTTTAACTATCCATTTCCTTGGCTTCAGATACTAGTTATACACTGACAAATTCCCAATCCATGTACATATCCCAGATTTTTCTTGTGAGCTCCAGGCCCATGTCCAGCTGCCTACTGTAATTTTTTCTATTGGTTATCTGGTTTAAGCACTTTAAATTCATTATGTCCAAAGTTGAATTTATCTTCCCTCCCCTGAAATTTATTCCTTCTCCTTCATGTGTCATCTTACTCTCAGTTATCCAGATCAGAAATCCTTCTCATTAGCCCTTTAAATTTAGTAGTTATCAAAACCTGTGTATTCTCCAAGCCATCCCACCCAAGTCCAAACTCTCAAATTCATTTATTTCTGTCAGCCGCCACTGCATAAGGTGCAAGCTATTTCCCAATTATCACAGCCTTTCCTATCTTGCCCATTCTTTACACTGCAGTTCTAATAATCTTTAATTGCCAGCCTGCTATTTTGAGCCAGAATTATCTTCCACATCGTTCCCTTCCTTCCTTCCATCTTTCAGTCTCCTGAACTACTTTGCACTTCCCTGACCTCACCATGCTGTCTTGCCTCCTGGTCTAACCACGTGTTCCTACTCTTCTCCATGTCCCCTGCCCCAGTTTACATTTGGATTTCCCAGGGATTGGTTAGGTGGTCTCCATTATACTCTCTAGGGCATCTTTTATAGCTGTTCTTTTTATAGCTTTATTGATCTCTACTTCACTAAAGAGGATATCCTTCAGGGCAGAGACAGTTTTGGTTCAGCTCTGTGTATCTTCTGTGCTTAAGGAATGACAGTGAGAGACTGACCTCCTTTTTCCTTCCCTTCTTTAGTGAGCACTGGACTCATCACTAGGCACATAATAGATGCTCAGTAAACATTTGATGACGCAGTGAATGGCTCTACTTCTCAATGTAGGTTTACAATGTTCATGTGATGTAGGCCTCTGCAGCTGTGGAAAATTGGATAAATGAAATCTGCTGTATTCATTGGCTGTTGAATCTTTCTGGAAGTGCTCTTCCTATTGAGTTGGGGGAGAGGATAGCTGCCACTCAGCTGCCATTCTGCTGAAATGGTTCTAATTAATCCTATGTGAGAATGGTTTTGGTTCTTAGCTCAAGTGTCAGCCTTCCACTGTTCTTACCACGTTCTTTTAGATTTTGTTAAATGCTTCTCAGTTAAGTTTGTTGTAAGCCCTTTGATCTATGCCAGGTACTTTGAATAACTGTGCTAATTTTGACCAGCTTAATAGACATCTCTGGAATAAATGTTTCTCTGACTTCCTCACACCACCATTCTGGAAGTCCAGCCTGCTGTTGTCATGTTTTTAAACCAGAGTTGTTATTAGATACCAACTTTCATCCCTATATTTTAACACATTTTAAGTCACAATGCACATGTTTTTAAAATGCCTTAACAAAACCTTCCCTTTACAATAAACATTATTTTAGAAACTTGATACTTTCATTTCCTTAATTCTGTAAACCAGATTTGCCAATGGTCGTTCTACTGGGCTTATTTTGGACAGTGGAGCCACTCATACCACTGCGATTCCAGTTCACGATGGCTATGTCCTTCAGCAAGGTAACTGTATTTAACAGGGTGCACTGAGGACGCAGGTCATGAAATAAAGCAATGAATTGGACTATCAAAGTTTATCAGTTTCCAAATATCTTTTTTAAGAGTGTTTTTTAAAAAAACCTCTAGTGTATAGTGTATATTGAAAACTGACAGCACTGCTTCATTCATGCTTTGAGGGGTAGTTGTGTTAATTCTACTTGAAAGAAATTACTCATTTATAAATACACAGGGGAAATTTGTCCCAAGGAATTTGGATTTAATGCTTTCTTAGCCTTGTTTAATCTGTTTCATAGGCATTGTGAAATCCCCTCTTGCTGGAGACTTTATTACAATGCAGTGCAGAGAACTCTTCCAAGAAATGAATATAGAACTGATTCCTCCATATATGATTGCATCAAAAGTAAGTGATAATTGAATTTTATTTCTGGGATTTATCTCCAACTCCCTACGTCCATATTTTGAACTCTTAACCAAGCACGTGCTCTTGGCACTCAGGAACCTGTTCGAGAAGGATCTCCAGCAAACTGGAAAAGAAAAGAGAAGTTGCCACAGGTTACCAGGTCTTGGCACAATTACATGTGTAATGTAAGTAACCCTTTTCTCTTTATGAAAGCATTATAGGCTGTGAGTTTGAACAGACTATGAGTACTTTATATTTTCAAACTTTATATCTCTGATGATGTTTTACAAACAAAATTAATAGCTTTTGGGGGTGGGTTTTTTCATACTTGTCAATATCTCAACAAACAACTCTATATTCATTTGAATTACTATTGTGAGACCTGAAAGGAGCATTGTTTTGGGGGTTAAAAACAAATACGCTATTCTGTACATTTTTTGGCTAAGGCAATGTTTTTAGTGTGTAGAGCTGCTCTGCTAGTGTGGCTTAGTTATGTTCTCTTTCCTAACATGAGTCAGCAATATTAAAAAATGTGCTATTGTTCATAGCAAGTTTCTCAATGGGAGACTTTCTTTACTGAAAATCCATCTCTGATCATGACTTACTGATAGGGGAGTCATGTTAGTAAATTGGACTCTCACATCACAATATGTATTAATTTCTTTTTTTTAATTTATTTTCTTTTGTGGGGGCTGCACCTGCAGCGTATGGAAGTTCTCAGGTCAGGGATTGAATCCTCTTTGCAGCTGCAACCTACACTAGATGTGGCAATGCTGGATCCTTAAAACCTGCTGCACCACAGCAGGAACTCCTATATATTCATTTCTAACAGTAAAAGATGAAAGTCATAATTTTCTATGGCAGGGATGTATCCTATTTGACAGTTTTTTACACCTAAGGATAAGTATTTTTTTGGGGGGGGGGTTGGTACAAGGAAAAATTTTGAAGCTTATTAATAATTTCCCTAGGAGTTCCCATCATGGCTCAGTGGGTTAAGAACCCAGTTAGTATCCATGAGGATGTGGGTTTGATCCCTAGCCTCACTCAGTGGGTCAAAGGATCCGGTGTTGCCATAAGCTGTGATGTAGGTTGCAGATGGCAGCTGCAGCTCCTATTTGACCCCTAGCCCAGGAACCTCTGTATACTGCAAGATGCGGCCCTAAAAAGAAGAAAAAAAATAATAATAATTTTACCTAAATATCAACGAGATTTTTCCTTAGCAACTCAGAGGTCATATGTATTTCACAACTTTTAAACTGTTTTATACTATGTCAGTCAAAAAATTACGGAAGATGCAATATATATATATATATATACATTTTAAAATATATTCAGCTAATGAAATCTTGCTAAGTCTAAGCTTATTTAATTTAATTAATTTATTTATTTTTGCTTTTTAGGGCCGCATCCTCAGCATTTGGAGGTTCCCAGGCTAGGGGTTGAATTGGAGTTGTAGCTTGCTGGTCTACGCCACAGCCACAGCAACGCCGGATCCCAGCCGCATCTGTAACCTACACCACAGCTCACAGCAATGCTGAATCCTTAACCCACTGAGAGAGGCTGGGGATTGAACCCACATCCTCATGGATATTAGTCGGGTTCCTTAGCCACTGAGCCACGATGGGAACTCCCTAAGCTTATTTTAAAGGATAAAACTGTTCTAAAGCCAATGTTGTTATGTAGGACTATGGTACAAGTATTCCCACTTGTTTTTATCTCATCATTTTTCCCTGATGGTTATTTATTTTTGCTTTTTAGCGCCACACCCGCAGCATAAGGAAGTTCCCAGGCTAGGGGTCAAATCAGAGCTACAGCTGCTGGCCTACACCAGAGCCACAGCAATGCAGGTTTCAAGCCCCGTCTGCAACCTACATGACAGCTCATGGCAGTGCTGGATTGCCTACCACTGAGCCAGGACCAGGGATCGAACCCATATCCTCATGGATACTAGTTGGATTTCGTTTCCGCTGTGCCACAACGGGAACTCTGATGATGGTTACAATTTAAATGTTATACAATATAGCTTGTAATGTGAGTGTTTAGAATTGGGTTTCTTGAGGCTCAGAGTCCTTGCTGGGTAGATTTATACCCTCAAAATGATTTAGCCATCCAGGTATGTGGTTCAGTTTCATTAAGAAAAGTATTTTTTTAAATAATATTTTTCAGAGTTCCCTGGTGGCTCAGTGGCTTAAAGATCTGGTGTTGTCACTTCTGTGGCTTGAGTTGCTGCTGTGGCATAGGTTCAATTCCTGACTTGGGAACTTCTGCATTCTGCAGACATGAGCAGAAAAAAAAAAGTTTATAAAAATATAGATTGCAAAGACAAATTTCAATAACCTTGTGTCTTAACTCTTTTTTTTGTTTAATCCTTAGTGTGTTATCCAAGATTTTCAAGCCTCAGTACTTCAAGTATCAGATTCAACTTATGATGAACAGTATGTTTTCTTATTTTTTCTATGAGGCTTATAATTTAAGAGCTCATTAAAACCTTCATACTAATCTTTTTAAAAATTGTATAATATGTTTGTGTGTATATATAATTGAATTACTTTTCTAATACACCAGAAATTAACACAGCATTGTAAATCAGCTATACTCCAATTAAAAAAAAAACTGCATACTTTATAAATTAGGACAGAAATTGATTCGTTTAGTTAAAAAATTGTAGAGTATGCTTAACTGGTCTAAAGGTAAAAAGTTAAGAAGTACTAAATAACATTTTAAAAGAAGATTCTCACTCTGCTTTCTTACAAGTTGTTGATTCCTTAGTAGTTTATAATTCTTAAGAGGATTGCTTTTGTCTTTTGTTTAATATTGTTTGATGTTTTAGAGTAGCTGCACAGATGCCAACTGTTCATTATGAATTCCCCAATGGCTACAACTGTGATTTTGGAGCAGAAAGGTTAAAGATTCCTGAAGGATTATTTGACCCTTCCAATGTAAAGGTATAAAAGCTTATTTCATAATTAGCTTGGTTTTTCCTGTAAAAATCTCTATGTAATTATAAATCCTAAATAAGGCTAAATTTTTTTGGATGTGCTTTATTGTTTGAAGTTCTTCTTTGTGACTATTCGTTTCTGTTTTGTCATAGGGATTATCAGGAAATACAATGCTGGGTGTCAGTCATGTGGTCACTACAAGTGTTGGAATGTGCGATATTGATATCAGACCAGTAAGTGCCAGTTTTATTTATGGCATAAAGCTGTCTTTCAGGGCAAACCAGTGTCCCCGTTATTTCTAATTGCCATCATTTAAGTTGGCAACTTTGGCCATTGACTTTGAAGTCCATTTTATAATAGAATATGTAAAAAAATGAAGTCCCTAGCAAAGGAAAAATGTGTAATTTTCTTTTTTTCTTTTCTTTTTTTTTGTCTTTTTAGGGCTGCACACGCAGCATGTGAAAGTTCCCAGGCTAGGGGTTGAACTGGAGCTGTAGCCACCAGCCTACACCATAGCCACAGCAACTCGGGACCTGAACCACATCTGTGACTTACACCATAGCTCATGGCAACACTGGATCCTTAAACCACTGTGTAGGGTCAGGGATCAACCCTGCATCCTCATGGATACTAGTTGAGTTCGTTACCACTGAGCCATGACAGGAAGTCCCAAAAATGTGTAATTTTAAAGCTGTGGTGTCCAGTGTGGTAACTATTGGACACATGTAGCAAGTTCAAATAAAATAAATAGTTTAAGTTTCACTTCTTTAGTTGCACTAGCCACGTCATAAGTATAGCTACTTGCTAGAGAACGTTTCTCTCATCACAGAAAATTCTTTTGGACAGTGCTGTTCCAGAGACTTCCTAAAATGTGGCAAGCCAAAATATATGTTATTGGTGATTTTTCATGTGTGTAGTTCAGTTTTATTTTTCAGGAAGGTGTGGTTTAAATTCTGTAACTTTTACATGGAGTTTAGTGGGGTTTTGTTTGTTTGTTTTTGGCTGCACTGTGCCACAAGGGAACTTCCGACATGGAGTTTAGTTTAGATCTTCTTACCTTCGTATTTTTTGTGCTTTGACAAATTTTAAGGACAAATTCCATATTTTATACCATATAATTATTAGATTACATATTACTTAAACCCTAGATTTAATTTTTAGCCAGTGTACTGCCTCAGAATTCTTTTTGAGTTAATTTATTTGCATGGAGCGTAGTGCTAAAACTAAGGGTGTATAAAAAGTCATGTTCAAAAAAAAACTTGGGTAGTTATGAAAAATATTCCTTATTTCAACTACTTAATTAGCCAGTTGTGCTACTTCTAGGACAACAGGGTTATAAGTTTAATATAAACTCAAGGGGAAGGCAATTGATTTAAAGTAGATTTAATGTAAAAGATTGATAACTCTGTTTTTTAGTGAAATTTCTCCTTTTAACCAGTGTCGATTGTAGAGGAAATGCTTCTACATTCCATTTTCTCTTTCAAAAGTTAGATCATTTAGACATTTGGAATGAATTTTTCAAATATGAACTTAGCCACTAAAAAAGCAAACTGATATTTAACTTTCTGATGCATACATGCAAATTAGAGGTAAATATACTCCTTATTATTAGGAATTTATTTTTATTTGGGGAGGCCTCAGCAGGAGGATTTTGAAAAAGAAAAAGCTCATCCCTGCAGAAGAGAAAGGTAGTAGTTATTTTGGCCAGCACTGTTGTATGTATTGTCCATCATAATCATTAAATCTTAACTAATTTTAAATATCACAACTTCTAGATGAGCCTTCTAAAATCATAAAATTATGAAATATACCTCTAAATACTGGTAGCTATCTGCCAAAAAATTATGATTGAGTTTTAGAATAATTGCTTTAAATGATTGATTCTTAAACGTTAATACACAGTAGAATCATTTGGAGAGTTTTAAACAAACTAACAAAAACTTGCAGTTCCCGTCGTGGCTCAGTGGTTAACAAACCCAGCTAGTACCCATGATTATGAAAGTCTGATCTCTGGCCTTGCTCAGTGGGTTAAGGATCTGGTGTTGCCGTGAGCTGTGGTGTAGGTTGCAGCACACGGTTCGGATCCCGAGTTGCTATGGCTGTGTCTGGTGGCTGGTGGCTATAGCTCCAATTGGACCTCTAGCCTGGGAAACTCCATATGCTGTGGGTGCGGTCCTTAAAAAAACCAAAAAACAAAAAACTAATAAAAGCATTGCCTGGACCCCATCACCAGAGATTTTTATTTAATGGCCGCTAGGCATTGGTGTTCTAAAAACTTCCTAAGTAAGTTGACTGTGCAGCCAGGATTGAGAACCACGTGATTAAGCCGCTAGGTCAACATACAAGTAAAAAACTTAAAAAGGGAAGATTGTAGTGGAATACATGGTTCTGTTTGTAGTTTTTTTAAAAAACTGTTGGCAACATTTGGAACTAATTTATTTTTGTTTTCATCCCAGGGTCTCTATGGCAGCGTTATAGTGGCAGGAGGAAACACCCTAATACAGAGCTTTACTGACAGGTTGAACAGAGAACTCTCTCAGAAAACTCCACCAGTAAGTTTTGTTTGTTCTTTAGTAGTGGTTTCAGTCATTTGTAGCCACATTGCTGATGGAACTGGAACTTTATAGTTCATTTTTCAATAGATTGATATATTTCATGTGTGCCTGGTATAATACCTCCCCTCCCCCATTTTTTTGCATTTTAGGGCCACACCCATGGCATACAGAAATTCCCAGGCTAGGGTCAAATCAGAGCTACAGCTGCTGGCTTATACCACAGCCACAGCAATGTAGGATCTGAGCCCTGAGCCCCATCTGTGACCTACACCAGAGCTCACAGCAATGCCAGATTCCTGACCCACTGAGTGAGGCCAGAAGTTCCTGTGGTGTTACGGCGTAAACTAATCCAGCTAGGAACCATGAGGTTGTGGGTTCGATCCCTGGCCTTGCTCAGTGGGTTTAGGATCTGGCATTGCCGTGAGCTGTGATGTAGGCTTGGGTCTGGTGTTGCTGTGGCTGTGGCATAGACCGGCAGCTGTAGCTCTGATTAGACTCCTAGCCTGGGAACCTCCATATGCCACAGGTGCGGCCTTAAAAAGACAAAAAGAGCAAAACAACAACAAAAAAACTAACTTATTAAGGGTACATAGGCTGTAATAGTACTTATAGGATTTGTGTATTTGATAGCCTTTGGTTTCTCATAATGAATGTTTTACATGTGCCATTTTTATAATTGTTAATTTAAGTACTGATATAGGCACAAGATTGACTTACATTCTTGGAGATATATAGTCTAATATGAAATATACCTTAATTATAGTGCTGATCATCAATTTCACAGAAAGTTCCAGAATAATGAATATAGACATGGGCTATCCAAGGTATTGTCAAGACCATTTAGATACTATCCTTATATATTAGGAGGCAATTAAAGTTTAATGCAATAACGGGAAAAAATCCATTGTAATAGCTGTCACCCAGTTGTGTTCATCCCTCCTGCTCCCAGCACCCTCTCCCACCTATTCCACTTACTCCATCCCTGCTACACACACATTTAGTTCACTGTCAAAAAGACTCAAACTGTGTGTTCTTGTATAGAATAACTGGTAAGTATCAACAATTGAGAACTATCCTCGGAAGCAACTTACTGGGGGCGGGGGTGGAATCTGGATATAGAAAGTGAGATAGGGATAGTGCTGAGCTAGGAAAACCATGTTTATTGAGAGAGTGCTCAAGCAGAACAGAAACACTCATTGGGAAGAAAGCAGTACCAATGAACTTTCCTGAGACCTGATGTCTGCATCTTGATTTGGATAGGGGCAGGGAGGAATGGGGAGAGGTGAACTAATAATAGGGATTAGGATAGGATGAAAACCTAAAAAGTAAGTTAGAAAGTTGATGAGGACTGCAGAAAGGACAGAAGGTTGGCATAATAATTATAGTTGATATTGGAGGAAATGAATATTAGCATGAAGCCCTTAGCATCATACCTGATTTATAGTAAGCATTAAGTACATATTTGCTGTTGTGGGATTAAACTGTGAATGCTATACTCTCTAGTATGCAGTTTTCTAAGGTTTACATAATTATTAAATTACCCATTATAAGACATAATAATCAAAATTTAAAATATTTTTCTATGCAGTAGTTCAACCTATGTCTACTCTTAGCCTAGCTTTTGCAGAATAATCATATATAATTCGAGTTTGAACCAGAGCCACTAAGTCATCAAAATTAAATTTCCTAATTTGAGTCACCTGTTTTATTTGTACATACTAATATTTTTCCTTTTTTTTTTTTTTTTAAGAGTATGCGGTTGAAACTGATTGCAAATAACACGACAGTGGAACGGAGGTTTAGCTCATGGATCGGTGGCTCCATTCTAGCTTCTTTGGTTGGTAGATAAACTACTTTGCAAAGTAGTTTAAGATTTTTGTTTAACTTAAATGTATTGCTAAAGATGCTAAATTTCATAAAAAGACTAAAAATAATTCCAGGGCATCATTTATCTTTGCATTTTACAACTATCAAATGAGTGGCAGACCTGATAGCAGGTCTACATGTTGTAATATGACACAGGATGCTTCATTGTTTTGTTGGTGGGTATTGTCGGCTTAATTTCAATATCCCCCCTCACTCAAACAGAGGTGGGAATGTTAACTTATCCATGCCTCTTCTAATAGTACTCCCATTGCCACTGGTTGGGACTTATCTGCAGCACATTTAAAATTACATCATTCCTTCTGTGGTTCTGATTGCTCCTTGTATCTATTGCTGAGGTAGAGGAAGTCAGGAATTGGTTCTTGAGACAAATGGTGAAGTCTTGTTGGTTTTGCATGTTGCTTGGATTGGTGCTACCTTGAATCAGGAAGAAGTCCTTGTACTTACCTGAACCCTAGGTTTGGAGAATTTCCCCTTCACCTCAGAGAGCCAAAAGTAAATGTCACTAGGTAATTATGCAGAACATTTTAAAGTTACTAAATGTCTGTAACTGTACATTTATGTATTTCTTGCCAATGTTCTGTTTCTAGTTTTTTAATAGAATTTAGTTCAGAACTGGGTAGATAGATGAATCCACGTGTATCACAGAGAATGGATTTCTCCTGCTTACATGTCTTAAGCAGGAGAAATAGTAACAGAGTCCAGGTTCCTTCCTCCTTTGGTTGTTTTCCTTCTTTCAGCTTCTATTTATATTGTATAGTGCGTGTGACTACTGTCTGTGTATCTGCAAAACTTTATCCTAGTTTGAGTTTTAATTGTTTACCATTAATCAAATGCTAGTATATTTCATCAGTGCTGTACTAGGACGTACGTAGCCTTCCAACAATTCCTATTATTGCCTTAACTAAGCCATCACAGCTAAACCCTCCATCTTCTTTTTCCAGCATTTTCTAAATCTTCATAACAGTGTAACAGATATAGAAAGATTTAATATTCCCTATAACCTTAGGCAAAACTAAACAGTGTCTCTGGGTGTTCTGTAGGGCAGAACTGAAAAAGGTATAATTTGAGTACTGTTTGGGGAGGGGGTTTAAGAGTTCTTCAAAGATAAAAAGGTGTGAAAATGAAAATACTGAAAGAAAAGTCTTTCTAATAAAAAGGCACATAGGAGTTCCCTTGTGGCTCAGTGGATTAAGGATCTAGTGGTGTTACTGTAGTGGTTTGGGTCCCTTCTGTGGTGCAGATTTGATCCCTGGCCCAGGAACTTCCACATACCACAGGCATGGCAAAAAAAGAAAAAAGAAAAAAAAAAGGAAAAAAAAGAGAAAAGGTACTTAATATATAGTAACTTACCTTTTTCTCTTTCCATTTCACAGGGTACCTTTCAGCAGATGTGGATTTCTAAACAAGAATATGAAGAAGGAGGGAAGCAGTGTGTAGAAAGGAAATGCCCTTGAGAAGAGTTCCCAAACGTCTACACCTTTGTGTCACCTTAAGTTTCATAGCTTTAGTATACTCAGGAAAAGAACAACCATCTTTTGTAGAATGTTTATACATTTTTGCATATTTCAATTTCCACTTAAATTTTTTAAGGCTTTAACTGGCTCTATAAATTAAAATAAGTTTGTGCTTTCCTTGAAATGCACTTATTCTTATTACAAGCATTTTATAATTTTGTATAAATGTCTATTTTCTCTAAATATTTTGCTTTCAGTAAAATGCTTTCCAACTCTGTTTAGTATATTACCAGTGGATTGGTAGAATTGCTTTTTATTGATGCCTATGCTTTTTACCTTAGGCTTGCAAAATTAAATAAAAATTACTAGCCATTCCAGAAATAATTTTTTGACTCTGTGTTGTAACTTGCTACTTTAAGTACTAAATGTGTTTATCATTATTTTGAATGAAAGTACTCACTGTTTATTAACAGGAGAATCCACAGCCTCTTCATATCTATTAACAATAGTAGTAAAAATGTTACCCGAATTCCAAAGATGATATGTTATTGCCTTTGCTATAGCAGTTGATATCACTTTCCTACTCCAAGACACAAGTGATTAATGAAAGTCTGCTTAGATGTCAGAATTTACAAAAATGGGAATTTAATTTGAACTTTATACCTGATTTTGACAGCTTCCAAAATTAACGTGTACTGTAACACTTGAAATAGCTGATAGTTATTTGACTAAAAATACTATTTATAAACCACTCAATATGTGTTTACTTCTGTATATAGACTGTAATCCAACAAAAACAAAATGGTAAATTAAGAGTTCACATAGCTTAGACATGACTTGACTTCTGAGTTTCAGAAAGATGTGGGAACTTTTCCTGAAGGAATTTTTCTTTCTTTCTTTCCAAACTTCTCTTCCTTGCTTTGATGCGGGCTTGTTTCTCAATTCTCATTCTAGAATAATAAAAGCATAACAGCAATTTACACAAAATTATTTTCACATTAGTACTACCAACATGTATCCAAATCAATTACTTAAAGGCTCCAATCATGCCAGTATCTGTATTGTTGTGTATATTATTAAACTTAATAATCACTGTGAACAAATCAATGATAAACACAAAATCAAAAGCATCTGTAACCCTACATGGATTCTCTTTTCTATTTCTTGACTTGAAAGAAAGAACAGATCTTGTAAAAAAAAAAAAAAAAAAAACAGATCTTGCGAGCCTGTAACAGACTGGGCTTTCTCCTTTGTTTCACAAACACTGTAATTGTACCTACTACATTAGATTTTTTACATCCTGAGATAAAACCTGAGACTTTTGGGAAAGCTGCTACTGTACTTAAATTGATATTTTACAGGATAGTTTGTTAATTAGTCATATGTTTATATAAAATGCAACAATAAAGAGATAGGTACTGAATAATTACAATATGCTAGTGCTATGGTGGTCACAAAATCTGAGATAAGGGTTATATTTGTATAAAGACAAAAATATGTATATATACAAAATATATAAACTACTTTGTAAATTAAGTATAAAGTAAGACTAAACAAAGTTGAAATCAGATTACCTATTCTTTTCATCAGTCTTTGCTTCGACCAAATTTTGGCCATTTATAAAAAAATAAGCCCATGTGAAAGAATAAAAGTTGGCTGTTTTTGAGAATAGTCAGGAGTTCCCACTGGGGCACAGTGGGTTAATGATCTAGCTTGTCTCTGTGGTTGGATTCCTGGCCTGGTGCAATGGGTTAAGGATCCAGTATTGCCACAGCTATGGTGTGGGTCACAGCTCCTGCTCAAATTCTATTCCTGGCCTAGGAATTTCCATTTGCCCACAGGTGGGGCAGAAAAAAACAAAAATCAAAAGATAATGCTGCATGCTCTGAAGATAAGGCTAAAAAGGGTAGTTTTAAAAACTAAGTATGTTTAAGCCTTAAAAGTGACACTGGATTCATAAATTCTCACACTTTAAAGTCATGTTATTTATAGCTTCACCTATTATGATTAGGGGACAAGGGATCAAATTACACATTAGGTTTGGAAAAAGTGAGGAGGGAAAGCCAATGCAGTTAATTTCTTTGATTGCTTAGCATCTGCACTGGGCCTTAAAATGTGAATTCAGGAGTTCCTGTTGTGGCACAGTGGTTAACGAATACGACTAGGAACCATGAGGTTTCGGGTTTGGTCACTGGCTTTGCTCAGTGGGTTAAGGATCCGGTGTTGCCGTGAGCTGTGGTGTAGGTCGCAGACGCAGCTGGATCTGGCGTTGCTGAGGCTCTGGTGTAGGCCAGCGGCTACAGCTCAGATTCGACTCCTAGCCTTGGGAACTCCATATGCCATGGGAGTGGCCCCTAGAAAAAACAAAATAAATAAATAAAATGTGAATTTAGAAAAAGTTCAAAGCTGTAGGAACAGGAGTAGCAAAAAGGGAAAATGATCAAATTAGGTTTGGGAAACAGGTCTGACTTTGATGAAGTAGCTAAGTCGAAACTGTGATAACACTGGGTGGGAAGGAGTTTGGATTTTGTCCTTCCAGTTGTAGATGGCTAACTGTTTTTGAACAATACTGATATGATTAAAAAGTTTGAGGAAAATTAGCCAGGAAGCAACATTTGAATGAGTGGCATGAGGAAGATGTTCAATAGTTCAATTTGGTGAAGAGGGATTGCACTTGGCAGAAACAATGGGAGTAGGAAGGACAGATCCTGGAGACATTTTGCAGGAAGAATTAAATCAAGGACTGACAATATACAGCACTAATGATGAAAAAGACGAACATTCTGGTGCCCACATAGAATGGATATATTATAGAGAAAGGGGTTCTAGACCCAATTCCACTGGGGGTGGGGGTGTTCCTACATGACCATCAAGCAATTAAGACACCAAGAAGGTGTTCAAGAATTCAACTAAATTTTTCACATGGTCTATATATAGCATGAGAGCTTGTCACCTGTGTTTTTGACTGACCTGCTACTGACCGGAGATTCCCACAACCTCTCCTTGGACTTCAGATGCTAATCACAAGTCCAGGTTATTAACTGTACTTCTGAATGGCTCGGTATAAATCAGAGGTTCCCATGACCCCTTGGGTTTAATTTGCTAGAGCAGCTTACAAAACTCCGGAAACCTGTTTACTCATTAGATGACCAGTTTATTATAAAAGAATATAACTCAGGAACAACCAGAGGAAAGAGGGAAAGGCATGGGGAAAGGATAAGAAGCTTCCATGCTCTCTCAGACCCATCAATCTCCCCAAATTGCCATATGTTCATGAACTTGCCAAACACCTTCTTAGAGTTTTATGGAGGCTTTGTTACAAAGACACAACTGATTGAATTATTGGCCACTGGCAACTGACCCAAACTCCTCTCCCCAAAAATCAGGGATGGGGCTGAAAGTTCCAACAGGCCATTTAAAGTTAGTTCCCAAACCCAGAGCCAATATAATACTCAAGAGAACCTGAAAGCCTTCCCGCTAAAATCTATAACAAGACAAGGATACCTACTCTCACCACTTTATTCAACATAGAATTGGAAGTCCTAGCCACAGCAGACAAACAAAAAAATAACAGGTATCCAAATTGGAATAGAAGAGGTAAAACTGTTACTCTATGTAGATGACATGATACTATATATAAGAAGCACTAAGGACTCCACACAAAAACTACTACAACTGATCAACGAATTCAGCAAAGTAGCAGGATATAAGATTAATATGCAGGAGTTCCCGTGGTGGCTCAGTGGCTAACAAATCCAACTAGGAACCATGAGCTTGTGGGTTCGATCCCTGGCCTTGCTCAGTGGGTTAAGGATCCGGTGTTGCCGTGGGCTGTGATGTAAGTCAAAGATGCGCTTGGATCCCGAGTTGCTGTGGCTCTGGCATAGGCTGACAGCTACAGCTCGGATTAGACCCCTAGCCTGGGAACCTCCATATGCCATGGGAGCGGCCCAAGAAAAAAATGGCAAAAAGACAAAAAAAAAGATTAATATTCAAAAATCGGTTGCATCTTTGTATACTGACAATGAAATATTAGAAAAGGAATACAAAAATATAATACCTTTTGAAATCACACCCCTGGAGTTCCCGTCATGGCTCAGTGGTTAACGAATCCGACTAGGAACCATGAGGTTGTGGGTTTAATCCCTGGCTTTGCTTAGTGGGTTAAGGATTTGGCATTACCGTGAGCTGTGGTGTAGGCTGCAGACGCAGCTTGGATCTGGCATTGCTGTGGCTGTGGCTGTGGCCGGCAGCTATAGCTCTGATTAGACCCCTAGCCTGGGAACCTCCAAATGTGGGAGTGGCCCTAGAGAAGGCAAAAAGACTAAAATAAAATCACACCCCTAAAAATTAAATACTTAGGAATAAACCTGACCAAAGAGGTGGAAGACTTACATACTGAGAACTATAAAACATTAATCAAGGAAATTTAAGAGAATTCAAAGAAATGGAAAGATATTCCATACTCCTGGACTGGAAGAATTAATATCATTAAAATGGCCATACTACCCAAAGTAATCTACAGATTGATTCAATGTGATTCCTATCAAATTCCCATGATATTTTTCACAGAACTACAACAATCCACCCCAAAATTTATATGGAACCATAAAAGACCCAGAATTGCCAGAGCAATCCTGAGGAACCAAAACCAAGCAGGAGGCATAACTCTCCCAGACCTCAGACAATATTACAAAGCTACAGTAATCAAGAGAGTGTGGTAATGGTACAAAAACAGATCAATGGAACAGAACAGAGAACCCAGAAATAAACCCAGATACCTATGGTCAATTAATCTTCGACAAAGAAGGCAAGAATATAAAATGTGAAAAATACAGTCTTTTCAGCAAGTAGTGCTGGGGAAAACTGGACAACAGTATGTAAATTAATGAAATGGGAACGCACCCTCACGCCATGCACAAAAATAAACTCAAAATGGCTTAAAGACTTAAATGTAAGACAAGATACCATAAAACTCCTGGAAGAGAACTTAGGCAAAACATTTTCTGACATTAACCATACAAATGTTTTCTTAGGTCAGTCTCCCAAAGCAACAGAAATAGAAGCAAAAATAAACCAATGGGACCTAATCAAATTGACAAGCTTTTGCACAGCAAAGGAAACCATAAAAATAACAAAAATACAACTTACAGAATGGGAGAAAATAGTTTCAAATGATGCAACTAACAAGGGCTTAGCCTCTAAAATATACAAACAACTTATACAACTCAACAGCAAAGAAGCCAACAACCCAGTGGAAAAATGGGCAAAAGACCTGAATAGACAGTTCTCTAAAGAAGATATACAGATGGCCAACAAGAACATGTAAATATGCTCAACATCACTGATTATTAGAGAAATGCAAGGTACCACCTCACACCAGTCAGAATGGCCATCAACCCTAAGTCCACAGATAACAAATGCTGGAGAGGGTGTGGAGAAAAGGGAACCCTCCTGCACTGGTGGTGGGAATGTAAGCTGGTACAACCACTATGGAAAACAGTATTGAGGTACCTTAGAAAACTAAATATAGAACTACCACATGACCCAGCAATCCTACTCTTGGGCATATATCCAGACAAAACTTTCCTTGAAAAAGACACGCACTTGCATGTTCACTGCAGCACTATTCACAAGAGCCAAGACACGGAAACAACCTAAATGTCCATTGACAGATGATTGGATTAGGAAGATGTGATATATATACACAATGGAATACTACTGAGCCATAAAAAAACCCACAAAATAATGCCATTTGCAACAACATGGATGGAACTAGAGACTCTCATACTGAGTAATGTAAGTCAGAAAGAGAAAGACAAATACCGTATGATTTCAATTATATCTGGAATCTAAAATATGGCACAAATGAACCTTTCCACAGAAAAGAAAATCATGGACTTGGAGAACAGACTTGTGATTGCCAGGCGGGAGGTGGAGGGAGTGGGATGGATTGGGAATTTGGGGTTAACAGATGCAAACTACTGCCTTTGGAGTGGATAAGCAATGAGATCCTGCTGTATGCCACTGGCAACTACATCTAATCACTTATGATGGAGCATGATAATGTGAGAAAAAAGAATGTATACATGTATATGTAACTAGGTCACCCTGTACAGTAGGAAATTGACAGAACACTGTAAACCAGCTATAATGGAAAAAATAAAAATTATAAAATTAAAAAAAAATGGCTTAAAGACTTAAGACAAGATACCATAAAACTCGTGGAAGAGAAGAGAGGCACAACATTCTCTGACCTCAACCATACAAATGTTTTCTTAAGTCAATCTCCCAAAGCAACAGAAATAAAAACAAAAACAAACCAATGGGACCTAATCAAACTGACAAGCTTTTGCACAGCAAAGGAAACCATAAAAATAACAAAAAGACAACCCATGGAATGGGAGAAAATAATTTCAAATGATGCAACTAACAAGGGCTTAATCTCTAAATATTACAAACAACTCATACAACTCAACAGCAACAAACAAACAAACAAAAAAACCCAGTTGAAAAATGGTCAGAAGACCTGAGTAGACATTTCTCCAAGGAAGATATACAGATGGCCAATAAGCACATGAGAAAGTGCTCAACATCACTGATGATTAGAGAAATGCAAATCAAAATTACAATGAAGTACCACCTCACACCGGTCAGAATGGCCATCATTAGTAAGTCTACAAATAAATGCTGGAGAGGGTGTAGAGAAAAGGGAACTCTCCTACACTGTTGTGGGAATGTAAACTGATACAACCCACTATGGAAAACAGTATGGAGGTAACTCAGAAAACTAAATATAGAACTACCATATGACCCAGCAATCCCACTCCTGGGCATATACCCAGACAACACTTTCATTGAAACAGATAAATGCACCCCTACGTACATGCACCTTGCAACACTATTCACAATAGCCAAGACATGGAAACATGATAGATGAATGGATCAAGATGTGGATTCAGGTATGATCCCTGACCTCACTCAGTGGATTAAAGATCAGGCATTGCCGTGAGCTGTGGTGTATGTAGGTCACAGACAAGGCTCAGATCGGCGTTGCTGGCTGTGGCAGGTCAGCAGCTGTAGCTCTGATTTGGCCCCTAGCGTTGGGAACTTCCATATGCTATGAGTGCTGCCCTAAAAAGAAAAAGGTTTTGGTTTTTTGATATGGAAATAAGCTTTTACAGGAGGAAATCAGTTTTAAAGAACTCTTGCTGAAAGGTGGTCATACTATCTAAGGCAGTTGTTAAAAGCTGTGGTTCTTCTGCTGCCGGGATGTCCCCTTTAAATTTCCAGCATGCTTTCCTGCCTTGAATTCTGATCTGCAGCATCTTTAGCCAGGAACCAGGCAGTTCCCTCACCTTGTTTCTGTAGCCAGTCTTGGGAATTGAGCATCACTCCTGCCCCAGTAACTACAAAATAGCAAATTTTTTTTTTTTTTCCATTTCAATTGTAGTTTGGGGGACTAAATTCTCGTTGGGCTCTTCTGTCTGCCTTTGGATGTGAATTCAGTGCTTTTAAAATAGCTGTTTCTAAAAAACGTTTTTTGTTCTTGTAATTATTAGCTTGGGGGTTCATGTGACCACTTCTCTACTATAATAGAAGCCCTGTGTTCTATTTATTAATAGTGCAGGAAAAAAAAAAGTTGTCACAGAAAATATCTGGAAATCACCATTCCACAGGATAACATGAATTCAGATATTATGCAACAGGCTCCTCTCCTCACCTTACCCCCTGTTCATTTCATCAGCCCTACAATTATACAAGCTCAAGCTCACGTTCTATGCAGCTGAAGAGTCCGGGCCTTTCTTTCAACATCACAGAAAAATCTGGCCATCTACCTACATATAGATTAATGAACAGAGAGGCAAGAAAAGTTTTGAAAGGATATACACTAAAATGCTAACAGTAACTATTTCTGGATGGTGAGATTACACAAGACTTTAATTTCTTTTTTAACCTGAGTTTTTTAGTTTTCCCACAGTGAACATGTAATAGTTATGCAAAGCTATTTTAATATACGTCATCTTATGTAAAGATGTTTTATTACTAGGGGCACTTATGCTCACCGGACAAAACGTTCCACGTAGGGCATTGCAAAGAACCGTTTTCTATTGTATTTTTTATTTAGGTACCAAGGTATAGGCCACTGCTTGAACTTGTGCCTGCCAAGAAAACAAAAAGGTATCACATTGCAGAAAACATTTAATACAGTAGATCCTCTATTTTGGAAAATCTACTCAATAGTTTGTAATAACCTATATGGGAAAAAAGAATGGATATATTTAGATTGATTCACTTTGCTCTACATATGAAACTAATACAACATTTTAAGTCAACTATACTCCAATACAATTAAATTTAAAAAGGAAAACATTTAATATATATTTTTCACTTTATAGTTTTAGCCTTCTTTCAACTATTTTCAATAAAATGAGATGTAATTGACTTATAAACATTTAAAAATTCCATGGTTTAAACAATGAAGTATTCTAAACTTCCAGAGAATTATAGATAATATAATAAGACACTCATGAACTCACTGAAAAACTGCAGACGTTAATATTTTGCAATGTTTGCTTCAGATCACTCTTTTAAAATATATATGTATTTAAAAGTGTAAAGGTACAGCTTAAGTTCTTTACTTTGGCAAGAGCTGAGCCATCAACTGAAGTATATCATTACCAAATATATTTTGTACTTTTACTACACACATATATATGTATGAACTAATTTTATATATGTATACATACACATGTATCATTTGAAACATGGATATTTACATACATATGTTTTATGTTTTTAAAATGTAAATAAGCTGCACTAACTGGTATAGATATCTATCTATATCTATACCTCAATATAACAAAACCTAAAAAAACATAATGTTCAGTGGGAAAAATGAAACTGTGAATTCATACTATTCACACATTTTATTTTAAAGTATTTCAATTTAAAAAGTAGGATTTTTACAGAGGGATTAATTTCAGGGTTTTTAACCAATCTTTATTAAAAATCCAGAATTAATCTGTAATATTAGAAGTTTAAGTTCTAATCTCTTTGCAGTTTTGGCATTTAGTGTACAATTTGACAGGCAGTACAATGGCAACACTGGACCACACTGCTTTAAGCAGAATAGATGATACTGAATTCCATCAGTTCATCAGGATGATAGTCTATCATTATTTCTCAACAGCCAAGGGCAAGACATATCCAAAAAGTAGTTTCTGACATTACTGCCACATAATTTTTTGGTCAGAAAAAAATTAAAAAGTAGATGCAATGTTTTTAAGAAAGAGCTCTGCATTTAAAAGGCTACTTTAAATATCTTTAACATGCAATAGAAAATTAGGGAAAAGGCACTGAAAGATGATATAACTGCTTTGTTCACTACTTTAACTCTAAGAAAGTTAAAAAGTAAAATTTTAGGGAGTTCCCTGGTGGCCTAGTGGTTAGGATTTGGTGCTTTCACCACTGTGGCCTGGGTTCAATCTCTGGTCTGGAAACAGATTCCTGTATCAAGCCACAGCCCCCCAAAAAGCAGAAATTTAAAATCCTTAATGAGAACAGCACTCTAATGGATTCTAAAACTGACAGAGACTGACCTCAACTGGATTAATCCTAATAAATTTTAGTAGAAAATAAAACACATCAAAGTTCTTACGCAGATGTTTTGGCAATTCCTCTCTTCTCTGTATTGGATTACACGGTTATAGCCACTCCCCTAAATTTGGCTCCAAGCAGCCCCATTACCACAAACTCCATGAAAAGAATCTATCAAATGGGTAAGCACCATTATGTGGTATAATTTCAAGAGCATAGGGAAGTTCTCCAACCATTCAAAATGCCTTCTTGATCTTGCTGACCAGTGTTTAAAATTCTACTAACGATGCTTCCTTTTGGCAGCTTAACCCAAATGCCCTGGAAGAGATTGGACCCTCTCAGTTACTGATACCTCAGAATATGTAATTGAGTATGTTTATTATCAGATCCTTTCCCAACACCTGACAGGACTTTGGAACTGGACATGGAGGCCAAGATGTCACAAAAAGTGGAAAAATACAATGAAATTGTTTCAAAATTTGGACTAGGGCTTATTTTAATGGCAATGGAAGCAAGCTGAGACTGGTTTTGTGGCCTTCATCTTCAAGAACTTCTTTTTTTTAATAGTTCCAGGTTCTTAATGGGCAAAGATAGGCATGTCCTAAAATTAGCTTTGTGGGTTTATAGCCCTCAGAAATTACATGTGCACATGTACATTTCTCTGGCAAACAGATCTATAACTCTCATCCAATTCTCAAAAGGTCATATGATCCACATAAGATTAAGAACCACTGTTATAAAGAACCTATAAATAATTGAATCACAGGAATGAGATGTCTGGGCTACCAGATAAAGCAATCTTCATTCATATCCTGGAGTTTTGGGGACCTCTGTTTATATTAGACACATCTCTAATACATCTCATATTCTTAAAAGATACTGAAAAGGGCAATGAGGCATGGGACTTCCACTCTCATCTTAGAAGAGCCACCTACCAGATGATTCTTCCAAAGATATCTCTTCTCCAAGCACCAGGTCTAGCTTTTTCTTGACCAGTCTGAAGAAGTCTAAGGGCATCTTCCCTTTCTTGGACAACTTTATCTAATGCATCCATGGAATCTACTACCTGAGAAGAAAATAGAAATAATTTCAACAATCACCTATGACAGAATTCCAAAGAAAGAGAACATATAACGACTATGTTACAGAAAACCTATGATAAATATTTCTGTCAAAGAACCATTCTGTCAAATATTTCCTAAAAGTCTTTTTGGTGTGGCTATGCATATACATAGGTGTCTGTAATATTTTTTGTAACTTTTCTAAAGTTTAGTTTACATGAAAATCTATTTAGCTCAAATTTCCATTTATTACTTTTGTTTGGAGTATGATACGCTTACATAAATTCCTTCTGGAGACCCAATTTCAAAACTCAGTGAGCTATTAAGAAGTGATAGCAGTAGTTCCTGTGTGGTGCATCTGAAGCTCAGATTCAATCTCTGGCCCAGGAACTTCCTTATGCTGTGTGTTTAGCCATAAGAAAAAAAAAGTGGTAACAATCTGCTACTTTTTAATATTAAAATCCGTATTTTAGCCTTAATAAATCAGTGTGTCCCTAACACTCAGATGCTGATATTTTGACCTGCTTGGCAGCTGTTGCTATTATAGGGAATGGAATATCAATCTATCCTGATACTAATTCCCAAAGGTCCGTCAAGATACATGAAGAATATTAGAACTTCTATTTCTTTTTATCTCCTTTTTTGAACATTTCTGCTCTATTTTACAATGTACATAATAATATACTGGCTGAGCAATGTATTTATTCATAAATAAATATTCATACATTGGGGATTTAATGACAAATGAGCTAAATATTTTCGTAGTTCTAAATACTAACAGGTTTTTTTTTGTGATTCTGCCTATCATCCTAAGCAACATAACAGACAGGAAGCCCTGCATATACACACTTTTCCTTATTAGAACCCTTAAGGTGGGGGTGGGGAATATAGATTTGACTATAAAGATATCCCCCAGGTAGCTGTGGAACCTGAAAGGTGAAAGCCACACACTTCTAACTATTTCATAACCTGAATATGCAGCTCACACTCAGCATTTCTACCCACTACTTGAACTCAAGGCCACACTGAGTAAGTAGCTAAATCCAACTTATCTCCTCTCAACTCTACGAATTTCTACAAAATCCGTGAGAAATAAAAGATGGGTAAGAATGACAAATTCTATTTTGAAGACAAACTTAGAAGAGTGAAGGGACCACATTGTTCAGGGCCCAATCCAAAGCTCTCTGACCCTTAGGAATCAGTAAACCTGGCTGTTGACTGACTACATTAGTTTGCTCTGGGCTGAGGCTTTTAAACTAAAATCTAATGTTATCTTACAAAGATAGAGCCAAAAGTGTCTTTATAGAGTTCCAAAGCTTCTGTTTATATCTTAAATTCAGAATAATTCTTTCAACATTTTTTCTTGATAAATTTTTGTTAGTAGTATGTCACAACACACTGAGAAACCTACACATATTTGAAGTTAAAAAAATTATGGTCAGTTTATCTGGAGAAGACTCTTATTGTGGATTCTAATTCAGAAAGTATAGTACATATGATCTCTTGGGCTAAAGTTCACCTCTAAAATATATTTTTTAAAGCAGGGAGAGAGAATAATCTATTATTGAAGTTTAAAAGCCTTAGAATAGCACCATTCAAGCAAAAGCTTTTTCATCAAATAAACAATGTGCTATTTATAAACAGCTAATCCACTTGGAGTCTCTAAAGCATAACTTTCCTTAACAGTAGAGTTGGCAAGCATACCTAAAAATTAAATCACATTACCTTACAAATGTTTGTAGTAATGAAAACACATACCATCCAGATCTTAGTTTCTAAATATACCACGCTCCATTCAAAGGAACGAGAGTTCCTCTGTAAAATTTCTGATTTCAGGGTTGGGGAGGAAAAGTACGAGATAAAACCAGAACAAGATAAAACCAGCAAAGAATGATTAGGATACAGGGGCCAGCTTGAAGGAACCCATACTGGGCAAATCTGGGATGATATTAAAGGATTATAATTTACTGAATAAAACTGGAATGCATAAATCAAGAAGGAAGGGAAGGGAAGGGGAGGGGAGATCAACTGACTAAATGCTCCAATCAAAAGAGAAAGAGTAGCAGATTGGATAAAGAAAAACAAAACAAAAACCTATAGTATGCTGCCCACAAGAGATTCACTTCAGGGTGAAAGACACACACAGACTGAAAATGAACAGATGGAAAAGATATCTCACGCAAATGGAAACAAGAAAGTGGGGGTAGCAATACTTCTATTGGACAAAATAGACTTTAAAACAAAAGCCATAAAGAAAAAGAAGGACATTATATAATGATAAAGGGATCAATACAAGAAAAGGATATTATACTCATTAATATACATGCATTCAATATAGGAGCACCAAAATATTTCACACATCTTTTTTGACCACAATGGTATGAAACTAGAAATTAATCACAGAGAGAAAAACAGGAAAAGAACAAACTCATGGAAACTAAATAATATACTACCAAAAAAACCCCCAATGACTCAACAATAAAATCCAAGAAACCAGAAAATACCTTGAGACAAATGACAATGAAAACCAACCTTAGAAACCTACGGGATGTAACAAAAGCAGTTCTAAGAGGGAAGTTCATAAGCAATACAGGCCTTCTTCATGAAACAAACAAAAATCTTAAATAAACCTAAACTACCACCTAAAAGAAAAAAAGTTAGAAAAATAAACAGAGTAAGAAATGAAATTGAAGTAACAACAAAAACCACAGCAATTTTTTAAAAAAATCATGAAAATACAATGAATAGCTATATGGCAAAAAATTGGAAAACAAAGAAGAAATGGACAAGTTTCTAGAAACATATAGCCTACCAAAATTGAGTCAAGAAGAAATGTATTATTTGAACAGACTTATCCTTAGAAGTGAGACATTATGTAATTTAAAAACTCCCTGTAAATAAGAGTCTGGGCCTGGACTGTTCCACTGTAGAATTCCACCAAACATACAAAGAATTTACGTACTTACACCAATCCTTCTCATACTATCCAAACTCATTCTATAAAGCTACCATCATCTGGATACCAAAATCAGACAATGACATTACAAAAAAAAAGAAAATGACAGGTCAATATTTTTGATTAATATAAATGCAAAAATCCTCAATAAAATACTATCAAACTGAATTCAACTATATAAAAAGGATCATACACTATGGCCAAGTTGGATTTATTCCAGGATCATAAGGATGGTTCAACACACACAAATCAATCAATGTGATACATCACCATTTACAAAAGGAAAGACAGAAACCACACAAGCATATCAATAGATGCAGAAAAAGCATTTGACAAAATTAGCATCTATTCATGTTAAAAACTCTCACCAAAGTGGGTAAAGAAGGAACCTATCTCAACATAATTAAAGCCATTTACAACAAACCCACAGCCAAGTAATACTCAATGGTAAAAAGCTGAAAGAATTCAGGACAAGGAGGCCCACTCTCACCATTTCTATTCAACATAGTATTGGAAGTTAAGGTGTCAGCAATCAGGCAAGAAAAAGAAATGAAAGATATCCAAAGAGGAAGGAAAAAACTATCAGTATTTGCAGATGACATGATATTCTATATAGAGAACCCTCAAGTCTCCACACAAAAAACTATTAGAATACATGAATTCAGCAAGGTAGCAGGATACAAGATTAATATACCGAATCTGTTGCATTTCTTTACATTAACAAAGAAATATCAGAAAGTAAGAAAAAAAAAATCCTGTTTAAAATTTTGTGAAAAAATCCTCAAACCTTGGAGTTCCCATCATGGTGCAGCAGAAACAAATCCAACCAGGAACCACGAGGTTGCAGGTTCAGTCCGTGGCCTTGCTCAGTGGGTTAAGGATCCAGCACTACTGTGAGCCATGGTATAGGTTGTAGACACAAGTTAGATCTGGTGTTGCTGTGGCTCTGGAGTGGGCTGGCGGCAACAGCTCCGATTAGACCCCTAGCCTGGGAACCTCCATATGTAACGGGTATGGCCCTAAAAAGACAAAAGACAAAAAAACAAAAACAAACAAACAAAAAACTTCGAACCTAGGAATAAAACTTAACCAAGCTGAAAGACTTATATGTGAAAACTATAAAACACTGATAAAGGAAATTGAAGATGATTCAAAGGAATGGTGATATCTTATGCTTTTGGATTGGAAAACTTAATACTGTTAAGATGGCCATACTACTCAAAGCAATCTAAAGATTTAATGCAACCTACAGATTTAATGCAATCCCTATCAAAATACATTTTTCACAGAACTAGAATAAATAATCCTAAAATTTATATGAAAACACAAGACCCAGAATCACCAAAGCAATTGGAAAAAAAGAACAAGCTGGAGGCCTAACCCTTCCAGACTTTAGACTATACTACAGAGCTACAATAATCAAAACAGCCTGGTATAGGCACAAAAACAGACAGATCAATGGCACGGAATACTAAGCCCAGAAATAAACCCACACACCTATGGCCAATTAATCTACAGCAAAGGAAGCAAGAATATACAGTGGTGAAAAGATGGTCTCTTTAGCAAGTGACATGGGAAAGCTGGACAGTTACATGTAAATCAATTAAATTAGAAAACTCTCTTAAATCACATACAAAAATAAACTCAAAATGGTTTAAAGACCTAAATATAATACATGACATCATAAAACTTTTAGAAGAGAACACAGGCAAAATATTCTCAGACATAAGTCATAGCAATATTTTCTTAGATAGGTCTCTCAAGACAAAGGAAATAAAAGCAAAATTAAACAAATGGGACCTAATCAAATATAAAAGCTTTTGAATAGCAAAGGAAACCATCAACAAAATGAAAGGACATAAAATGGGAGAAAATATTTGCAAATGATGCAACCAACAAGGGCTTAATTTTCAAAATATATAAACAGCTCTACAACTCAATAACAACAAATGGAGTTCCTGTCGTGGTGCAGTGGTTAACGAATCTGACTAGGAACCATGAGGTTGCGGGTTCCGTCCCTGCCCTTGCTCAGTGGGTTAACGATCCGGCGTTGCCGTGAGCTGTGGTGTAGGTTGCAGACGCGGCTCAGATCCTGCGTTGCTGTGGCCCTGGCGTAGGCTGGCGGCCACAGCTCCGATTAGACCCCTAGCCTGGGAACCTCCATATCCCGCAGGAGCGGCCCGAGAAATAGCAAAAAAAAAAAGACAAAAAAAAATAACAACAAACAACCCAACTGGAAAATGAGCAGAAGACCTAAATAGATATTTCTACAAAGAAGACATACATATGGCCAACAGCCACATGAAAAGATGCTCAACATCACTAATTATTGGAGAAATGCAAATCAAAACCACAATGAGGTACCACCTCAAACTGGTCAGAATGGCCATCATAAAGGCTACAAATAATAAATGCTGGAGAGGGTGTGAGGAAAAGGGAACCCTTGTACACTTCTGGTGGGAATGTAAATTGGTATAGCCACTATGCAAAACAGTATGGAGGTTCCTCAGAAAACTAAATATACAACTACCAAATGATCCATAAATCCCACTCCTGAGCATATATCCAGACAAAACCGTAACTCAAAACGATATATGCACCCCTATGTTCATAGCAGAACTATTCACAATAGCCAAGACATGGAAACAACCTAAATGTCCATCAATAGATGAGTGGATAAAGATGTGGTACATATATACAACGGAATACAACTCAGCCATAAAAAAGAACAAAACAATACCATTCTCAGCAACACGGATGTAATGAGAGACTCATACTAAGCAAAGTCAGTCAGAAAGAGAAAGACAGATACCATATGATATCGCTTACATGATAAGTAGAATCTAAAATAAGACACAAATGAACCTATCTACAAAACAGAAAAAGACTCATGGACAAGGAGAAGAAACTTTCGGTTGCCAAGTGGGAGAAGGTTAGTGAAGGGATGGGTAGGAGTTTAGAGTGAGGCAATGTAAGCTATTATACATGGCAGAGAGAAGATAAACTGTATAGCACAGAGAACCATATTCAGTGGCCTGTGATAAATCATAATGCAGAAGAATTAAAAAAAAAGTGTCTCTATATATGTCTGAATCACTTTGCTGTACAGCAAAAATTAACACAACATTGTAATTCAACTATTCTTCAATTTAAAAAATTTTTTAAATAAATTTTAAAGCCACTTGAAAGTGAAAAAAGAAAAAGGGGTTTCCATCATGGCTCAGCAGAAACGAATCTGACTAGTATCCATGAGGATGCAGGTTTAATCCCTGGCATCGATCAGTGGGTTAAGGATCCAGTGTTGCTGTGAGCTTCGGTGTAGGTCACAGATGTTGCTTGGATCTGGTGTTGCTATGGCTATGGCTGTGGCATAGGCCAGTGGCTAGAGCTCCAAGTCAACCCCTAGTCTGAGAACCTCCATATGCTGTGGGTGAGGCCCTAAAAAGACAAAAAAAGAAAAGAAGAAGAAACCCCACAATGAGGGGGTTGGGGGATGAAAGGGAAAAAGGGGGACCTATGTGAGGTAATGAATGCTAATTAGTTTGATTGTGGTGATCATTTCACAATGTATATTTACATGAAAGCACACTGTACACCTTAAATATACGCAATCTTTGTCAATAAACTATACAGTTAAAAACTGGTTACGATGATAAATTTTCAGTTACGTGTTTTTTTTAACCTCAAAAAAAAAAAAGCATTAACATTTTTTTTTTGACCTATTTGATGCAAAAGTAGCTAAACCAGAACTATAAATGTAAAATGGTGTAGGTACTTCAGAAAATGGTTAGGCTGCTTCCTAAAATGTTAAACACAGATTTACCACACAACAATTTTACTCCTAGGTATCTACCCAAGATAAATAAAAACATATGCCCAGGCATATGCTGGGAGTTGTAGGTAGGAATGGGAGTGACTGGAGATGGGTATGAGGTGTCTTTTTGGAGTGATGGAAATGCTGTAAATTAGATAGTAGTGATAGTTGCACAACTCTGTAAACTTCATAAAAATCAAGCAGAAATAGAAAGAAAGGGATCTACCTGCAAAGAATTACAGGAACCATACACTTACACCTTTCAGCTTTTTTTCCCACTCAGCAGTCTCCAGCCTCTCACAAATCTCACCTTTTCTAACCGCTCTGGACTTGGCATTGGCAACCTCTGTCGCTTAGCCTCCTGTTCTAGAGTTAGGAGCATGTTTCTTTCTTTCAGTAGAACATACCTATATAAAAAAAAACACAAAGCTTGTAATGCTATTCTGTGGTTGTATTAATAAAGTTGTGATTTTTGATCAAAATTAATGGTCTGTACTCAAGTTCTTTAGAAATCTCAACCATACAGAATGCATGACAAAGAATAATTCTTTAAACAGAGCTGTATCTAATTCTATTCATTTGTTCAATAAATTTCCCAGGTGTCATGTACTGTATTAAATACCAAAAGAGTTACAAAAAACATAAAACACAGTCCCTACATATCAGGATAAAAATAACACTTATTCAGTTCCTGTTACATGCAAGGAAACGTGCCATGACATTATATACATTTATTTCATTGAATTCTCACAACAATTCTCTTTGCCACTTTCTAAATGAAGTAACTAAGGCTGAGAAAAATAAGGTATTTGAAGGCACATGGATAATTCAAGATTCAATTCCTAACTTTCCTGTGGGTAAAACCCATTCTTTTTTTTTTTTGTTCAAATATACATCAGCTGGTGAAATAAAAATTTCCATACAATGGGATATTTTTCAGCAAAAAATAGAACTATTGATAGATGCTGTAACATGGATGAACCTTGAGAACATGTATATGTATCTCAAAAACAAAGTGAGTGAGAAAATTGAAACAAATGTATAGACATAAAGTGGATCTAGGACTAAAACTAGTGTTATACTTAAAGGTTCACATACTTGCTATTGATTGGCTATGGCCTTTATCATGTTGAGGTAGGTTCCCACTGTGCCCACTTTCTGAAGGGTTTTTATCAGAAATGGGTGTTGGATTTTGTCAAAGGCTTTTTCCTCGTCTATTGAGAGGATCATATGGTTTTGATTCTTCAGTTTGTTAATGTGGTGTATCACACTGATGGATTTCCGGATATTGAAGAACCCTTGCATCCCTGGGATAAATCCCACTTGATCATGATGTACAATCCTTTTAATGTATTGTTGGATGCGGTTTGCTAGTATTTTGTTGAGGATTTTTGCATCGATGTTCATCAGTGATATTGGCCTGTAGTTTTCTTTTTTGGTGGAGTCTTTGTCTGGTTTTGGTACCAGGGTGAGGGTGGCCTCATAGAATGAGTTTGGGAGTATCCCTTCTTCTGCAATTTTTTGAAATAGTTACAGAAGGAGAGGTGTTAGCTCTTCGCTAAATGTTTGATAGAATTCGCCTGTGAAGCCATCTGGTCCTAGACTTTTGCTTGTCAGAAGTTTTTTAATCACAGTTTCAATTTCAGTTCTTGTGATGGGTCCATTCATCTTTTCTACTTCATCTTGGTTTAGTCTTGGAAGATTGTACTTTTCTAAGAATTTGTCCATTTCTTCTAGGTTTTCCATTTTATTGGTGTATAGTTGCATATAGTAGTCTCTTATGATCCTTTGTATTTCTGTGATGTCTGTTGTTACTTCTCCTTTTTCATTTCTAATTTTATTGATTTGAGTCCTCTCTCTTTTTTGCTTGATAAGTCTGGCTAGGGGTTTATCAATTTTGTTGATCTTTTCAAAGAACCAGCTTTTCGTTTCATTGATCTTTTCTGTGGTTTTCTTTGTTTCTATTTCATTGATTTTTGCTCTGATCTTTTTTTTTTGTTTTTGTCTTTTGTTGTTGCTGTTGCTATTTCTTGGGCCGCTCCTGCAGCATATGGAGGTTCCCAGGCTAGGGGTCGAATAGGAGCTGTAGCCGCCGGCCTACGCCAGAGCCACAGCAACGCGGGATCCGAGCCGCGTCTGCAACCTACACCACAGCTCACGGCAATGCCGGATCTTTAACCCACTGAGCAAGGGCAGGGACCGAACCCGCAACCTCATGGTTCCTAGTCGGATTCATTAACCACTGCGCCACGACGGGAACTCCAGATTTTTGCTCTGATCTTTATGATTTCTTTCCTTCTACTAACTTTAGGTCTTGTCTGTTCTTCTCTCTCGAGCTGCTTTAGATGTAAAGTTAGCTTGTTTATTTGGGCTTTTTCTTGTTTCCTGAGGTGGGCTTGTATTGCTACGAACTTTCCTCTAAAACCCATTCTATTTTTAGTCCACTGTGCTCCCTCCAAAACTGTAATGTGGTGAATGTACTAAGTGATATAGACAAGAACCAGGAGAATTAAGTGTGAGAGATGAGACATTTCTTCTAGCTAAGATGATCAAGAAAAGTTTCGTAGAGATGCAATTTATTAGGATAGAAAAGAAACCAAAGCAAACACAATCAAATCACTGAAATAAAAACACTAAGTGGCAAACCTCAAGTGGGAAGGTTATGTGAATATGTCTGATTAAGAATTAGAGCTGGAAAAAAGGAAAGGAAATAAATATGAAAATGGCACTGAAAATGAAACAAAGCTCCTGGAGTATTTTTGGAGATGGAAGAAGATAACTTGGGGAGAAAGGAGTGGAGGAAGATAAATTATTTGGTTTTAGCCAGGGTGAATTTTGAAACTGCCTTAGCTATTCCTTTAGGATTATTACCCATAATCCACAGTAATAGGGCTTTTAACACAACTAATTTTTCTATAGAGAATCTGTGCTGTTTTAATTTTCTTAATTTTTTTTTTTTTTTTGCTTTTTAGGGCCTCACCTGCAGCATATGGAGGTTCTCAGGCTAGGTATACAATCGAAGCTGTAACTGCGGGCCTACACCACAGCCACAGCCAACACTGGATCTGAGCCGCGTCTGCGATCTATACCACAGCTCACGGCAACACCGGATCCTGAACCCATTGAGCGAGGCCAGGGATTGAACCCGCAACCTCATGGTTCCTAGTCAGATTCGTTTCCGCTGAGCCACAAAGGGAACTCCAAATCTGTGCTGTTTTACACATAACACTTCTGACAACAAATGAGAGATTCTTCCCTCCTGACACCAAATAATGTGTTTTGTTTTGGTTTGTTTCCAATACAATTTTTCTAACTCTCTGACCCTAACCACCTGGAGTTAGTGCCAGATTCCACAGATTTAAGGGTTTAGTCCTATAAGACTGCTCCCCACTTTAGAGGCCATCAGCATCTCCCAGGCCTCCCATATATCTGACTGACCAACTATAAATCAGGGGTGCCAACAACCCTCTCCTTGGGTTAGATAAGTGAATAGAATCGCTCACAGAATTCAGGAAGCACTTTACTCCTTATCACTGGTTTATCATAAAGAATACAACTCAGGAACAGCTAGATGAAAGAGATGCAAAGGACTAGGTATGAGGAGGGGGTGCAGAGCTTCCATGCCTTCTAAAGGCACACCACCCTTCCAGAAACTCCATGCATTCACCAACTTGGAAGCTCTCCAAATTTGGTTGTTTAAGGTTTATCATGGAGGTCTCATTATGCAGGCATGACTGATTTAAATCACTGGCCACAGGTGACTGAATTCAACCTCCAGTCCTTCTCCCTCCCCAGAGGGGTAGGTAGTGGTGAGGCTGAACACTCCACCGTCTAATCACTTCTGGTCTTCTAGGTGATCAGCCTTTATCCTGAAACTGTGCACCAACACCCCCCTTCCAAGAGTTGCCTAATTAGAACAAAAGACACTCCTATCACTCAGGCAATTCCAAGGGATTTAGGAGCTGTGTATTAAGCAATCAGAGACAAAGACAAAATATGTATTTCTTACTGTATCACATGAATAAGTCTGTAATGTTAGTGGTTTTATAACCATTTTACAATTCTTTAATCTGTTATGAAAGATAAACAACCCTTTAAATCAGGGTCTAAAACTCTAAATGCCTACTACAGTGCCTAGACAATTAACAATTATAAGTGAAGTGGGCTTGGTGAAAGAACAAGATGGGTAAGAAGTGGTGCACACTGCTCCATTTAGACTAGCCAACTGTTACCATGTAGGAATGCAGGTGTTATCTTATCACAGGTCCGATTATTCAAGAGGAGCCAGAAATGCTTATTTATGTGTGAAATTACCAAATTTTAAAAAAAACAGTACAGTTCAAACAAACATATCTTTAAGCTAAATACAGTCAATTAATGCAGGGGGTGGGGGTCAAAATGTACAAATTCCCCAGTTACAAAAGGAGAAAGTCAGGGGGATATAATGTACACCATGGTGATTAAAGTTAGTAAGACTGTAATGCATACTCGAAAGTTCCTCAGAGAATGGATCTTGAAAATTCTCATCACAAGGCAAAAATTTTTTTGTAATTATGTATGGTGATGAATACTAACTGGATTTACTGTGATCATTTTGCAATATATATGCAAATTGAGCCATTATTTTGTCACTATGTTGTATACTTGAAACTAATATAATTATGTCAATTATACCTCAATTTATATACATAGTCAATTAAAGTAACACCCTGTCTTAAATCCTCTCAACCCTCTCTAATTCATCAGGAGAAGCTGTCAAAAAACCCAGTTATATCTTTTAATTAAGGGTACCTTCCAACACACTTCCCCAAAGCAATAAGCTAAAGCTTCCAGATCATGAAAAGAGTAATAAAAAGGAAGAAGGCCTAAATGTGACTAACTCATCCTCATTCTGTTTTTATTAGTTTCCTGAAATTATTAGCTATAAAGGCGGTAGTATGACTGGTAGCAGTTACAGTAAAATTTCTAAACTCCCAACTTTTTGAGAATTCTGATAAACCTATCTTAATATACTTTAACCTGTCACATATATAAAAATTTTAATGATCTTATATATCATCCACAGTACTATAAATCATTTAATTTCTTACACTAGGTATATATGTTTTATACCTTATTATTATATTATAACTGCTTCAAACACTTAGATGTTAATATGCTCAGTATACTTACCAAAGTTTATGCAAATCTTCATTACTTTTGTTCCTTAATTGCTGACAGGTCCATGAAGCTCCTTTTAAATTAAAATGATAAATTCATAACATGAAATTACTTTCTAGCTACTTGCCCTCTAGCAAATTAACCTCTCTAAATCTGCTTCCTTATCTATAAAAAATATATAATAGCTTTATTGTAATATATAATTAGGATTAAATTGTGATTAAATTAGTTAACATATGAAAATATTAGTAAAGTGACTGGCAACAACATTCAAAGAATATTAGTATAGAATGTATTTTCACAATCTAATGTCAAAATATTTAATATCATAAGTTAATTTTCGATTTTCTCTAAATAAAAAAAAAAATGAAACCTAAAACAAGCCCAAACCTCACTTTAGTTAATAATTTCAACCTATTACTCTTCTAAAACTTTTGCCAATCTGCCAAGGAAGAGTTAACTCTCTATTATATTGTCCTCCTAATTTTCTCTAATAGATATTTCCAAAGGGAATAAAAAAGGAAACACCTACATAATTCCCAAACTGGGTAAGTAAAACCAAAATGATAGAGGGTTCAATACATTTAATATTGATTAAGTCAAATATCTCACCAGATTTCACTTTTTCTTCCCCCCAGTTCTTTGGGTCATCAAAAAATTCTTCCAGACCTCTCCTTGAGAATGTGGTATGAAATATCCTAAATTGGTGAAAAGATGTGACATTTGGTGTATTCTTAGGCAATAGACTAGGAGAAAACCTGCAACTGAACATATATAAACAAGTGATTAAAATTTTACAACATTTGGATTTTATAGGCAATAAACAGAATCACTTCATCTACAATGTCAAAAAATCAACTTAGGTTTCTGCATAAGAGACAATAAGCCCAAAAAATTCTTTAGAAAAAACAATTTTTTTGGCTGCATCCACAGCACGCAGAAGTTCCCATGCCAGGGATCAAACTCTTGCCACAGAGGTAACCAGAAACACAGTGACAATGTTGGATTCTTAACCCACTAAGCCACCAAAGAACTCTTAGAAATTATTTTTTTGGCAGAGCCTCCTTGCCTGCCTGCTTGCATCTCTCACAAGTGTCCTATCTTGATAAATCTATTTCTTGCCTATCACTTTGTCTCTCACTGAATTCCTTCTATGAAGAGGAATGAAGAACCTGAACCCCGGTGAGTCCAGATACCGGAAGTAAGCCCCCCAACAAATGGAAGATGTTACTGAAGCATTCTTTATTCTGGAAAGAAGACCACCAGACCACTGAACACAAGCTTTGAAAACAATGCAAACTGGCCTTTACCCTGATTCTTATCTGCAGCCTTAATTTTCACTCTCAAAATTACAAAGCCACTTCCTAATCTCTCCTAAGGGGGACACAGTCTTTAAAGCATTACAAATAAAGCTGGCAAAGCAATAAAGCTATTTTTTCTCCTTAGCCAAAAATAAAAAAGGAAATTGTTTTTTTAACATTCCATTATATATCTGCTATCCCGTAATTGGAGAGCTTAATATATTCAAATAATTTCAAGGTAATATATTGACACAATTTCTATTTTAAGGTAACATTTTTAGGTCTTTCATATGCCACCAGTGGGTATATAAGCAGATTAAAAACAACCTAAAGGTTAATTTTGTAACAAGTATCAGAGGTCCCAATGCTTCCTCCTTTAACCCAGTAATTCCACATCTAGAAATTTCAATTAAATATATTATAGTGGGAATTAATAAATTAAAATGTCTATTGAGGTGACTATTTTGCAATGTATAAAAACACTGAATCACTATACTGTGCACCTGAAACTAATATAATATTGTAAATCAATTATACTTTCTAAAAAAGTCTATTAAAGGATTATATATGATATCAAAAAGCTGATAATAATGTAATATTCAGCTAGGGAATAGCTTAAAAAATTAACTGTATCAAGCATCCATATGATCTATTACACAGTAATCTGAAAGTCATGTTTATAAAGAATATTTAGTGACCTGGGCAAATAATTTAAAACACAATAATGACGTGTATTACAAAGTTTTGTATTCCTACCAAAAAAAATTTAACCAGAATCTAATCATGAGAAAACAATCAGACAAATCCAAAAGAAGGGATATTCTAAAAAGGTTAACCTTATAATTAAAAATGTCAACATCATCAAAGAGAAAAAAAAAGAACCATTTTGGATTAAAGACAACTAAAAAGACATGACAAGAGTTCCCATTGTGGCTCAGCGGAAACAACTCTGACTAGGAACCATGGGATTCCAGGTTCCATCCCTGGCCTCGCTCAGTGGGTTAAGGATCCAGCATTGCCATGAGCTGTTGCGTAGGTCACAGATGCGGCTCGGATATGGTGATGCTGGGGCTGTGGTGTAGGCCGGCAGCAACAGATCCAATTCGACCCCTAGCTTGAGAACCTCCATATACCGCAGGTGCGGCCCTAAAAAGACAAAAGACAAAAGACAAAAAAAAAAGAAAGAAAAAGACATGACAATTAATGCAATAAATCATCACTTATTGGATCCTGAATATTAAAATTAAGAAAGAAAAAAAAAATCTCCCGTGTGATCATTGTAGTACTGTGGTTTTTAAAGACACTGTTCTTGGGAGTATCCTGTGGTCTAGTGGTTAGGACTCTTCCCTTTTCACCTGCTGTGGCCTGGGTTCAATCCCTGATCAGGGAGAAAACAGTTTTCTTGTTGTTAGGAGATATTAGTGTCGTGATGTTTGCAATTCCGGCATGCCCCAAACAATTCAGAAAAAAAAAGCCATGGATATAAAAAGTATTAAAAAGAAGTGACAGAATGTTGCGGGTTGCTTAATATAGGTGAAGAGTATATGGTTATCCATTCTACTCTTACAACTTTTCTGTTGGGTTAAAATTTTTTTAAATAAAAAGTTGGGAGAACACTGGTAGAACACAAAAATGCAGATATGTAAATATACTACTGATTTTATTTTTAAATTACCTGTATGTGTACATATGCAAAGTTATAAAGAATAGAACGAAATCTGTTTATCTCTGAATGGTAGAATTATAGCTGACTTTTTCTTTCTTCTTCAAAATACTTTACCCTATTTTCCAAAGTGTCTGCAAATGAATAGATATTCACTTAACAGTAATGATAAAAATCTAAAATTACTTAAGGAAAAAGGATGAGATAGAAGAGATAACTGATTCAAGTTACCATCTTGATCAAATTACAACCCCTGAACTTCTGCAAAATTAAAAAAAAAAAAGGCACTGCATATCTCTGAGATTAAAGTAAGCAGTAACACTGTAGGTAATACATGCTCAATAATTGTGGTAGATTTAAAAGCACATACATTATGCGCAGTACTAGGACATCAACTTATGGGTGAAGTGGCCCAATGATATTTATTACAGTGACCTCATGAATCTCAGTGGCATTCTGGTTAACTCGACACTTATGGGAGAAATATTTTATATACTTATTGGCTGTGGCTTTAACGTGACTAACAGTAACCCTACCATATGCATCAACGACCTCATCACAGGATACAAGAAGAAACACAGTGCAGGACTGAGGCCCTTAAGAGCTGATTATCTCATTGCTTGAACTGTGACTGTGCTGGAGAAACTGATCGACACACTTCAGGAGGAGGGGTGCAATGGCGTTCTCCCTCTGTATTATAAATATTGGGTACACAATGCTCAGCAATTCCACCTGGGAGGCGCCGAGGGACCAAAGGTGTGGATAATTGGCCTCGATGATTCTGGGTTCCTTCTGGTTCACCAGGAGAACGGCGAAGCGGTCACTGTGCATCCTGATGGCAACTCCTTCGACATGCTGAGAAACCTCACTGTGCCCAAGCGGCCTTAGTACCCAAGGAAGAGGCTGGGCCCCATACCGCTCTGATGAGTCAGGCCCGATACGAGTGCACTGCAGATGCCTTCCAGCTGGATTTCTGCCCCTGTCCTTGCCTATGGATTGCGAAACTAACTCTGAGCTGTAGGCGAAGTTTTTCTCCCTCCGGTTAACCTATGACTTCTTTAATTTTATTCTCCCGTCATCTTATTTGGTGTTTGAAGATGTTTGGGTGAAGATTTAGTTCAGGTGAAAGCCCTGCCACAGGTGTGAAACTGTTCTTCCCTCCTGGAATTGGGTGTATGCTAATTCACCAAAAAAAAAAAAAAAAAGTTTTTACATGAAAACAGCAATGGAATAAATGTTTTCCCTGTAGTGGAGAGCTTTACCCCTAGACCATTAAAAACAAATTTGGGCCCAGGCTGTTGGTGAGTTAGAGTCATGGTAACAGTTTACAAGTGAGGTGTTTTCCTACAGAACATATGTTGGCACTTGGTCATCATTTTGGTTTTTTGTTAATGAAGAAAAAGAGAGGGTAGATGTCCAAGAGTGACTCTCAGCCTGGTGGGTTTGTGGCCCAGTCATGATGTCTAAATGGCTATAGAAGCACATCTAGCTGGTATGATTGCAATGACCTTTAACTTTACTTTGCAATTATTTTGACATCAATTAATGAGCTCTCCTTTCATGAGTTTACATTTATTGCATATTCTGAAGTGATGGGATCAAGTTGAAGATCCTTAAAACATTGATTAGGCAATTGCTGGGCTGTAAGGGAAGATGATTTGGCTCTAACAGCTGGAGATGAAGTCTTACTCTCATACCACACTCAAAGGAGGATCTGGAGCTTTTAAGCCTGTTTCAGGCTTGCTTTGAAATGTGGAGCATTCATGCAGGACTGTGCAGTACACAGAATATAGAAATACATAGCCTTTCTGGAGTTCCTGTCGTGGTTCAGTGGTTAACGAATCCGACTAGGAACCATGAGGTTGTGAGTTCGATCCCTGGCCTTACTCAGTGGGTTAAGGATCCGGCACTGCCATGAGCTGTGGTGTAGGTCGCAGATGCATCTTGGATCCGCGTTGCTGTGCTTTGGCGTAGGCCGGTGGCTACAGCTCCGATTCAACCCCTAGCCTGGGAACCTCCATATGCTGCAGGACCGGCCCAAGAAATGGCAAAAAGACAAAACAAAACAACCCAAAAGAACCAACAAAAAAAGAAATACATGGCCTTTCATTTGAAAGTCATATTTTTTGCCGCCTTTTTCTTATATTGCCAAAAAGAAAATGTTATTGATACTGAATAGCGGTACCCTCACTTAAGGGGGGTGTGTGTGTGTGTAGCTTTAAAAGATGTTCCAAACCTGATGCCCTAAGAGTCTCCATGGAAGATCAAAAGAAATGGAGCCTTTTGATATACATTTGCTATTTCCAGATGTATTCCATGCTTTTTCCATGTAACTCCTCTCTCTCTTGAACTTGAGAATTATACGCATTACTTTTCAGCCTGAAAAGGCCATTTTGGGGTCTGTTTTTCTCTCTTCCTGCCAATCCCAACTGAAATTAGTGGAAAGAAAATTTGATGAGGCTCTCAGCTTTGAACAAAATCCCCTTATGGTACCCTAGCACCATCTTTACCCAGTCAGGCTAACTCCAGAAACTTGTGGTTTGCAGTATAAAATCTGTCTACCTTTAGCCAGGCACAGGTAGCCCGCCATAGGAAGGAAAGTAACAACACATTTAGTTAAGTACACCAATCCAATATGTGTGTTTCGGAAATGTAACTTTAACTTCAGGAGTAGTTTTTACAAATAAAGCTTCAATTAGAATTATTTTTCTTAAAAAACAGACTGCTCTCTCCTAAATGCCCAAGTCTAAAGAAAAGTCCACAGCACCCCAGAATTACAAAATCACCCCTGAGAGGACATCTACAAAATATCACCAAGAACAAAGATCTCAGACTAATGTTGCAAGTTTCATTTCTCAAACTTTGTAATATAAGGCCAGTCATCTCTCAGAGCTGCCATCTTGACTTTTTGGATTTCTTTGGGGGATTATTTAATGAAAAACATGCTATGATTTGCCTTAAGCTGAAGTCCTATTCTAGACAGTCTGCTTAAAGGTTATCATTTAATTTCCTTTTGGTAAATTAAAACTAATGAAGTGTGGCCACATAGGAGCAGATGGAGACATTCTGGGCATATACGCTTTGCCTCTGTGCTTCTAAGACTCGTCTTGCTTGGGTTGACACCCATTTGTTTTGAGGGAGACGAAACAGACTTGGCACAGATATGAAAATACTTGGAGCAGTGTTTTTACATAAACCTGATTTTGCCTCAGATGAACCAAAGACTTTTGAAATTCTGCTTCCTATAGAAGAACAGCTGGATAAAGGCATTTGACTGGTAGCTCTTAGCATTAAGGAAACTTATCTACTTGCTACACTGCACTCATCCATTTGGGGCAGTGGTGCACCCAGTAATCTGTGATCTCAAGGAGCTTCAACGTCTTAACGGGAACTTTGCATTTTCTTCTTAATCTTTAAAGACACAGCATTGGCATTTAACCTCAGGACTAGCCTGTGCTTTCAGGATATTTGAATTGTGCCTGAGTTTAGAGGCTGTGCATTGAGCATCTACCAAGTTATGTAAAAGGCAAGACACCCTTCCCTCTGGGCTGGTGGCAAATTTCAGAGTAATTCTTGAGGACGAATGCCCTAAAATAGGACACAGCAGTAGCAGGGCTTCCTTAAGTGCCATGCTGGGTCAGTGCTCCTTGGCGCTCGTCTTCCTAGCAGCATGTACAGTGCAGGGAGCAAAGTCAGAAGTAATTGTGTCCCGTGGGGTTCGCTGCTGCAGCACACTGACGCCTAACATGGGATCAAGTAGCCCAAGGAGGGGTGGGTGCAAGGCCCAGACAGGGGCTGCTTGCAGCCTCCCCTGCCCCATACATGCCGGAGGACTACCACATGGTCAGCCCTCACCCTTGAGTCTGAGAACCAGGAGAGAAGCCAGCCTCACCTGGCAGTTTCAGAATGCATAAAAGAGTCATTTTAGGCTTACATTCTATAGATCTGTTTGCTCTCCGGCAAAGATGGAGAGTCCTTATTCCTGGGGCACTACTATGCATATTTGAAAATAAAGGGTGAAATCTTTGCATCTTTAGTTCTTCAAAGAATTGTCTCTGAAAAGTAACTACTTTAAACCAATGACTATAAATGCAAGTCTACCCAAATAAACTTTAAGACTCTCTCTATAAAAAAAAGCACATACATTACTTCCTTTAAAAAAAAAAATAACATGCCCAACTATTTATAAAATTCAATTCATTAAAAACAAAAGTTGTTCCCTTTGGGCTCAAGGGGTTAAAGATCACAGGGGAACAGACCACAACTGCAGCTCGGGTACCATCCCTGGCCAGGGATATTCTACGTGCAGAGGTTGAGGCAAAAAAAAAAAAAGTTAATAAAAAGGAGGAAACGATATACCTTAACGCTAAAAATGATTGGTCTGTCCAGAAGACAGCGGTCTTTCTAGAAATGAGCGCCACATGTAGGATATTCTTTTCTAATACCTGCAGGGTGACTTTCCATTCATTTGGCTACTTTCATGTATTCATTCAATATTTACTGAATAATCTCTTTATGACAGACTCTGGGAGTACAAACTCCTCACCATCCCGACTCGCCTTTTTTTTTAAATCCACCCGAACGTGACAGAGCTTTCAGTTCCATAACCAAAAGCTCTTCAGTGAAGTTTTTCCCACCTCTCCCAGCCAAACAGAATGCTTCTGTACCTCTAGGTTTAATTTTAAAAATACTGGGTTTTTACAGACCCCCCCCCCCCACAGTAAGTGGAACAAAATGTGTGAGAAAGACGGCAATATCTTACGTGGGAGACTTCTCCAAGGTCACTTACTCTTCACAGAGGTGGGTTTGGGCCCAGCCATCCCAACGGCCTTTCCATCCTTGAGCATTCTCAGCATCTCAGCAACCAAACATGATCCAAAGTTAGAGATGTGGACAGACTACTCACATCGCTTACCTTGTGCTAGGAGGGGCCTGAGGACTTATTAACAACCTACACGCCTTCAGGGCGGCCGAGACTCTTCTACAGAACACAGCCAAACCGGCTGCAGCCATTTTTTTTTCGTATCGGTAAGGAAACCGCATTTCCGCCAACAATGGCGTCACTTCCTGTGTCTCACGCGGACTGATAACGAGCACTGAAATTGGCTTTGCCCTCAGTCAACATGGCCGTTTTCCGGCTTCGCCCTTGTTAGGAAATTGACACTCTCGGCTCCCGTTACTCCTCCCCGCCCTTCTCTCGCCCATAGTAACCATGGCGGCAATGAGTTTGTTGCAGCGGGCTTCAGTCACTGCTGTGGCCACTCTGTCCCGCAGCCGCCTTGGCACACGGTTTGGATTCGGGGGTTTCCTCACCCATGGCTTTCCTAAGACTGGCGGTGAGTGCTGGCTTTGGGAGAAAGCGCGGTCAGGGAATGCGGCAGGAGAGACAGAGGACTTTTCCCGGGTCACCTTGGTGGAATCCGGAGGGAGCGGGGAGAAATTGAGGACTTGCGGCTTGAGAGAAGGAGCATGGGCTGTGTGAGGAGACTGAGAATTTCCTGAATTAGATCGATCATGTCAAAGTTATTAATTAGAATTTGTGAGACACTTTGTCATTCACCTGATCTGTTGGTGCTAATTTGAGGATGAAGCTGCGGTTAGAAAGGCACAGGGCTGAGACCCATGTTTCTCAGGCACCAGATTCTTTATATGTTCCACCTGGGCTAGATTTCAGTCTCACAAGGTGGGAAATCACGTTGCTGAGGAGCCCACCCATGCTAAGTAATAATATATAGACAGGTGACGAGGCTCTGGGCTAACTCATCTGGTAGGCACAGTACCTTCATGATGATATTTTTAGGTGTCTACGAAAATGTTTTAACTTAAGTTTATTTTAAAATCAGAAAGAAAAGGACCAGAATGTTAATGCATTATGTGATGATGAATCCAGCCTGGATCGTAATGGTTTTATAGAATGTAATCATAAAATAATTATTTTTAATATCTTAGGAAGGGACCCATAAGGAAAAAGTTCCTAGGTCTTAGAAAAGTCATTGCCTTCTTGCGGGGGGATGGGGTTATTTAGATCCTCTTGGACACTGTGAGTTGAATTCTAGGAGAATGAATAATCATAGCGGGGAAACATCAAATACTTTGTATTCAGTATATTTTATTTCCTCTTGGATTCTATAAAGGGAGTATATAATATTACCCCCACTTTACAGATGAGAAAACTGTGACTCAATTTTTATAAAAACAGTGTACTCCTGGAGTTCCCGTGGTGGCTTAGTGGTTAACGAATCCGACCAGGAACCATGAGGTTGCTGGTTCCCTCCCTGGCCTTGCTCAGTGGGTTGAGGATCCGGCGTTGCTATGAGCTGTGGTGTAGGTTGCAGATGCCCCTCGGATCCCGTGTTGCTGTGGCTCTGGCATAGGCCGGTGGCTATGGCTCCGGTTTGACCCCTAGCCTGGGAACCTCCACATGCTGCAGGAGCAGCCCAAGAAATGGCAAAAAGACCAAAAAAAAAAAAAGTGTATTCCTGTATTAAATTGAATAATCAGCTAACATTTATTGAGCACTTATGTGCTGGACACCACTCTAAGATATTAAAGGTATTCATTTAATTCCTCTTGAAAAAAAAATACATTGTAAGCATTCAATACGTAGTTATAGAGGAGGTGAAATTTAAAGCCAAAAAATTCTTATCATGCCTAATTGAAGATAAACTGAGGTAAAATTTCACCCCTAGATCCTCTTTATATATACACTACTCCCCTTTCTTGGAGTTTTGGAATGATCCTTGCAGGTAATTTGCACCTTTCCACTGGGAGCAGGATCCGGAAAGGATTTGATTGTTATGCTGAATGTTATTGTGTTTCAGCTGTGTACCTGTTTTCAAAGGTATTTTATGTGTGAAGCCTACTCTGCCACTGTGGAATGAAAGGTTGTAATCTGCTTTATATTATCATTTATGTCTGCCCCTATGAGAATGTAAGATCCATCAGAGTGGAAAACCTTGTCTGGTTTTGTTTCCCCTGGAGATAGACTGCCTACGTTCCAATTCTGGCTCTGAAGTTTAGTAGCTGTGTGAGCTTGGGTCATCACAACCTGGAAGCTAGTGGAAGGCACTTAATTGCCCTGAACTTGCATATCTTCATGTGTGAAAAACAAGATTTTATTACAAGCATGCTTATATTCTGTTGACTTGATGGGGAAATTAATCTCCTTTGTGTTGACAAGTGTTTATAATCCTAAAATGTGTTTCTGCCTAATTTTGCATCTTTCTAGAAATGCTGTTTTGAAGTGAACTTGTTTCTTACCATAAGAACTGTTTTTTGTTTTTAAAAAGGGTGATAATTTTAACTTACCTCAACGGTAGTGGTGAAAAGTGTGTGCGAAAAGTCTATAGCACCTTCTGCAGAGCCCTGTGGCCACACCTTTCTTAAACATCTAGTATTGTCATGGTATCAGTCATAGTGAAATACTTTCTTAGAAAATGAGCAGATAAAAGTAAATTATTTATTAAATGTCAGACATCAAGGAATTCTGGAAATGAGCTTAAGTTCTCTCAGATGCAGAGAATTTATGTTGAAGACTGACATGCACATATTATGGCTTAAAAATTGAAGAGTATTAAAATGATTTTATAAACAAAGTAGTGTGGACTTAATTGAGAAATGGGGAATGGGGCATGTTAATTGGATTCTGGGGTAGTCTTAAAAGGTGAAGTTGGCGGAAAAGTAAAGGATGTGTTTTCTGGAGTTCCTGTTTTGGCTGAGTTAAGGACCCGACGTTGTCTTGGTGAGGATGCAGATTTAATCCCTGGCCTTGCTCAGTGGGTTAAGGATTGAGCGTTGCCACAAGCTGCAGTGTAGGTTGCAGATTCGGCTCAGATCTGGTGTGGCTGTGGCTGTGGCATAGGCCTCAGCTGCAGCTCCAATTAGACCCCTAGCCTGGGAACTTCCAAATGCTGTAGGTGTGGCCATAAAAAGAAAAAACAAAGATGTGTTTTCTGATATATCTGAATATGGGGATCTTGGGATAGATAGGTATTGAGAGAGAAGTCTAAAAAGAGGGAAGTTACGACCAAATTAGGGGAAAGACTAAATACCAAGCTAAAGTATCTTAATGATTTTGTAGGCAGCCAAGAGTGTTTCAGCAGAAAAGCAACATCAGTAGTATGCTTGTGGATACTGAATTGCTTATCAGAGATGGTGAGGTGCAGAGGGCAAGGAAAGAAATAGAAAGTTTGAATTTTAGAATCAGAAGTCCCCGACAATTGACAAATGAGACATAGGAAAGTGACTAGATTTTTAGCCTGGGTAATCGAGTTGGCAGTGCCATGAACTGGGAATAATCTGAGAATGAGGGAAAGAAAATGACCACCTCTTGGTGGAGACATACAAAAAATCTTGTATTGTCTTATTTGATCCTCACATGTGCCACAGTTTCCAAAACATAACTTTCTTGAGGTTATTTGCATTAAAAAGAATTGATCATTGAAGAATCTTAGTTCCACATAATTACTGAACACCTAATTGAGAAATTCCAGGCTTTAGAGAGTCATGGAAAATGCCTATTTTTGTGACAAAAAGATCTAAGTTCCAGAAATCCTGGCAGCCACCCAGTTGTAAGCAATGTTCACCCTAATATTTCTGGATTGTAAGCAGATGGCCCTACTCCAACAATAAATCATGAAGGCTCAGAATATTTGAAAAAAAGTTAGTGTTATGAAATAAGCTTTAGAACATTTATAACAGTTATCTAGCAAATTTAACTACCTGAGTAATTGTTGTTTAACAATAGGATAGTGATATGTAAAGAAAGTTTACATTACTGTTTAATATTGCTAGACTGCTGCCAGCCCAAACTTTCTTCCATAGTTTGTTACAATTTCCATATCTGTTAATAGTGTCGTTTGTAATCGACTGTCCTTAAACCCCACATAGAGTTTAATTCTTATGTGTTTCTGTGTGTGTGTGTGTGTGTGTCTGCCTGATTGAAAGGGAATTTGAGATTATAGACTGCAGTGGCTGGGTTCACTGCAGAGGTGCAGAGTTCACTCCCTAACCCAACTCAGTAGCTTAAAGGATCTGCTGTTGCTGCAGCTGTGGTTCAGATTGCAGCTGTGGCTTGGATTCAATCCCTGGCCTGGGAACTTACATATGCTGTGAGTGTGGCCATAAGATTAAAAATAAATAAATAAATAAATTCAACAGTATTTATGGAACTCCTACCATATAGCAGACACTAAAGGCATTGGAGGAACAGTGCTGAGTAAAAAAAAAGTCACCCTGACCTGATGACTTTAACAAAATAATTTGGCTTAGTGCTTATTGTTCTAAAGGAAATAACCAAATGATATTAAGGAGAAGAGGTGGGCGACCAGCTTTGGGTAGGATGGTCAGAGAAGACTTCTTTGAGGAGGTGACATTTGATCTTAGCCCTAAAGGATGGGGTGAGCAGGAAGCTGTTCAAAAGAGCCTGAAGGAAAAACTTCCAGGCAAAGGAGAAAGTAAGTGGAAAAACCTGAAAGCAGGAAAAAGTTCTTGGTGTCAGAAAGAAATCTTTGAGATGGATGAGTAGAAAAGGGATGTCTTTTTACTCTAAGAGAGGCCATCTATTTAGATTCTTTGAGGGAAAGGACCCGAGAAATCTTCTGGGCCAATCCTTATAGTATGTTAATCCTTGTTACAGCCTATTACTGATACTTGAATAACTCCTTAAAGGGAATTGAGGCAGTCCATTTTATTTTCAACTACTTAAATTGTTAGAAATTTCTTCCCATACTAAGCTAAAAAAAATTCTCTTCTGCCTATTGATCCTGGTTCTTCCTTTCAGGTCAACACAGAATAGTGTAAGCCCTTGTCATTGGACAGCCTTCAGCTATTTAAAGACACTTACCTGGTCTCTATCCTGATTTGTTTTTTCTCAGCCTGTCAGCCTCAGTTCTTTCTGTTTCTGTAGGTCAGTTTCCAGGTTGTTGGCCATCCTGGTGGCTTAACTTGAGATGTGCTCCAGATTGTCCCTCTAAATCAGTGTGCTATGGGATGGACACACTTCTGCAGGGCGTATTAAGAGGTGAAGGCAGGGGCTCCTGTTTTGACCCTGTATTTCTGGTACATCAGATTAAGATTGGATTACCTTTGGGATTTTTTGGTAACCACGTGACACCAATGACTTTTTTTTTTCCAATGACTTTTCTTAAGTTTGTGAGCAACTAAACTTCTGGAGGGCCTTTCCACTTATACATAATCCTTTCAGATTCAGCTTTTTGTAAATATGTAGGAAGACTTTGAGAGGGAATCCAGTTCATCAGTAAGTAGTCACTGATGATAGCAGTAGCTCTGTATCTTCAGGAGCGCCGTCTCCACCTCATCCAGGCTATTCATAGAAATCTTGAGAGAGCACTTTGGCGGGTTACTGCATTAAGTAACTGACATCTTTTGAGTATAAGCAATCAACCAACTATGTGTTACAGATTTCATCTAACTAGCTATTTCTGTCGGCTTACAATGTGCTTCCTCATATCCCTAACTCCACCATCCTGTCTAAAGAAGAACTGTACTTCTGAGCCTGTGCTTTTCTGACACAGCATCCTGTTTCTTTCTTTCTTGTCCTTATAGATTTGTAGTTATGTTATCTATTTTTTTTTTCCTCCCAGCACGATCTATATGCCTCTTATACTGTAGGCCTAGTGTAAGAGCTGTGCATAATAGACACTTAAGTATTTATTGAATTAAAGAGTGGTTTGTACTGTTATCCAGCCCATTTTTTTTAAAAAAATCTAATCCAGGAAAATTATTATATCTTTCAAATAATTTGCTGAAATATATATTTACCTTGTCAAATTCTCTTGTTATTTTAGAAGCCTTAGTAGTATGATTTATACTTAGTAAATTCATACCAGCCTCTATCCTTCTGTGAATTAACCTCCTAAATTCATTGCAAGCTATTTCTGTTATTATCAAAATTAAAAAGACTGTTTCTGCCTTTAAGACATTTATGTTTCAGTGGGGGCAGTGAAAGCCAGTATGTACATCAGTAGAATTTATTGCTGTTCAAAGGCAGACAAGCTCTCATCTGGTTGGGAAGTATGTTGGCTTCTGGAGGATAAGATGTCATCTGGACCTAAAGAATAAATTTCAGAAGAGGGGAGGGCTATTGGAGTAAATTGAAATAATTATTTAGATATTTCTTCAACACTGAGTAAAAATAAGGAGAGCTATAGTTTAGAACAGTACATCAGTCTCTTTTTGAAGATATCCTATCTGCCCTGCCTTTAGTACTCAAATAAAGAAGCATGCGTTTTTAAAAAATATTTATCATATGTATCTGTTTTTGGCAGAGCAGGGATGCTTTATCTTAATTCCTAGTAAACATTTATGCATGTACATTTTCTTATAATCTGATTTTTATCTCAAAATTGAACTACATCATTTAGACCTTATAAATAACAGGGTAATTTAATATGTCTAGCTCCCGTGCGACACAGTGGAGACCATGGGAAAAGGCTGTTTATCATCAAGCCTTCTGGATTCTATGACAGGCGGTTTTTGAAATTAATGGTAAGTTGAAATTTTTTTTGAGTTTTTTATTTTTTAGTTACTTTTTGTGCATAATTTTTTTTCATTTTTTCAAGTTTTTATTGACATACAATTGATTTACAAGGTTTTTCTAATTTCTGCTATACAACACAATGATTCATTTATACAAATATACACATCCATTCTCTTTGAGATTGCTTTCCTACATAGATGATCACAAAATGTTGGGTAGAGTTCTCTGTGCTGTACAGCAGGTGCCCGCTGGCCAGTCATTTCATATACCTTAGTGTGCATGTGTCAATCTCAAACCACTAGTCCATCTCTCCCACCCACTTGTGAGTTGAAATTTTTGTTGAATTAAACTCTTTACATACCAATAGGAATTTTTTCCTATTTAGAAAACATTTTTCATTTCATAACAGATTTCATTTTATAAAATTATATTCCTTTTCTCAAAAAATACTGAGATTGTATGGTAAGATCTGATTTGTTATTGAATTTATTTTTAAATTAGTGAAACTTTCCTTTTTCAAAAAAAAATTCATACTTATTAGAGGTAAAAATTGAACTATTCCTTTCTTCTCATGGGGTTTTGAAATATCATCTGTGTTCCCTGAAAAAAAAAGTATTCATTGGGGATTATTAGTCATATTACTAAAATATTCTTTAAATTACTGAAGAACTCTTTGAAGGACTTCTTTAAACAAGTAACTCCATTATTTGGGGATATGATTTTTTATTTCTTTGTTGTTTAAGAACCTTGATTTCAGAGAGTGAAGCAGGGTATTGATCATATGTTTGTATCTCAGGACTCTAAGGAAAAGTAGAGACTTAGATGGTGGAAGATTGTCTGGACTCTTTGCTGCTGGTCCTCAGGCTGTTGCCCAGCATCTGAGCACTGGCTCCCCTCTAGAACCCCTCTTGCCTGCCCATTGTGCTTAATGCCCTTCTTCCTCCCCATGGTTGAGACCCCATTTTTCCTTTGACAACCAACTCAAACTTTAGAAATCAGCGTAATGTTATTATGCTTTAATTTGTAATATAGAAATTTCTTTCATTACATTGTTTTAACCAAAAAATGAAAAATCATTTAAATATATATTGTATTACACTTGTATAATTAGTCTTGCCTTTTTTCCATTAATGATGCTAACTATAAACATCTAAAAGCTGGAGGAAAAGAAGATTACAGAAATAAATAATTTGATATCACATCTCCAATTTGACAAGTTTATTTTATAAGAACTATAAGTAAATCACATAATGAGGACAGTTTGAGAGTGGGGAAAGAGAGGTAGAAAATGTTTATGTGAAAACTTTTTTTTTTTCAATCTTAACAGAGATTCTATATTTTGTTGACTGGAATTCCAGTAGCAGTTGGCATAACTCTGGTGAATGTATTCATTGGTAAGTATCTCCCCCACCAACTAAATTGATAAATTTTTAAAACCTGTGTACATTAATATAAAAAAGAAATTATGGATATTATAAGGACAAGTTCTTTAAATAATAAACATAAGCATGGGAATTTATCTTAAAGTAACCAAATCTTTTTTTTTTTTTTTTGTCTATTTAGGTCTGTACCCCCAGCATATGGAAGTTCCCAGGCTAGGCGTCGAATCGGAGCTGTAGCCTCCAGCTTACACCACAACCACAACAACACCAGATCTGAGCTGTGTCTGTGACCTACACCACAGCTCATGGCAATGCTGGATCTTTAACCCACTGAGCAAGGCAAGGAATTGAACCTGCGTCCTCATGGTACTAGTTGGGTTCATTAACCACTGAGCCATGATAGGAACTCCCCTTTAAAATAACCAGATCTTGGTCAGTTGTGTTCAGTGTGTTTTGTTTTTAAATAAATTTATAATGTGCTCAGTGGCTTTTTATTTTAATCGTTTTTTCCCCCCCAAAACCCTTTAAGGTCACTGACCCTCTAGGCCATATAAAAGACCTTTTCTTCTTTCTCCTTCTCATTTCTCAAAACAAGCTTTGACAAGTCTGAATAAGGAAAATAGAGAGGTGGAAGAGAAGGTGAGGGATGGACGAGTTTTTTTTAATCCATCCTGGAACATATAAAATGATAATATTCCAAAAAAGAATGGATTTGTGAATGACAGTAAATATTAGATTTTCCTGAGAAAGTTCTGTGCTTCTAGCTTCTTGAATCCTAAAATGTTTTCTAGGAGGTTTAGGGAAACTCAGAAGGAATAATGTGTCTTTTATTGTATCTTGTTACACTATGAAAACAAAACGGGAACTCTCATATAATGCCTATGTATAATGCCTTACACATGGAAGACAGCTAAAAACTATCTAATGAATGAATTAATTTTCCACCAGATTGAAATGAATTTAAAATATTAGATATCTTCATTGGTACAAAACAAAAGATTTCTTTAAAATCCCAGAAAGTTGGCTTCTTACTTAAATAGTGAAGAATTAATGTTATAAATTTCTGATACTAAAGTTGAACATCATTGTTTTCTCTTATTAGGTGAAGCTGAGTTGGCAGATATTCCAGAAGGCTATGTCCCAGAACACTGGGAATATTTCAAGGTTGGTGTAGGTCACTAAAATTTATTTCAGTGTACTGGTCAATGTACTAGTTAATGTCTTAATTTAGCAATTGTGATACAGATCTGTATTCAATTTTTGACATGATGTAAATGATATATTTGTGCTCACTTTTCACAGGAAACTTCTTTTGGTAACATTCTGCATTGTATTATTGCCTTAAGCTTTATGGTTTTTTTAAAGACTGATTCTACACTATATTCTCAACCTAGCAGAATAACAAGCAGAATTTATCCTACGTTCAACACCAGAGGAAAGATTGTATCAATACTAATGCAAGCTTTTATTTATTGAGCATCTGTAGCACTCTGTAGCAGGCACTATGATAAGTGTTTTGCACATATTATCTCATTCCATTAAGGGTACTATTATTATTTCAACTTTAGAGATGAAGAAGCTGAAGCTTAAAAGATGTTAAGTAACCTGTCCAAGGGATAGGACCAGTATGTGAAAGCAGGCAGTCTTGACTCCAGAACCAGTGCAGAACCTGTAGTATTAATTAGTCATTTTATCATACTGTCTACTTAAACCCCAAATTAATTCTGTTATTTGTCTTTATAAGTGTTTTAGTGAGATGACCTTAATTATAGTGTATCTTAATCATGTTTTATTATCTGAATGAATTATATTTAAGAAAAGAAATACCATATTATTAAGTCTTAAGGTAAACCATACAATTGGTTTATCACTGACTAATGGAAAGAACTCCATTTTTGGATCACCAAATCCTGGATTTGCAGTTGAAGATACTCAGGGCCTAGTGTAATAGGAAAGAGCACAGGTTTTAGAATCAGACAGACCTGGCCTGAGTCCAGATGCTGCAACCTGGTAACTGTATAACCTTGTGGAATTTGCTAATCTATAAATGAGGACAAAGGAAGTATCTACCTAATGAATTAAAATTATTTAAAATGTATATAAAGTGGTTGACACATAGTAAGTGTTACTGATTTACCTGAGATGGTCATTTTAGAAGAATAGTAAACTGGGAAAGCAAAAGTACTTTATAAACACTAATTTTAAACAAATTTTTTTCTGTAGCATCCTATATCAAGATGGATTGCTCGAACTTTCTATGATGGTCCTGAAAAGAATTATGAAAAAACGATGGCCATCCTTCAAATTGAAGCTGAAAAGGCTGACTTACGGTAAAAGAAAAAAGGGGGGTGTGTGTGCAGGGAACAAAGTCCTTTCCTTCAGTTGCAAACCACAAGAAGAAATTTAATAAAACTGTTTCAACACTGTAGGATGCTCTATGTCAAAGGGTGAAGATTGGGGGAGAATTAGCCTGTTTAGAGTAGAGAATGAATTGGTGACTATTAGGAGATAATATCTGTCAGATTAAAAAGAATTCTTTTTTAGGAAGTTCCCATTGTGGCTCAGTAGTAACAAGCCCGACTAGTATCCATGAGCATGAGGGTTTGATCCCTGACCTTGCTCAGTGGGTTAAGGATCTGGCATTGCCCTGAGCTGTGGTGTAGTTCGAAGATGAGGCTCGGATCCCACATTGCTGTGGCTGTGGCATAGGCCAACCAGCTACAGCTCCAATTCGACCCAGAGCCTGGGAACTTCCATATGCTGCAGCTGTGGCCCTAAAAATCAGCTATTTTAAAATGTTCTGACTCTTTAAGTGCAAGGCAGCCCTTCCCTCTCTCTCCCCCTAAAGTTTCTTTTCTTCTACACCCAGTTCATCCTTAGAGGTGACCACTATTTAATGATTTCTTATATATGTTCCTATAAAAATTTTTATGCATTAAAAAATATATTAATACAAATGGAGTCCCGTTATCAACACTGTTCTGTACCTTGTCCTGACCTTGCTCTTAAATATACAGTTATGTCTTGGTATCTGAGAAGGATACCTCCAGCAGATAGCAAAATCCAAGGATGTTCAAGTCCCATATATAAAATGACACAGTATAGGAGTTCCCATGTGATGCAGCAGGTTAAGGATCCAGCATTGTCCCTGCAGTGGCTTGGGTCATTGTTGTGGCTTGGGTTTGGTCCCTGGCCTGGGAACTTCCACATGCTGTGGACATGCTCTCCCCCCTCCCCTGAAATAATTAATTAATTAATTAAATGACACAGTACAGTGGCTTTCTATGTCCGAGGGTTTTGTATCCAAGGATAAGGAGAACCAACTGTATCTTGGTTATCTTTCTGTAATAGCATATACTTCATTCTTTTTAATGGCTACACTGGAGGATGTGCTTAATTTTTTTATTGTTATTATTGGTACTTAGGCTCTTTCCAAGTTATTTGATATACATTGTGCTGCAGTGAATATCCTCATATGTATATTTTTGTATATTTATTCAGTGTAATTGGAATATAATTCCTAGCAGTGACACTAGTAAACAAAATATTCTGTTTTAAATTCTAGGAAGCTATTGTTGAACTCTTCTTTAAAAAGTTGCACTAGTCTTTTCTGTCACCAGTATGTGATAATTCTCTTTCTCCATACCTATCCCAGTAATGGGATTTATCAAACCTAAACATTTTTAAGAGTTCCCGTCATGGCTCAAGGGTTAATGAATCCGACTAGGAACCATGAGGTCGTGGGTTCGATCCCTGGACTTGCTCCGTGGTTTAAGGATCTGGTGTAGCCGTGAGCTGTGGTGTAGGTCACAGACTCGGCTTGGATCTGGCGTTGCTATGGCTCTGGCGTGGGCCGGCAGCTACAGCTCCAATTCAACCCCTAGCCTGGGAACCTCCATATGCCGCAGGAGTGGCCCTAGAAAAGGCAAAAAGACAAAAAAAACAACAAAACAACAACAAAAAAACCTAAACATTTTTGCTGATAAGATAGAAAAATGTTATTTCAATTTTGTATTTTTTGGCAAAATTGAGTATTTTTTCACATATCCATTGATCATATGTATTTCTTTTTCATAAATTGCTCATTTTTCTGCTAATTTGTGCATTAATTAAAATGTTTCCTAGATTGTCAATTTGTCTTCTGACAGTGTAGAATTTTTTTGCAACATAGTGTTTTTATGTTTCAGATAACTAAAATGCAATAGTAGCTAATATGTTTTTGAACACTTACTGTGTACTGATGGTTTAATTACTTTATATGTGTTTACTCCTTGAATTGTCAGGTTTGTCAGTCTTTAGCTTTTGGAATTTTGTGTAATGCATAGGTCTCTGGTAGTAATAAAATAAGTAAGTATACAAGTCCAAAATTATTTGTTTTATTGTTCCTCATATTTCCTTTTGCTAAGGATTGTTTAAATACAATCTTATCTGAAATTTATTTTGGTATTTGGAGTGAGGTTGACATACAATCAAATGTACCCAGTAAGTTCAGTGAGTTTTGACAAAAATATATATCTAACCACCACAATCAAGGTCATTTCGATCACCTAATGAGTCTCTTTCCTGTCCCTTTCAGTCGGTCCCCATCTCCTACTCTTAGCCTCAGGCTACCATTGATCTTTCAGTTCTTCCTGTTTTAAATTTTTTTTTTTTTCTTTAGGGCCACTCTGCGGCATATGGAGGTTCCCAGGCTAGGAGTCCAATCGGAGCTATAGCCGCCGGCCTATACCACAGCCACAGCAATGCCAGATCCAAGCCACATCTGTGACCTACACCACAGCTCACTACAACACTAGATCCTTAACCCACTGAGTGAGGCCAGGGATGGAACCCACAAGCTCGTGTTTCCTAGTAGGGTTCGTTTTTGCTGCGCCACGGCGGGACCTCCCTGTTTTAAATTTTTAAGTTTACAAAAATTACTGTGATACTTAAAGATATTTAAATGATTAAATGAATATATGATTGGCTTGTTTTCTAGATAAGTAATTACATGTGTATGTAGTTACCATCTAGAACTGTCATTAAGCTTGGAATAGCATTATGCCTCATACTTAGTTAACTTTCGACATTTTTGAACTTCAGACATGTACCTTTAAGTTCCAAATAAAACACCAGATCCCAAAATTTCCAAGGAATTTAGAGATCCTAAACAGTTTCAAAACAAAGCGAAAGTGAAAACAAAAAACAGGACACTGACTTTTACCTCTAAAAGATGCCAGTGTGAGCATGGAATGGGAATATCTACAGTTTTAAAAAAATATATATGTTTGAGTATTTGGAAAACTGAAGCTTAAAAGAAAAATATAAAATTAAAAGGGACTATCTTCCATAATTGATTATTACAGAAATAACCATTATTTTGGTCTTCCAGAATTTTTTCTTTTTTTGTCTTAGGGCTGCACCCGTGGCACATGGAGGTTCCCAGAGTAGGGGTTGAATCGAAGTTACAGCTGCTGGCCTATGCTACAGCCACAGTCACAGCAACGTGAGATCCAAGCCGCATCTTCAACCTACACCACAGCTCACAGCAACGCTGGATTCTTAACCTACTGAGTGGGGCCAGGGATCGAACCTGTGTCCTCCTGGATGCTAGTCAGATTCATTTCTGCTGAGCTACGACAGGAACTCCTAGTCTTCCAGAATTTTAATACTTTGCATGTGTGTGTGTGTATATATATAGAAGGTGATTTTTTTCTGTTTTTTAATGAAATGGGAAGATGCTACATGTACTCGTTTTATACCTTGCACTTTTAACCTAACAGTATATCTGTCCTGTCCTTCCATGTTACTGTAGAGGTTTCCCTCTATTTTTTTTTTATTTAAATTTATTATTTTATTATTATAGGTTTGTTATAGTATTTCTCAGTCACAACACATAGATTAATAATTTCTTGAAGTTATTAAAACTGGGGTCATAGGATGAGTTTGTCAAAAGTATTGTAATTCCCTCTATTTTTTTTGACTTAAATTTATTATTTTATTATTATAGGTTTGTTATAGTATTATAGGTTTGTTATAGTATTTCTCAGTCACAACACATAGATTAATAATTTCTTGAAGTTATTAAAACTGGGGTCATAGGATGAGTTTGTCAAAAGTATTGTAATAATGTACACTGAGGATTTATATGATAAAAAAGAATCCAAAATCAACACATCCATAATTTTTTTTTCTTTTTACAGCCTCACCTGCAGCATATGAAAGTTCCATGGCATATAGAAATTCCCTAGCTAGAGATCGAATTGTAACTGCATCTGCCGGCCTGTGCCACAGCAATGCCAGATTTGAGCTGAATCTGCAACCTATGCTGCAGCTTACGGCAACAACAGATCCTTAGCCCACTGAGTGAAGCCAGGAATCAAACCTGCATCCTCATGGATACTGTGTCAAGTTCCTAATCCACAAGCCACAATGGGAACTCCTCCCTCATTCTTTTTAACAAGTACGTAGGGTATTCGTTAAATGGATGAAGCATAATTTACTTAACTAGTGCACTTTGATGAATATTTTCATTACTTGGATTTTGGATAATTACATTCTAAAGAGTACAAAAGAAAAAAGATGATATTTAATCCTAAAAAAAGATAAGTATATTATCTTATATACATTATCACAGATAGGGTTGATAAGCTGGTTAGGGTTAATAAAAACAATTTTACTGCGATATATTTCCAATCATGCGAAAAGTTAGTATGGGAGTTCCCTTTGTGGTGCAGCAGAAATGAACCTGACTAATATCCATGAGGATGCTCAGTGGGTTAAGTATCCAGCATTGCCGTGAGCTGTGGTGTAGGTTGCAGATGCAGCTCAGATTCTGTGTTGCTGTGGCTGTGGTATAGGCTGGCAGCTGCAATTCTGATTCCACCCTTAGCCTGGGAACTTCCATATGCCAGAGGTATGGTCCTAAAAAGCCAAAAAAAAGGTTAGTATGTAGTCTATAAAAATGGAAAGTAAAAGTCTTGATAGAGAGGGACTATTTCAGGAATATATGGTAGTTTGTACAAAGGCTTGGCTGTGGAAGAAGCAAACTATCTTTCTAGAGTAGAAATTACCCGGTTTGGGAAGAAGGATGAGGACAGATAAATAGGTCTTAGAATTAGAGAATGTTTTTCTTTTTTTCTTTTTTTTTTTTTTTTTTTTTTTTTTTGGTTTTTAGAGCCACGCCTGCAGCATATGGAAGTTCCCAAGTGGTTATTCTTTATAGATAGAATTCATTAAATTTATAGTTGGAAATGCGGTCATTACAATGTCACTATTCCACTCATTACAGGTTAAAGGAGCTAGAAGTTCGAAGATTAATGCGTGCAAGAGGCGATGGTCCGTGGTATCAGTATCCAACCATTGATAAGGCACTTATTGATCATTCTCCAAAAACAACTCCTGACAACTAATCTTTTATTTCTCTAAATATAAATATATTCTCTTTCAGGAAAAATAAATTACTAAATGTATTCTGTATTTTTTTCTGTGTGATGAATAAAAGATCCTCTTCATTGCTTCTCAACTTTGGTTTAGATTGAGGCTTTGTGTATGATTTCAGAGTTTTTTCCCCAGCCTTATTGAGGTATAATTGACAAAATTGTAAGATGTTTTAAGTGTACATTATGATGATTTTATATATGTATACATTGTGAAAGGCAGAGCCTTTTGATTTGGGGGTTTATATGTATACATTGTGAAAGGCAGAGCCTTTTGATTTGGGGGTTTGAACTTTCTTTTTTAAGAAAGTTAATAGAGTATATATATACATATATATATATAGAAAGTTCCCTAGTGGCTCAACTGGTTAAGAATCGGGTTGTCACAGCTGTGGCTTGGGTCATTGGTGTAGCCTAAGTTCAATCCCTGGCCCTAGAACTTCTGCATGCTGCAGACGCAGCATGCATAAATAAATAAATAAGTTAAAAATATTTAGGAAAGAAACTTGGAGAAATAGGAATTTGTTAACTCATAAAGATATAGTTTTGAAAGATTAATGTGTTATTTGGTAAATGGAAGTTAGAGAAGTCTAATGTTAAATATCAGGAAATATGGTAGTTTGCATACATGTGAGTATTGTAGACATCTAGATTATTCAGGGGCAACTCAGAATTTTGAATTACACAAATATTGAACCAACACTACAAAACATTAATACCTTAATTTTTCAGTGAACAAATATGAAAGTTTAATGTTTTCATATTTTTTAGCTATAATCATTCTTTTTAAATGTGTATACATGTGTATTTTTCTTAGGTTTAATACCTAAGACTCCTTAGAATCCCTCTTTGTAAATGCTGGAGAAGTTCCACAAGGTAAAATGATTATTGCAAACATGAAATGAGTAAAAGCTAAAGTAAATAGTGGTCATTTATTAAGCACTGTGCTGAATAACTGCATTTTTTTCACATTATTTTGAAAATGACCTTATGAAGTACTATCACTTTCTCCATTTTACAGATGAGAAATTGAGGCTCAGAGATTTTACACACATACACAGTATTTACAAAAATAAGCATTTACCCTTCAACTTCCAACATGACCTTTTAGCTTCAAAAATTCATTATTTTCAGTAAATATCTTTTGAGTGTCCTTGTGTCCTTGACAATTCCGCCAACATCTTTGGGGTGGTTGCATTTTCTTATTTCCCCAGAAGAGGGCTACCTCACCCAGCTACTTCCAGATTTTGTTCTGAGGATTTCCCCATGCAGTGTAATTACCACCTCATAATTCTGCCAAAGTATTTGCAATAAAGACATGCTGTCCCTGAGTCCCTGCAGAAACCAGTTTTATAGGATAGAATAAGGAAAATGGAAGCAGGTAGTTCTTGTCAGTGTTAAGTTGTAAATGATGGTACATCTATATACATTTATATCCAGGCTTTGGGTTTGTTTTTTTCATTCTTGGCCACCTCATGGCATGTGGAGTTTCTGGGACCAGGGATCAGATACCTCCATGGCAGCTGCAGCAACATCCATATCCTTTAACCCACTGCACAGCCAGGATCCAAACTACATCCTGATGTAGCAGAGATGCTGCTCATTGGGTTGTGTCACAGCAGGGACTCCAACATCCAGTATTTTTAGAATTCATTCATTTTTTTGACACTGGTAGGTTTTACTTTATTTTATCCCTTATTATATAGAAAAACTTAGAAAATATGAAAGTGTTTCCAGAAATATTGTTCATCCGCCGCGCATAAAGAAATCTGAAGATTTCCTTATACCTTTTTTATAGCATAGCTGGAATCATATATATATATATATATATATGTATATATATATATATACATATATATATGTAAAGGAGAAGTGGTTTATTATCATTATTATTATTATTATTTGCTTTTTAGGGCCGCACCTGTGACATGGAGGTTCCCAGGCTAGGAGTCAAATTGGAGCTACAGCTCCAGCCTATGCCACAGCCATAGCAATGCCAAATCCGAGCTGTGTCTGCGGCCTGCACCACAGCTCAGGGCAATGCTGGATCCTTAACCCACTGAGCGAGGCCAGGGATCAAACCTGCAACCTCATGGTTCCTAGTCGGGTTCTTTCTGCTGTGCCACGATGGGAACTCCTATTTTTTATTAAAGTATAGTTGATTTACAGTGTCATACAGCAAAGTGATTCAGTGATACATATGCATATATCTATTCTTTTTCAGATTCTTTTCCCGTATAGGTTATTACAGAATACTGAGTTCCCTGTGTATACAGTAGGTCTTTGTTGATTATCTATTTTATATGTAATAGTGTGTATATATTAATCTCACACTCTTAATTTATCCCTACCCCCACCTATGCCTTTGATAACCATAGGTTTGCTTTCAAAATCTGTGAGTCTATTTATGTTTTGTAAATTAGTTCTTTTATATCATTTCTTTTAAGGTTCCACATATAAATGATAATAATATTTGTCTTTATCTGGCTTACTTCAGTTAGTATGATAATCTCTAGGTCCATCCATATTTCTGCAGATGGCATTTTTGGTCTTTTTTATGGCTGAATAATATTCCATCGTCCCATATCTTTGTGCATTCCTCTGTTGATGGGCATTTAGGTTGCTTCCATGTCTTGGATTTTTTTTGCTTTTTTTTAAAGGGCCACACCCATTGCATATGTAAGTTCCCAGGCTAGGGGTCGAATTGGAGCTGTCGCTGCTGGCCTACACCACAGCTCATGGCAACGCTGGATTCCTAACCCTCTGAGCGAGGCCAAGGATCAAACCCACATCCTCACGGAAACTAGTTGGGTTTGTTACCACTGAGCCACAATGGGAACTCCTGTCCTGGCTATTGTTAATACCACTGCAATAAAAGTTGAGGTGCATGTATCTTTTCAGATTATGGTTTTCTCCAGATATGTGCCCAGGAGTAGGCTTGCTGGATCATAATGTACTTCTGTCTTTAGTTTTGTATTTTGGTTTTTTTAATCTTTTTTTTTTATCTTTAGTTTTTTAAGGAATCTTCATACTATTCTTCACAGGGGATGTACCAATTTACATTCCCACCAATAGTGTAAGAGGGTTCCTTTTTCTCCCTAGTGTCTCCAGCATTTACTGTGTTTAGACTTTTAATGATAGTCATTCTGACTGGTGTGAGGTGATACCTCAGTTTTGATTTGCATTTCTCAAATAATTAGTGATGTTGAGCATCTTCTCTTGTGCTTTTTGGCCATTTGCTTTCTTTGGAGAAGTTTCTGTTTAGATCTGCACATTTTTTATTGGGTTAGTCTTTTTTTTTTTTGATATGGAGCTACACGATCTGTTTGTATATTTTGGAGATTAATCCCTTGTTGGTCACTTTGTTTGCAAATATTTTCTCCCATTCTGTGAGTTGTCTTTTCATTTTGTTTATGGTTTCCTTTGCTGTGCAAAAGCTTTTAAGTTTAATTAGATCCGTCTGTTTATTTTTATTTTTATTTTATTTTTTTAGGACCACATCTTCGGCATATGGAAGTTCCCAGGCTAGGAGTTGAATCAGAGCTGCAGCTGCTGGCCTATGCCATGGCCACAGCAGCACCAAATCCAAGCCATGTCTGCAACCTACACCACAGCTCATGGCAACACCAGATCTTTAACCATTGAGGAAGGTCAAGGATTGAACCCGCATCCTTATGAATACCAGTCAGGTTCTTAACCTGCTGGGCCACAATGGGAACTCCTATTTTTATTTTAATTACTCTAGGAGTTAGATTCAAAAAGATACTGCTGTGGAGATCCCGTCATGGCTCAGTGGTTAATGAATCTGACTACGAACCATGAGGTTGCGGGTTCAATCCCTGGCCTTGCTCAGTGGGTTAAGGATCTGGCATTGCTGTGAGCTGTGGTGTGGGTTGCAGACATGGCTCAGATCCCGCGTTGCTGTGGCTCTGGCGTAGGCTGGCAGCAACAGCTCCGATTAGACCCCTAGCCTGGGAACTTCCATATGCCACAGGAGCGGCCCTAGAAAAGGCAAAGAGACCAAAAAAAAAAAAAAAAAAGATACTGTTGTGATTTTTGTCAAAGGGTGTTCTGCCCATTTTCCTCTAATAGTTTTATAGTGTCTGGTCTTACATTTAAGTTTTTAATCCATTTTATTTTATTTATTATTATTATTATTTTTTTGTCTTTTTGCCTTTTCTAGAGCTGCACCTGTGGCATATGCAAGTTCCCAGGCTAGGGGTCTAATCGGAGCTGTGGTCACCAGCCTTCGCCAGAGCCACAGCAATGCAGGATCCGAGCCGCGTCTGCAACCCACACCACAGCTCAGGGCAATTCTGGATCCTTAACCCACTGAGCAATGCCAGGCATCAAACCCGCAACCTTGTGTTTCCTAGTCTGATTCGTTAGCCACTGAGCCACGACAGGAACTCCCATTTTATTTTTGTGAATGGTGTAAGAGAATGTTCTAATCTCATTCTTTTACATATAGCTGTCCAGTTTTCCCAGCACCACTTACTGAAGTGACTGTTTTTTCTCCATTGTGTATTCTTGCCTCCTTTGTCATAGACTAATTGACCATAGATGCATGGGTTTATTTCTGGGCTGTCTATCCTGTTCTATTGATCTGTATTTCTGTTTTTATGCCGGTACCATACTTTTTCTTGATTTTGCTTTTTAGGGCTGTACTCAGAGCATATACTATTTCGATTACTGTAGCTTTGTGGTATAGTCTGAAGTCAAGGAACCTGATTCCTCCAGCTCTTTTCTTTCTAAGGATTACTTGGGCTTGGAGAGGTTTTTTTTTTAAAGTTTGAAAGTGTTTCTTGGGAAATGTTAATAAAACTATATATAAACTATAAAACTAAATAAACTATACACACATATATATATACTATGTATTTTTAATAACAGCTTTTCCATTTCAAATATTTAAGCTAATTATATATTGGTCACTAAGACACTCTGGTCATGATAGTATACATGTTTCCTCCAAAGAGTTTAATCTTTAATACAGACTGTGTACATTAAATCAGAAGTTACATGTGTTGGGGGAAGAACAGAGCTCTGTGGCACCCCAAGCTAGTCTAAGAGTACATGGAATGATTGTAAACTTGTTCCATAGCATCTGGAACACAGTAGGCACTGAGTCAAGATCCATTGAGTGAATGATTCATGGATTTAACACTGCTTTGAGTTATCTTTAAATTATTAAATTATCTTTTCTTCATTTTCTGTGGTTCTAGAAGGCCAAGCATGGTGTTATATAAAGACATGGACTTGAATCGAGTAGATGTCAGATTAAATCCTGAGCTTACCAGTCACTGTGACAGTAATACTGAATACTGTCTATTTGGTATCTGCACATGCCAGACATTACACTAGGAATTTTACATTTAATCTTCTCCCTAGCTCATATTGAGAAAATACCTTTAGTGCTCTTAGCCCTTTCTCTAAAGTGGGGATTATGCTTTTCATCCCATGGTACTGTTGTGAGGATCACTAGGACGATGTATATAAAGTGCCTACTGCACTTGTAAATAACAGGCGATAAATACAGACTTCTCTCTGTGATGGTGCACCCCTTTTTCAAGAAAATTGCTAAATATCCTCTGCTAAACATCCTCTGCTATCTCTGCTTTGGACCTATTGACTTAAAAATATGACCAGTGGGTAATGTTTTTAAAACTACTCCCAGATGATGGAAAAGTTAAATGTACCAAATTATGCAATATAAATTAACCATACCATTCTCATTAGAAACAAATACACTGTGCTGGGGAGATCAGAAGGAGTTAGTGTATTCCTTGGCCTCAGTCTCTTTCCTTCCGTATGTAACTAATTCCAAATTTCAGTCCTCCTCAATTTCAACTGTCTATTTTTACTTCCATGTATGATATCTATATAGCAGTTTCTTTAATTTGACCTTTTTTAATTTTAAAAATCAATTATAAATAGAAAATTTGTCTTTTTTTGTAATTAAAATACAGTCACAGATATGAATATGAATTATATTCTACCTAGATTTTGTTGCCTAAGGTCTGGCTCACTCTTCGTTAAAAAGGGAGAATTTAGGGAGTTCCCTTGTGGCACAGCAGGTTAAGGATCCCAGTGGTCACTGCAATGGCTTGGGTTGGTGCTGTGGTGTGGGTTTGATCCCTGGCCTGGGAGATTCCACATGGCGTGGGTGTGGGGGGAGAAAAGGAGAATTTAAAAAGGAGGTTAATTGTGTCAAAGACATATTAGTACCAAATGGAGACTTTCCTTTATGAAATCAAATAGAAAATTGAAAAAGCAATAACTTGGTTGTGATGTAATAAACAATATCCTCTAGATATATGCCCACATTTTGGACATTTTTTGTATATTGCATTAAGATGGCAATACCAGTGACATTGGAAAGCATGGAAATGAATATCCTCTAATGTATTGATTATAATTAACCTTAATTCACATTTTACTTGTTTTTCAAATCACTTATCATGACTTCAAATCACTTATCTAAAAGCATAAGTCATTTAGCATTGCATATCAGAATTCAACAACAGAGTTTCTTTTTTGGAAGTCATTTGAACAAAACCTACATAGAGCTGTGATCTCTTCTATTTTTATTATTTATTTATTTGGCTATCTCCACGGCACATGGACGTTTCCAGGCCAGGATCGAACCCTGTGCCACAGCAGTGACCCAAGCCATAACACTGGATCCTTAACTGCTAGGCCACCAGGGAACTCTGATCTCTTCTGTTTTTAACCTAAAAATCACATACCTAGGTATTTATCTTAAAGAAATAATCCACAAAAATGAAAAAGCCGTATACATTAAACTCAATCATAATGTCATATATAATAAAAAACATAAGCAATATATACTTAATAGGCAAATGATTTGTTGATTATTAGTATGTCACTTGGTGGAATCTCGTGTAGACATTAAAAATAATTATGGGAGTTCCCATTGTGGCTCAGTAAGTTAAGAATCTGACATACCGTCCATAAGAATGCAGGTTTTATCCCTGGCCTTGCTCAGTTGGTTAAAGATCTGATGTGGCTGCAAGCCACGTTGTAGATCACATATGTGGTTTGGATCCACCATTGCCATGGCTGTGGTGTAGGCCTGCAGCTGAAGCTCCAATTTGACCCCTAGCCTAGGAACTTCCATGTGCCACAAGTGCAGCCATTGAAAAAAAAAAAGAAAGAAAAAGAAAAATAATTATTAAAACTATGTAGTAACAAGGGGAAATACCTATGTTAGTTAAGACAGAGGTAGAGATGCTATTACAGAAACGTGAAATATATCACTAATGAGATGGAAGTTGTCTTTCTCTTTGTAAAATTCTCTGCTGTCATGGTGGTTCTCTGAATTCTCAGGATCTGAGCCTCCTTCTTTCTTGTTGCTCTGCCATTCTTAGCATGCTGCTTGCATTGCATGACTCAAGATGACTCATCTACTTTTTGCTATAATGACTAAATCCCAACAAGTGGAAAGAGGGAAATAGAAGGGGGAGGCATGCTCTATCCATCTGAAACGTAAGACTAGAAATCATACGCCATTTGTGTTTCCATATCAGTAGACAAGACTTAGTCATAAGACCATACCCAGCTTCATGAAATATTTCCAGCTAAAAGTTTTGGACAATGGATATTGAAGAAAAACTAATAGTCTCTGCCAATTTTCTTTAGTGTTAAGTGAAAAGAGCAGGATACAAAAGTAACTAAACAGGAGTTCCCGTTGTGGCGTAGTGGTTAACGAATCCGACTAGGAACCATGAGGTTGCGGGTTTGATCCCTGGCCTCACTCAGTGGGTTAAGGATCCAATGTTGCCGTGAGCTGTGGTGTAGGTTGCAGACGCGGCTCGGATCCTGCGTTGCTGTGGTTCTGGTGCAGGCCGGCAGCTACAGCTCCGATTAGACCCCTAGCCTGGGAACCTCCATATGCCACGAGAGCGGCCCTAGAAACAGCAAAAAGACAAAAAAAAAAAAAGTAGCTAAACAGTATGTATAGTGAAGTGACACTTTGACCTGGTGATCAAAACTAACATCACACACACACACATATAGCATCATATGTGAGTGATGCATAGATGTATCCTGAGAAGAACACAAAGTGTGCAGTATGCCAACCAAGAATGTATAACCTCAGTCTGACTCAATCCAATTACACAGAAACATCAGACAAAAAACAAGGTAAATATTGCTTAAAAAAAAAAAAGCTGGACTGTGTTTATTAAAAATGTGAATGTCATAAAAGACAAAGAAAGACTGCAGAAATCTTCCATATAAAAAGAGGAGAAAGAGACATGCAACTAAATGCAATACCTGACACCATACTGTACCAGATGGGATGGGGGGCTGTTACAAAGGAACTTGTTAGATCAACTGATCCAATTAGAGTATGAAAGGTGGGTTAGATAAAAATGTTATTTCAGAATGAGTGTAAGAAGTTGATAATGTTCTGTGGTTATATAAAAACTAATATTCTTAGGAAATGGACATATTTAAGGGTAGAAAATAGAAATATTTAGGGATAAAGGTGATGTATGTGAAATGATGTTTGTGACTCAAATCGTTCAGAAAAAATCACGTATGTATATGTATACACATGTATGTGTATGAATAGATATGTACATGTGTATATGTTTCTTTACATATACAGTAATTAGGTTCAGATCTGTGTGTGTGTGTGTGTGTGTGTGTATAGGCTGAGTTGTGCCCCCCATAAAAAATTCATATGTTGAAATCCTAACCACCAGCATCTCAAACTATGACTGTATTTGAAGTTAGTGCCTTTAAAGAGGTAATTAACCTAAAATAAGTTTATTGGGTGGGCCCTGATCCAATATGAGTGGTCTTTTAAGAAGAGATTAAAAGAGAGATTAAGGAATTCCCATTGTGGCTCAGTGGATTAAGAACCCATCTAGTATCCATGAGGATGTAGGTTTGTTCCTTGGGCTCACTCAGTGGGTTAAGGATCTGGCATTGCCATGAACTATGGTGTAGTTTGCAGGTGCAGTTGGGATCCCTCGTTGCTGTGGCTGTGGCATAGGCTGGCAGCTGCATCTCTGATTTGACTCCTAGCCTGGGAACTTACATATGCCGCAGGTGCGGCCTAAATAAATAAATAGATTAGAACAAATATGTTTATAGAGGAAAGATCATATGAAAACACAGGGTGGAAAATGGTCATCTACAAGCCAAGGAAAGAGGTTTCAAAAGAAAGCAACCCTTCAAACACCTCTATCTTGGACTTCTGGCCTCCAGAGTTGTGAGAAAATAAATTTTTGTTTCAGTCATCCAGTCTATGTACTTTATTATGGCAGCCCTAGGAGATTAACATAGCATATGTGTATATCTACATAACTGTGTGTGTGTATGTTATATATATTACACACACACACATACATATTGTGTTTGTTAGTTTCAGGGGTAATCTTTATATATATAAATATATATGTATACACACACACATACATACAAGAGTGAGCAAATTCAAGCAATGAAGTAAAGGGTTTATAGATAATCTAGAAAAAGTGTATGTGGGTATTCCTTGTTCTATATTTTGTAATTTTGTTATTACTTTTAAATTTAAAAATAATATATATTATTTGCACTTATTTATTTATTACATATTATTTTATATAACTATTTATGTAGTACATTTACACCATAATTGCGAATGTGGACAAAACCTAACTGTGAAACAAAAAATAAATAAAATGATTGACTTAAGGTGATGAAATAATTTTTTTCTCTTAAATTCAATTTTATTGGGATATTTTATTGCTTTTTATATTTTTAATAAATTAAAATAGCTACTGCTTAATTAGCCCACTATGTAGCAAACACTAATGACTTTGTATATTTTACATTTATATAGAATATTGTATACTTCTGACAATAATGCCTCAAGATAGATTTTACTATCCTCAATTAAATAAGAAAATTGAGACTCAGAAAGCTTAAAGTTAAATATCCTAAAGTTATATCTAACAAAAGTTATTCTAGATTTTCAAAAGGAATTATAAATAAAAATACATCAGTCTTAGGGAGGGAATGACAGGACTAATCTTTGGTACATTTTAAACTGACTTTCATTTGGTACATCTCTAAGTGTACAGTACTCTCTTCATTTCTTTTTTCTTTTTTTTTTTTTTTTTGCCACACCTGTTCCTGGGCCAGGGATCAGTCCCGAGCCACTGCAGTGACAGCTTTGGGTGCTTCACCCACTGAGTCACATAGAAACTCCTCCTTTGGAAATGAATAATTTATTTAACAATCCCCTATTTTGGGACATTTATATTGTCTTTAATCTCAAAAATAAATGTTTCCATGCATTCTTAATTTGTTCTTTTGAACAAACTCTTGGAAGGGAGATTTTGGCCAGAAAATATGGTTTTGTTTTTGTTTTTCAAAATTTTTTTTTATTTTATTGGTGTACAGTTGATTTATAATGTTGCATTAGTTTAGGGGATACAGCAAAGTGATTCTGTTATGCATAAACATATATCCATTTTAAAATTCTTTCCCTTTATAGGTTATTACAGAATATTGAGTAGAGTTCCCTGTGCTATATAGTAGTCCTGGTCGATTATCTACTTTATACATAGTAGTGTGTATATGTTAATCCCAGACTCCTAATTTATCCCCCCCCACCTTTCCCCTTTGGTACCACAAATTTAATTTCACAATCTGTGAGTCTGTTTCTGTTTTGTAAACAAGTTTATTTTGTATCATTTTAAAATTAGATTCCACATATAAGTGAAATAGAGATGATAATCTCTAAGTCCATCCATGTTGCTGCAAATGGCATTATTTCATTCTTTTTTATGCCTGAGTAATAGTCCATTGTGTATAAGTACCACATCATCTTTTTTCTTTTCTTTTCTTTTCTTTTTTTTTTTTTTAGGGCCGTACCTGTGGCATATGGAAGTTCCCAGGCTAGGGGTCAAGTTGGAGCTGCAGCTGCCGGCCAACACCACAGCCACAACAACGCCAGATCCAAGCTGCACCTGCTACCTACACCACAGCTTACAGCAACGCCAGGTCCTTAACCCACTGAATGAGGCCAGGGATCAAACCTTCATCCTCATGGATAATAGCCGGGCTTGTTACTGCTGATCTACACAGGAACTCCTAAGTACCACATCTTCTTGATATATTCCTCTTTCAATGGACATTTAGGTGGCTTCCATGTCTTGGCTATTGTAAATAATGCTGCAGTGAACATTGGGGTGCATGTATGTTTTCAAATATGGTTTTCTCCAGTTATATACCCAGGTGTGGGATTGCTGGGTCACATGGTATTTTTAGACTTGATACATGTTTCAAAGTTGTCCTCCTATAAGTACCAATTCACGTTACCATTCTAGCACAAGAGGGCATCAATTTTCTTAAGCCCTAAAGTCTTTTTAATTCTCTGATGATAGAATTTTCTAACAGTTTCTTTCAATGCTGTAATTCTCAACATATTATTTCCAACTGGTCACAAAACTTATACCTTTGCTCAGCATTCCAGATCTTGGCAATTTGACTCTGTTTACTAAACTGCTTGATGTACTCATTGAATTGCAGTAAAAGGTGACTAATGCTAACAAAACAGCTTTCTTTAGAAGATAGTCTTTAGTTCCTTGCATGTATTTAAAATTTTGTTTTTCATTTCTTGGGATAATCATTGTTTTTAATCACAATTTTTAAGATTTTTACTTTTTTCATATATATATATATATTCTTTTTCTCACATTATCCTCCTTCATGTTCCATTACAAGTGACAAGATAGGAGTTCCCGTCGTGGCGCAGTGGTTAACGAATCCGACTAGGAACCATGAGGTTGCGGGTTCGGTCCCTGCCCTTGCTCAGTGGGTTAACGATCCGGCGTTGCCGTGAGCTGTGGTGTAGGTCGCAGACGCGGCTCGGATCCCGCGTTGCTGTGGCTCTGGCGTAGGCCGGTGGCTACAGCTCCGATTCAACCCCTAGCCTGGGAACCTCCATATGCAGCGGAAGCGGCCCGAGAAATAGCAACAACAACAACAAAAAGACAGAAGACAAAAAAAAAAAGTGACAAGATATAGTTTCCTGTGCTATATAGTGGGTAATCATAGTTGTTTTATATTCTGTTTGAGAATTCTAATTTAAGAAATTTTGCACATACGTCTTGTGTATTGGTTGCTTCAGTTGTCCTCACTCATTGTGCATTTTCTATGCTTACTTATTTTTTCGCTATGAGCTTTTGATTTCCTTTGCATTTGCTTCTGCCAACATTACTAGTCCAAAGCATTTTAAAGATGAAATTGGTCTCTACAGGCTTTTCTGTCATTGCTCAGTGGGTTAGGAACCCAACTAGTATCCACGAGGGTGTGGTTTCGATCTCTGGCCTTGCTCAGTGGGTTAAGGATCCAGTGTTGCTGTGAGCTGTGGTGTAGGTTGCAGATGTGACTTGGATACAATAAGCCAACAGCTGCAGCTCTGATTAGGCCCCTAGACCAGGAACTTCCATACGTAGGTGCAACCTAAAAGAAAAAAAAAAAAAAGAAAGAAAGAAATCGGTTTCTACAGACATCAGATTCCCCTAGTACCCACTGATGATAGAGTGGAGTATTGATGCAACATTTGGGTTACTCAGTTCACAGACAAATACTGACAGCATTATGGATTTCCTCTAGCAAGTAAGAATGTCAAGCCTTTGGGGTTGGTAAATACAAACTTTGTTAAATATCTGCTGTTGATTGACCTGAAGGGGATACTCAGTATCTCAGTATGTTCAGCATTGTGGTTTTGCTTTGTTTCCAGACTGTTTTTGTTTGTTTGTTTGTTTTGTTTGCTTGGCTTTTTAGGACCCCATCTGGGCATATGGAGGTTGCCAGGCTAGGGGTCGAATTAGAGCTCTAGCCACTGGCAACCACAGCAATGTGAGATCTGAGCTGCGTGAGAGATCTCCCACAACACTGGATCCTTAACCCACTGAGCGAGGCCAGGGATCAAACCTGTGTCCTCATGGATGCTAATCAGATTCATTTCCACTGAGCCAGGCATTCCCTCTTGTCTTCAGTTTTTGGGGTTTTTTTTTTTTTGTCTTTTGTCTTTTTGCCATTTCTCCAGCCGCTTCCGCTGCATATGGAGGTTCCCAGGCTAGGGGTCTAATCAGAGCTGTAGCCGCCGGCCTATGCCAGAGCCACAGCAACGCCAGATCCAAGCCGTGTCTGTGACCTACACCACAGCTCACGGCAATGCCAAATCCTTAACCCACTGAGCAAGGCCAGGGATCGAACCTGCAACCTCATGGTTCCTAGTCGGATTTGTTAACACTGAGCCATGATGGGAACTCCCTTGTCTCCAGTTTTAATCAAGGCATATCCCTCAGGCTTTCAGTGGTACACCTGATATCTTGGTCATGATGCCCAAGACTGAAAGAAGGCAATCTTCCCAGGCCCAGACCAGTGTTCTGCGCTGACTTTGTGACATTGCATGGAGCTATCACATCAACACAGGCAGTAGCACCTGCCTGTGTTGCCTGCTGCCTGTCTGGCCAGCAGCAGTCTTTAATCTCAATGAGTCCTTGGAAAACATGAAGTGCACTTTATCCTGGATATGAAGCCACAGTTTCTCCAGAGCTGGGTTGTTTCCCAGATGTTTTTCCATTGTTTTGCATATCATGATATTCTTGCTTAACAGCACAAAGCCTTCCCCTACTCCTAGAGGGAACCATGCTTCTGCTGCATTTATTTGGAGACCACATTTTTTGCTCCCATGGTAACATATTTTAGATAATTTTCTGAACGTTGGATAAGGTAGATTTCCAGGCTGCTCTGTCTTCTCTGGACATAATGTCAATATACTACCATTGACATGTGAGGTCTCAGATGTCATGCTCATGAGAATGGCTGGGGAAAGAAAGTGGAGTCTTAGAAATCTCCATTATAAATTTTGTGCTCTTAGAACCACATCGCCATTATGACTATACAGAAAGGGGAGGGTTAATGCTAATTTGAAGATTAGGGAAGTCTGGACCAAATAGGAAAGAAAAGGAAAGACCTCATATTCATGGAGGGATGGATGAAGAGAAGGAAGGAGAAAGAAAGGAAAAGGAGAGAGAGAGAGAGAGAAGGAAGGAGAGAGAGAGGAGGGGGAAGGGTGGTGGGAGAAAAGGAAGGAAGGAAGGAAGAAGCCAGACACCAGTCTCTTTTTATATCTATCCACTCGAGAGCAAATGTTTTGAGGGAAGTAAGGGAGAGTGTTGGGGAGTATGCTTTAGTAGAAAAATACTAGGTAGGCATTGAAGAACTCAAGGACACTAGCACTAGCTGCCCTCTTCTCTAGAGAAGTCAGGGAGCTTCCTGGGAAGCCCATATTTGTCAAATATGAAGTAGGAATAAGCATTGAAATCCCCAAGGTAGATACTTAGGAAGAGAAAATTTCAAGAAATAAAGAACCTAAGTTGAAGATAGAAAGGGCATACGGTACTATATGCTAGGAAATAATGGGACAAATGCTAGTAAGACATATCCCGTCTAAATGATAGCATTTTAGGGCTTACACATTTTAGGGTAATAGGGATAGGTTGGTAAAAGGCTCTCACCTGTAAGATGAATAAGGTCTGAGGATCTAATGTATATACCATGGTGACTATAGTTGATAACATTGTATTGTATAATTTTTTAAAATTAAAATGGAGGTAGGGAAAATTTGTAGGCAGAAAAATCAGTTCACTTATAAGTTAGACAAATCTAACTTGCTTCAGGTATCAGGCGTTTCTGATTTTGAAAAATTATTTCTGCCTAGCCATTCATCCATCCATCCACCTTTTAATCTGTAATCAAGTAATAGATACTTTGAGTGAAGTTCTTCTATTATTAACAATGGTGGTTCTGAGTGAAATAATTTTGGATGATTTATATACATTATTCGTTGTAACTCTATTTTATCTCAATGTTCTCATATTGTTTCTATTGTTAGGAGTACTATGGTGGAAAAATTCAATAATCATTTCTACATGAGTGAACTAATGTTTAGTTCACAAATACATTTTTGTCTGTACTCTTCAAAAATAGGAAGGAAAGGAACATTGCTTTTTGTCTGGGCAATAACAGAAAAGGGAATAGAATTTAGCAGGCAACCTGGCTGCCAGTAGCAGTATTGCACGCTTGGCTCAGGTTGTGCTGTGGTAACAAGCAACCCAACTTCTTAGAGGCTTATAATAATGACCAACAATTCTCAGTTTTAAGGGCTGAGAGGTAGCTTTGGACCTACTGGTCTCTTCTGGTACTACAGCTATACACCACAGCCACAGCAAAGCCAGCTCCAAGCCTCATCTGCGACCTATACCACAGCTCACAGCAATGCTGGATCTTTAACCCACCGAGCGAGGCAGGAATTGAACCTGTATCCTCATGGATATAGTCAGATTTGTTTCCACTAAGCCACAACGGGAACTCCTAAAAGAGCAACTTTTTTTTTTTTTTTTGTCTTTTTGCCATTTCTTGGGCCGCTCCCACGCCATATGGAGGTTCCCAGGCTAGGGGTCTAATCGGAGCTGTAGCTGCCAGCCTACACCAGAGCCACAGCATCTGAGCCTCGTCGGCGACCTACACCACAGCTCACGGCAACGTCGGATCATTAACCCACTGAGCAAGGGCAGGGATCGAACCCGAAACCTCATGGTTCCTAGTCGGATTCGTTCACCACTGTGCCACGACGGGAACTCCCTAAAGGAGCAACTTTTGATGGCAACGTTCTGCCTACAGGTGAGCATGGGAGGGGCAGGACAGGAATGAGTATGTTTGAACAAATAACATATCACATGGACCTTAATTCCATACTGTCTTGTTTCTTCATTTGTGTCACATACTTGACTTTGCCCTTCTATAAAACTATCCATCCCTGAGCATGGGCATTAGAACTTTGGATTCTAGTTCTTTTATTTCCTAGCTGTGGTACCTTGGGTAAGTTATTTGACTTTGTGTAGTTTTGATATCCTCATCTGTAAAAACAAGATCATAATAGACCCTACCTTTAGGGTTGTTGAGAGGGTTAAGATCATACACAGGTAGCCCCTGGTTATCACACTTCTATTTCTTTTCCTCTTTTTTTCATTTCTCTTTTCCTCCTCCTTTTCCTTTTATTCTCCCTTACCTTCTTCTCTTCTTGTTAGTTTCATAAGATAAATTTTCTTGAGAAATATTCATGTACTTAAACTGTTCTTGCAAATTGCTTAACAGGGCTATCAAAGTGACACTGGAAATAATACAACAAAATTTAGATGAATGACATCATATATATGCATATGTACCTGTCACAGGTTTATTAGAACATCTTGGAATTCCTGCTGTGGTGCAGTGGGTTAATTATCCGGCTTATCTCTGTGGAGGCGCTGGTGCAGTGGGTTAAGGATCCCACAGCTGTGGTGTAGGTTGCAGCTCTGGCTCGGATTCTTTCCCTGACCTAAGAACTTCCATATGCTGTGGGTGAAGCCAAAAAAGAAAAAAATAAAAAGATCTTGACTTCCTTGTATATGTTGGAGCTTTCTCTTCACTTGGCCTTTTGTCATATCATTTCAGGAGAGTTTAGGAGATATCAGAGGGTTTTTTGCTTTTTGTTTTGGTTTTTGGTTTTTGTTTGTCTTGGGGCTGAGTCTGTGACATGCAGAAGTTCCTGGGCCAGGGCTGGAACCCAAGCCATAGCTGTGACAATACCAGATCCTTAACCACTAAGCCACTAGGGAACTCTGAGGTCTCTAAGTTAAAAAAAAATAGTAATAGAAGAGACAATGAGAATGAGAAGTTAGGGAAAGTACAGGTCTTCCATGACTTTTTTCTCCATTCACAGGAAGTATTTTTTTTTTAATCTTCCTAACATCATTTTACCAATGAAGAGACCAAAGAGAGGAGCAGTTTATTAGTTCTTTCAGGTGATATAACTAGGAAGTAGAGCTGGATATCTACAGCTAAGAATAAAACATGGGACTTATATCTCCCAAATCATTGTCCTATCCATTTTCCCTCATGAAATATGATTTCCACTGCTTCTCCCTGGCTTGGTCATTTCTTGCTGCATGCATTTTTGCAATATCCCTGGTAGGCTCTTTTTTTACCAGCAGCCACCCCCCTGCAGCCTATGTTACACTGGGCCACCAGCCTTATCTTCCTCGAAGGTCACGTCCATGTGCATCACTTTCCTGCTCAACGACCTTCAGTGACTCTCCATTGCCTGTAAGGAGGAAGCCCAAAGTCCTCGACCCACTCCAAACTGCCTGCAGCGTCACATTCTTTTCAATGATAAACTTTGTGGACACTTGATTCTTGCAAAACCAGTCTATCCTTTAAATTTATTTTGTGCACTCCCCCAGTACACTAGTTTTTATCTGTGTCATGTATATATTGTGGAATATTGCATCTCAGGTGTGCAAAGGGAAAATGTGTGGACTTATTTACCAAACATATTTTGGGCATCTATAATATGTCAGGCAGGAGACGTTGGGAGGTAGAAGTTGAGAAGATAACAGGTGGTTTGTAAAATATAGTTTTTCATTAGAAGAGAAGTAGAAAAAGTTCCCTGGTGGCGTAGTGGATAATGGGAGAAATAATAAGCATAGTTAGCATGCTCTAGGAACTCTGTTAAATGCTTTACAAACATTTCACATGCTTGTAACGATTCTGCAAGGTCAGTACAGTATTTAATTATTGAATTTTAGTCTGATGAGCATCCTTAATTTGCAGAATGGCCTCTTTCCAATCACAGGTGTGGACATATTCAGAGGCTCAACCAAGCTGACTTCCTCCCAGAAATAAGGATCTTGAGTAGAGACACATATGGGTGGAATTAAATTATTTTTACGTTGACCTATGACAGTATTTGGAAAGAAGCATATGAGTAGCCAGTGCTGTAACCTTGGAGTTGTGGTTTCTGATAGTTCAGGCTTTTTTTTTTCTCTCTCTTTTCAGTACCATGAGTCAAACAATATTTTTCCAAAATACTCTTTCTTATTGCTCTATGTTGGTCAGAGTTAGTTTCTATTGCCTACAACAGAACTCCAACTTTTTTCAGTCTCAGAGAATGGGTTGCAGGCAACTGATGCTGAAGGATATGAGGTGGGTATTTGGAATTGCTTTTCAGCTCAAAATTGGATAGAAGGCAGTTAGATTTCCATTCAGATTTCAAGATAGAAAATAGCAGATGATAGACCTCAGTGGTGGAATAGATTAATCAGATGAGCACTTGTGTTGTCTGGGACTGTGTGCCCAGAGGCATAAAGTTCTGGGACAAGTTGTTGTCCTAGACCCTGGGCAGTGGGAAGTGTCAGGACTTTGTTTTAAAAGACATTGGATAATTTGATGCAAAGAATAGACATGCTCAAAACTTTAGTCTTTAAGAAACAGGATGAATCTCAAACTATTTATGTGACCATGATAAAATGATTACTTCCTGCTTGTAGCTGTGGAATGAGATCCCTGAAAATCAAATCCTACAGCTAAAAATGCTGTCTTCCTTCCTTTAATGTAAGGAAAGAGTAGGATTCCCATAATTGAAATAGAGAAATCTAGGAATATGTAGGGAATTTGGGGAATCATGAATTCTGAAACCCTTCTGAACTCCTCCCCACACTCTCTCCTTTCTTTTTCTGTTCCTTCCAAGGAAGCCTGGAGTTCCCTGGTGTTTCAGCGAGTTAAGCATCCAGCGTTGTCACTGTTGTGGCTCGGGTTCAATCCCTGGCCCAAGAACTTCTGAATGCTATGGGCATGGTCAAAAATTAATAAGGAAGCCATACTTCCTTTCAGTAACAAATCAGGGTTTTTATCACTATCAACCCTTCAGTATTTTCTACTGATAACTATTTTATCTGATAACGCAATGTGATTTCCCAGAGTAAACTGCAGTATCGAGTAGAGGAGTTCGGCAGTTATACTCAAAGTTATCACAGGAATCAGAACATTTTAGAAAATGGGGCAATGTCTGTGGGAATGGATTTTGAGGATGTTGCAGTAAGCAGGGCAAAATACAAGTTTGGATCAAACCAAATGTGTTGGTGTTGATATGGATTTACTCAGCAGACATTCTCTACAGAATGCATTAATGTGGGCATGATTCTAATGCAAACTTTGGTTGTCCAGCCCAAGCCTGGACCACATTCTGGCTCCTGTTAAATGATAAGGGTTATAAATCCCTTGGCATAGCGTAGAGGAAGGGACTCAGGAGATAGAAATGCTGAATTTGGGAGTTCCTGCTGTGATATAGTGGGTTAAGTATCCAACTGCAAAAGTTTGGGTTGCTGAGGAGACATGGGTTTGATCCCCAGCCTGGTACAGTGTTGCCACAGCTGTGGTGTAGGTGGCAGCTGTGGCTTGGATTCAATTCCCAGCCTGGGAACATCCATATGCTGCAGGTGTGGCCTTAAAAAAAAAGAAAGAAAGAAATATTGAGTTTGATCTATCAAACATGCCTCCAGTGGGGCCCAGAGTCTTTCAAAGGCAATTTACTAATCATTCCAACAGTTATGACTGCTGCTCACTGGAGGTGCCCATGAAGTGGGCTTTCTGATACCTGTGGTGCCAGAGGAGTCCAGGGTAGAAACCCCAGGTGGTAGTAATTCACTGGCAGGTGTAGAGGCATCAGGATTTTGACATGAGGCAGCAGTCCAAATGTGATTAACAGATCTTGGGGTGTGGCTAATTCACAGAAAACTCTGGCTACATTTTATCACTGGGTTCCCAGGTGTGTAAGTAGTGGACCTTCCAGATAGCATATCCCACTCTCCCCAACTTCAAGTTTAATGAGCAGAGACCTCCACCAAGCCACCTCACCAGATAGTCAGGGAGAGTTAGTTGGTAACCCCAAAGCTCCTTGATTGGAGAGGAGACTGGATTACTTAGGAAAGATGCTGTAGTATTATTAAATATGGACATTCTGAATCTTCTTCCTGGCCTTCCCTTCAGGCACTTCCCTAGTAATATTGAGTAACAGTGATCTAGAGAATGGGAAATATCTGTAGTTTTTAAAGAGTATTGGAAACTGGCTCTGACTGAAACTGTAGCTTGTTGGAATGCCACTTGCATCTGCTAGAGCAGAAGCTTGAGGCGAGCAGATGATACATGAACTTCTGACCAAGTTCACCTCATGGTAGGCTGAGTGGGACCCCAAGCTCATCCTGTGACTGTTCCTCTAGTTCCTGAAAGTATTATTGGGATATATTACCTCAGCAAACTGTAGAATCTCCACATTAGATCCCTGACCTGTGGAGTAAGAATTCCATAAGAGGAAGACTAGGACGTTGCCACTGGTGTTCCCCTTCCGTAACAAAACTGTAAATGTGAATCAAAGCTGCACTTTGAGTGGAGCTGCAGGAATTTGTGCCAGTAGCAAAGACCAGGAAGACAAAGACTTGGTGATTTCGGTCATACTCCCATTCTTTTCCCCATCATTTCCTATCATTTCTCCCATTAGAATAGAAAATGATAGTGGACTAAGGTAAAGTTATCAAGGTGGTGATTTCGGAGTTCCTGTCACGGCTCAATGGTAATGAACCCAACTAGTATCCATAAGGACGCAAGTTCAATCCCTGGCCTCATTCACTGAGTTAAGGATCCAGTGTTGCTGTGAGCTATGGTGTAGCTTGCAGACATGGCTCAGATCCCACGTTGCTGTGGCTATGGTGTAGGCTGGCAACTGCAGCTCAGTTTCGACCCCTACCTGGGGAATCTCCTTATGAAGCAAATATGCCAAGGGTTGGGCCCTAAAAACCAACCAACCAAAGAAAAGGTGGTGATTTCAGTTTGGTTGAGGTTCCAGAGATGATCTTATGAAGCAAATTAATACTTCTCATGGTATTCAGTTTCTAGGTACTGATCTGGTTGAAAGCATTTTATCCAAACAGATAAACAGGTTTGCCATCACCTGAAGGATAAGTAGTACAAATTAACTCTCTTGCTTGGGGTCATGTCACTTCTCTGATTCTGAATCATAACACATGGGCTGTAGGGATCTTGACCAGGAGTTGGCAAAGGTTTTCTATAAAGGTCCAGACAGTAAACACCTTGGGTATTAGTCCATGCGGCTTTGGTTGCATTCCCCTCCACTTTGCTGCTGGGGCACCAAACCATCCACACATAATATGTATGTGGGTGAGTGTGGCTGGGTTCCAGCAAAGCTTTATTTACAAAAGCAAACTGCAAGCTGGATTTAGTCCATGGGCTGCAGTTTGCTGACTCCTGATCTTGACTATCAACATCTATAAGACCTCATGTTAGTCCTACAATGATAACAACATGCAGACAGCATCTGGAGAGCAGGAAGCAGCAGGTGCCCTATGACAGAGGGTGAGAGACATAGTCTGAGAATTACAGGTGTTTGCCACTCCAGTGGAATTCCAGAGGGGAGTTTAATAATATAGTAAAGTGAAGGTCAAGTTCTTTACCTCAAATTCCTATCACTGAGAATGAGACACTGTGTTTGGTGAATTTCTTTGGATTTTGGAGCTAATCTGTATCATGTTTTGGTAACTTGCTTTGCTGATTTACTAGGAAACCGTGAAGGCAGCCTATGGCTTCATGGTTAATGTCAGGTTTGGGTTTTTTTTTTGTTTGTTTTTTCTTGTTTGTTTGTTTTGTTTCTTTTTAGGACCACCCTGTGGCATATGGATGTTCCCAGGCTAGGAGTCAAATGGGAGCTGTAGCTGTCAGCCTGCACCACAGCCACAGCAATGTCAGATCTGAGCCACATCTGCCACCTACATCACAGCTCACAATAATGCCATATCCTTACCCCACCAAGTGAGGCCAGGGATTGAACCTGCGTCCTCATGGATGCTAGTTAGAGTCATTTCTGCTAAGCCATGAGGGGAACTCATGTTGTTGTTGTTGTTGTTGTTATTTACTGTGTTCACACCTGAGCAGAGGACATGTCTTCCTGTGTGTGCATGGAAACGGTGGTGGGCATGAACAGAGATGATGTCAGATTGCCTCAAAAGGCAACCTGCCTAGCTGCTTTGGTGAGTAACTTATGAGTCAGGCTCCTGGAATTACTGTGGTGAACATTACATACCACGAAACCCAAGAAAGTGAATAGGGATTCCAGATTGCCTCTTAAGCAGAATAATAGCCACCTCATCTCTCCACCCACCCCCACTTTTAGCTACGCAGAAATTCCTGGGCCAGGGATTGAACCTGCGCCATAGCAGTGACCCAAGCCCCTGCACTGACAATGCTGGATCCCTAACTGGCTGAGCCACAAGGGAACTCCCAACAGCTACCTCATCTTGATGTTAAGAGCTGTTCATGGAATTTTCTCATTGCAGAGTGAATCTACCTTCTAGTTGGGCAGATTGTCTATAAACTTAACAGCAGAAATGTGCTGAGTTTTATGTGGAGGTTAGAGGAGACAAGCAGGTAAGGAAGAGGGCAGGTGGAAGAGAAAACTGACATAATTATGGTAATGTAAAAAGTTAACATTTCCCTTATTTACAAAAAGAAATGGATGCTTAAGGCAAAGCATTTAGATAACACAGAAGAGCATGAAGGAAAAAATAATTTTTCAGTCAGAGATAACCACCAACATACAACTTATTCCAATCTAGTCTTTTATCTATGCTATGGTTATGTGATATGTGTGTATGTATTTAGACAGAATGATAGTATATATGATCATTTATACTCCGTTCTTGAAATTTGAAATTTTCATTACAGTGATCGTTTTTCCATAGCAATGATTTTTTTTTTGTTTTTTTGCCATTTCTTGGGCTGCTCCTGTGGCATTTGGAGGTTCCCAGGCTAGGGGTCCAATCGGAGCTGTAGCCACCGGCCTACGCCAGAGCCACAGCAACGTGGGGATTTGAGCTGCGTCTGCGACCTACACCACAGCTCATGGCAATACTGGATCCCTAACCCACTGAGCAAGGCCAGGGATTGAACCCGAAACCTCATGGTTCCTAGTTGGATTCGTTAACCACTGAGCAACGACCGGAACTCCTATCAATGAATATTCTTATACCACATGACTTTTGATGGTTACATAAAATTTCCTCAAACAGAAAGTACCTTAAGGAGTTCCTTTGTGGCGCAGTGGGTTAAGTATCTGTCATTGTCACTACAGTGGCTGGGGTCTTGGCTGTGGTACAGGTTCAATTCTTGGCCCAGGAACCTCCACATGCCGAGGCTGTGGCCAAAAAAAAAGGAAGAAGAAAATTCCTTAAACTTCTTAACCAGTGACCTATTATTTTAATTTAGTAACCAATTCTTCTTGCAGAGGCTGTCTGCCAGGAAAGAAAATTTTATGGATATGCTTCCATAACAAGCTGTCACCATATATGGCTTTACCAGATCACTGTACATAATTAGAGGACATCTGAGGTCAAGAGCTATTTCATTAATTGATATAATTAAGATATCTTTTTTCTCTGTAGATTTCCCCAATTCCCCTTTTTTAGCATTAGTTACAGTAACTAATATTCATGTCATGTTTTAATGTAACCTCTGTCAGTTCTGGGAACATTTATGCAGCAATGAATTTTACCTAAAAGGCACAAAGCTGACTGCAAGACATCTATTACAATGTCACAGATGTGAGTCATTCATTTGGTAGTACTTTCTGAGTGCCTAAATTCAACAGAACACTCCATTCCCAGCAGGCAAGAGTCTTTAAACACTGGACTTCCACAATTTGCAAGGATACTAAGAAACAAAACTTCTTTCAAAGGGTTTGCTTTCTAGGAGACAAGATATGGAAACAAGACATTAAAATAACAGTACAAGAGATGTTATAAGGTAGTATCTAATAATGGGTATAAGCAATTGGGGCTGTCTTTTTTTATTTTTTAAAGAGTGATTCCTGAGAGTGTAGCAGTCAGAAAAGGCTTCATGGAAAAAGTTTTGAAAGTATTAGGAAGATAGAAAGCAGAGGTGAGTGCTTTCAACTAAAGCTAGGGGGACATTTATCCTTGGGGGACAGTTAATTGAGCTCACCAGAAGGGTAGGAGTGAAAGTAAAGTCTGAAAAGGAGTGCTAGACAGGAAAGACTCCTGAATTCCAGGCCACGGTCATCTGGGCTCTACCCTGAACACCACTGGAGGAGGCTTTTGAGCAATAGAGGGACTTAGTGGCCTAACCACCTTGATGTGACAGGTGTTTCTGTTGTGGCATGGTGGAAACGAATATAACTAGTATCCATGAGGATTTGGGTTCGATCCCTGGCCTTGTTCAGCGGGTTAAGGATCTGGTGTTACCATGAGCTGTGGTGTAGGTCACAGACAGGGCTTGGATCCCAAGTTGCTGTGGCTGTGGCTGTGGCTGGCAGCCAGACATAGCTCCAATTGGACCCTTAGCCTGGGAACTTCCATATGCTGTGAGTGCGGCCCCAAAAAGCTAAAAAAAAAAAAAAAAAAGTCAGTTCTTTGAAATCTCTTCCATAGGACTTTGAATTTATGTTGTAAGTTAAAATTGCTTACACATTATCACTTTATTCCAGCTCTTTGCTCAAAAGCCACATGCAAAAACTGGCCCAGTAGTAAAATAGTCTAGTTATAAATTTGTACATTGCAAAATCAAGTAAAAAGTTCTAGTAATTGAACCAGAATTTTTTTTCCTAAAATGGCATGATTAAGACATTGTCTTAATTCAGTGAAGTTTTATTAGCTTTTTTCTTTTCTTCTTTTTTTTTTCCCTAGGGCCACGGCCGTGGCATATGGAGACTCCCAGGCTAGGGGTCTAATCAGAGCCGTAGCCACCAGCCTACGCCAGAGCCACAGCAACTCAGGATCCAAGCCTCGTCTGTGACCTACACCACAGCTCACGGCAACACTGGATCCTTAACCCACTGAGCAAGGCCAGGGATTGAACCTACAACCTCATGGTTCCTAGTCGGGTTTGTTAACCACTGCGCCACAAAGGGAACTCCTATTAGCTTTATTCTTAATAAATTTTTATATTATAAAACAAGCATAACATTGTAGAAGACATTTTGAAAATAGAAACAAAATCCTATAACCAAATTTAAACATAACTATTTAAATTTTACATATATTTCCAGCCTTGTCAAAATGGATTTTTATTTTTACCCAGTTGCAATAATATTGTATAAGTATTGTAAATATGTTCAGTTAACATACTACAACTGTATTATAACATTGGGTTTTTTTTTTTTTTTTTTGGCTGCACCTGAAGCATGTGAAAGTTCCTGGGCAAGGGATTGAAACCGTGTCACAGCAGCAATCCAAGCTATTGCAGTGAAAAAATCAGGATCCTTATCCTTATGTGCCATAGCGGGAACTTCCATTTTTCCTTGTTTTGCCATTGACATTCTGGTGTGCAGAGACGGCATTCAGGTGTGATGAGATCTCTTTGGTCCCTGGGAGGCTGAGGGTAGGGCTTGCAGTGATTGGGCTTCCCAGATTAGTGGCCTTAGGCTGCATGAGGCATCCTTGACAGATTACTTCAGTGGGCTGTGCAAATATTATCATTTTCCAAGTGTGCTATTGCATGAAAAAAGTTGGAAAGTATTTTTATAGTGATACAGTAATTGTCTTCAACTTCTATTACTATTACTGGTTATTGAACTTATATTGTTTTTACATTTGAGTTTTAATTACCTTTTTCTTTTCTTTTCTTTTTTTTTTTTTTAGGGCTGCACCCACAGCATATAGAAGTTCCCAGGCTAGGGTCTAATTGGAGCTGCAGCTTCCAGTCTACATCACAGCCACAGCAACTTGGGATCCGAGCCTCATCTGTGACCTACACCACAGCTCATGGCAACATCGGATCCTTAACCCACTGAACAAGGCCAGGATGGAACCCACATCCTCATGGATCCTAGTTGGGTTCAATACTGCTGAGCCATGATGGAACTCCCAAGTTTTAATCACTTTTTAAAAACAATATTTATGTATAATAAAGATGTAAATGGTATAGAAAGGTAAAGAATAGTAGAAGTTTTTATCTAAACTTAGGCATTGTGAGTTTCTCTCAATAGAGCCCAACTGTCAGTAATTTCTTGTGTGTTCTTGCAGACGCTTAAGGCCAAACAAGCACTTATCTATCTCTAATGTTGCATACATCTATAGATATTGATAATGATATCTATAGGTATCTAGGGGCAACATTAAAAATATTTAGCACAGGGATTTCCCGTTGTGGATCAGCAGTAACGAACTCCACTAGTATCCACGAGGATGTGGGTTCTATCCCTGGCATCGCTCAGTAGGTCAAGTATCTGGTGTTGCTGAGAGCTGTAGTATAGGTAGCAGACACGCTCATATCCTGTGTTGCTGTGGCTGTGGTGTAGGCTGGCAGCTGCAGCTCTGATTTGACCCCTAGCCTGGGTACCTCCATGTGTCAAAGGTGTGGTCCTAAAAAGAAAAAAAAAAATTTAGCACAGGTACAACCACCTGGAAGGAAGGCCCATGGTGTACTGGAAAGATGTGCCAGAGCACCTTGCGCATTCTTAGCCTCGCATGTGTGCCTTGCTTTTACACACTGATTTGTGCTAGGCTTTTTCATCCAGGAATATGATTTGGAGATTGTTCTCTCTCTCTCTCTTTTTTTTTGCTTTTTAGGGCCACACCTTCAGCATATCAAAGTTCCCAGGCTAGGGGTCGAATTGGAGCTACAACTGCTGGCCACAGCCACAGCCAGCCATAGCCACTCCAGATTTGAGCCACATCTGTGACCTACATCACAGCTCATGGCAACACCAGATCCTTAACCCACTGATCAAGGCCAGGGCTCAAACCTGCATCCTCATGGATACTAGTCGGGTTTGTTACTGCTGAGCCACAACGGGAACTCCCAGAAAGCTTCATTCTTTCAATGGTACTGTATTTTAACCCCTACCTATAGATGGATTTTTAGGCTGTTCCTAGTCTTTTGTTACTATAAACAATGTTCCAACAAATCTCCTTATACAGTATAAATTTATCTGTAGCATAAATGTCTAGATGAAGAATTGCTGGGGAAAACAAAATATGCATATTAAATTAAGGTTGGTATTGTTAAATTTCCTTCCAATGAGGTTCACTGCTTTTATTCCCAACAACAATGAATATGAGGGCCTATTTCCCAAACGTGGTCCAACTCAATATATCTGTGTCAGTCTGAAGAATGAAAAAGGGTGTCTTGATTTAATCTGCATTTAATTTAAAAATATTTAAAATTTTAAGTTTTGAATGCTTCCGAATCAAGTTTTTCTCTGTTATTAGACAAACTTCATCCATGAAACTTAAACAGGCACAGATACTACTAGAAGGTGAGGGTAGCAATGGTGTTGAATTTTTTGCTTTTGTGTCTCTGCTTCTCCTATTCCATCAGATAGCATTGTGAGTTACATAGACAGGTGATGTGCTTGACCCTTGCTTGAGGTATGGAAATTTAAAAGAGCAGGGCAAGAAAGAGCTCATCCATCTATCTCACATGAAATTCCAGGTATCATCCTTTACTGATCGAACCCGCAGCACAGCTGTAATCAGAGCCACAGCAGTGACAACTCCATATCCTTAACCCTCTGAGCCACGAGAAAACTCCCAGAAATCAGTGTTTTGATTCACTATTTCTCTGTTAACTGGCACTTATCACTGGTACTCTGTTCTTTAGGTTGGGTGTAGTTAGAGAACCTCAATGGAATTGAATCTTGTTTTAAGAATTTTTGGGAGAAAATGAGAACATGCTCTGTTTGCAGATTATTCACCCCCCCCCCCCCCACATAACCCCACTTATTTTTTATTTTGAGGAACTGGACTTGCAAGGCAGGGAAGATTTATGTCTGCACATAAGATCCCAAATCAGTAAGTTGAATGATTGACACCAAATCTCGCGGAAGACGTCTGAAAGATAGAGAAAAATGTAAAATTTCCGTGCCCCCGAAAATAATCTTGACACTTCCTGCCCCATACGTTAATAACAATCAGTATTACTGATAAAACATACATCTGTCCTTACTGGATCCTATTTTATTCTCTTTTAGTGAGTTTTAGATGTTAAAAAAAGTGTGGAACAAGCCTTAGTGAAATTAACACCGAAATGCAAAACACAAATTTAGATTTGGGCCCAACTTGGGTTCCTGATCTGCACCTCGAGTGCACTCAGGAGTAGTCCCCGCTGTTATCTTCGACTGTTTTTAAAAGCTAGCGGTTTTTCAAACCTCAAACCCTGCTCTTTGTGTTGGCTGCTTCGGAGATGTCCCTTTGCAACCTAGCGATTTAGAATAGAAAACACTGCGGTTGTGCCTGCCTCACGTCCGGCTCACGACTCCCGAGTCTGCCCGCCGGGGCTCGCCCTCCACCCCCGCCGCCTAGCGCGGCCACTGCTCGAGGCCCCTCTCCAGCGCCCCCTCCCCGCGCGCTGCGGCTGGCGCTCCCGAACGCCCCGCCTGACGCTGCAGCTGGGCCGGCGATTCGCCATTGGATTAAAAATAGCAGCGTCCCCTTGGCCAGCCCGCCCCAGGCCCCGGGTGCCCGCTCCCGCCCCGCGGCCCGCTCTCCCTGCCCACCCCGGCTCGGCTCCCGTCGCCCGCGCAGCCCGCCGCAGCCGCGGGCAGACCCAACGCTCCAGCTCGGCTCAGCTCCGCTCCGGTGCGCGCCGCGGCCATGCAGCGCCGGGGCGCCCTGTTCGGCATGCCGGGCGGCAGCAGCAGCAGGAAGATGGCTGCAGGAGACATCGGCGAGCTGCTGGTGCCCCACATGCCCACGATCCGCGTGCCCAGGTCCGGGGACCGGGTCTACAAAAACGAGTGCGCATTCTCCTACGACTCTCCCGTAAGTGAGGCTCGGCGGCGCCGGCGGCGCCTAGGGGGAGGGTGGCGGTGCAGGCGGCCTGGGGCAACAGCGAGCAGCCGAACTCTCCTGCACGTGAAGCTGGGGGGAGAAGATGCGCAGTGGCAGCCGGGGACCTCCTCCTCTGGGCGGCAGAGTTGGCCCAGAGGCACGGCGGTTCTGCAAACACTTAGTGTCTACTAGGTGCTGCGCACTGCATTCCCAAGGCTCCTCAGCCGAAGTCTGGGCGCCTGGGAAGGTTTGCTTCTCCAACCTTAGGCTGACAGGGCCCGGATTCGTAGCAGCCTGACGCAAGCCCCGCCGACGTTTGAAACGTAGATCGAATCGAAGAGTTCCCTGATCATAAGTGTACGCTGCAGATGGTTTGCGTCCTCTTTGGTGGGAGAACGAAGGGCTGGTAGGTGGACCGGACTGATTCCCTCCGAACGAATGCAGCCCTTCTTTTTCTGGGACCGTTTGCTTTGCCCAGGGATTCCCACTCCTGGACAATTATGATTTCCTCTCTGAGCGTTTCTCCCTCCACTTGAAATTTCTCCCCACTCCTTTTCTTTCCGTCAGAATGTCAGAAGACACCTTTGGGTGCTTCCACTTGGGCAGCAAAATAGGGGTCTGCTGCATTATTACGGTTTCCTTAAGCCTGTCCCCTTCCTCTGAACGAATTAGTTTGACTGAAATGCACTAGTATAAATTATTAAAAGTTCAATCGCGAGTCGTGACCTCAGAGACTGGAGTGGGGAGTGAAGACGCATCACCGCCTTCCACCCAGGGCGGTTGGTGGTGTTTTTCACTAGGTTGCATGTGTATGTGTGAAAAGGAAAAGGAGGGTGAATGTCCCTTTCAGGAGTCAAAATGGGCATCAAAGTGACTCAGCTGTCTGGCGTTTATCATGTCTTTTTGAGGACCAGGTTATTTTTATCCACCCACTTTAGAGCTCATGTGTCACCCGGCAGATCTAAATGCAAACAGGAGGTGCACGGATTGGAAGGACTGAGACAGGTTTCACAACAATAGTCTAACACATTTTACTCATGTTTTGTATTGTCGGATGAAAAGAAAAAACCCAATAGTGGCAAAATATTCCAAAGTATTCATTATTATTTTGTGAGTTGATTTTTCTGATTTCACAGCTTTTTTGTTTTGTATACATTGGAGTCCCAGAGTTAGTATCCTCTCTGTGACATTTAATTTTTTTATGCCAATTCCAGATCATTTTGGGGATAAAAAAATCTCACTTATTTGTTCTTCACTTTTTTTTTCTTTCAAAAAAGTCTGTGTAGAGTGGAATAAAATGGTTAATTTCATTTAATAAAAATAAATTTAATATTTCACATATTGTGATCACACTGCTTAATGTGACTGTCAACAGAGTCATTCAGTCCTGTTATCCACAAAGTATTTGAAAATGCCATTTTCAGATTTTATGTCCAGTGTTGGGCAGGTTCCTACTAATAGCTTCTGACGGTGGAGAGGGATAACCCTAACAAACTTAAGCTATTAGTAGAATGTGAACTCCAGAAAGAAAGTGGATAAGGTACATTAGGATAGCACAATGTCTGAAGTGGGTAAGACTGCTTTTTTTCTATGTTTGATCTGGGTTACTCTTAAAATGCTTCTTACAAACTTTGTTAATGAAAGTCTTTTTCACTGTATATAGTGTATGGCAGGTGTAGGGAAAAAATCTGATTATTTTAATTTACTTCCACAAATAGTTATTGGGAGCTTACTGCATGCCAAACGTTCTAGAAGCATCTTGTCCAGTGTAAACTGATGATTTCATTCACAGTAGTTCCTTGGGGGAAAACTGGGCTTATTTACAAGGCTGATGAATCAGTGTATTTCTTTATCTGTGTTTCAAGGGAGGAAGAGAAAGGTTTTATAACAAGTTATATTAAAGCACAGTGCATGATAATTTGAGACCTTTCTCAATGGTACTTACCTAACACTTCATCATGAATCTCGTAAGTGTTCTTGAGCACGTACTATGTGCCAACTCATACATGCATGGCTGTAAGAACAAAATCTATTGGTGACAAACAGCAGAGACTTTAATCCATCAGTGCCATAGGACTGTGGTAGAGAAAAGGGCAAAGCCATTTGAGTGGAGAAAATAGTCATGCTTGCCTTGAATACTTTTGAAAATGGTCATAGATAAAGATGGATAGAAATAAATAGAAGACCAGCATTTTATGCCAGGTAAATCACATGCACAAACACGTAAAGGGTGAATATTTTTTTTATTTGCTTGTGATGTATTTGGAAGAAAAAGACTGATTTCACAAGCAATGAGGTCAGAACCAAGTAGAGAGAAGATGGGGGACTTGAATACCTGCGTATAGGATCTTGATTTCATACAATCAGTTATGGAGAGCTACTGTGAGTAATGTGATTTGAAGTGGTGCTAGAGGAGTTGCTTTCATGGCTCAGTGGTTAATGAAACTGATTAGGATCCATGAGGATGTGGGTTTGATCTATAGCTTTGCTCAATGGGGTAAGGATCCGGCGTTGCAGTGAGCTGTGTTGTAGGTCACAGATGCTGCTTGGATCCTGAGTTGCTGTGGCTGTGGCATAGGCTGGCAGCTGTAGCTCCGATTTGAGCCCTGGCCTGGGACCCTCCATATGCCTTGGGTGCGGCCCTAAAAAGCAAAAAATAAAATAAAATAAAATAAAATAAAGTGGTGCTAGAGCAAGACTGAATTGATACTTTTTTTTTTCTTAACCACAGCTTACAGCAATGGCTTGACCCTTAACCCACTGAATGGGGCCAGGGCTCAAATTCGCATCCTTATGGATGCTAGTTGGGTTCATAACTGGCTGAGCCACAATGGTAATGCCCTCTTTTATCTATTTAATTGGTACTTTTAAAACATCTATTAGGCGCAAAGCTGTACCAAACATTAGGTAGGAGAGGATCTGGGCCACTCTGGTGCTATGTATGCCCCCTCCCCACCTTCTGAGTGTGGGGAGCATATCTTATACCTGGTCTCAGCTGGGGTCACCCAAAGACCAAGGCAAGGGCTTTGGCACAGGCTGTTTTTGGAAAGGTATCCCAGGGGACAGAAGTGGAAGGACAGTCAAGGGAATCATGACAGAGGGAAGGTAGGGAAGCCGATCCAGAGGTGAGTTATTGAGCTGATACCATGCTCCGCTGCCGGTGTTCAACTGGCCAGGAAGTCGGTGCATGCCAGCACCATCCACCTGGGACACTGGCTCCAGTGGTCTGCTTGTCAAGGGTGTTTCAAGGCTGAAACACTCTGACTCTTTCAGGTTTGTATTTGTGTGGGGGAGCCTGAGCAGGCTTGACGGCAGCCACATCTGCTATGGCAGGCAGCTGCACCCACCTCAAAGGTGGCCTGAGAGGATGTAAGACCAGCATAAGCAGTGCCCCCTACATGTTTTCTTCCCTTCCAGCAGCTGCACAGTTTTGTAAAGAGGAGCTCTTCCCCCTCTTCTCTAAAGCGCTGAGATTTCTAGGTGATGTTGAGATATTGCTTAATGATGTTGGTTCTCCTCCTTCCTGGGAGTCTTTGCAAAACTCTGGTGGACAGAGTTTGGTAGTTGTTGGTTTGGATATCCATCAGGAAAGGCTTTGAGACCCTCTCCTTGTAGGAAAATTTCATATTAGACCCAGTACATTCTTCTGTGATGGTGTGATTTATAATCAGGAATATGTATTCCGTCTTCATCCCTATTCCTAGTACAGAGCTCCTAAAACTCTTGGATTTCCTAAGTGATAAGAGCCCTGAAGGTGTCTTTTGTTATTCTTAACAACATCCTTACCACCACACTTGAGTTTATGTTAGGGGATTTTGGAAAGCTCCTAAGGATGGGCTGGTTGCCAGGGGAACCAACCAAGGGATTAGAAGGTAGGAACTTTCAGCCTTCCCTCACCTCCTGGGAGGGGAGAGGAACTGATGATCGACATAATCAATAGTGGCCAATGATTTAGTTGTTCTTGCCTATCTAATGAAGACAACAAAAAAACCCCTGAGCTATAGAGTTTGGAGGGTGCTGGAAGGGCATGGGAACTCCACTTCCCTTTCCCCATGCCTTGCTTTGCATATCTCTTCTGATCGTTCATTGGTATCCTTTTAAGTAATTAATATATATTTTTTGGCTGTACCCAGGGATCGAATGTGTGCCACAGCAGTGGCCTGAGCCATTGCAGTGACAACACCAGATCCTTAACCCACTGGGCCACAAGAGAACTCCCATTGGTATCCTTTAACATTCTTTGTATTAAACTGGTAATTTAATTAGTAAGTAAATTGTTCTCCTGAGTTCTGTAGGCCACTCTAGCCAATTAAGTGAACCTGAGGAGGGAGTCTGGGGACCTATGATTTATAGTCAGTCCTTCAGAAGCACAGGTGACACCCTGGACTTAGGATTGGTGTCTAAAGTAGGGGGATGGGAGATCCAGTCTTGTGGGACTGAGCCCTTAACCCATGGAATCTGATGGTAACTCCAGGTAGATAGTGTCAGAATTGAATTAAAGTGTGGGATACTCGATGTCTACAGGGATCGGAGAATTGCTTCCTGTGGGAACCCCTCCCCTCCATGTTTGGTGACTAGAAGTGAAGTAGAAGAGAAACATGAGAAACATAGAAGTGCAATTCTGTGTTCCCGTCCTTCCTTTTATGAGGTCTGTCTTCCTTCCTTCCTTTCTTTTCTTCTGTTTTTGGCTTCCCGGTGGCATATAGAGCTCCGGGGTCAGGGATCAGATCCCAGCCATAGTTGTGACCTAAGCTGCAGCTACGGCAATGCTGGATCTTTAACCCACTGTGCCGGGCCAGGGATAGGATCCCTATCCCAGGGGTCCCAAGATGCTGGTGATCCCATTGCACCACAGCAGGATCTCCCTTCTTTCTACAAGTTTTTATGGATCTGCCTGGTCTTACCTCAGATACAGCTAATAATGACAACCAACTTTTTTTGGTCTTTTTTATTTTTTAGGGCTGCACCCGTGAGGTTCCCAGGCTAGGAGTTGAATTGGAGCTGTAGTTGCTGCCCTATACTACAGCCACAGCATCATGGGATTCGAGCCAGGTCTGTGACCTATACCACAGCTCACAGCAACGCCGGATCCTTAACCCACTGAGTGAGGCCAGGGATTGAACCTGCATGTTCATGGATACTAGTTAGATTTGTTTCTGCTGAGCCATGATGGGAACTCCCATGACAGCTAATATTTGAGCAGAACAGTGGTTCTCAAAGTGTGCTTCCTAGACCAGCAGCACCAGCGTGTCCTGGGAACCTGTTAGAAATGCAGATCTTGGGTCCCAACCCAGACCCACTGAGACAGGTACTCTGGGGATGGGGTCAAGCAATCCACATACGAATAAGTATTCCAGGTGATTCTGATGCATGCCAAAGTTTGCGAGCCAGTGATAGGACACTTACTAGGTACCAGGAATCATTCTAAACATACAGTTATTCATGTATTAACTCATGTAATCCTCTTGACAACCTTATGCTGTATATTATTATCATTTTACAGATAAGGAAACTGAAGCACAAAAGTCACACAAATAATAAGTGGTGGAGCTGAGATGTGAATCCAGGCTATCTAGCTGTAGAATCTCTGCTTTTTGTTCTTTATACCACTTTAACCATGTTAATTATACAATTCAGTGCCATAAATACATTCACATTATTCTGCAAACCATCACCACCATCCATCTCCAGAACTTTTTTTTATCATCCCAAACTGAAACTCTATACCCATAAAGCAATAACTTCCCATTCCACCCCCATCCCCCCCACCTCTGGTAACCACTTTTCTGTTTTGTCTCTATGAATTTGCCTATTCTAGGTACCTCATATAAATGGGATCACAAGAGTATTTTGTGATCTGGTTTATTTGATTGATTCTTTTGTGTCTGGTTTATTTCACTTATTATGTCTTCAGGGTTCATCCATGTTGTAGCATGTATCAAAATTTCCTTCCTTTTTTTAAGATCAAATAATATTCTATGGTTTGTATAGACCACATTTTGTTTATCTGTTTTGTTCATCTGGCAATGGACATTTGGGTTGTTTCCACCTTTTGGCTGTCATGAAATAAAGCTGCTGTGATCGGTGGTGTACACATATCTGCTTGAGTCCCTGTAGAATCTGTGCTTTTTACTGTTATGCTGTGAATGATGCCTTCTGGGCAATGAGACTGGCTATTATGATGCTTTCTTGCTTCCCTGGGGAAAAAATAATTTAATTTAAGATCTATGTGGAAAAATCCTCCTCCTAATGGATAAACACATATGTGATAGTAAAGCAAAATTTAGGAACTTACATATTTTTAAAAAATTTTTTGTCTTTTCGTCTTTTTAGGGCCACACCCGAGGCATAAGGAGGTTCCTGGGCTAGGGGTCCAATCAGAGCTACAGCTGCTGGCCTGCGCTACAGCCACAGCAACACCAGATCCGAGCCGCATCTGCGACCTACACCACAGCTCATGGCAACACCAGATCCTTAACCCACTGAGCCAGGCCAGGGATTGAACCCGAAACGTCGTGGTTCCTAGTCAGATTCGTTTCTGCTGCTCCACTCCTTTTTTTTTCCCTCTTTGAAGATGTGAACTTTAAGTCTTAATTGGTTTCACACATCAAAAGTTCCCTTCCAAAACCAAATAACTAAAAAGTTGTTTTACGGCAACAATTTTCAAGCTTTTTGACTCCTTTATACTCTTAAATGTTTTTGAGGACCCCAAAGAGCGTTTGTGTGGTTTCTATCTATTGATATTTACCATATTAGAAATTAAGACAGAAAAACTTAACTTCCATTCTATTAACTATTAGAATGATGATGTCATCTGATGTTATGTAGACTCTGAAAAATGCCACTGTATGCTCATGAGAGAATGAGTGAAAAGGGTAAATCCATTCACCGTGAAAATAGTTTTGACTTCCCAGATCACATGAAGGGTCTTGGGGCACCACAGGGTTCCCAGGGCCTACTTTGAAAACCAAAGTTCTAGAGTTTAGGCCAGAAAAGTACGACTGGTTACTCAAGTGACATAACCCCATATTCACTGTGGTTTTTGTGGGTTCACATTTTCACATTTGTGGTGATTGAATAATTTAAGGGTAATCTTAGCTCAACCATAATGTCATATTTGACATGTATGGGCTTTTTTTTTTTTTTTTCTTTTTTGTCTTTTTAGGGCTGCGCCTGTGGCATATGGAGGTTCCCAGGCTAGGGGTCAAATTGGAGCTGTAGCCACTGGCCTACGCCAGAGCCACAGCAACCCCAGATCCGAGCCATGTCTGCGACCTACACCACAGCTCATGGTAATGCCAGATCCTTAACCCACTGAGCAAGGCCAGGGACTGAACCTTCGTCCTCATGGATACTAATCAGATTTGTTTCCACTGAGCCACGATGGGAACTCCATTGACATGTTTGTTCTTTTTAAAACAAATTAAAGTTTGGGGAATTTGACTTCTTTTGAAAAAAATTACAGCTACTTGGGCTGGGAATTATTGGCTCTTTCAGAGATGAGAATTCATTCTGTTGACTGTAAGCTTTCCTGTAGGGTGATTTGGTTGGACTATTTCTTTGGAGAACTTTATGTTTTAGCATCCTGATTTTTTTCCTTTGACCTCTGGTTAGGAAACTTCTGCTATCTCTGGGCTGGAAACTGAAGACCTATCTGCCAGGACTCAGGGAGCTGAGCAGAAGAGGATAAAGGTGGTCTTAGCATCTGAATACTGAATACCAGCTGGATATTGTCTTTTTTTGGCTACCCCTTGGCTCATGGAGCTCCTGGGCCAGGGTTCAGATCTCAGCTGTAGTTGCAGCCCAGGCTGCAGCAATGCCGGATCCTTTAACCCACTGTGCCAGGCCCCAGGGATCTAACCTCTGTCCTGGAGCTGCAGAGACACTGCTGATCCCTTTGCAGCACAGCAGGAACTCCTATTCTCTGTTCTTAACCCTAGCCCTGTTTTGGAAACCTTCTCCCATGTTGCGGGAGCTGGGAATCTGGACACTGTACTCGCCAGAATCTTTTGATGGCAGGTTTCTGGTTTTGATTTTGCCAGAGCAGTTTCAAAGGCAAAGGGAGAAGCCACCATTGCTATGACACATGTCACATGGCAGATGTGAGATCTTCTTATCAGCTTCTGAGTGTCCTTCTGGGATTCAAAGCCACCTCAGTCATGGGGAAGCTGGGATCCTTTGTGCAGTTTCTTGTGATGCTTGTGCATCCTGATTTCCTGAACTTGAGTGGTTTCTCTGCCCTTGGCTCTCACAGCTTTTCCCAGGATGTTATAAGCCTCTAATTCCCTGTAATAAATCCCTTCCTGCCTGCAATACCTAGAATAGTTTGTATTTTCTGACCAATTCTGGACTGATACAAATATGTTATGTATATGTGTCTAAGTCTCTGTGTGTGATGGTACCCCTGTCCTTAACTGAGCCCATTCTCCCACGAACCTGAGTTTTTTTGTTTTTATGTGTTTTAGAGAATAAATCAGTAGTTTGCTGGTATAGGAGGGACCACTTGGCATGGAGGAGGGATCTGGGGCTCTCAGTGCTACCTACACAGATTTTTCAACCTTTGCTCCTTATTTTAGCTCCTTTTTCACCCCAATTTCAGTAACCTGGAACTGCAGCTTGTGGAGTCTTTTGGAAATTCTGGGGTATAAATCACCTTGGATCTTGGCTTTCCCTCTTGCAGGCCTAGGATTCAGCTTTGTCAGTTCTTCTTAGTCTTTTTAGCACAAATGCATCTTTAGTTCATTTTCCAGATTTTGTGGTTATCGTTTTTAAAAACTCTCTTCAGCATTCTTTTCTTTGAGTTTCAGAATGGAGTGAAATTGATGCATGTGTGTAATCAGCCCTAGGTACCCTGGAGTCCTACTTTTCCAATCTAATAATCAAAAAGTCATTTGCTGTCTCTTTTTGGCAGCAATTAATTACCTTTAAAGTTGAGGCATTTTTAAAGTTTTGGAATGTAAGAGATGATGCCGATTCTGTCAGGGAGCCTTTTTGGGAAATTTTGTGTTCCGGAAAAACGTGGACATCTGTGCAACTCCGGATGCTCTTTTTATTCCCCTGTACCCTTCTTCCTGTGGACTGGAGCTCAGTTCAAGGTGCTGTCATTCATTTCATGCCCCAGGCTGGGAGGTGTATAGTGTCATCCACTCTACCTCCTTCTCCCACTCTCTCTATTCATTTATTTACTCATTTATTTTAATTTTAATTTTTGGCCATGTCCATGGTATGTAGAAGTTCCTGGGCCAGGGATTGAAGCTTCACTACAGCAGTAACAACACTGGATCCTTCACCTGCTGTGCTGAAACACTGGGTCTCTCTTTTTAAACAGTTGTGTAAGTACACACAACATAAAATTTATCATTTTAAACATGTGAAATATACACTTCTGTGGTATTATGTACATTCCCATTGTTATTCAGCCATCACTATCATCCATCTCCGGAATTTTTTTCATCTTGCAAAACAGAAACTCTGTTCCAATTAAACAGTAATTCCCCATTCCTTCTTCTTCCCAGTCCCTGGCAATCACCATTCTACCTTCTGTCTCTATGAATTTGACCGTTCTCAGTACCTTATGTAAATGAGATCACATAGTATTTATCCTTTTGTGACTATCTTATTTCACTTACCATGGCTTTTTTTTTGGCCGCATTCTTGACATATGGAAGTTTCTGGGCCAGGGGTTGAATCCGAACTGCAGCTGAGACCTATGCCACAGCTACAGCAACACCAGATTCTTTAATACATGTTTTTTTTTTTTGTTTGTTTGTTTGTTTTGTCTTTTGTCTTTTTAGGGTGTACCTGTGGGATATGGAGGTTCCCAGGCTAGGGGTCGAATTGGAGCTTTAGCCGTTGGCCTACATCACAGTCACAGCAACGTCAGATCTGGCTGCGTCTTCGACCTACAGCTCACGGCAACACCAGATCCTTAACCCACTGATCGAGGCTAGGGATTAAACCCGCGTCCTCAGGGATCCTAGTTGGGTTCTTTAACCGTTGACGGGACAGGAACTCCCAACACCAGATTCTTAACCTACTGTGCTATGGAGGGAACTCCTCACTTACCATGTTTGCAAAATCCATCCATGTCATAGCATGTGTCAGAATTTCCTTTCCTTTGAAAGCTGAGTAATATTCCACTGTATGTATACATCACCATTCATCTGTCAGTGCACACTTGGGTGGCTCCCACCTTTTAGCTGTTTGAGTAATGCTGCTGTGAACATGGGTGTGCCCCCTTCTCTTTTATATCACCTACCATTAGGGACCAGGTTCCGACTTGGCCTCCTCTCTCCTCCCCCGCCCGGACTCCTGTAGAAGCCTCTTAACTGACCACCTTCCATCGGTCATGTTGCACTGTCAGTTTTCTCTAAAACAAGAGTCTTAGCACATCATTTCCCTGCCTTGAAATTTTCAACACCATTCAGTCTTGTCTAACATAGTAAACAAGCCAATGTACTGTGTTGATCCAAGCTTCCTTGCCAGTGTTGTCCCTTAGCACCTGCCCACTGCCCACATTCCCTTTGGCCCTAAGGACTCTGTGTTCCTCAGATGCCCCATGCTTTCATCCCCTGTTGGCCTGTGCTCTTCCCTTGACCTGGAGTGCCTTCTCTCGACCCCTCACCCCTGGGAACACCCGACCAATCCCGCAAAACCAGCTCAGGTATTCTCTTGGGGTCTTCTCCACACCCCCGCAAGCTGGTTTAGAGATTTATTTTCCCCTGCTTTCAAAGCACTTTGTACATCTCTATCATGGTTGGAATATTGACTGTTGAAGACACATAGATTAGCTGAGGTCTTAGAGAATTAAAGGGAGAATAGTACAGGACCAAAAACTGTGCTAGTTTTGTGAACCCTGTGCTAGCAATGCTGTATCTTTTCTGTTTTTCTCTTTATTAAAAAAATTACGGACATATGTTTTGGATTAAAAAATGTTATTAGGAGTTTCCATTGTGGTTCAGCAGTAACGAACCTGACTAGTATCCATGAGGATGTGGGTTTGATCCTTGACCTTGCTCAGTGGGTTAAGGATCTGGTGTTGCTGTGAGCTGTGGTGTAGGTTGCAGATGTGGCCCAGATCTGGCAGTGCTGTAGCTGTGGTGTAGGCCTGCAGCTGCAGCTCTGATTCATCCCTTAGGCTGGAACTTCCATATGCTGTGGGTGTGGCCCTAAAAAGAAAAAAAAAATTTATTAAACATAACCAGTACCATGTTTTTATTTTTTCATATTGTCTGGGAAGTTGTAGGCATGTTCCTTGAAGGGCTAGGGAGAAGTGTCTTGAGTACTTGCTGAGTGTTTCATGTATTATGATTCTAGATGCCTTAGGATCTCGGTGGAAGTGATCACATATGGTGCCCTCAGGGACGACAAGAGAGCTGGTCTCTGTGGATGTTGCCCAGGTCTTGGTGCTGCCACTCAGGTGACCAGCCCAGGACTCTCCTTGTCCTCATGTACAGGGAAGATGTGAACGAGAACACCTATTTTTAGAGCTGGAATATCAGGACAAGGCAATCATGACAAGAATTTAATGAATCTGAACACGCCTCCAGGCTAGAGATTGTTGCTTGAGGTGCAGAAGAGTATGCACTTCCTGTGATAAGATTAAAAATAAAACATTTCGTTTTGTGTTAATTAGCAAGTACTAATACTTATTTAGAGCCTACTATGCCCCCTGGACTGTGCTAGGTGCTATAGGGGGTAGGGAGGTGTGAGTTTTAGGAGATAAACAGAGGACCACAGGGAAGAAGAGTTTGATGTGGCTCTTTCTGTCGTAGTGGCATGTGAGCACCAATTCTGAGTGTCTATAATGAGTCAGATACTGTACCAGGTACGTCTGTGTACATCATTGCATTTAATTACAATAGTAACTGGTTTATAAATTATAATCACTATTGTTGCCCTGTTTTACAGAAGAAGAACCTGAGAGCCAGGGAGGTTAGGTAGCTTGTTCAAAGACTCATATGTGGCAGAGATGGGATGTAAGCTCTGATATGTCATGAGGTTAGACCTTGAAGTACTTATAGGGTATTAAGTTTTGAACACTGTGAATGGCACTTGTGAATGGCACTCGTGATGTGTGAATGGAGATTTCAGGCACAGGAACAGTCAGTAAAATCTGGAAGAGTTACTAGCCCTGGATAACCAGATGGGCTCTGAAGAGGTGGCATTTTGGAGGGGGATAGACAAGGGCATGGAGGTGGAACCAAGCTCGGCTTATGTGTGAGAGCCCTTACTGGCTTATGGAAGAGAGGATATTACTGGAGAGACTGGGAAGCAAGGCTGAGACCTCGGTGGGTTATGAAAGAGATTGTCTTGATGAGGTTAGACTGGCTGGGCCAGTTAAGAGCGAGGGGGCAGCGTGAGGTGGTGGTTATTTGGTGTGGCTATTCTGGAAGTGGAATGGGGAGTAGGTTGGGAGGTGGGGAGACCCTGAGTAGGAATTCAATTAGGAGTCTCCTGTGATGTTGGAGGGGCCGCTTTCATGAGGGTGATGGCAGTGGGGATAGAGATGGTGAGATGGCGGGACTGAATTTGGTGAAAGATACAGCCCAGCTTAGTGACAGAATATGCAGTGGGTTGAAGGTGTGGGAGAAGTTAAAGGTGACTTCACGGCTGGTGCCCTGGGAGATGAAGTGAATCAAAGACTTAGATGAGGAAGCTGAGATGGTCAAGTGCAAATGGGCTAGTACTGTGTGCCCATGGGGAAAGTTGGGGACTGGCATGGTACTCAGAGGTCAGGGTTCAGTTATAGATCCTGGCAGTCCCAGGGATTTTTTTTTTTCTTTTTAGGGCTGCACCTGCAGCCTATCGGGGTTCCCAGGCTAGGGGTCGAATCAGAGCTGTAGCTGCTGGCCCATGCCACAGCCACAGCAGCTCGGTATCCGAGCCTCATCTGCGACCAACACCACAGCTCAGGGCAAAGCCGGATCCCTTGCCAACTGAGTGAGGCCAGGGATGGAACCCGCAACCTCATGGTTACTAGTCAGATTCATTTCTGCTGAGCCACAATGGGAACTCCAGTCCCAGGGTTTAGAGACCCTGGAGTTATGAATAGCCTTTCCTTTGGAAGGCCCCCAGGGCCCCACTTTGCCCTCCAGGTTGTGGAGGAAGAAGCCACTGACACAGGCCTCTTGCCTTCCCACTGATGGGCCCACGTTCTGGAGAAATTCAGACAGGAGCCTGGAGCAGTATTTCTATATTGAGGCTTTGGAAGGAGCCTCAGTCAGTGTGGGCTGTCTCTGTAGACCCCCAACCAGCAGAGTGCAACCACTGATATATCCAGTTTAGTGGCTGAGTGAGGGGTGCATGCACTGTAGAAGCTGTCAAACCCTGTAGCTGTGGCAATAGCCCGTCACAGTGGGCCTTGCCACTGATGTCAGCCTGGAACGGCCACCTCCAAGGCCTCCAGCTGTCCTTTCGAGTTTGGGGAGTGGAGCTGATAGGGCCTGCTCCAGCTTCTCCCCTCCCTTGCAGGAAAGCCTGGCAGAGCACCCAGCCCAGGGTACTAGCTCGAGTTGAGTGGCTCTCCTTTGTCTACTCCTTCTGCTCTCTTAGAATGCAACAACCTTGGAAAAAAGAAGAAGCTACTCTTTCCCCCAAACTCCCATGATGGTGTGTGCTTGCTGACAGCCACCCACCTAGCTCCTGCCACCACAATGACATGGGCTTCTCAGTGGTACCTGGTAGCATGTGGGGGCCAGACCACCCCCCTTCTTCCTACTTAATAGCAACAGGACTTCAGCAAATGCCCTGATTTTACTGAATTTTTCTGAGCCTTGGCTTTCCCTTCTGCCTTACAGGGTTGTTGTAACCACAGCTGCCCAGTGAATGTACTTATTGCTGTCCATCTCTTTAGTGGGATGTAGTGGAGGGACCCCTCTGAGAAGAAGGTGAAATGGGATTTATAGGGTCTTGGGGTTGTCTTAGGGGAACATCCTATACTAGGTCATTCTTTGTGAGGCTCTGCTTTTTGTGAAAGCCTCGGACAGGAGTGTTTGCTGTCTCATGCAGTGGTGGGTGATAGAATGCTCTGTTTAGGGCTCTTATTCATACACAAAATCAGCTCATACCCATGGTCTGGAAACCTAATCTCTGTGTTTAATGTAGTTATCAGGGGAAGTGCATCCTTCAAGCCATCTCTTTTTAAAGATAGGTAAAAATAGTAAGAAAAGATTTTTATCTTTGGCAGGATGGTTTCACATTGTTTTTTAGTTGTAAGCTGGGAATTACTTAGATGGACTATAGCTTCAGTATAGCATGGCTGAAGATGCTCACCTCAGTGTCTTCATCCTCTGGTTATTTTTATTGTGTCCATTTGTCCTGTGAGCATTGTAGCAGCTGCTCCTCCTCAGGTCCTGCCCAAACCCTTCCCAGCTGTTCAGGTGACAGCATCCTCATTGCTCTGAATACCCAGAGCAAGTATTCAGGTTTATACTTAGAACAAAAGTTAATAAATGATGCCTCAATGGAACAATAAATTTGTAGTGTGTCACAGCCTAGCTGCTTGGATTGTGCTTTTAGCCTTTTGGGGCCAGGCTGTGCAGCTCTATGGTGTAGGAATCCTCTGCAGAGAGAACATCAGAGTTGGAGCAAACTGGAAGAATCATTACTGCATTTACTTTTCTAATTTTTCTTAACACTTCACAGCCACAAGCATGATTTATCAATGTTTAGCAGAGAGGCCTATACTCTTTTGGGATAATATGCATTTGTTTTTATTTTCTGTTTAGCTGATACAGGCAGTTTTATTTCTGTGGATTTGCTGTTGAAACCAAGGTTTTGGATTTTGCAAATTTTGTGTTCTGGTAGTTCTGTTCTACTGGTGAGCTGTTTGAGTCTTTCCTCGCTATGCAGCCTATTTTTTTGATAGTGCTTTTTCTCTATCATGTTTCTCCTTTCTGTGGGTTGCGTGCTTGCCAGGCTTCATCTAGGACTTTGTTTTACTTTCTTTCTTTTTCTTTTTTTTTGGGGGGTGGGGGGCATACCTGTGGCATGCAGAAGTTCCCAGGCCAGAGGCTGAACCTAAGCCACAGTAGTGACAACACCAGATCTTTAATCACCCGGCCACTAGAGAACTCCTTGTTGTACTTTCTTATTGCACCTTTGTGTCCTATCTGCATGTACTTACTTTTTGTATTTTAAAACTCTTGTCTGTTTTTTTTGCTCTAGAAGCCAGATTTGGTACTGGGGAATATGTGCTCTGGTCATTGGAATAATATGTAACATTGCTATGGAAGTACAGGGAGGCTGAATTAATAGGCAGATGGTTGCTTGATGAAAGCAAGAGTTGAGCAGAGAGAGGTGGGTAGTCTTAGGAAATAAAGAGTCAAAACATTTGGGAGTTGACCTTGATTCTGACCTTTTCCACACACTCTCACACCTCTTCTGTCTTCTGTGCTTCTGGACTCTATCCTAAAGTTATATCCTGAATTCACCCCAGTTTCCCAATCTCTGCCACGAGCTCCCATGACTGCCTCTCCCAGGCTAAGCCACCATCTTGCCTTGTTTAGACAGGACTGTCTAAAAGAACTTTCTAGGGTGATGGACTGCTTGTATCTGTGCTGTCCTGTATGGTAACCCACTAGCTACACATGACTATTGATTTAGCACTTGAAATGTGACCAGTATGATCAAGAAACTGAATTTTTCATTTGAATTTGAATTTTTAAATTTTAATTTGGATTTTTAATTGAACCTAATTTAAATTAATTTAGATTGATATATTCACTTGTGGCTAGTGGCTACTGTATTGCACAGCGTGTGTCTAGACCATACAGTAGCCATGTAACCATGTATTCTGTGGATCCTCTCCTCATAATTCTCTCTTCATAGCCAGAGTGATCTTTCAAAATGTAGATGAGACTGGGAACACCCAGTGGTTTTGCATCCTGCACTTCTCTGGCCTCTGCAGTCCTCTCCTCTTTCTCCCCTCCTCCAGCTCCCTGAGTTTCTTTCTGTTCTTTGAGGACACAGCCAAGCTTTTCCTGGAGGAGTAGCCTTTTTTCTTCCAGAGAGAGTGCTCTTCCCACTTGCTTGCCTGGTCCCTCATCCTGAGGTCTTGCCCTCCTAGAGAGCCCCCCATCCCTACCCCAGCATGCTGTATCAAAACCCCAACTCTCCTGTCCCCACCCCCAGGCTCTACTATTACTCTTATCTCTGCCGGAAATGATCTTTTATGTCTCTTTCTATTTATTTTCCATCCCTCCATGCTAGGTTGCAAATGTTATCAGGACACTGAGCTTGCTTGTCTCTCTCTCTCTGCTGAATAAACTCCTCCTGCCCCACATCCTCCACTCCTGCCCCCACTTCTCTTGTAGAGGGAGAAGACTCACAGCCTCATCTTCTCTCATAGCTTCTTTTCCAGACTCTGCACAGACCATCCCCTTCTGTTAACTTGGATGACATCCAGCTGGGGTACGGTGTCCTTGAGTAGTTTCATTTTTCTTGTTGTAGTCACATTCTTGTCTGCCTCCCTAATCACCTCTCTTTACTTGTGTGTTCTCACATTTCCTTAGATACTCATTTCAAGATAATCTCAGTTATTTTAAACCACAGTTTTACTTTGAGTAGTAAGAATATCCAGCCCTTCTAAAGCTGAGAAGATACAAAAGCCTAAGCAAATCTTGCTTAGAGAAAAGGAAACATTTTGAACTGCCTGTTCTATCCACTTACCTTTTTCAATGCTAAAATATATACAGTTAAGAAAACTATTATTGGAGTTCCTGCTGTGGTGCAGTGGGTTAAGGATCTGGCACTATCTCTGCGGCTGTGTAGGTTCAGTCCCTGGCCCAGTGCAGTGGGTTAAGTAAGGATCCAGTGTTGTTGCCGCTGTGGCATTGGTCACAGTTGTGGCTTGGATTCCGTCCCTGGCCCGGGAACTTCCATACGCTGGGAGTGTGGCTGAAAAAGAAAAAAAAAAAAAAAAAGAAAGAAAACTGTTATTTTTATTATTAAAAAGTGAATCCATGGAGTTCTTGTTATGGCTCAGTGGTATGAACCCGACAGTTATCCATGAGGATGGGGGTTTGATCCCTGGCCCCACTCTGTAGATTGCAGACGAGGCTTAGATCCTGCATTGTTGTGGCTGTAGTGTAGGCTGGCAGCTGCAGCTCCAATTCAACCTCTAGCCTGGGAACTTCCATATGCCGGCATAATGAAGGCATGTTATAGACAAATAATACAAGAAAACAAAACACACCAAATTTCTGATTCCTAATGAACTACTCAGACTTAAAAAATGCTTTCTTCAAATAATCAGATTTCTTAAAAAAAAAAAAGTGAATCCATGTTCCTGAAGAAAAATTAGAAAATACAAAAACTATGTGAAGAAAAAAAAAATCCCACATTATCTCCCCATGCTGATTTGACACTTGTGCATGTATAAGTTGTGTATATTATATCATAATCCACTTTTTGGTACTTGCTTTCTTCACTCAAAAATACCATGTACAGGAGTTCGTGCTGTTGGTACAGCAGGTTAAAAATCTGGCATTGTCTCTGTGGTGAAGCAGGTTTGACCCTGCTTCCAATGTTGCTGTGGCGTAGTCTCAGCTGTGGCTAAGATTCCATCCCTGGCCCAGGAACATCCGTATATCGCAAGTGTGGCCATAAAAAAACAACCAACCAACAAACACGTACAGGTTTTCCTATCAGTAAATATGCATCCTGAGTCAACATTAAATGGCTAAAGAGTGTTAACCCTTTATGGATATACCATAATCTCCTATATAAATAACCTGAGTATGCAGGTTATTTCTTTTCACTATTATAATCAGTTAATTTAGTTCATTTCTTTTCTCTCCTTTTTTTTTTTTAACATCCTAGAAAATACTGCATTCTTGTCCATTTTATTTCCCTTGTGCACAAGTGTGTGAGTCAGAGTCTTCCCTGGTGTTGGTATGTAATTTGTCCTGGACATGGATTTGTTGTGACTCCATCTACCTACATCATGTTTCTCTTTGAGGCAATGACCGCTTGTTTTCCACGCTGTTCTATAGTTATAAAAACAGGGGTTATGCGGGATGCTGTTTTCTGATTGTTTGGCTCACACATGCTCCCTCTCCCTTCCTGTCCTCCAGCGGAGGTTGGTCTCCAAGAACACACTGTCGTAAACAAAGTTCTCTGAACACCTACTGATTGACAGAGTGGTGTATTTTTATTTAAAATGACTGTTCACTTGCTCCTCTGAAACATGTTGTAACCTTGACCTTTATATTTGCTACTGTTTTAATATTTGTTTAAATGGCAGGCATTGTAAAACGAGGTGACTTCATCCTTGCTATTACTTCTTAATAGTATGAAGGGTCCTACAACATAAAGTAATACATGGATGGCTTTGTAGCTCTAGTATCTGTATTGAAATACATTGAAAAGTGGGCTTTTTTTAAAAATTACTTTTTATTTTTTGGCTGCTCCCGAGATGTATGGGAGTTCCTGGGCCAGGGATAGACCCCTTGCCACCTGAGCTGCTGTAGTGACAACCCTGGGTCCCTAATGTGCTGTCCCACAAGAGAAATTCTAAAGAGTGGGTTTAAGCAGTGCTGGCTGCTCCTCTCTCTTGGGTTTAATCGCAGGGTGGAAGAAATTGTCAGAGGGCATTGTTTTAGAGCCTTGGAAAAGCCCTGGTGGTATTTCTTGACTTCTTGGTAATTTCAGGTTTCTGGATCAAGTCTTGCATCTTGGTCAAGTTTCTGTTCAGTGCTTCATGTAAATGATAATTAGAGTCTTATTTACCTAAGAGCATGCAGAGAAGTGCACGTTGGCCATACAGGGCTGGGTGGCCTCTGGAGCTAGAGAGGGTCCATGGTGTGATTGGGGTGAGGTAGGACAGGGGATGTGGAGATGGCCCCGCTGTCCTGAAGAACTGTGTGAGGCTGGCTTCTCCAGAAGGCAGGAGAGCTGGGACAGTGCAGGTCTGGTGTCCATGCTGCTAAGAATGACTTTCGCCAAACAAACTTGAAAAGCCAGTATTCCTGATGATGCCTCAGGCTGTTTCTCTATGCCCTGCCATAGGGTTTTCTTTTGATGATCCACATTGTTTGGGTTCTCCAAAGACTTGAAATGGAGCCTATGCTTCGAAATATTTTAAATCCAATTTGGAAGAGCCCTGAAGGCCTATTTGAGAGAGAGACTAAACTGAGTAACTGAATGACAAATAACTACGCAAAACTTGCCATTCTTTCTGTAAATGTTTGTTCAGTCCTGCTCTGAACTGCTCAGGTACTGTTTTTGCAATTCAGTAATGAACGTGATAAAGCTTTCCTGCCCTCAGGGAGCAAATGAATGCTTCTGAATGTGGTGGTCCTAAGTGAAGGAGACATGGGTTTCTCACAGATGCAGACTTTGATGAATAAGATGCTCACAGTTGTGAAATGAAAGTGAATTTGGGGTTAAGGACTGTCATCTCGGGGGGATGAGCATGGGGATGTGGGAATTGGTCACGGGCAGGGTGGACAGGTGTATGGGTGTGGGCCCTGGGGCCTGGGGAGCATCTGCAGAGGTGTAGGTGGAAACATGTGTAGTTGGTTTTGACGTGGGCTGCTCTGAAGGCTTGAGGACTAGCCTGGTGTCCCCGAAGGTCCTTGAAGAGATGCTTTCCTGACAGTGAGACACTCAGAACTGGGCAGTTCAGCCAGCTCTCTAGACCAGGGCTACTTGCAGTGTGATCAGCTGACTGGTGCCAAGAGATAAGTACAAACGTGGAGAGTAAGCGTTTAGAAATTTCCGTAGCAGTTTGACATTGCTGCCCCATCCAAGGGCATGAGCAGTGACTTAGTTTGTCTGAACAAGATACTGACCCATCAGGTTCTGTGGTGCTTACATGCACAAGTTCACACCTGGCTGGAGCCATGAGCAGCCACATGCAGTGGGACCACCGGACCATGTATCTTCCCTTAATGAATAGAAGCCAGTCCCCCTGCCCCCCCGCCCCCTGCAAAACAAGGAGTTCCCGTTATGGCTCAGTGGAAACAAACCTGACTAACATCCATGAGGATGCAGGTTTGATCCCTGGTCTCGCTCAGTTGGTTAATGATCCGGCAGTGCCGTGAGCTGTAGTATAGGTTGTAGACATGGCTCAGATCTGGCGTTGCTGTTGCTGTGGTTGTCGTGTAGGCTGGTGGCTATAGCGGGGATTCGACTCATAGCGGGAACCTCCATGTGCTGTGGGTTGTGGCCCTAAAAAGACAAAAAACAAAAACAAAACCAAAAAAACCCATAAAACAAAAACCAACCTAGCCTTCAGGACAGTAGTTTGGGAAACACCATGTTAGCCCAAGCATGAAGCTGAGGGCCCTCAAGTCAAGAACTTAAATAAATAGAAGACCATTGATCTGTTCCAGTTTCAGTTCAGGTTTTTGTTTGGATACAACAACCCTTCCTCTCTTCCTTTTCCTTCTCATCAGCTGGTGTTCTCTTTCCTTGAACATTATTTTTCTATGTACATTGTACACAATTCTATACATATTTTCAATACACTTTACACAAAGTTCATAACTTTGTCATTTTAAATTGTGTTACAGTATTTTGCTGCGTGTACATATCACAGGTTCTTACTTCCTCTATTTGGAGCCATTGCTTTTTCCTATTATTAATAGTTCATCTGTGAATATTTTTGTACAAATTAGGGTTTATTTTTTTCTTTCTTACTGTTAGGTTCCTGAAGTCATACCTGAAGAAGAAATATTGTATCAAAGTTCACGATTTTATTATTCTCTAGAATGAAGGAACCAATTTATATTGTGAGAACAGACATATAGGTTTATCTCTGTAGCTTTAGACTGGGTAATTTTAAGACTTTTTGTTAGTTTTGTAGGCATATTATTGCCTTGAGATTGTTTTAATGTGCTTACTGCAGGAGAGAGTGAAGATAGGATGGTTTGATTTTTCTTTATTTTAAAATTTATGTTATTTATTTATTTTGGCCACTCCTGTGGCATGTGAAAGTTCCTGGGCCAGGGATTTTACCTGAGCCATAACAGCGACAATGCCGGATCCTTAACCACTAGGCCACCAGGGAACTCCCTTAAATTTTTTTTTTAATTTTAATTTTTTTCTAAAGACATATCACACAAAATCTTAAGACAAAGGACACTGGACATTAAGAAAGAGGTGGTCCACCCTAGTCTTTACAGATGAGATCCTAGTTTCTGCAATTTTAGCATAGTGCTCATACAAGAAAGGCCAACCTCATTTCTTGGCTGCACTATTGGCCACATGAAGGCAAGTGTTTGAGAGCACTATGTAAGGTAGTGATCTCAGTGGGGGTGTGTGGGCAGTGAGAGGATAAGTTTGAGGGTTTGAAAACTCTTGAGTCAATTAGCTTAGCTCTGATCCCAGGCTATAAACCGTCCTCTGTGCTTCCTTCACGAAGGAATTTGGGGGAGGTTTGTCATCACTGACTTGTCATGATTAGTGAGAGAAGGTGTTCAGAGCACAGGGCATGGAATATTGATCTTGTATGTGAAAGAAAGTGTCATATAGGACCAATGTTTAGACATTAATGAGGCAAGAGGGAGGAAAGTGTAGATCATTAGACTGGGGTGTTAGTTGTATATGGGGTAATTTTTAAAGGGTTTTCTGTCTCGGAGTTCCCATCGTGGCTCATTGGAAATGAATCTATTAGCCACGAAGATGCAGGTTCGATCCCTGGCCTCGCTCAGTGGGTTAAGGATCCGGCGTTGCCAAGAGCTGTGGTGTAGGTCGAAGACACAGCTTGGATTCTGCACTGCTGTGGCTGTGACATAGGCTGGCAGCTGTAGCTCAATTCCACCCCTAGCCTGGAAACCGCCATATGCCACAGGTGTGGCCCTGAAAGACAAAAGACAAAAAAAAAGTGCATTTTCTGTCTCACTGTGTCATGAATGTTTAGAACTACTGACAGGTCCCCCAGATAGTGCTTCCACCTCAGAGTCTCTAGTGAGGGGCATATGCTGCTTCAGAGGCCAGCGTGAGTGTTGGATGGAAGACGCCCATGGCTGTTTATAATAGAATCCTTCTCTGTGGGAGCTTGTTTGTGAATCCCAAAGCCTTTTTCTCTTTGATTATGGACTTTGTGACAGTACTATCAAGTGATGCCAGAAATTTGAGAATGAATGTTTCGTATAATTAATTTTTTTTTTTTTGTCTTTTTAGGGCCGAACCTGTGTCTTATGGAAGTTCCCAGGCTAGGGGTCCAATCAGAACTGTAGTCGCCAGCCTACACCAGAGCCACAGCAATGCCAGATCGGAGATTAGTCTGCAGCCTACACCACAGCTCATGGCAACACTGGATCCTTAACCCCCCTCAGTGAGGACAGGGATCAAACCCTCATCCTCGTGGGTGCTGGTTGGGTTTGTTAACCACTGAGCCATGACAGGAACTCCTGGTATAATTGAATTTTTATCAAATTCCCTAATAAGTCAAAAAGTCTTGGCAATGAAATTACCAAAGCCTTTATGATTATTTAGAGATTATGTACTCTTGCATTTTATAGCTATTTCATATTTTTCTTCAGAAAAATACTGTACTTGAATGTTTTTCTTTTTCTGCTTGCTTATTTCTTGGTTCTCCCACTAGTTACCTAATATGTTTTTTTCCCTGACAGATTAATATTTGTTATCCCCCAGCCTATGTGGCTGTCAGACTCACTTTTTTCTTCCTTCTCCTTTTTCTCCCAATTATAAAATAATTGAGATAATAGGAGATATGTGCAGTAGACAGAACTTTTAACTCATAATAAATAATTATTGATGTTTATGCAATGCTCTATAATACAGGGGATATTTTGTCTCCTTGGAACTTCATGAAACCCTGTGAGGTGGGAATTATTGCTGTAGCCATGTTTCTCCAGGAAAACCATGAAGCTCAGAGACTATATGACAACCTGTTTAGGACACAGAGCTAATTAGTGGCAGTTCAGGACCTTTGGTTACAAATCTCATATTTCCCCCAGTATATCTTCCGATTTGAATTCTTTTTGATTGTATTAAATTTTATTGGAAGAAAATGGGTGTGTTCTATTTAAAAAAAAAATCACACCATGTGATGCTCAATGTAATGGGCTTAATGAGTAACTGACCACTATAATGATGCAATATTTTTTCTTAAGGATTATGACTGTGCAAAGAATATGTTTATTTAAAAAAATATTTTGAAAATACTTACCTAATCTTTTGATCAGGTGAGTGTGATGTGTTGCCTCTAGTTGAAGAGCTTTTCTAATTTTATTCCAGTGATCTATTTATTTTTATTTTTTTAATTTTGCGGGCACTTGCTACATGTGGAAATTCCCAGGCCGTGGATTGAATCCGAGCCTCAGCTGCAACCTACACCACAGCTGTGGCAAGGCTGGATCCTTTAACCCACTGCACTGGGCCAGGGGTTGAACATGCACCTCCACAGTAACCTGAGCCACTGCAGTAAGATTCTTAACCCATTGCACCACAGCAGGAACTCTCACCAAGAATCTCATTTAAAGGGAAAAAAGTTAACCAGAAACACAAGCTATGTAATTCTGAGTTTTATGTATGGTATTTTATAGTCAAGTTTTAAAAATTTCATTTGTGTTTGTTGCCAGAGTATAAAATTGAAATTAATTTTTGCCTACTAACTTGTATCGCACGACCTTGCTAAATTAAATTCACTTATTAGTTTTATTAGTTGTTATTTTATTTTTATTTATTTATTTATTTTATCTTTTTGTATTTTCTAGGGATGCACCTGCAGCATATGGAGGTTCCCAGGCTAGGGATCTAATCGGAACTGTAGCTGCCGGCATATGCCAGAGCCACAGCAACGCGGGATCCGAGCCGTGTCTGCGACCACAAAACTGGATCCTTAACCCACTGAGCCAGGCCAGGGATTGAACCTGAAGCCTCATGGTTCCTAGTCAGATTTATTAACCACTGAGCCACGACGGGAATGGCTGTTATTTTATTTTTAGTAGTTAGTAGATTCCTAGGATTTTCCAGGCAGGCTCTAATGTTATCAGCAAATGACACCATTTTACTTCTTTCTTTGTGATCTTTGTGTCTTTTTCTTGCTCTATGCCATGTAAATGTTATGATAGTAGCCACATATTTGAACTAATGCTGTTATAATATTCTTGTTGTGATAAGACTCCTTGATGCCTGACTTATAAACCGCATATACACTGTTGGAGAATTTTATTTTAAATTAAAAAAAATGATCTTGAGTTATTGGAACTTGAAAAATTATTTTTCATGTATTTGTAATGAACATTAATGTCTGTTTTGATATTGTAAATCATGCTCTACTAAAATTCAGTGTAAAGAATTTTGGTAGGTGTTTGTTGGCGATTCTGACAAGTATTTAAATATTTTGTTTTTTGAAAGATTATTTGGAGGGGTGAGACTAACAGGATTGTAATAAAAATCCATTTCCATTGAGGAAAGTGTGGCTAATTTTATAGGCTGAGTTTACAGAGAAGCCCACTAAACAAAGTGAGAGAAAAGGAGAGATGAAATTGGGATAGAAAATCAGGTATCTTAAATGTGAACAATATCTGGAGTTCCCTTGATGGCTCAATGGAAATGAATCCGACTAGTAACTGTAAGGTTGGGGGTTCGATTCCTGGCCTCAATCAGTTGGTTGAGAATCTGGCCTTGCTGTGACCTGTGGTGTAGGTCACAGATGTGGCTCAGATCTGGCGTTGCTGTGGCTGTGGAGTAGGCTGGCAGCTCCAACTCCAGTTGGACCCCTAGCTTGGGAACCTCCATATACTGGGAGTGCAGCCATGAAAAGACACACACACACACACACACACACACACACACACACACACACACACACACAAAATGTGAGCAATATCCTTGACTGTTTAACTAAATAATATTTGAAATGTGGCCTAGAGGGATAAAAGAGAAATAGGTTCAGATTTAACTTTGCTACTTCCAAGCTGTGTGAACTTGGGCAAGTGACTCACTCATGCTTAGTTTTTTCTTTCTTTCTTTTTTTAAACTACAAAATGGAAATAATACTAAGCAGTTCACAGTATTGTTGGGTTTAGAAATAATCTATGCAAAACACCTGGCACATATCAGGCATGCAATAATGTGAGGACTCCATCCTTTATTATTTACTTATGTTATTATTTATTTATTGAGTTGTTACAGTTTTTTAATGGGCACCATCAAATATCATGCATCACCAAAGGAAGGGAGCAATGTTTTTGAAGCATCCTGTTCTGCTAAAAGTGTATAAAACCTTATGTTTCTGGAGACTTGCACTGACCAGCGAGGGAGAACAATGCTGAACCATTGCAGTGATGGTCATTGGATCACTTGCCAACTTTCTTCTCTCCCTGATCCTCTCTTATCCCAGTCTGGAGAGTCAGATAGCCATGTTTATTTCTTAGGATCTCTGAGGAACTCCCTACCTGTGAGACTATGCTCAGCTGGGTCCTGGAGCACCTGGAACTCAAGGTTCGGGTGGGAGCTGCCCCTGGGTGGCTGTGAGCCCTTGGAGGTCACTGCAGATGACTACAACTGCTTGGTGGCCTTTGGCCAGATTGATGTCATCATTTGTCATCATTTGACTTCCTTTCCCTCCTTCCCCTTTACTGTACCTTGACTACTTGACTAATGTTGTAACCTCTTTCTTCTAGAATTCTGAAGGTGGGCTCTATGTATGCATGAATACATTTTTGGCCTTTGGAAGGGAACACGTGGAAAGACATTTTCGAAAAACTGGACAGAGTGTCTACATGCACCTGAAGAGACATGTGCGTGAGGTGAGGTACATACTTTGGGGAAACTTAGTGGGGTTCATCCCGTGGAGATTTTACTGTGCCCACATAGCTTTTCCTTCTCTTGGAGGATGGGAAACAAAACGAGCACTGTTAGCAGATATTCATGGACTTCCCAAACCTTTGCTTAACCAGTTTCATATTTCTCTTCCTCTACCCCTCTTATTGGAGTTAAGAAAGACATGGGGAGGCTGATTGAAAAAAAAAAAGTCGAGTCTAAAAATACAGAAGGTAATGCCAGAAACACTCATGGGTACAAAACTAAGAATTAAAAAACATTTGGGTTTTTGTTTTGTTTTGTTTTGTTTTTGTAGTGATAGAAAGAGCTTTCCTAAAAGGTCAAGTCCCTTTTGGTCCTCTCCCTCCGCAGAAGTAAGCACTGTTGTGACTTTGCTGTTTCTCATTCCCATGTATGTCATCATTATATTGTATTTAGGTACAGGTATTCATGAACAATATATGATATGACTTTATGTGTTTTAAAATTGTAGATAAATACTATCATACTGTTACCTATAAGTCTGCCTGGAGCTTTTCCCTTGGACAGAATCTATCCATGTTAGGATGTGTCTGGATGTACTTACTTAATTCATTAAGTAGTTGTTTGGGGTTCTGTCTTATGAGTATCTTATTATTTATTATTCTTCTCTCCCTTGATGAAAACATTTAGATTGTTTCCACTTTTCTTTGCTTCTACAAACAATGTATCGGTTAACATCTTTATACATTTTTCTTGGGGAACATGTGCAAAGTTTCTTTCAGAATCATATTCCCACTGGCAGTGTTGGCTTGTGGGTATGCTTATCTTCACCTTCACTAGATACTGCTAAATCTCTCCCCAGAGTGGTTGTACTCGTGTAAACTCAAATCTGCAATGATTATGAGTGTCTGTTATGAGTGTCCCTCACCAACACTTAGACTTTTGATTTTTACCAATTGAATGATTGTGAAGTGGCATCTAAATATTTGGTATTTTGTCCTGTGAGGGTGGAACATCTTTTCATCTGTTGTTTGGCCATTCTCTTTTGCTCTTTTCTGACTTGCCTATTTATATTTTTGTCCTACTTCTCTAAGGATTTATCCTTTTTTATAAAGTTTTATTAGTTCTTATTACATTGTGGATACCAAAACATTCTGTCTGTTAAGTACAGAAATTTCTTATCATCTATGGCTTGTCTTCTTACTTCATTTATGAATTATTTCATAGAACAGAAGTTGTGATTTTTTTTTTGGTCTTTTTAAGGCCGCATCTATGGCATATGGAGGTTCCCAGGCTAGGGGTTGAATCGGAGCTGTAGCCACCTGCCTTTGCCAGAGCCACAGCAACACTGGGATCGAGCTGTGTCTGTGACCTATGCTACAGCTCATGGCAACACTGGATCCTTAACCCACTGAGTGAGGCCAAGGATCAAACCCCCATCCTCATGGATGCTAGTTGGGTTTGTTAACTGCTGAGCCATGATGGGAATTCCAAGAAGTTTTGAATTTTGATCTAGTTAGGTTTATTAGACTTTTCTCTTATAAGTTGTGTTTTTTGTATCTTGTCTAAGAAATTGTTTCCCAACTCAAGGTCATAAAGATATTTCTTCTAATACTTTTTTTTTTTTTGGAGGATGTGTATATGTGAGTGGAGGGAGACTGAATGTTTAATGTTTTAACATTTTAGGTCTTTAATTCATCTATAATCTATCTTTATATTTGTGTCAAGTATGGGAATCTGCTTTTCCCCCAATATTGATAACCAGTTGTCCCACTATTACTGGAGTAGTGGAAACTTTTCCAACAATTTATAGTGCCATTTAAAAACTATTTTAACTTAGGAGTTACCCTCTGGCATAGTGGGTTAAGGATCCAGCATTGTCACTGCAGCAATTCAGGTCATTGGTGTTGCATGGGATTGATCCCTGGCCTGGGAACTTCCACGTGCCGTGAGCGTGGCCAAAAAACAAGAACACCACAAACACACAAATATTTTAACTTAACCATTCATACTTAAGACTGTCAGTTCTGTTCTGTTGCTCTTTTTGTGTGTCTTTGTGTTGATGCTGCAAGTCTTGATATCTAGGAGTGCAAGCACTTTTTCCTTGGTCATTTTTTCCCTAGAAATTTCATGGATTTAGAGTTTTATTTTTCTCTGTGGATTTTGGAATCAGTTCATCTAGTTCTAAAAATCCTGTTGAGATTTTGATCATGATTGCATTGATTTGCAGGTTAAGCTGTAGTCTGTATCATTGTGTAAGTTCCGTGAGGGCAGAGACTTGTCTGTTCACCTCTGTGTCTTCATCACTTACCAGTGCCCAGCATGTAGAAGTGCTTCATAAGTATTGATTGAATTACTGTTCAGCATGGCATACCTCTCTATTGATTCAGGTCTCTTTTATGTCCCTTAATGTTTTGTAAGTTTCAATAAAGCAGCTTTTATTTTTTAGATTTTTTTTAAGGTACTCTATATTTTTTGTAACTATTTGTTACTGCTATCCTTTATCTTTTAATGTATTTTAATTGGTTATTGATGTTGTTTGGAGATGTTATTTTTTTATTTTTTATTTTTGTCTTTTCTAGGGCTGTGCCTGCGGCATATGGAGGTTCCCAGGCTAGGGGTCTAATCAGAGCTGTTGCTGCCAACCTACGCCAGAGCCACAGCAGTGCCAGATCCAACGCCAGATCCAAGCTGCATCTGTGACCTACACCACAGCTCATGGCAACGCCAGATCCTTAACCCACTGAGCGAGGCCAGGGATCGAACCTGCAACCTCACGATTCCTAGTCGGATTTGTTTCCACTGAGCCACGATGGGAACTCCATGGAGATGTTATTAATTTTTAGATAGTGATTTTATGTTTAGCAGTATTGTTCAACTTTCACTTTACTCCTAGTAGTTTGTAGACTATCTTGGATCTTCTATATACTCAGTGTTGATTTAAATGTCATTCCTTTTTTTTTAAGGTCTACACCCGTGGCATATGGAAGTTCCCAGGCTAGGTGTCAAATCAGAGCTACTGCTGCCAGCCTACGCCACAGCCACAGCAACTTGGGATCTGAACTGCATCTGCGACCTACACTGCAGCTCATGGCAACACCAGATCCTTAACCCACTGAGCGAGGCCAGGGATCGAACCCGCAACCTCATGATTCCTGGTTGGATTCATTTCTGCTGCACCACAACTGGAAATCCCCTTAGTGTTGGCTTGAAGTTCATTGAACCTCTCACCTTGTCCTGCCTAACATGTTCTCTCTTTAAGTTCTAGACAAAGGAGTGTTCTCCAAATTGCACAGTGGGGAGAACAGGAGGAAAAGGAGCAAGAAAGGCCATCAGGTCAGATAGGTCACAAACTGAAAGATTAACTTTAAAATGATCTGATGTTGGTATAATAGTGTATGATTTTACATTCACTACTCCTTTTAGCTGGGACATAGCAATTATGATGAAGGTCAGTTTGTATCATCTCTCTTAGTGTAACTTGATGAAGTTCTAGGAAACTGAGGCCCAGAGACTTGAAGTAACTTGCCCAGGGTCACAAAGCTAGAGGCTAAATTGTAGAATGTAGTGAGCTCTGCTTCTGTGATTTTACATTAAATATTTCACTCGACCACAACCCTCTCTCATTTGAGCTCTTTCACTCATTCCTTCCTATTTTGATCTGTTTAGCTTGCTTCTATGGATCCATTCCATTCCATAAACATTCTTTTATCACTAATACCTTCAACTGACCCTTACCCCTTGTCTTGCCTCCTTACCAGAACCCCGGCCAGTCCATCCATCAGTATCATCCTCTGCTTCCATGGGTGTCCTGCCAGGGATCCCTCACAGTCACGGGGTTGGGACCACGTCAAATTCCCGGCCTTCCCCATTCAGCTGGGCCCTCTCACTGCCCAGCAAACCTTGTCTCTTCCCTCTTCCATGCCAGACTCTGGATGTTCTCCACAGTCCTTTACCTGTGCCTCCTTCCTCATTCTCAGAGAACAATCAGACTTGTACTTTCCAGAGAAAACAGGACCCTGTGTAGGAACTCCCTGAGCTCCTTGCTTGCGACCTGGGAACTCATCTGTAGTGCTTTTACTTTTGTTTCCTCCCACCTCAGCAGGAAGCTGTGTTTTCTGTGTCCTCCTAATCCCATTTCCTCCTGCCTGGGAAGCTTGCTCAGTCATTGACTCCACTCCCTCTTGTGTCTCCAACATCTTCCTCTTCTGGCTTTTTTCTCTCACCTTAAAAAAGACCACACCATAGAACTGTTCCTCTTATTTGAGTCCTCCTTCAGGCATCCCATCCTTCATTAGAGCTGCTTCTTCTTCCTTTTTTTTTTTTTTTTTTGGGCTGCAACTGTGGCATATGGAAGTTCCCAGGCTACCAGTCAAATCAGAGCTTCAGTAGCTGGCCCACACCATAGCCACAGCCACAGCAACTCCAGGTCTGAGCTATGTTTGCAACCTACCCCACAGCTCATGGCAACATCTGGTCCTTAACCCACTGAGCAAGGCCAGGGATAGAGCCTGCATCCTCGTGGATACTAGTTGGGTTTGTAACCTGCTGAGCCACAGTAGAACTCCCCATTAGAGCTTCTTTTGGATCCAAGCAGCTTCTGTGACCTACACTGCTGCTTGTGGCAATGCCAGATCCCTAACCCACTGAGTGAGGCCAGGAATCGAATGTGGATCCTCACAGAGACAATGTCGGGTCCTTAACCCACTGAGCCAAAATGGGAACTCCCACTAAAGCTTTAAAGCTTTTCTGGTTTCACCATCTTTACTATACTTTCCTTGAAGTTCAGCACTACCATCCAATGGATCTTCCTGCAAATCTGCTAAAACTGCTGAGGTAGTCAGTGACCTCTTTCTTGCTACTTGTTAGCCCTGATTTTACCTGAGTTTTTCAGTCTTTAAATGTCTTTTCCTTTTGGAACTGCTCCTCCCCTGCTCTCTTTGCCACCATTCTCTGCTGACTTCCCTTCCCTCTCAGAATGCCCTTTCTCACTTTCACTAGTATTGTTTCTTTTCTTTACCCCTTAAATATTGGCATTGGCCAGGACGCCTTTTGACCATCCTGTCTTTTCTCTCTGAAAGCTGCTCTTTCCCATCAGTGTCATCCATACCCTTGTTTAACCACTATCTCTGAGCTGATGTCTTCAAGTCAGAATCCTTCTAGAGCTGAAGGTCTGACCCTCTGATTCTGAGCTGGCCTTTTCTACTCGAACACTTCATAGGTACTTCAGGTTCACTGTGCTCAAATAGAATGAATAATCACCTTTCTCCAAGTTGAATTTTAGAGACCTAGACATCTTTGGATTCTGCTTTCATTCCATGGCAGGTTGGTGACCAAGACTAGTTACCTGGGTCTCCCAAATAGCTTAGACATCCTGCTGTCGTCTTCATTCCTGCTGTTCTTGTCTGAGTACTTTGGCTTCCTTCCTTCCTTCAAACTCGCTGCCTTCAATCCCACCCAGTCTGCGTGTTGCACCCAGGGTGATTTTTTTCAAATGTGCATTCCTATGCATCTGTGGCACACTGAAGCTTAAATCTTGGATGTCTTTCCCTTTGTTGCTAGATGAAACTCTTTTGCATGTGATTACAAGGCCCCCTCATGATTTGACCACTGTAGCATTTCTAACTTTCCCTCTGACTCCACCAGCTCTATGCTCTAGACATACAAAACCACTTCTCCTTTCTGGAACACACCGTGATTTCAGGCCTTTATACGTGCTGTTTTCTTTTTTGGGGATGCCCTACTTCTATCTCCTACTCATCAACTACCCAAACATTCATTATCCATCCATCCATCCATCCACCCATCCATCCATCCATCCATCCATCCATCATCCATCCAACCAACCATCCAGCCTAGGAATACATATTTGCATAGTAGTTGCTATATGCCTGCTGCTCTTCTTACCTCACCAACCTTGCCCACACCCTGCATCCCCAGAAGAACTATCATTTTTTTCCCTTAAGTTATGCTCTTCACTCTCTCCTATCCTCACCTCTCTTAACACTCACCAGAATCTGTTGTGCTCTTTGTCTGCATGCATGTGCTGGTGAGCTCCTCAAGGGATGGAGCGTGTCTTCACTCTGCAGCCTGAGCTCCAGCACAGGGCCTGACAGTCACGTTTGCTGACTGAGGAGTTCCCCTTTCTCAGATGCTGCCGATTCCTAGAGGTGACTGATGCAGGCATAGAGTGATGGTCATTGGAAGGAACGTCTCGTAGTTGTTGCGATTTCTCTTCTGAAAAGATGTAGATCCAGTCCGGGTTTGAGGTGTGCCTTTTACAACCAGGGAGAGCCCTGTGTTCCAGCAGGTCCCCCTGCAGCTCCTCTTCTTCTTTCTTCCCCAACCATCACACAGGAATGGAGGGGTCAGTGAGGTTGGAACAATTGAAAGGAGGCCATAAACTTCTATAGAGAGATTGCAAGTGGCCTCCAGGATTGGTAAATGTGGGCCATTAAATATGCCTTTGGTGCAGGTTTTTATTTCATCCTTATTTGAGGCAAGTAAGTGGGGAGATGAGGAACAGAGGCTCCGAGACCTTGGACGAGATGGATCCCAAGGGCAGTGATATGAATGTGGCATTAGAATTTGGAGAGACAGTTTTTTGAGTTAAAGGGTTCAATAATTTTACATTCCTAAAATGTGAACTATAAACTTATAGCAGAAGCTGTAAAAAATTATTGTGAGACTCACAAAGATGAGCAGATGAGCCCACCTTCAATGCCTAATAATAAAATGGGGAAGGGAGGCTTAAGACTAATAGGAGGACAAACTAAAGAGGCAGCAGGGCTTGATGCTGCCATGGCTGGAGCTGCTTGGGAAAATGCTGGGCTTCAACCCACACACCACGGTGTGTTTGGAATGTGCTCTTTTCTAGTCATGGGAAGAACATGCAGTGTGGCAATATGGTTTTGGTCATTTGAAAAAGACTATTTACAAATCCTCTTTGAGAGTAAAATTTGTGTGTGAGTGAGTATCAGAAGGGTAATGAATGACTTCTTTTGCATAACCACTTGATGGGCATTTATTTCGTTGCTGTGGGGGATTTACACCAGGGGGAGAAAATACATGGAGCTTAGGATGGCAAACAGCCGTCAGTTGGCACTCCAAAAATGTTTAGGGATGTTAGACTGAGGCTTCTATGACCAGAGTATCAGTGGCTCTATTAATGTTTATGAACTCTTTCAACAGTAATTGTTGTGCATGCCTAGGACCAAGCACTGGGGGTCCAATGGGTAGCAGGGGAACAAAAGCCTCTCTACTGGAGCCCCCACCATCTCTCCAGAGTAGCTCTAGCCTTGGGCATTAGACTTGCTGATGTGCAGCCTCTTAGGAGCTCAGGAGAGTGTTAGTGTATCCCTAGTACTCTTCACTCATGTGCTTCCTTTGAAAAACAATGTGACTGAAAAGCTGGTAGGATTAATCCCTCTACTTTAGATTTTTAAAAAATGCCTCTTGGGAGCACGTGCCCATCCAAATTGAAGTGTCCACTTCACCTTGACCCTTCACCTTGACTCCCTTCCTGGGAGTGCTTTCTTGATAATCCGGGGAAAACATAATCTGGTGGAGCTATTGTCTCGCCCTTCACCTACCTTTATGGACCTTGGTCAAGCTCCTGTTTACCCTGGCCTCTCTAGTCCAGCTTGAGTATTTGCTCTTGGCCTTTCATAAAAACTAGGAGCCTCTGAGATGTTACCCCCCACCCCCACCCCCAATCATCTGTTACCTGGGCCGCATTTTAATAATCTCTTGTTTTCTTTTCAGAAGGTAAGAGGGGCATCTGGTGGAGCTTTGCCCAAAAGGAGGAATTCGAAGATTTTTTTAGGTAATGTAAATAATTGTCAATAATGTACCTGATTGTCTGGATGTGGGTATGTGTGTGCATGTGTGCATTGTATTTGGAATAATAGGTTGTTTACTGCTCTGCAGTTTAAGGATGAGAGGAACCTGTTTAACTGGAGATGCTCTATTCCACTTTGGGTTTTCCTGGTGGTGAAGGAATGCTTTTAGCACTCTTATTGGGTTAGTGTTTGAGGCAATTATACTGATAGTGACTGAAGAGTAATTGTGATTCTGCTTCTGGTCTCTTTTCTCACTGCCTTTAAAGAAGATGGTCTTTCTTTTTGAAAAATATTAGCCAAGCTACAAGATTTATTTGTATTTCACCATTTTTTTTTTCTCATGTCTTTTTCTTTTTTTAAAATCCAGGATCCCATTTTGCATTTGGTTGTTGTGCTTCCTTAATCCTGTCTCATCTGTGATAGTTCCTCAGGCTTTTTAGGTCTTTAATAATTGTGACACTTTTTGAAGAATGTACCCTACTTTGGATTTATCATGTTACCTCACACTAAGCGCATGGTCATGCATTTTTGGCAGGAATATCATAGAGGTGATGTGCCTTCCTCAGGGCATGATGTCAGGGGTCACATGAAGCTGAGGTGTCTTCACACTGGTGATATTGACTTTGATCCCTTGTTAAGGTAGTATCTGTTGGGTTTCTCCTTTGTGAGGTTGCAGTATACTTAATAAATTATTAGAGGAGTGATACTTTGAGACTATGCTAGTACTTATTTCTCCTCAAAGTTTTGCCCACTAATTTTTTCATCCATTAGTGGGGTTTGTCTGTAACAGTGATTACTGTGGTCTTTGCCTAAGAGTGATTTTCTCTCTCCCTCATTCCAAAGAGGCAATTTTGTTCATGGAAATGCATACTGTCTTCTATATCATGTAATCATGATCATATTTCATACTAAACTTTTTTTTTTAATCTTTTTAGGGCTGCACCCATGGCATATGGAGGTTCCCAGGCTAGGGGGTTGAATCAGAGCTGTAGCTGCTGTCCTACACCATAGCCATAATAATGAGGGACCTGAGCCATGTCTGCCTACACCACAGCTCATGGCAATGCCGGATTCTTAACCCACTGAGCAAGGCCAGAGATCGAACCCACAACCTCATGGTTCCTAGTCGGATTCTTTTCTGCTGTGCCACTGAATGAATCTGATAGTAACTCCCCAGCATGGCATTCTTGAACATGAAAATAATTCAACATTTGACCTGCTGTTGTTATTTTTCACTATTTTCTTTGGTTGACCAAAGAAGTTAGCCAACCTTTTATCCTTTAGCCTTTATGTCTTTTATTCAAAAGACCTTGTAGTTCGATTTCTCTAGTGATCATATTGGTGGTAGAAGATGTTATCAAGTGACTGTTTTAAGAATTAATCCAAAGGTTTTGTGCTTCGTACTGTGTGGACCCCTCCATTGCTTCCTGGGAGCACTAGCCCACCCTTTCATTTCAGTGGGACTTTTTCTATAGGCTGCTTTCTGTGTTCTCTCAACATTCCATGTCTTAGCCACAGGATGCATCTAAAACCGAGAGCCCAGCCAAATTGGACTGTACCAATTTTTAAAAAAGTGAAATTTGAATGCCATTGGCATTCTGGGGCTTGCTCAGACCCCTTTTCTCTCTATTGTTTTATACTCAGATGTTTTGTAAGAATTAAGTTTTGCAAGCTCTGATTTACAGCCCTCTCAACTGGTGCTTCATATCTCCCAATGGTGGGTACTTTTCTCTTGCCACACTGATCATGGCTCTGTGTTCAAGTTGGTGTGGCTTATAAATTAATTTCACTGAAGGAGTGCTTTTGGTTTATGTAACAGGAAGCTTAAAATATTGTTGAATTTAAATGAAGTAAATGTTTATTTCTCTCATTTCATTTAGAGTAAATGTTTATTTCACTCGTTTCATTTAGAGGATATTGGGAAGCAGCAAGTCCAGGCTGATGTGATGGCCTCATGTCCATCAGGATTGAGGTTCTTCCCATATTTCTGCTTCATCCTCTATCCTAGCTTGTGATTTCTGAACTTCATGGTCATTTCCTGGTCCAGAATGGCTGTTAGACCTCCAGCCATCACATCCCCATCCTGGAAAGCAGGGAAGACAAAGTGGGAAGGACAAAAAACCTAATCTCCCAGTGGATTCTGCTTCTTTTCATCAGCCTTCTCACAGATCTTCATGCCACACATTAGTTTACATGACTCTGATCAGAACTTGGTTACATGTTTTGTTTTGCTTTGTGCTACAGAAGAGGCTGAAAAGTAAAGTCTGCTAACTGGCTTCACCAAATAAAGTCTGTTGCTAAGGAAGAAAGGGAGAATGAATAGGAGGAGGCAGCTAGTAGCCTCTGCCACAGTCTTCTTCCCTAAAAGGGACATTGGATTGTCTCTTCATTAAGAAAACTCTGAACTCTCTTGCAGTCTCTTTGTTTCTTTGACTAAAAGGCACTTTTTTTCATTGCTATTGAAATGTAGTTATGATGACTCTTCTCCTCTACAAAACGCATGCAGATGACTAATGCTTTCTCGTGGATAGGGCTTTTTCCTCCCCATTCACTTAATGATTTTATGACTAATTTCCTTCCCACTGGCTCAACAGTGACATTGAAACTATTGAATCATTCAGTTATGACCTCCAGCACTATTGATTTTCTAAGGGAAACTGAGGCCATTAGCTGGTGCTGAATGGCTTATCCAAGTCCCCCGAGGCCCATTCTGCCCCTCAACATTCATGTCCTTTTTCCTCCTGATTACCTTGATAGTCATCTAAGTGAAATCCCAGTTAAGAATCCTTCCCTCAGCGCTCGCTTTTGCTGGTAATTAAAAAACAAAAACAAACAAAACAAAACAAAACAAAAAAAACACAGTGGCAATTATTGATAATTTTTGAATCATAGAAATTTTTGCTAAAAGATAAGATTTTAAAAGTATTCTTTGAATATGTAACACATGGGCAGAGCTTAAAATCGAAAAGTTGTAAGAGCCTCCATAATGAAAAAAGAAGTTTTTTTCTCCCTTTCTTGTTTCCCAGCTACTTGGTTACTCTTCCAGCAATAGTCTAGATGCATACCCTGCTTTTAGACTTTTTTCCTTTAGGCAGTGGGGAGCCATTAATACTTTGGTTCCTACACTCAGAGTGTGTTCTGAGGGACTCTGGGTTTGCTGCAAAGAAGTCACAGGTAAAACACAGGGTATTTTAGTTCTTAAGGGAGCACAGTGATGCTTGAACATCAGCTCTATAGAGTCTGGCTGTTAGAATATCCTGTATTCCTTTCAATGACTTGATCTCTTTGTGAAGCTTTTTTGTTTGTTTGTTTGTTTGTTGGTGGTGGTTTCTATGGTAAAAGGCAAGTACATCTGAAAATAAATGTGGAATGGGAAATAAGGGAGGCAGTGTCCAGTTTGATTCAAGGAGAAATTCTGCAGTGCCTGACAGCAGATACACACATCCCCTTAGTAAGGAATTGTGGTTCTTTAAGAGTGAGGTGATACATTTATTTCCTTCTAGTTTATATGTATAATTTTTTCAAATGGTTACTAACTTGTTAGACCACAAATACTTATTAAGTTGTTTGTACCTAACTAGGAAATTAAAGAACCATTGGGCATTTCTTTTGATTTAGGACTGCTGTGCAAAAATTGCTGGGATGTTTAAGGGCACTGTGAACTGAGAAAGTGTGGCTAGCTCTGCGGTAATGTCTTTAAGCTTGAAAGGGACACAATTCGTCTGTCTTTGACAAAGACAATTTACAACAGCGTGAAAGATTGTGAATGTTGGGGATAAGCTGATACAAAACGTACTGTTTTATGAGCTGGAAGGAGAGAAAGGAGATGTAAGGGAGTCTGGTATCTTCAAAGAAAGACCCCTGGACTCGTGATGTATTCTTTACATTAAAGCTGCAAGTGTATAAAATGTGTAAATAACTGCTAATAAATTGATTTAAAAATGCCATGTCTTTGGTATGCCATAGACAGTGTTAAATGTTCATATTTTTATTACCACCCCCCTGCCACCTTTCACAAATAGGAATAAAATACTGGGATGTGGAAGAGCTACTGCTAAACCTCAGAGAGCTTAAATTCCAATTCTTTTGGCGTTAGCTCTGGCATTCATACCTGATGAGGAATAGATTGAAAATAGAACATCTGTGGAGGATTCCAGGAATGGGCCAGAAAACTCATCTGTGCCTCTAATGACCAGAAGGTTCAAGTAAACTCTTTGTCTCCTTTGGGAGTAGGACTCAGAGTGGGGTCTGTGCTCAAGGAGCTTCTTGGGAGGGCGAGCAGTTTTTCTCAGCACTGGTGCAGCAGACTGCTTGCCTCCAGCTTGCAAGTTAAAGTCAGTTAAGTCTGGCCAGAGAACTCTGAGCTGGCTTCAGAGCCCTGGTTTGACTTAGGGATCCTTTCCTCTGCTGTCCTGCTTCATAGTTACTTCTTGGAAATGGCTGTGTCCAGCCACTTTTCCCAGGGATCTGAGCAGATCATTGAAGTAAAGTTGAAACAGAGGTATCAAAAAACATTTTTTCCTTTTAGCTTAGAAAAAGAGCCCACCAAGGTATTGCCAGTTCCCCAGTCCCAGGGGAAAGGAGCTGCTGGAAGAAATTGGGGGTCCTCGTTCTGCCGGTTCCTAGGTTCCTCTGTAGATTCCTCAACTAGATATTTTGGAATAGGAGTTAAGAAATCCAGCAATGCTGGATCCTTTAACCCACTGCGCTGGGTTGGGGATTGAACCTGTGCCTCCACAGCCCCTAGAGCTGATGCAGTTGGATTCTTAACCCACTTAATTCCTCTACTTAGAGGAATTTGGATTTATAGATTGTGGGGTCACATATATTCAGGAGAAACCTTAGATTCGTCCCTTAGAGTCAGAGTGTAGGTTACCTCTACTGACTTTTCCCTAAGTTAGATTGTTTGGGAAAGATCATGGTCCCCTTCTATCCAATGGAAATAAAAGTAAAGATAAAAGTAAACTATAAATTATGTTTAAAGAAGCTCAGCAAAGCTCTGTTTTTTTGCATGATAGCAGTCTTGCTTTTTAAAACACAGATCAGCTACAAATTGAAAAAACTCAAAGTGTAACAACCCTTTGGATGCTCTTGCTTTTCTATTGTCCTTTGTATGATGATGTTGTTAACTTCCTAGAGTTTCTTTTCACAGACGTTGACTGAGTGTGTGGTGTGTGCTGGGCACTGTGCAGGGGCTGGGGTTATGGAAGGTAAATAAGACCCATTTCCTGCTCTTCGAGCTTACAGCCTGGAAACATTTGAAGTTTGTATCTACTCCACACTCAGATCACAGAGAAGATCCCCATGATATTCTGGTCCTCCTGAAACTTACTTCAGGATTTCTTTGGAGCTGGGCAGCCGAAGGGGAGGGAAGGCACTTTTGGTGACATTAGTTGGCAGGAGTGTAGAGAAGAGATGGTGGTGTGAAGGTGATGGCTACTCTCTGGAGCCCCTAATACCTACCAGAAACTGGGAACCTTAAAACCTTGTCCTGTTTAATCCTTTCAACAATCTTAGGGGGTAGATAATACTGTCCTAAGCCTACTCATGAGGAAAATGGAAAGAACTTACCCAGGCTTAAGTAGTTAGTCAAGGTCAGGGCTGGATCTTTTTTTTACTTTTTATCTTTTTACTTTATGGCCATACATGCGGCACATGGAAGTTCCCAGTCCAGGGACTGAATCCGGGCCACAGCTGGAAGCTACTTCACAGCTGCAGCAATGCTGGATCCTTTAACCCACTGTCCTGGGTTGGGGATTGGACCTGTGCCTCCGCAGCCGCTAGAGCTGGTGCAGATGGATTCTTAAACCACTGCACCACAGTGGGAACTCTGGATTTTTTTTTTTTAATTTAGTTTATCATTGTTTTTGGCCAGGTAAGATTTGAATTAGCATTAAGTATGTGTTCTCTGGAAAAAAAGGCACTTAGATAATGTGTTTTATGAGCCAAATCTATACACAAAATCAAAAAATTTGTCCTTTGGTTACTTAAAATTACGACACACAATATATGTTAAATTTTCTTAAAGAAAAATTTAAGAATGAAATTCAACTCACTATTTTCATTTGTTCAGATTGCCTTCCAAATTTTGTCTGTGAACATAATTACTACAAAGTTGTCTTTTCAGTGAAGATAAATTTTGTATTTTTAGCATTAATATAGCATAAACATTTCCATGTTTCTATATAGTAAATATCATTTAAGTGATATTCTATGAGAAATACCATTCTCATTGAGTATTTAGGTTCTAATTTTAAAAAATCATAGATATTGAGGCATTCATATTTTTAGAACACATAGAATGTCTTTGAATTGTTTCTTTGAAATAAATGCCTTTAGTTACTTTTTAGGCTCTTAGACTGTTCTCGAACATTGCTTTTTGCCAAACCTCTTATGGCTTTCCAACAATGTTGTTTGTTTCTTTATTCTGGCATCTTTATTTCTTATTATCTAGAATCTTTTATTAAAATGTATGGACTGTATTTTGGCTGTATCTCATTTTTCATGTAAAACTGCTGTTCCTCTGAGAGTTTAAGAGGGATACCAGGTTTTCGGTCAGAGGCATGCAACAAAGCAGTAACAGAATCTGGATCCTTTGGTTATCAGCCACCTGCTTCGTCTAGGAAAGTAACTCTCTCCTATGTTTGTGTATCTCTGTGTGTGTGTGTGTGTGTGTGTGTGTGTGTGTATGTGTGTGTAATATGGCTCAGTAGATTTTTGTCACCATAGTTCCAAACATCTAAATATACAAACATGATCTGGGGTGTTGGCATCCATGTGAACACAAGGCTGTCCATGTAAATATTGTGACAAGACATTTCCTTGAGCCTTTGCCTGACCTTTCCCAGAGATTAGCCAAGCAAAGAGGCAATGACCTGATAGATAATAGGCTAGACTTTCTTACCAAGAATTCTCCACAGCCTGAGGACAACAGGACTACTGATATTATGGGGTTTCCCCCTCTGGCTTATATGCAATATCTCAACAACTCTGAGTGGAAAGGGAAAGAGACAGAGGGAGGGAAATTGAGATGTTATTTTCAAATAACAGTTATCATTTATTGACTGTCTATTAGGTGCCAGATTTCTTGTCTATAATTTCTTATTTATTCCCCTTATAAACTGTGAGATAAGTGTTATTATCCCCATTCTACAAATGAGGAAGCTAAAGCTTAGCAAGTCTCTGACTTGCTCAAAGAAACATTAAATTTGGGGGGCAAGAGTTGAACATAGGTTTTTCTGCTCTCAAACCCAGGTACCATGAAAAACATTCCACCCTATTGTGGTAAAATCATGATCCAGGTACCTGACAAATCATAAGGAGTAGCCTGTTCCTTTAAACATCTCTGAGAATTGAACATTTAGCACTAATGTCTCTTTTAATTGCAAAGCTTTATGGTATGACTCAGTCTTCTTTATACCTCTGCCCCTGGTAGATAAGTATGTATAGCTTAGGAAAAGTAGAAAGGCCTCTTATTCCTTTGGGCAGATGGATGGCTGTGTCTGAGGAGGGAATTGTAAATGTCAGCCCTGTGGATTTCTGGCTTTCCCAGTGAGTGCTGCCATGGTGTGGAATGTTCTTTCTTCATTTCTGTTCTTTGTTTTTGTTTTCTCCTCAGATCTAGATACTGATGACGATTTAAATAGCGACGATTATGAATATGAAGATGAAGCCAAACTTGTTATATTCCCAGACCACTATGAAATAGCACTACCAAATATTGAGGAGTTACCAGCCCTGGTCAGTGAGTGTGCACGGCTGCTAGCTAGATGCGTGTGACTCTCTGTGTCAGGTGTGTGTGCGTGAATGCGGTGTGCGTGTGTGTGTGTGTGTGTGCTGGTCGTAGGGGAGGCGGGGGAATGAGAGAGGAGGAGAGGAGTGAGCAGGAACTGCCGCAGGTTGCTTCTCTGTGAAGGGGGTCTTGCAGGGTGCCATTCGGTAGCCTTGGGCACATGCCCTCGCTGCCTGTCACTTCCTGCCTGTTTGGGCTTCACTGCTCATGGGCTGGCCTCCTCCAGGTGGACTGGATTCTTGCCACCTGTGAATTATAGTCTGTTGCTTAGATCTTCAAACTGTGCCCCCAGGTCTGCAGAGAGGGGCTGCCTTCAAGTTGAGGAGCACCTAAAATTTTTCTCTCTTCTGCATGTTGGCCTCCCGAGTAAAATTTTGTTTGGGAAACATGAAAGAGTTGCATTGAGAAGCAACAGCAGCACGATTATAAAAATAACCGCATATTACCAATTGTGGGTCTTCAGGAGCTTTGTGGTAATGTGAACCTACTTTTTAGTTTTGTTCCTTTGAGGACAAAGACTGCTTTCTAGGTTTTGGAATTTAGATTTAGTGGTGAGTTTTTTTTCTTCCCTTCCCTTCTCTTCTTTTTTTGTGGGGTGATTTTCATCTTCCTGAACAACTTAAAGCTGGGGAGGCTGTGGTGGTGTAAGGAAGCCAGGTTCTGTTTTACTTTGATTCTTGAATCCAGTGGGGACCCAGACCATTTTCTTGTTCTTCCCACATCTCCTGTATTGTCCCAAATGCTCCATCCTTCCTTCCTGTGTTCTCTTCCCTTTCTTTTCCTCTTTTTCCCTTTTCCACTCCATTCCCCCTGACCTTTCAGAGCCTGATCGTGTATATAGTGATGTGGTCAGGAGTCAGGGTTGATAGAGTTAGACATGCCACTTCATTTTTTCCTGCCTCAATCTTTACCAGGACCAAAGCCAGGCCTTTTATTTTTTTAAAAAATTTTTTGGAGTATAGTCTACAATATTGTCTTAGATTAGTTTCAGGCGTACAGCAAAGGAATCAGTTATACGTATACATACATCCATTCTTTTTTCCTGTGGAGGCTATTACAGAATCTTGAGTAGATTTCCCTGTGCTGTGCAGTAGGTCTGTGTTAATTATCTGTTTTTTTATGTAGTAGTGTGTATACGTTAATCCCAACCTACTAATTTATCCCTCCTCCCACGTTTCCCCTTTGGTAACTGTAAGTTTGTTTTCGAAATCTGTGAGTCTTTTGCGACTAAGTTTTTTTTTTTTGTATAATTTTTTTTATTAGATTCTGCTTATAAGGGATATCATATGATATTTGTCTTTCTCTAACATTTTGCACCTAGCATGATAATCTCTAGGGCCATCCATGTTGCTGCAAATGGCATTATTTCATTCCTTTTTATGGCTAACATTCCATTGTATATATGCACCATATCTTCTTTATCCATTCCTCTATCAACAGACATTTGAGTTGCAGTGCTGAGTCTTTAGGGTCCCAGATTCTCTGGACGTTGTATGACTCTGTATCTACAGCTCCCTGCTCACTGGCCCCTGCCAAGAGGGGACATTAGTGCTTGAAATTCCCATGTCATTAGGGACCAGGTTTCCATCATTCAACCTCTTTTGCCTCTGACCTACCGTATACCTCACCATGAGACCATAGAATTGAAAATTGTGTGTACTTAGGTATTGTAGCTCTTTCCTCAATAATTTTTTTTTTGTCTTTTGTCTTTTTGAGGGCCACACCCGTGGCATATGGAGGTTCCCAGGCTAGGGGTCTAATTGGAGTGTAGCTGCTGGCTTACGCCACAGCCACAGCAACACCAGATCCGAGCTGCGTCTGTGACCTACACCACAGCTCATGGCAATGCCAGATCCTTAACCCACTGAGCGGGGCCAGGGATTGAACCTGCAGCCTCATGGTTCCTAGTCGGATTTCTTTCCTCTGCACCACGACGGGAACTCCTCCTCTAATATTTGATATAATGTATTCTTTTTAGTACCAAGTGTGCAGCTTTTATCAATGTGTACAGAATTAAGCTAACCTCTCCTTTCTCCAATTCCCTGTGTCAACTCCTACTGTTACCGAGGATAAAATATATGAGTGGACAAAATGGTCTTACCTCGTCCCATTACCTGATATTATATGCTAAAGCTTATATCTGTATCAAACTGAGAGTTCTTACTGCTCTTAATATAACTCTTAAGTCTGCTGTCAAAAAAAGAAGCACATTGTGAATGAATGTCATGAGAAATGATTTTTCTCTCACTTATGAAGAACAGATCTTTATGTGAAAAAGTTAATAAAAGAGCATTTAAGTACTTTTAATTATTCTTATATCCAGAACATAATTCTAAGTGTGAACACTTTTATAAGAAAGTGAAGTGTTGGAGTTCCTGCTGTGGTGTGGTATTGCCACAGCTGTGGCTCAGATTTGATCCCTGGCTCTTCCATGTGCTGTAGGTGTGGCCAAAAAAAAAAAAAAAAAGAAAGAAAGAAAGAAAAAGTGAATTGTCATAGAAATCTGAATCTAGAAAATATGTATTTTAATTTTTTAAGGGCCACACCTGCAGCATGTGGAAGTTCCTGGGCTAGGGGTCAAATCGGAGCTGCAGCTGCTGGCCTACACCGCAGCTCATGGCAATGCCAGATCCTTTAGCCTACTGAGTGAGGCCAGGAGTTGAACCCCAGTCCTCATGGATACTAGTAGGGTTCGGTACTGGTGAGCTACAACAGGAACTCCAGAACTAAGAAATACTTAAAAAATCTTAAAAAAAAAAAAGAGGGAAATAATTGTTTGGAAGGCGAGGTGAGGAGATAGAAGGAAAAGCCTGGATTTATCTGTTGGTAACTGGTAAGATTTATCTGTATAACAGATGCTAGTTTCTAAAATTTCTTTTCCTGCTTTTCTACATTTTTGGTGTTTAATAATTCTATTTTTAAGCTTTTAAATAACAAAAATTATTGAGGACCAGATTACCCAACTGGGTGACTCTTGCATTGTTTCTTGAGTTTTTCAGCACAAAAAACATTCAGTTTCAGAGTGGTACTCTATAAGTCTACCGGGAAGTTAAACCATAGTATCTGTGATTTAGAGGTCAAAGAGACACAGTAGGGACTCAGTAGGGAGCTTAGAACCTGAAATCCAATGCCTCATTTAATTAAATTAATTAATTAATTAATTTGCTTTTTAGGGCCTCACCCAGGGCATATGGAAGTTCCCAGGCTAGGGGTTGAAATGGAACTGTAGCCGCCAGCCTACACCACAGCCATAGCAACACCAGATCTGGGCCGCATCTTCAACCTACACCACAGCTCATGGCAACGATGAATCCTTAACCCCCTGAGCAAGGCCAGGGATGGAACCTAAATCCTCGTGGATACTAGTCAGATTAGTTTCTGCTGAGCCATGATGGGAACTCCCAATGCCTCATCTTAGACCTCAAGTAGTGGTGTGCTTGAACATATTTAGCAACCAGCTTCCCTGGGGAAAAGCCTTGCATTGTAGTTGCTGATTTTTGTGGTGTAAATCCTCCTTCCATGGCCAATTCCAGGCTACTGTCACTAAATACAGAGTTGGGAAGAGATGTGTAGCAGGACACCATCACATAGAGTTTCCACCATTCACATAATGTGGACATAAATGACCTCAGGAGTACGTGGATAATAGTTAAATAGGGTAACACAACTAGGAAGTGAAGAATTTTCAGTATTTGTTATTTTTTAAAAATATATTTAACTGTGAGACTGTATAATTTAATTTTTAATAATGGTTCTGTTTAACAGTCCTCTTGCAGAATTTCTTAAAATTTAACAATCAAGTCTGCGAGCCAGTTTGAGCCAAGTCCAGAACACCCTTGAACTTGAGATAATTCACAGTGTAATTAGAGGATAATGGATCCTGACCTTCAGCAATGATCCATAAAAAGGGCCTCTAAGTGATTTTAGATTTAGTCTGAAAACACTAGGTCAGTGTTTTATAGTGTCCCAGATGATTAAGGAAATTTTGTTGATTGTCATCAGGAAAGATATTCAAAGAAAAGAGAGACTATTATATCCAAATAATGGTCAAGATCATTGCGCATTGCGAACCAGAATATTTAAAAAAGATCCAGTGGTATGGAGAAGATTCAGAGGAGGACAGGGAAGGGATTGAGGGAGTCAGTTAAACAAGGTTACAACAGGCCAGACTGAAAAGATTAGGATGTGTATCCAGAAGTGCTAAGGCAGCATGGCTCAAACCCATAAAGTCAGGAAGGCAGTAATGGTGAACCCAACCCTTTTCTAAGGGCATTACTGGAAGAGAATGGGAGATAAATTTTGATAATTGAAAGGAAAGGCTAATTATAAAACATTGCTTGTGGGAGATAATATTTTTTAAAAGGTTCAGAGGGGCAAGACAGGGGATTAAGAGGTACAAACTACTAGGTATAAAATAAATAAGATACAAGGATGTAGGGAGTTCCCATTGTGGCTCAGCAGTAATGAACCCCACTAGTATCCATGAGGATGTGAGTTCGATCCCTGACTTCTCTCAGTGGGTTAAGGATCTGGCGTTGCTGTGAGCTGTGGTGTAGGTCGCAGATGCAGCTAAGATCTGGCTTTGTTGTGGCTGTGGTGTCAAAGGCCGGCAGCTGCAGCTCCCACTGGACCCCTGGCCTGGGAACTTCCATATGTGGCCCTAAAAAGCAAACAAACCAACCAAAAAAGGATATAATGTACAGCACAGGGAATATAATCAATATTTTATAATAACTTTCAATGGAACATAAGCTATAAAAATATCAAATCACTATGTTGTACCCCTCAAACTAATATAACATTGTAAGTCAACTATACTTTGATAAAAACTTCTATCAAATAAATACACCCCACCCCCCAAAAAAAGATTAAAATGTCTTCATGAATGCCTGATTGCCTGATCTGTAATGGAGTATAAGCTTTTTGAGGGCAGGGACCTTTCCCTTTTCCTGACCATGCCTAGCCTAGCGTTGTCAATTGATGGTGTTCAGTATAACCTTGGTGAGTTTTAAGCTGGAGAAGGATGGAATCTAAGGTTCTCAGAAGATCACTCTGGCTGCTGGGCAGAGAAGAGGGAGCAGGAATGGGAGAAAGGTGACTATAAGGAGGCTGCTGGGTGGCCTTCCTGGTGAGCTGGGACAGTGGCTGGAACTAGGATGGGTGTGGCCAAAATCGAGCTGAGGTAGTTGCTAAATAGATTTTGGAGCTAGGGCTAATAGGACTTGTTCATGGCCTGGGTGGGGGTGGGATGGTAGCTGAGGGAACTTCCTCCATTGTCTTTGTATCAGTTCTGGGGTCAGTTGCCAGTGCTACCCAGAAGAAAATATTGGGCCTCAAGTTCAGCTAATAGTGCAGGATGCTGGTGATATAGGATACAACTTTCTATTAAAAGAAATTATTTTTCTGCTGCACCTGTGGCATGCAGAAGTTCCTGGGCCAGGGATTGAACCCGTGTTATAGCAGTGACCTGAGCTGCTGCATTGACAACGCCACATCCTTAACCTGCTGTGCTACCAGGGAACTCCCTAGAATTAAAACCAAAATAAAACAGTTCAGTGGCTTTTATATTCAGAGTTGGGCTTTTATCATGACAGTCTCATTCTAGAGTATTTTAATTACCTGTAGCCGTCACCTCTCAACCTCTCATCCCCCTAGCCTTTGGCAGTCACTAGTTTACTCTCTGTTTCTGGATTTGCCTATTCTAGACATTCCACATAAAAAGAATCATACGATAAATGATTGTATGATTGTGGCTGTTTTTTTTTTTTAATCTTAGCATATATTTTTAAGATTTATCCATGTTGTAGCATGTATCTGCTTCATTCCTTTTTATTGCTAAATAACAATTTATTGTATCAAATACAATACTTTATCCACTTATCATTAATAAGCATTTGGATTGTTTCTCTTTTTTTGGCTCTTATAAAAAATGCTTCTATAAACATTTGTGTATATGTTTTTGTGTGGACATGTATTTTTATTTATCACGGCTGTGTACCTAGGAGTGGAATTGCTGGGTAAGTCTGTTTAACCATTTGAGGACCTGCCAAACTATTTTCCAAAGTGGCTGCACCGTTTTACCTTTCATCAGAAATGTTTTTAAAGAGAGCTAGAGGCGTTCCCGTCGTGGCGCAGTGGTTAACAAATCCGACTAGGAACCATGAGGTTGCGGGTTCGGTCCCTGCCCTTGCTCAGTGGGTTAATGATCCGGTGTTGCCATGAGCTGTGGTGTAGGTTGCAGACACGGCTCGGATCCTGCGTTGCTGTGGCTCTGGCGTAGGCTGGCGGCTACAGCTCCGATTGGACCCCTAGCCTGGGAACCTCCATATGCCGCGGGAGCGGCTCAAATAAATAGCAAAAAAAAAAAAAAAAAAAAGATAAAGAGAGCAAGAAATAGCTTATAGCATTAGGCAAATAGCACATGGGGTGAGAGGCTTATGTCCAGGATCAGTGGGGTTTGGGAGAAAGCAGAGTTTTCTCCTCCCCTGTGGTCAGTTGGTGCCAAGCTGGACATCACAGATTTGCTTATGATGTGGACTGATCTGGCACAGAGACATCTAGGGATGTCCCCATCCAGGGTCACATTTGCACCAGATTAAGAAATGGAGCCATGCTGCTTGCATTCCATTCAAGTGCCCTTGACCACATGTCATTGTGTGATGAGTTGAGGATATTGGATATCTGGTGTATATTTGTTAGGAGTGCAACACACCACTTGGGTAAATCCTAGGTATTCCTGTTGCTAATTTCACCCTTGTAAATTGTTTGCCTTATGCTTTCACTCTGCTTGGGCAGAGGTAGGCATTGTTAAATCTGACTCTTACGCTTCAGTTTACAAACTGGATTTCGTTCTCTGCTATCTTATGTCATTGTTAATGCTGCAAACTCCAGGCCAGGACAAAAATCTAGCTAGACCCAGGGAGAAAGTGGTGGAGTTGGGAAACTTGGATCTTGTTCTCATGGTAACAGATTTTTGAATTTTCTTGAATTCAGCTATATTTATTAATAAACTTTAAAATTCATTTTATAGAAGTTGCCATTCTCTCAAACGGTTTTAATATATTACATCTGCATTTGTCTTACAGGTAACAATTGCCTGTGATGCAGTTCTCAGTTCAAAATCTCCATACAGAAAGCAGGACCCAGACACGTGGGAAAATGAATTGCCAGTATCCAAATATGCCAATAACCTCACCCAGTTGGACAATGGAGTCAGGATTCCTCCAAGGTGAGGGTCAGGCAGCAAAATGGAACTTTGCCCCCTAAAACTGGCCAAAGGAATATTTATTTTTTCATATCTTCACTGGATTAGTGATTATATATTTTATCAGATGCCTTTTATTAAAAATAAGCTCAAATATTCTCTCTAGAATTATCTATACCTTTGGAGTAGAGGCTGACCATGGCCAGCCCACATGGCTGAACCAGTCCCCACCCTCAGGCCTCCAGTTGCAGGCACTTGCAGCTCTTTGCTTGAGGTCTTTCTCTGCCTGCTGAAGCCAGGGACGCCAATGCTCGGGACAGCCAGAAACAGAGTTATGCTCCTTCCTGTCCTCCTGGAACAGCCCCCAACCTGTGACTATGGAGAGGAGGGATGAACTCCCTAGATCCCTACCCTCAGGTGGGGTAACTGTCCTGGAGTTCCGAGCGGGTCTGAGCCCCAGAGCCAGTGGGATCATCTGCTTGTTGACAGTCCCTGGTGTTTTGCCCTTGCAGTCTCTTCTCTCCCACACCACTCGCCCTGGAATCACCTACAAACAAACTAATTGCATTCAACTCTTCATCTCAGAGCCTGCTTCTAGGGAAACCCAACTTAAAAAACTTATAGTGGGGAGTTCCCGTCGTGGCTCAGTGGTAATGAGCCTGACTAGTATCCATGAGGATGTGGGTTTCATCCCTGGCCTCGCTCAGTGGGTTAAGGATCCAGCATTGCCATGAGCTGTGGTGTAGTTTGCAGATGTGGCTCAGATCCGATGTTGCTATTGCTGTGGTGCAGGCTGGCAGCTACAGCTCCAATTCGACCCCTAGCCCGGGAACTTCTATATGCCGCAGGTCCGGCCCTAAAAAGCAAAGCAAAACAAAACAAAACAAAAAACAACAAAAAAACTTACAACGGTCTTTGGTTGTCACATTTGCCTGGAATGCTGTGTAGGCTACATTAGTGCCTCCTGGAACTAGATGCCAGTGTGTTTCCTGTGGCAGATGCTAGAGAGACTGAGCAGGAAGGTTAGGAATGTGTGATCTGGTTGAACCCTAACTGGACTGCATACCTGTTCTGTGTTGTCTTAGGGAAGGCATGATATCTCTGGGTCTCTTTTTCCCGAGGTAATGGTGATGCTGAAGAGTTATATTTGAATTAAGTGATAAAACTTCTGTAAAGCACCTGGCATACACCTGACATTTAACTTTAAGTTAAGCCATTTTCCTTTCTACTTGATTTAGATGGTCAGTGTAGTAGAGTTTTATTTAAACTAGTCTTACTATGTACATGTGGGTGATGCTTTAGAACTTTAGATGTTTATACACATGGGGTCTTTAATATTTTAAGCTTCCTCAGGCTCCACTGTCCTTCACGTAAGGAATTTTAAGGGAATGACCTTCCTTCCTACCCTCAGGTTCTTTGTCAGTTTTCTAAAGTAAAAGAGCCATCTCGAAGAATCTGGGAGGGGCTGGCCCTGATTGGGGTGGCTGGCAGGGTATTGAGTGGTCCTGCAGCTCTGGAAGGCTCGAGGTTATTCCACTGACCATCTCCTGTGACCACCGTTTCTCCTGCCGCACCCCCGACCCCCACCCCCCGCCACTGCTGAGACTCTCCATTTTCCTAGGTGTAAATTTTCTACTCACACCTTAGGCTCTGGCTGTGCTAATTGCTCTCTGATGACTTTCCAGTGGTTGGAAGTGTGCCAGGTGTGACCTGCGGGAAAACCTCTGGTTGAATCTGACTGACGGCTCCGTGCTGTGTGGGAAGTGGTTCTTTGACAGCTCTGGAGGCAACGGGCATGCACTGGAGCATTACAGAGACCTGGGCTACCCTCTAGCTGTGAAGCTGGGAACCATCACTCCTGACGGGGCAGGTGAGTGAGCCTTTACCAACTTGGGCCCTTGCAGTGGCTCTCTTAATTTAACCAGTGCCTTAATCTCTGGGGTTGGAGGGCGTAGGCTCTGGACTCAGACGGCCCAGGTTTGAATCCTGATTCTGCCTCTCGTTAGCTGTGAGGGCTTGGGTGAGTTTTCAAGTCCTTCTAAACCTCAGGTCCCTCATCCTAAGGATAATCATGGTACCTCCCTCGAAGGTTTATTAAGTTTGCATAAGCATCTAGCCCAGTACACACAGTAGAGTCTTGATAAAAATTCACAACTATTGTTAGTATCTTTCTGTGTCTCTCTTGGCTAAGAGGACAGGAGTAGGAACCAGGACTCGTGAAGTGAACATGCATAATCAAATCTACCATGATAATAGTAGGGGGAAGTCCTAGCATTCACTATGGGGATTAGTATCATTTTAGGTGCAAATGGATTCATGATGGAGAAGATGGGTTTTGCAGGATACTCTGTATGCAGAGTCCCTGACATCAGCAGGCAGTGATAGTGGCCAGTGCAGCAAAGGATTGGGAGTTGTTCCTGCTTGTTCTGTCAGCTTCAGAATTGGTTCTCTTTATGCTCTCACATTGCATGCTCTAAAAGGTTAGCTTTTGGCCATGTTTGTACAGTTAATTCCTTTTCCCATTTGGTAAGGGAAAAGGGAAATAATATCAGGGTCCATAATGAGAAACTTAAATACTGAGCAGTGCCCATAAGAACCCATCATCTGGAGTTCCTGTTGTGGCACAGTGGAAATGAATCCGACTAGGAACCATGAGGTTTCAGGTTCCATCCCTGGCATCGTTCAGTGGGTTAAGGATCTGGAGTTGCCGTGAGCTGTGGTGTAGGTCGCAGTCACAGCTCGGACCTGTGTTGCTGTGGCTGTGGCATAGGCCAGCGGCTACAGCTCCAATTTGACCCCAAGCATGGGAACCTCCTTATGCTGCAGGTGCGGTCCTAAATAAAAAAAAGAACCCATCATCTAAGCATCACTGAAAACACTTATGAAGCACAGACCTTGGTCAGTCTTTTCCATCTGTCCAGGAGTTAGTCTCAATTTCTTCTTCACTTTAATGCAGGATGATTTTTAAAGGAAAAATATAAAGTCTTTTGTCTTCTTCTCTGTTGTCTTTTTGTGACTGCATTAGCCTGCTTCAAAGTTAATTAGTAAAGATGTTTCCAATATGTGGGGTATTCTCATACCATACTTGTCAACCATGCACTTGCCATTAAACTGGTTTCATTTCTCATTTGTTTTGTAATTGAGGAATGGCAGTTAGGTCACTTCAAGTTTCTTTTAATTCACCTTTGGGGAATTTTCCTACTTCCAAAGTTTGGTGGACTTGCTTTAACTCATTAGAGAAAAGTAGCTGTAAGAGTCCCAGGCATTGGTGACACAAATTTTCCCCTCCAGCAAATAAACGCAAGCCAGGTCGAATCCTGAGCCTTCCAGGCTCTGAAGAGGAAATTCAGGACATGCAGTTGGGTTCAGGCTTATAGCAAAGTGCTTATAGGTCATTGCTGCGTCGAATGACTGCTGTATGTGGTAACCATCATTGTTCTTGTAGGGCCTACACAGAGAAGGGTTTGTAATGTAGATATTCTGCTGGGTACAATTGCATATTCAGATGTTTCTACTTTCAGTGCTGTCTTAACGTTGCCTTTTTTTTTTTTTTTTAACTTGAAGTATGGTTGGTTTACAATGTGTTCGTTTCGGGTGTACCCCAAAGTGATCAGTTATACATTTACATATACCCATTCTTTCTCAGATTCTTTTTTATTGTAGGTTATTTCTATTATCCCTGTACTATATGGTATGTTCTTGTAATCTGTTTTGTATATAGTAGTGTGTATCTGTTAAACTCAAATTCCCAATTTATCCTTCCCGCTGCCTTTCCCCTTTGGTAACCATAAGTTTGTTTTCTATGTCTGCGAGTCTGTTTATGTTTTGTAAATAAGTTCATTTGTATCATATTTTAGATTCCACATATAAGTGATATCATGTGATATTACCTTTCTCACACTGACATCCCTTAGTATGATAATCTCTAGGTCTAACAAATGGCAATATTTAATTCCTTTTTCTGGATGAGTAATATCATGTAGTGCTTGGATAAGAGCAGTCATTGTTAAGGCCAGCTTTCTGAACATCCTATTCAAGACTACAATTGTTTGTATATGGGGCTCTGTTCTAAAATTTCAGTTGAGTTATGTCTTATTTGTCTTTGAGTTCCTTACAAAATCTGACACATAGTAGGCATGAATACTTTTGAGTGAACCAACTGGTATAAGTATTTAAATAATTAGATTCTATTTAAATGTATGCTAATAATAAAGGCAGGGATTAATTCTATTCTCTGTGTATCTTTAATTTTCCAAAAGCCTTTTCTTTCTAGCACGAAACTTATTTTCAAACTGTGATTTAGAGTTGCTCTAAAGTTTCTTTCGTTTCATCTTGGGGAGGGGAAGTTTTATATTTGCCCTTTGATTATAGACATCATGTCTCACAATTTGGGTATTTCTTTTCAGTCATTTTTCTCTTCTAAGGCCTTGATTAGTTCTTATACAAACACACACACACACAGCTTGTATTTTTACAGAAATTTGAATCACACCGTTTAAAGTTTTATTCCTTGTATTCTCTATTTAACATTAAACTATATTTTTCCTTGTCATTAAATAGTCTTCAGTATCCCATGATAGTTCTATAAATCATTTCACTATTCCCCTGAGTTGTTGTGAGTTCTTACAGTTTTGCTGTTCTGATGAACATCTTTGTACGTGTGCAAATCTTTGAGGGTTCGTCTAATGATTCTTTTTTTCCATTTTTGCTGCCCCCAGGGCAAATGGAGCTCCTGGGCTAGGTATCATATCTGAGCTGCAGTCATGACTCAAGCTGCAGCTGTGGCAACGCGGGATCCCTAACCCACTGTGGCAGGCCGGGGATCAAACCTGAGTCCCAGTGCTCCCAAGATGCCACCAATCCCATTGTGCCATAGTGACTTTTTAGGAACAATACCTATGAACAAAGGGTTGAACATTTAAAATTTTCAGTTGCTGAGTTTCTCTTTTAAACAGCCATAGTAATTAATGTTCCCTCTAGAACTGTATAAGAATACCCATTTTTACATAACAATCTTTGAAATTTTGGGTATTCAAAGTTTGTACAAAACCTTTGGTAATCTGTTATCATGTTTTAATTTCTTTCTTTCTCTCTCTCTCTTTTTTTTTTTTTTGCTTTTTAGGGCTGCATCTGAGGCCACATGGAGGTTCCCAAGCTAGGGGTGTAATCGGAGCTGCAGCTGCTGGCCCACACCACACCCACAGCAATGTGGATCTGAGCTGTGTCTGTGACCTACACCACAGCTCACGGCAATGCTGGATCCTTAACCCACTGTGCAAGGCCAGGGATCAAACCTGAATCCTTGTGGATCCTAGTCAGGTTCTTTAACCATTGAGCTGTGAAGGGAACTCCCTTGTTTTAATTCTTTATAGTGAGGCTGAACATTTTTCATAGTATTTTTGGCTGTTGTAGTTGTTTTTGTCAGTTTCTTAGGCTGATTTTCTAGTAGGTATATATTTAGGTGTTTTTGTTTTGTTTTAGTGAGGCAAATAAAATGTTCATTGAGAGAGAAGAGAGAAGATAGGTGTGAAGAAAGCACCGTGGGCTGCCAGGGGGCAGAGAGAGAGACAGAGATAGATAGACAGAGAAAGAGAAGAGTCTTTTTGGTTTTTAAAACTCCTTGACTATTAAAAATATTAACCCGTTATCTGCCATAATTAAGTTTTTTTCCCTTGGTAGAAGAGAGAAAACTTTTAAGGTTTTCCTTATTATGTAATTGAGAGCATTTGAATAAATGTTCTTTTTTTTAACCATAGAAAGTATAAAACACTGGCAAAAGCCATGTAGAACCTGAACCCATGAGGGTTCTTGAATTCACTTAGCTGAAAAAAAGTTCGCTTTTTGAAAATAGATCAGTATTTGATTCCTATTTATCTTGTGCAGAGTTGGTTTTAAGACAAATAATTATTTTCGGTCTAATTATCATTTCTTATTAGTTTATGGGAGGCATTGATTTTATTTTTGTTTCTTTTAAATCAGTGTAATAGATTGATCGTTGTAGCTTATTGTTGATGCAAAAGCCAGTAAGTTAATGAAAACATGGGTAAAGTTTCCTTAAATGTCTGGTGATGGGCCTTGTGGATGTGGAGGCACAGGAGGGCAGGGGGAACCTCTGTCTGGGGGGTGGGGTGGCTGCCTCCTGAGGAAGGTACCACTGCTGAGGATGTGTCCTCCATCCTCGGTGGGCTCCTGAGGCGAATTCAACTCATAGGAGACAGAGTCTCAAAGTTAGGGTGTTGATTTTTTTAGTTTCTAATGAGAACCACAACTGCCTGTAAGTGGGATGTTTATGTCAACTTGACCAGTACATTCCTTCCCTGTGGGAAGATGAATTATATTTAGAATATTGCTTAGTGAACATGGAATCCAAAGCAGGTTGTGAACTCAAATATTTAACGGTCATGTGATCTAATCACCCCGGTGTCCTTCTTCCCAGTAAGGATATACCTGTTCAGAGAGACACTCCTTCTCATCTTGAGGTCTCAACCTAGACTTAGTTCTTCCAGAAAGCCTCCATCCCCCCAGGTGAGGCCATCGTGGTGGCCTGGTAATAAAAGCGGGCCCCATATCAAATGCCGCTCTGAGTCCCCATGGGTACAGCAACAAACAAAGAAACAGATCTCTGTACAAACAAACAAAAAGCTTTTCCCTGTGGGAGGAGACGTTCCTCTGGCAGAGCAAGGATGAGGTTTGTGGTGGGAAGGGAATGAAGAGGATGGGAGACAGGAGAGGATGTTGTTTTCTTTCATCGTGAAAATGAGTTCACCTGAGAAGTAGCCTCAAAGCTTTGGTGACGGCAAGAGAAATTGCCTGTCCCAGCGGCCCCTGCCCCAGCCCAGCGTCATCTCAAGGCAGTTTTCTTTCTTTGGTCATCTTCACCTCTGACCTGAGCATCAGCCCAAGAGTTTGGAATCTAAGCATTGACTACTTCATTTAATTTTTTTTTTTTTTTTTTTTTTTTTTTGCTTTTCAGGGCCACATCTGTGGCATATGGAAGTTCCCAGGCTAGGAGTTGAATTGGAGCCGCAGCTGCCAGCTTACACCACAGCTACCAGCAACATGGGATCTAAGCTGTGTCTATGACCTGCCCCACAGCTCACGGCAACTCCGGATCGAGGCCAGGCTTGAACCCACATCCTTATGGACACTAGTTGGGTTTGTTACCCTTGAGTCACAACGGGAACTCCCTGTTTTGTTTTGTTTGGTCTTCCACTCCCCAACCCATGGTCTTCATTTTAGTTTTGACCTGGGTTGTGCCCCACCTGTGTGCCTCTGTAGCACCTCGTACTGCTGTATTGTGACACTTTTCACAAGATCTTGTAACTGCATTCCCCCAACCCCTGACAGCAGGGCCTGAGCCCACTTTTGTTGCTATATCTGTAGCATCCAGCCTAGCCCCTCACACATGGCAGGAGTAAACAGTGGAGGAAAACAGAAACACCAATAAAGTTTGTTCCTTTACCTTTTTTCTTTTTGTTCTTTTTTTGCTATTTTATTGACATCTCTTTACTCTTACTTGTTTTTCTTTTCTGACCACGGTCTAGGTTATGTCTGGCCTGAGAGTTACACTGTCTGCATTCATTTTGTGTTTGGTTTTCTAGATTAATTGCTGGAGTGCTCTCTCAGTTTTCTTCTTGTCTGTGGCAGATGCTCTATAGGTACACAAATATGAGCTCATGCCGGAGAGATGCAGTTTGGTGGATGGATCACATTTATAATGGAAAGAAGCTTTTCTCATCCTTTCCTCTCTGGCTTATGGCTTGGTGTTTGACCAGGAGTTCTGTTCTTTTTTCCATGTGAGCTGTGACAGCAGAGCAGTGAAGCCACTTCTCTGGTTCTGTTAGTCTTTAGTCTTTCCAAACACAAGATCTTTACCTCTCTCTCTTTCTGCTTTCCTACGTGGGAATCTGAGGGCGGGATTTGGACTTCTGCCATTTTCCGGGGCTTAGGAAGAGAGCCTAAAGTCACATGAAGTAAACCATTGCCAAGAAGACATCTGTTGAGGTCTTTTATAGCAAACCAGTGTTCTTATAAGAATGTTTGAAATAATAAAGTTAAAACTTGTGAGGACAGGGACCCTGCTTATCTTATTTAATATTAAATTTGGAAAAAATAGAAAGGCAAAAGACTAAAAATAAACTTTTCTGTTCAGAGATAAGAAATTATTATCATTTTTATATAGTTCCTTATGGAGTCTCAGTCTTTTTTTTTTTTTTTTTTTTTTTGCTTTTTAGGCCACAATTGCGGCACACGGAAGTTCCCAGGCTAGGGGTCAAATCGGAGCTGCAGTTTCCGGCCTATACCACAGCCACAGAAACTTGGGATAAGAGCTGCATCTTCGACCTACACCACAGCTCATGGGAATGCCAGATACTTAACCCACTGAGCGAAGTCAGGGATCAAACCTACATCCTCATGGATACTAGTCAATATTAATTTCTGCTGAGCCATGACGGGAACTCCCTGGTGTCTCAGTCTTGGTGCAAGTTGCAGTCTTCATCACTATTTTCTTTTTCGATAGTTAGTTTTGTAACAGTGCATATATTACTTTCTTTTTGATTTTTTGTTTTTTTTCGGCCGTGCCTGTGGCATACAGAGATTTGAATCTGAGCCATGGCAGCAACCCAAGCCACAGCAGTGACAATGCTGGATCCTTAACCCACTGGACCACTAGGGAACTCCTGCATATACTATTTTCTAACCTGCATATCACATCAATGAGTTATTCGTGCTCTAAGCTTTTTCTTTTATCTCTTCCCTTATATGGATTTTTCCTTGCTGTCCAAGGCTTGAGTTGTCATTTAACTTGAAAGAATGACTGGTTTCCTTCTAAAGTAAGTGTAGTTACTCATAAAATTCTGCTTGGGCTATTCTTAGGGGAATCTTTTTGTGAACTTCCTAATTATGTTTCTTAGTGCCACCTTTTTTGTTTTTTGCTTTTCAGGGCTGCGTCCACGGCATATGGATGTTCCCAGTCTAGGGGTTGAATCGGAGCTGGAGCTGCGGCGTACGCCATAGCCACAGCAATGCCAGTTCTGAGCCGTGTCTTCAACCTGCACTGCAGCTCACAGCAATGCTGGATCCTTAACTGACTGAGCGGAGGCCAGGGATCTAACCTGCATTCTCATGGCTATTAGATTCATTTCCTCTGAGTCATGACCAGAACTCCAGCTCCAGCTTTTTTTTAAGTCACCGTGGGAGTTGGGGAGAGTGATACCTGATGCAATGCTTATTTGCTACAATAGTTTCAGACTAAGACCTGACTTTGCTAAGCTGAAGTTGGAAATAAAGTGTTTCCCAATGGAACATGTATAAGGATTTTCAGCCTGAGTCTACTTCAAATTTCTTTTCTTTCCTTTCTTTCTTTCTGTCTGTCTTTTCAAGGCCGTACCTGGGGCATATGGAGGTTCCCAGGCTAGGGGTCTAATTGGAGCTGCAGCTGCCAGCCTAGGCTAGAGCCACAGCAATGTGGAATCCAAGCCATGTCTGTGACCTACACCACAGCTCATGGCAATGCTGGATCCTTAACCCACTGAGTGAGGCCAGGGGTCGAACCCGTAACCTCATGGTTCTTAGTTGGATTTGTTAACCTCTGAGCCATGCTGGGAACTCCCAAATTTCTTTTCTGTGACCGTATGTCATTTATAAATTCTTCACGATTGCCAAGTTTAAGGATCACAGTTCATTTTTAGATTTCTTGTGTGTTACTCAACTGAACTGTTTTTACCATTGGAGTAAGAAGTAACATCTTATTGTGTCTGACCAAAATCATGTCATATTTTGAAGCAGTTACGCCCTAGAGATAGAAAGTTTTAATTCTCACCATGTGGAGCCTGATGGCTTAAGAACCATAGAATTCTATGTGATTTTCACTTATTTCAAACTCCTTGAACAATGCCAAGGTTACATTTCTAGCAATCTTATTATGTTCAGTTGGGGCTCTGATAACTAGAGGCTTAAAGTCTTGAGTCTTCAAACTATCCACTAGTTAATAATTACCAAAGTTAAAGTACTCAGGGAGTGTCATTTTCACTTTTTAGTCAATATATAAGTGGTATTTTCCTGTCACTGGTCATAGGTTAAAAATACTGTTGATGTATTTATTTCAAATTATTAGTTTGAAGAATTTTGTTGGGCTTTTTTTAGGATTTAGATTTTTTGTAAGTATTTTCTTAATTGGGCTGGGGATTTTGTTTTTTGTTTTTGAGAGTACTGAATTATATTTAAAAGAGAATATAGATGAAAGCTGCTATCAGCGAGTTAAAATGGGCCCTAGGGGAAGAGGGAGAGAAGAGAAATCTATACAATGTTTAATCTAGTTTTTTTTTTGCTTTTTAGGGCCACACTTGCAGCATATGGAGGTTCCCAGGCTAGGGATTGAATCAGAGCTACACCGCGGGCCTGCGCCACAGCCACAGCAGTACCAAATCTGAGCCGCCTCTTCGACCTACCCTGCAGCTAATGGCAATGCCAGATCCTTAATCCACTGAGAGAGACCAGGGATCGAACCTGTATATGCGTGGATACTAGTTGGATTTGTTTCCGCTGCGCCACAATGGGAATTCCCACAATGTTTAATTTATTAATAATAGAAAGACTGGCTTTTGTTGGGTGGCGGTGAGTGTCCATGTATCTGGGTTGAAGTCAGAGGGTCACCATAGTTCCCGTTTGTTACTTTTTTCCTCTTCCTGATGTTGTTCCAGAGAGCAGGAGACTCCTTGAACAATCTATCCTTTACTGTCCTAATGAATAATATCTTTATATCTAGTTTCAGATTTTGTTTTTCAGACTTAGGAGTGGGAGTTCCCTGGTGGCCTATCAGTTAAGGATCAGGCGTTATCATTGCTGTGGTCAGGTCACTGCTGTGGCACGGTTGCGATCTCAGGCCTGGGAATTTGTGCATGCCTCAAACGAGGCCAAAAAAAAAGAAAGAAATTTAGGAGTGAAGAAATTGTGTTTTTTGACTCTCCAGTCCTGTTACTGGCCTAGGATGGTGCTTCACTGAGTGTTTTGGTCTCCTGAGAGATCTGAGGAAATAGTCTGTTGCAGAGGAAAAAGGACTGGACCAGATTCAGAATACTTGGGTTCTGGGCCACGTGGGGGATTTGAGGCAAGTGATCTAACTTTTCTAAACCTCATTTCCTCATCTGCACAATGGGTCTGAAAATATTTCCCTCTCCCGAATTGCACTGCTGTGAGGTCAGATAAGGCTGTAGTTCTGATAGCTTTTTTCTTGCCATGGCATTTGGAAGTTCCTGGGCCAGGGATCGAACCTACGCTACCGTGGTGATCTGAGCCACAGCAGCGACAATGCTATACCCTTAACCTGCTGTACCACCAGGGAACACCTCAGATAGCTTTTGAAAACTCTAGACTGGAGTTCTCTTCGTGGTGCAGCAGAAATGAATCCGACTAGAAACCATGAGGTTGCGGGTTCAATTCCTGGCTTCGCTCAGTGAGTTAAGGATCCGGCGTTGCTGTGAGGTATGGTGTAGGTCACAGGCGTAGCTCGGATCTGGTGTTGCTGTGGCTGTGGAGTAGGCCAGCAGCTGTAGCTCTGATTGGACCCCTACCCTGGGAACCTATGCGGGCCATGGGTGCAGCCCTAAAAAGACAAAAGACAAAAAAAAAACCAAAAAAAAAAAGAAGAAAACTCTAGACAGTGCTTCTCAAATTTAGCTGTGCATATGGGGATCTTGTTAAAGTGCAGATTCTCTTTAAGTCTGGGTGGTGGAGGGCTCAAGTTTCCGTGTTTTTCTTCCAGCTCTCAGGTAATGCTCCTACTTTCGATCATACCCCACCTTTGGGGAAGGCAGGTTTGGTCTAAAGCATTCTGTTGTCAGATGGGAAATGAAGGTCCTGAGGAGAGAAGCCACCCAGCTCACAGCCTCCCCACCCCAGTACATGGTGAAGAGGTTACCGATGAGGCCAACATCCTGACCTTCAGGCCCCAGGGGAGGGGGAAGGGCAGGGCCTGGGGCAGGGGGTGGGAGGCTACCCTAGTTACCGTGCTGTACAGACAGATGTGCTTTGAGGTGGACCTGTTTGGGAAGCACCTCGATCTTCACACATCTCTTATCAGCTCTGTGAAGTATGGACATTCAAGTAGGAAAGAGGGAATGGGGGGGCAGGTGGAGGTGGAAGGGGGTGAGGTGGTAGGTCTGAGACCTTCCCTAGAGAGGGTTCCTTGGGCAGAGTTTGGTTTTGTCCTGGACCTCACACCCCTGTCCAGCCATTTAGCTGCCCCAGGGCCTGTGTGTTCTCGGTTCCTCACAGGTTCTCCCTGCCATGGGTGGACAGTGTCACCCTCTCCTCCCTCACCCTCTCCTCCTTCTGAACCTATATAGTTATGCCACTGGATCTGGGTTAGAAAAATCGAAGTTAGGCACTTATATTTGTCAATTTTTTTGTGTGTGTGCCTGCTGCACGTGGATGTTCTTGGGCCAGGGATCGAACCTGTGCCATAGCAGCAACCCAAGCTGCTACAGTGACAATGCCAGATTCTTAACCTGCTGCACCACAAGAGAACTCCTATATTGGTCAAATTTTAAATGATTTTCACTTTAGACACTGTTCTTTTTTTCTTGTTTCAGAAAACCTTTAAAAAATTACTTTCTGAAATGTCAAAAGAATTGGGTTTATTTACAAGAACACCTCTTTATATTGCTTATCGTCTGTTGTCCGTCCTGTTGAAACTCACAAGAGGTTTTGTATTGTTCATGGATACATCCCAAGCCCAGTGCTCAGTTGGTGCTCAGTAAGTATATGGTGACTATCGAATGACTGGATGGCAGATCTCAGTGCTCATTTTCTCTTCATCCTCCAGATGTTTATTCTTTCCAAGAAGAGGAAGCTGTTTTGGATCCTCATTTGGCCAAGCACTTAGCGCATTTTGGAATTGATATGCTTCATATGCATGGGGTGAGAAAGTCCTCTTTTGTCTCTGTTCCCCCCTTTCAGGGAAACTGTGGTTTATTTATGTAATTCCCATCACACAGATCCTCATCGTATAGGTTTTAGGTTTTAATGCTTGCATTTACTTCTTGAACTTAATTAGCATTTGCTTCTGGTTATCAGCTTAGATTTTTAAATTTTGTAATCAAAAAGGTACCTCATTAGGTACCATTTTATTTTAGTTGGATAATTTCTGTCTCCTTTGATGGAGTGTTGCATGAATCACACTTTGTTCAGTCAAGGGAGAAGGTACAGGGAGATGACCTTTAAAATGTTCTGTGGCCAACATCACTTTCATTAATTTCAGAAAGGGAAGCAGAGCTCCTGGGGGGGTGGGGGTGGAAAGAATAAGCCAACAGATTATGGTTGATGGAAACGCTTTGCCTCATTTCATATTGTGTCTTCAGGCTGGTATCGTGACTATGCATTATTTGTCCCTATGAGGAGCTGGTTAAATGTGTGTGTTTTGCTTTAGCCTTTCCCTCCCAGCCCAGGCCATCTCCCTTTCCTCATGTTCTCTCTAACTTGTGCCACCTTTTTTTTTTCTTCCCTGTGTGAGACTTCTGTTTCCTTTTTTCTTTTTATATATAATGATTTTAATTTTTTTCCATTATTTTTTAACTTATGTTCTCTACTCTTCTTTAAACCTCCCTCCTATATTGAGCTTCTCCCAAGCCCCATGGTTTTATTTCACTTTCCTCTCTAATCGCCTTGCTTTTTTCCTGCTGTGTTGCATTGTTTTTTTTTTTTTTTGGCTTTTTGCTATTTCTTTGGGCCGCTCCCTCGGCATATGGAGGTTCCCAGGCTAGGGGTCGAATCGGAGCTGTAGCCACCGGCCTATGCCAGAGCCACAGCAACTCGGGATCCAAGCCGCGTCTGCAACCTACACCACAGCTCACGGCAACACCGGATCGTTAACCCACTGAGCAAGGGCAGGGACCGAACCCGCAACCTCATGGTTCCTAGTTGGATTCGTTAACCACTGCGCCATGACGGGAACTCCCCCTGCTGTGTTGCATTGTATCTGCCCTTGAAATTATTCTATGTGGTTCTTTTTTTTTTTTTTATTGATTCCTATTTGTCTTCTTCCTCCTCCTATCTCCTTTCCTCTCAGTTTTGTCTCTTTTATTTTTAAATCTTTTCAATGTGGGCTTTTTAAAAAATTGTGTAAAGATATACCAACATCAAATGTACTGTTTTAGCCATTTTTTAAGTGTACAGTTTTAGGGCATCCAGTGCCTTTTCCTTGTGCGACCATCACCATCTCAGTTTCTTTGAAGGAGGTTGTTTATTCCTCTGTTTCATTGGCTGGGTGGGAGGGTGGGGGGAAGGCAGAAACATCTATTGCTGTTAGAGATAATTCACAGGATATGCGATGAGATCCTGAGTGATGGTCATCGTGAGTGTTGCTTTTCCTCAATGATGTGGCCCCAGACAGAGAACGGGCTCCAGGACAATGACATCAAGCCTCGGGTCAGCGAGTGGGAGGTGATCCAGGAGACTGGGACGAAGCTGAAGCCCATGTATGGCCCCGGGTACACAGGCCTCAAGAACCTGGGCAACAGCTGCTACCTCAGCTCTGTCATGCAGGCCATCTTCAGCATCCCGGAGTTCCAGAGAGCGTAAGTGTCCCGTGCAGACCTGAGTTCCCCCCCAGCCACGTCCAGTCAGGCAGCGCATGCTGGGGAAACCCTTCTTCACCAACTTCACTACCCATCTCACCACACCATCTGTGCTGTAATTTCCTGCACTGACGCTGGGTGAGAACACGTGTCAAGGGTTATGGGCTGGGGTGAGGTAAGGAGAGCTTTGAAAAACTTCCTGCTAGGATTTGCCATATTAATAAGGGCTTCCATTTTTAGACTCTCACCTTCTATGCCGAGGAGATAATACTGATTAATCTTCACAGCAGACCTGCCACATCTCTGCCTATAGAGGTGCCACAAGAGATTCAGTGATTTGTTTGGTCTGTGGTGAGTGAGTGAAGTTTCTTAGAGGATTTAGGCTTTTCATTTTTTGCTTCTCACAGTGTGGTTCGCAGATGGTGCCGGTCCTTTGACTGCTGGGTAAGGATCGGCAATGAGTTAAGTATATGAGACTGAGCATTCAGAAATTGTTGGAGTAATTTGATGTTGCCTTATTTTGTCAGTGGCATTTCATTTTTCTAGTTGACCCTTGAACAACACAGGTTTGAACTGCATGAGTTCACTTCTATGTCAAATTTTTTTCAATAAATACATCCTACAGTACTGCATACACCACCTGTTTGGTTGAAACCATGGATAAGGAGGAACTGTGAATCCAAAGGGCTGACTGTAAAGTTAAGCATGGAATTTTGACTGCGTGGAGGGTTGGCGCCCTGAGCTCCCATGTCGTTCAGGGGTAAACTGTAATTTATTTTTATTGTATTTTTAAAGGCATCTGTATGAGTTGAAATAGCAAACAAGCTGGATCTTCACTTCAAGTAATAGGGAGGCATTGATTTAGGGTGCTTCCTAACAGTGGGAGAACAGGTTGCCTTCTTCCTCCCTTACCAAGGGGCAGAGGGGCTGTGTCTCTGGACATTTTCTTTTCTTCTTCTTTTTTAATTTTACGGCCGCACCTGCAGCAGATGGAAGTTCCCAGGCTATAGGGATCTAATTGGAGCTGCAGCTGTGGGCCTGTGCCACAGTCATAGCAACTCAGGATCTGAGCTGCATCTGCAACCTCCACTGCACCTTGCTGGATCTTTAACCCACTGAGCAAGGCCAGGGATTGAACCCGCATCCTCAAGGAGACTACGTCATGTCCTTGACCTGCTAAGCCACAACGGGAACTCCTAGGCATTTTCTTCCTTAGACTGGGCTTAGGGTAGGGAGCTGTGGAGACTGGCAGCTGGTGTGCTCATGGGCAGCTACTGCCTAAGTTTAGGAAATAATCTCTAGTGTTTTCCAGAGCAGGTAGGTTTCGACCTTGGTTCAGATATGGAAGAGGATACACATGTGCTTTAACAGACTGACAGGCACACAGCATACTAAGAACAGCAGAGGGCAATGTTTAATCCACATGGAGTTGAATGCTAATGACTTTATGGTAGTTAATAAAAGCATATCAAATATTCTTTTCTTTCCTCTCTTGGTATTCCAAGTCTTTCTTCTTCTTACTCTTTCTGGCTTTGGAAATTTATGGTCAGTTTCTATATCAGGCTTTCCTTTTTTTCATCCAGCCAATAAAAAGTGGGTTCTGCTCAGCTCAGCTGTGCACTGGATGTGGGGGTAAAGGAGTAAACCACAGGACTTGGTGCCCTGGCCCCACCTGGGGAAATAGACATTAAATTAATGGTCCATGATTTGTGATAATTCTACCTAAGATTTTTTTTGACTTTCTGATAGTGCAAAAGTATGTATTCAGTAGAAACTACTTTTTTTAATGGTTATTTCCTCAATACATTTTTTTTCTACTGTACAGCATGGTGACCCAGGTACACATACATGTACACAGTCTTTTTTCTCCCATTATCATGCTCCATCATAAGTGACTAGATATAGTTCTCAGTGCTACACAGCAGGATCTCATTGCTAATCCATTCCAAATGCAATAGTATGCATCTATTAACCCCAAACTCCCAATCCATTTCACTCCCTCCCCCTCCCCCTTGGCAACCACAAGTCTATTCTCCAAGTCCATGATTTTCTTTTCTGTCAAAAGGTTCATTTGTGCTGTATATTAGATTCCAGGTGTAAGTGATATCATATGGTATTTGTCTTTCTCTTTGACTTACTTCACTCAGTATGAGTCTCTAGTTCCATCCATGTTGCTGCAAATGGCATTATTTTGTTCTTTTTTTATGGCTGAGTAGTGTTCCATTGTGTATATATACCGCATCTTCCTAATCCAATCATCTGCTGATGGACATTTGGGTTGTTTCCATGTCTTGGCTATTGTGAATAGTGCTGCAATGAACATGCGGGTGCATGTGTCTTTTTTAAGGAGAGTTTTGTCCGGATATATGCCCAAGAGTGGGGTTGCTGGGTCATATGGTAGTTCTATGTATAGTTTTCTAAGATACCTCTGTATGTTCTCCATAGTGGTTGTACCAGCTTACATTCCCACCAACAGTGCAGGAGGGTTCCCTTTTCTCCACACCCTCTCCAGCATTTGTTATTTGTGGACTTATTAATGATGGCCATTCTGACTGGTGTGAGGTGGTATCTCATGGTAGGTTTGATTTGCATTTCTCTAATAATCAGTGATGCTGAGCATTTTTTCATGTGCTTGTTGGCCATCTGTATATCTTCTTTAGAGAACTGTCTATTCAGGTCTTTTGCCCATTTTTCCATTGGGTTGTTGGCTTTTTTGCTGTTGAGTTGTATAAATTGTTTGTATATTTTAGAGATTAAGCCCTTGCCAGTTGCATCATTTGAAACTATTTTCTCCCATTCTGTAAGTTGTCTTTTTGTTTTCTTTTTGATTTCCTTTGCTGTGCAAAAGCTTATCAGTTTGATTAGGTCTCATTGGTTATTTTTGCTTTTATTTTTGTTGCTTTGGGAGACTGACCTGAGAAAACATTTGTCAGGTTGATGTTAGAGAATGTGTTACCTATGTTCTCTTCTAGGAGTTTTATGGTGTCATGTCTTATGTTTAAGTCTTTCAGCCATTTTTAGTTTATTTCTGTGCATGGTGTGAGGGTGTGTTCTAGTTTTATTGATTTGCATGCAGCTGACCAGGTTTCTCAGCAATCCTTGCTGAAAAGATTGTTTTTTAATTTTGAATTTTGTTCTTTTCCTGGATTAGCGACAGGTGGTACCTACTTCCTTGTGACCCCAGGCAGGGCAGCAAGCCACAGCCCCGCCCCTGTCACTTACAACCGTCCGGTACCCATATAGCCTTTCTGGTCTTCACTTTCAGTATAGTGTTCAATAAACCACATGAGACAGTCATCACTGTATTATCGTATGGGCTTTACGTTAGGTGATTTATTCCAGCTGTAGGCTAATGTAAGTGTTCTGAGCACATTTAAGGTAGGCACGGGTAAACTGTGATGTTCGGTAGGTTAGATGTATTAAATCCCCCCCTCCTTTTTTAAGGCTCGCACCTGTGGCATATGGAAGTTCCCAGGCTAGGGGTCGAATCAGGACTATAGCTGCTGGCCTATATCACAGCCACAGCAGCGTTAGATCCAAGCAGCGTCTGCGACCTACACCATAGCTCATAGCAATGCTGGATCCTTAACCCACTGAGCAAGGCCAGGGATTTAACCCACATCCTCAAGGATACTAGTTGGGTTCGTTTCTCCTGATCCATAACAGGAACTCCCTAAATGCATTTTTGACTCAAGATATTTTCAACTAACATTGGGTTCATGGGGACATAACCCCATCTTTTGTCAAGGAAGATCTCTAATAAGAACAACTGTGTTGTCATAAACACTGTAAGTTCCATGGAAGAAAAGGGAAGTGGGTGATCAGAGAGCATCTCTTTGAAGGAAGGACACACAAAGGGACACTCACCTTCACTGGTGTGCAGGAGAAGGGGAGACAGGATCTTGGACGAAAGGAAGGGCAGGTTTGAAGCCCTGAGATGGGAAAACCTTTTAAAAGGTTTGCATTGTGCATTGTATTATTTTTATAAATGTTTACCTATGTCTTGTGCTTGTATTATCATTTAATTTGGGAACAATGTAGCTTCATTTTATCTGTCTCATGCCCCAATAAATTTTTTTTAAATATTGAAGGAAAATCCTTATGGTAGGTGTTATATGATTATTATTTCTTTTAAACTAGAATGGAAGAAACTTGTGGTCTTTTGCAAAGCCCAACAATATTTTTCAGGCTTTACAGTCTATAGCTTTTGAAAATACTTTCTACACCTCACAGTTTGATGAACAATTAACTTTCTGACTTTTTTCTTCAGTGAAAAAAATGTACCTCCAGTCTGTATTTTGGATTTAAGATTTGAATCTCTGATCCTGTCTCCTTTCAAGAGTTTTAGAATTTTATAGTACCTAGTATTTTATATTCTATTTCCCAAATGTTTATTGTCTATATTAGAGCATGGGCAAGTTATTAGTCATACTGTCCTCAGTCTTTTGGTTCTTTTACCAAATATCACTGAGTGAAAGTACTTGTTCCTCCGACTCCTTTTTTCCCAGTGGGACACACTCAGTGGGGTTTTGTCCAGGGGCAGTCTCTCCATTTTCTACTGAGAAAGAGTGACTCACAGAGAGATTAAATGACTTATGCACAACCACAGTGTAATTTGGGAACATCAGCTGGACTCCTTGATAACCCCCGTGCCACTTGAAACCAGTTTACATTTCAAAATCATTCTGATGGGGAACAAATCTAAATACACTGGTGTACAAATGAAATGACAACAAAGATTGATTGTCAGATAGCAAAACTATGCTTTTTTCTTTGGAAACTATTAGATTACAAATCAAAGATACCATAAGTACTTTAAAAATTACCTAGCATTACTGCTGCATTTCAATTTAATTTTGTTTTAATAAAGATTATTCCTTGTTGGTTAGAAAAGGAATGTAAATTACTAGCACAGTAGACTTTTCTGACATCAAAGATTTATCCCCTTAACTTTATTTTTCTCCACCTGCCCTGCCTGAAAGGCTTTTACTAATGTTCATCTTACCAGTGAAGTTTTTTGTTTGTTTGTTTGTTTTTTGTCTTGTCAGGTTTTGAGATCGGATAAAGACTGGATCATAAGAGAGATAATGTCTATAATGTTTACCATGTTGTATATTACTAAGAATTCTTTAGTGCAAACTCTGACTCAATATAGTTTGATTCCAAAGTTTGGTTTATATATTATTTGGCTCTTGGTCCATTGAAAATTTCTAGTTGGAATTGTTGCTCTAGTGACGCATCCAAAAGTCATTCAAATGGGACTATTCCAGAAGTGTGTGCTCTGTAATCTTGATGTCGGTGTATAACCTGGGATACATATTCCAAGTTTATAGGGAGCAGGTGCCTGGAAGTTTCTAGTACCTGAGGGATCTAATCAGAGGTCATTACTAACTATAGTGTATCAGGGTCCTCTGCCAAGGTTTTATTGCAGCAGTGCCTGTTCTGTGGGGTTATTAGGTAGTCAGTTATAGGATTTGGTTATGTGATTACATGATATGAATGTATTAATTTAACCGAAATTTATTGAGTGCCGTTTACATGTCAGATGGTATTTTAGTGCTGAGGGTGTAGTAATTTAGATAAAGTCTCTGCCTTCATGGAGATTATATTCTAGTATGTAATCTCTGGAGAGATAGATAATAAACAGGAACAGAGATAAATTGTATAATTACCAATAGTGATGCATTCTAAGAAGAAAATTATTCAGGGTCAGGTGAAGAGGGAAATAGGAAGGGTAGGGAAGTGATTTTTAATGAGACCTAAAAAGGAGCAAGGATCCATAGGGAGAGCATTCCAAAAAGGGATGACTGGGTGGCATGACCCTGAAGCAGGAGTGAATGTGGCATGCCCTGGGCAGCAAGAAGGGGAAGCAGCCAGAGTGTTGTGGGCTGTGGGAGAGGGGTAGGAATGAAGTCAGAGAAGTGGGCAGAGTAGGTTGCAGGAAGGGCCAGGGAAAGGGATCTGCTTCTGGATTCTTCTCCCCAGAGCTTTCAGGCTCAGAGAGTCAAAGCCTCAAGAGGGAAAGGCGAAAAGCACAAACCAGGAGGTTTGAAATAGCGAATTAACTTAAGAGGTAAAAAAAAATGAATGTACATTGAGATGAGAGATGGGTGGTTACAGTGAACACTGCCCTGTCGGGTGAACTGATCAGAAGGAGGGCTTGTGGGCTGCTCAAGGGACTGTGGGCGGACACACAGGTACAGCTGACAGTGTGGTTCAAGTCACGGTTTGGGAGTCAGGCTGCCTGCGTCGACTCTGGACTTCACACTCCCTCCTGGGTGATTCTAAAAGCTACCTAATGAATTTGCATCCTGTGTTCTCATCTCTCAAATGGTGTAATGATAATAATCCCTTCCTCATATGATTGTACTAAAGACTTAGGCAATATAGAAGCCCCCCGGAAATGGTATTACCATCATTGTGTATTTCAACATCATTAGAACAGTTCCTAACCTTGTCTTTCATATTTGAGATGGTAGTTGCATTGGTCTAAGCCAGTGGTCCTTGACTCTGGCTCCATGTTTGAATCATTTGGGTAACTTCTAAAAGACTCCCAAGTCCCAGGCCGCAACCTCAGGCGGTGTGATCGGAGCATCTGGGGATAGCGTTGGCTCCATGTTTTCTCCTTGAAACTCTTTAGGGGATTCTAACCCGCACCTGGATGGAGACCCACTGATAGAAGCATAAACATTTTAGGGAGGCCCATGAATATGGCTACAGAGGTAGGAGCTCAGGAGAAACTTCTCTTCAGATGGATAATTTATTTTTTTTTGGTCTTTTCAGGGATGCACCTGTGGCATATGGAAGGTCCCAGGCTAGGAGTCCAATCGGAGCTGTAGCTGCCGGCCTATACCACAGCCACAGTAACACCAGATCTGAGCCACATCTGTGACCTACACCATGGCTCGTGGCAGTGCTGGATCTTGAACCCACTGAGCAGGGCCAGGGATCAAACCCACGTCCTCATGTGTACTAGTCCGGTTTGTTACCTCTGAGCCACAATGGGAACTCGTGGATGATTTAATTTTGATGGAAAGGCTAGGAGATCTTAAATGGCATGATGGCTGATTTTGGTTCTCTTCATGTCTCAGTTCCTACGTTTTGATTGTCACTTCTCATTTTCTAGGTATGTTGGAAATCTGCCAAGAATATTTGACTACTCTCCTTTAGATCCAACACAAGATTTCAACACACAGATGTAAGTGTCCAATTACAGTTTTTAAGAAATGTGTCTGACAAAGTGTTCGTAGTGGTTATCTTGGGGTTGCAGAATTAAAGGCAATTCTCTTTTCTTTATTTTCTGTATTTTTAAAAGTATTCTAAGATGAGCATGTGTTGCTTTGATAAGAAGAAATAAATTAGTAAAGTTATAAAATACTGAGAAAATTTGAAAATGGAATCAGTATCAGGCAGAGTCAAATGAATGAGTTATTTGTCATTGAGATACCATGTTCCACCTAAAAGCAGCTATACTTACTGAAATTTGTAGACAATTTTAATATCTCTGAGGGGAAACAACAATGACCTTTTTGTCTGTTTCTCCCTCCTGTTCAGGACTAAGTTAGGACATGGCCTTCTCTCAGGCCAGTATTCAAAACCTCCAGTGAAATCTGAACTCATCGAACAGGTGATGAAGGAGGAACACAAGGTATGTGACTGTGAGTCTGCCATGTGCATATGGAGGAAGGAGGGACTTCCCGCCAGAGTGAGGATTTCCTGTGATTTGATGAATGGGTGGCTGTGCATTTAGCAAGCTGTCAAAACAGTTCTTTCATTTTAGAGTTTAGGATGTCTGTCTGCTTTTAAAAACCATGCCAAGAAATGGCCAGATTTGGGGTTTCCAGAGGCAGTTGCTTTATGGATTATATCTGATTGCCATCATTTAATGGCTTTCAGAAATAATATTCTTTATAAAATAGAGTGGAAATAGAAGGAATAAACATAAAAATATAAACATTTCCCTTTCATAACACAATCTTGGCCCTTCTAGTGTTTTTCCACTTCTAAGCCTCAACTTTTTTTTGCTAGGCTTTCTCAAGAGACTGGTTATTAAAAAACAACACACATTCCTATCCCCCCAGAGCTGAGGATTCTGAATTTCTGGGGAGAGCTGGGCAGTCCTCATTTTTGAAAGGGGGTTGGTAAGCATACTCTAGTATAAGAAACTTAGTTGGCCACTTGGTCAGAATTAATTGATTAATAAGAAGATGTCCTTCTCCTAGTAACCAGAGTCACACTTCCATGTTCCTGCAGGATGGCCCACTGACTGCTGCCTGGGCAGTTCTGTTAACAGAACTCCAGAGGGTGCCACTCACAACCTGTTCTCTTCAAGTGGGGCCCTTGGAACTCTGCTGTGTGCAGCTTACACAGCTGTATTTTGACGGCCTTGGCTTTCACTGCAGATGTCCTGGGTCGGATGTAGGCCCCACTTCCCCAACACCTGCCCTGCCTTTAGGGTACCATGTCTTGACTCAGTGGGCAAGTTCTTTCAATTCTCTTTCTCAGGTGTGTGACCTCTGTGCTCCCATCTTAAGTCAGTCATCCTTAACTAATGCCTGCAAACTGAGAGCAGGAATCGAAAGTGAATACGTGTTTTTTTATAATGAAGCCAGTTAGCTGGGGAAATGGAGCAAACAGGAGAAGAGAGATTAGGAAGGGACATAGAGGCAGTGTTGGGGGTGGAAGAAGGAAGTAGGTTGTGAGGAGGGTGGGGAGGGATGTAGACATTTTCCATGGCCAGGAGATGGAATGTCGTGGGACAGAAAGATTGAAGTCCTCCGGTTGCGTTGCTATCCAGCATCGCAAGATAACGAGCTCTTTGTCCACCTGAGACTAGAAGACTCTCAATTGGAATGCAGTTGAAATGGTTTGGGTGTAGGGTTGGGTATGGAGTTCTCCAGGCTCCATCTACCTTTGAGCTCTTGTGTAACTTTGAACAGGTGATGGTGAAAAAACCTGGTCCAAGATGTGGTTTTCGATCACATTTATTCTGGGCTTTCATCCAGGCTGTTACTTCTTGGGCCACTCTTGGGGCAGAGTCCACCCTTCCTGGTGGAGAAGGAGACTGGATGGGGACTCAGGAGCCTGGCTCCCTCTCTAGGCTCCCCAGGGAGCAATAGACTGGGGCGAGTCCTGTGACTTTTCCTTCTCAGCCATCAAATGGCAGATTAATCCCACTGGTGGTTGTGACTATTGTAAGCATGAAGGTCCCCTCTCTAATGTAAATAAAATCTGTGTGCATTCCAGGACTGTTGTGCTTTTGGAATCTCCTCATTTGAGAAAATGTGAAATGAAAACTCATCAATTTAGCAGTCTTTGAAAGGAAAACTTGATTTTGTTAATATCATAATATGCTTTTACATTAGAAAAAAAGTAGTTCTTTTTTTATTTTTATTTTTTGTTTTTTCTTAATTGCTGCTCCCATGCCATAGGGGTCCAATCGGAGCTGCTGCTGCCAGCCTACACCACAGCCACAGCTATGCGGGATCTGAGCTGCATCTGTGACCTATACCACAGCTCTTGGCAGTGCTGGATCCTCAACCCGTGGGGTGAGGTCAGGGATTGAACCCGCATCCTCATGGATTCTAGTCAGATTCATTACCACTGAGCCACAAAGGAAACTCCCAAAAAGTAGTTCTTACATGAGCAAGACATATTTAGTCTACCAAGGTCTGGGGGCCCTAGGCCCCTCCTTGCCGTTGGATTCATACTGTAGCTATGTGATATCCAGGTGTCTGAGGCTTGCAGATGGGAACCCCTGCCCCACATGGCCCACAGGGTGTAACCTGGGAGCACTGGGGTCATATCTATCCTGCGGGTATGTTTTGCTTGGCCTCCACACACAGTATCTGAATTTCTAGCTTCTCTTAAACACTTAGAACCTCTGGCAACCCCCAGGCCCAGGACAGCAGTGGCTCTCCCTCCATGTAAGACACGCAGTCCCTGGCCAGCTTCAGTCCTTTTGTGGTTCGTGACTTGGCTGGGATGCTGGGTATTTGGGTCTGTAACCCTTGACCTAGATGACTGGTAAAGTCCTTTCCCCACTCTGGTACCAGGATCAATAGGGTCCCTTTAACATTCAAAATGAGCTTGAATTGACCTTATGATTTTCCCTGTGTCCCTGGAGGTATCTGTTTCAAGCTGCGACTTAGGCAGGTAATTCATGGTAAAATTCCACTCTTGACAGTGGAGGGAATTAACTATCTGAGGCATCAGGATTTTCATCAGCATTTGGTTTCAGAGAAACCAATTTGTGAGAATTGTTCTTCTTCTAGGTCTTGTGAGCCCTTTGGTCAGGTGGTCTTGTGCCAGGTTTCTGGCATTTGCATCTTGTTTTTTTTTTTTAAATTAAAAAAATTTTTTTTTTTATTTTTAATTTTTAAAATTTTTTATGATTTTCATTTTTTCCATTATAGTTGATTTACAGTGTTGTCAATTTCTACTGTATAGCGAAGTGACCAGTCATACATATACACACACATTCTTTTCCTCACATTATCCTCCATCATGCTCCATCACAAGTGAGTGGATATAGTTCCTGTGCCATGCAACATGATCGCATTGCTCATCCACTCCAAATGCAATAGTTTGCGCCTATTAACCCCAGACTCCCAGTCCATCCCACTCCCTCCTCCTCCCCTGGGCAACCTGAAATGCCCCAAGAGAGGAAAGAAGATGTGCTGAAGCAGAGAAGAGGATGGATTATGAGAATAATGTGTAGTGGAAGGGAGAGGACACAGAGCCATGTGATGGGAATGCCTCTTTACAGGGCTGCCACCACCAGTGATACCGATGGCTAGCATTACATAAAAGGCCAGGCTCTTCCTATATGTTCACTGATGCATAACAGATGTACAGATTCCTTGCCTAAAGTCACAGTGCTAGGGAGCGGGAGAGCTGGGGTTTACCCCAGGCAGTCTGGACCTGCATCTGTGTTTGACCACTGCACTGCCCTGCTTCCCTAACAGTTGTTCCAATACTTATTTTAGGCTCCCAGTGTCACAGTGTGTGGTTGACAAAAGGGGCTGCTTAAATTTTGCACACTTACCAGGGAGCCCAGTAACTTGGGCTACTTACTTCTTGGGTCATTTCTAGACCATATACTTCCTGACATTAAATTGCTATGCTACCAACTAGTGAAATCTAGTTTTTATACATGCATGCGTAATACATACTTCATTGGAGAAAAGATCTGCAGTGTTTTGTGGAGAACACTGCCATTTCTATGTAAATTTGTTGAATTGCTTTTTAAAATTAAATTGTGTCTCAAGTAGATAAAACTTCCTCACTATAAAAGGATACTTTTTCTTTCTTTTCTTTTTCTTTTTTTATTTTTTAGTCTTTTTGTCTTTTCCAGGGCAAAGGTTCCCAGGCTAGAGGTCAACTTGGAGCCGCAGCTGCTGGCCTACACCACAGCCACAGCAATGCGGGATCCTTAACCCACTGAACGAGGCCAGGGATCGAACCCCGAACCTCATGGTTCTTAGTTGGATTCGTTAACCACTGAGCCATGACGGGAACTCCAAAAAGGATACTTTTTCTTATTCAAAAAATATATTCTTCATCTTTATGCATTCTAAGTACTCTGTAATTTATTTCTCCTTCCAAAGATAGCGTGTGATTAACAATTCCGTATTCCGAACAAAGTGTTTCTAAAGCGACCTTTCATTTGATTTCCCATCTAACTAATCCTTGATACAGAACTGCTGGTCTCAGTTTTTTGATCAACATGAGATAATCAGGGTTTTGTTTCCAGATAATATAATTTTAGCTCCAAACGCAAGAACTTTGTATTCACTAACCTCCGTTTTCCTTCCTTGGGCAAAAATAACATTACTAACTCACCTTTTGAAATATGAAAAATTGTTTAGTGAATACCCTCTATTCCTTTAGCTTAGGAGATTTGGGGTTTGGATCTGATTTAGGAGTTACTGGTTCAAGGTTTATAATTTAAAGTTAAAATTTAAATTAATAGATGGCATATACTTGTGTATGGGGGGCAGGCTGAAATGTATCTTTTTTTCATTCCTGTGGTCTTAACAAGGTGAATATCTGTACACATATTGCTCTAATGTGATACAAAGCCTCGGTCTTGCTGCTTCTTTCTTAATTAAAGCATTAGATTCAGAGGAAAATGAGTGGACAGTGTCTGGCTGCTTTCTTGGTGCAGTGTTAAACAAAGTTCTGTGTAAGCATTTGGGAAAGATTCTTTACACCGTAGTCCTCACTCTAATTTTAGCTGATGTGTTTTGCAATTGCTGATTGGAGAAAGTAAGTACAGTATCCTATAAATATGATAGGTTCCTTAGGTGGTTGCTATTTTGGAGACTCTGGGAATGCCTCTTAAAAGTTAGTTGTCAGGACTGGCCATTGCTTCTGGTGTCTGAGGGCCAGCTCATGGCAAGTGTGCAAGTGTCCTGAAGGCAGGTCTAACTCTTTTTTTTTTTTTTTGTCTTGGGCATATGGAGATTTCCAGGCTAGGGGTCGAATGGGAGATGTAGCTGCTGGCCTATGCCAGAGCCACAGCAATGTGGGATCTGAGCTGCGTCTGCAACCTACACCACAGTTCACGGCAACGCCGGATCCTTAACCCACTGAGCAAGGCCAGAGATCAAACTCGAAACCTCACGGTTCCTAGTCAGATTTGTTAACCCCTGAGCCATGACAGGAACTCTGGCAGGTCTAACTCTTGGTTTTGGTTCTCTCGTCTTGTTCCATGACAGCCCCATAGGTGACACCCGTGATGTCACTGACCCAGTACCAATCAGGAAATGTGGTATTTCCTTGATTTAGTTCTTATTTTGGCTTTTTGGTTTAACCAACTGCCTTATTCTAGTGCTTTTATTGTATTTATTTATTTATTTATTTTAATATGGCCACAACCACAGCATATGGAAATTCCCGGGCCAGGGATTGAATTGGAGCCACAGCTGTTACCCAAGCTGCTGCAGATGACCCACTGTGCCATGGCTGGAACTCCTAGAGCAAGATTTTTTAAAAAAATATTTAAATTTGCGGAGTTCCTGTCGTGGCTCAGCAGAAACGAATCTGACTAGCATCCATGAGGACGGATTCGATCCTTGGCCTTGCCATGAGCTGTGGTATAGGTTGCAGGTACAACTCGGATCCCGAGTTGCTGTGGCTGTGGTATGGGCCAGCAGCTATAGCTCCGATTTGACTCCTAGCCTGGGAACCTCCATATGCTGTGGGTTCAGCCCTAAAAAGACACACACACACACAAAAATTATTTAAATTTGCAGTATACACAGACGTAGAGAGCAAAGTGTAATGAATCTCCAGGTACCACTATATAGCTTCAGTAGTTACCATTCTGCCAATCTGATTTCTCAATACCCCTGAACTCAATTTTTCCCTTCCCTTTTACTTCCCCTCCTCTCCTTTCCCTGCAGTATTTTAACACAAAATCTAAGCAGACTTTTCACCTGTGGATATTCAGTAGACACCTGTAATTAGAATACCTTCTTTTTTTAAAAAAATGCTAATCTGTTGAAAGTTGTTTTAAGTGTTAGAAGCACACCAGCAAAATGTGTTATCCACTACCCAGGCCATATCCGGATTTTTCCCTGCAGTATCAAAGACATCTTTTCAAAGTCCCCCTCTTTTTGCAAGTGATTGATTTGTTGAAGAATCAAGATCTCAAACTGGAGCCAGAAGGAGTTGGCTCGTTATTCCCAGGACTGCTCTCAGGATTACTTTGTTGAGGTATTGTTTATCTTATGTTTCTTATAGGCTGGAAGTTAGACCCAGAAACTTAATTAAATTCAGGCTCAACTCTTTTACAGCCTGACTTTCTAATCTATTAGACATGGCGTGAATATAGTAGTTAGTGAGACCTCCCCTTGCAAATCAGAGATAGAATGCATGTGGTTGCAGGCAGGGGCCAGCTGATGGCTAGGCATGAAGGGTGGCTTGGTTGAGTTTGAGATAAAAATCAAACCCAGCTGGGACAGCCAGGAGCTGGTGGTCTGCAATGGGAGATAGAGAAGTTGAGCCAGCATCTCTCTGATTTGGAAGTTTTTCAGATAACTTCTCAGTGATCATTAATTCTCCATCTACAGCTTATCTGCTGAGCCAGGGATTAAGCAAGGTCAGTTGAGGGAAAGCAAAGAAATGAAATGGGCACTGAGAGAGAAGAGGCGTGCGAAGTTAATGAATGAGGCTGGATCACAGCCCAAATGGGGCTGAGTCTCTGGAGTTTTTACCATGGTCTCCATGAAAAGCCTCCTCCTAGATGTACAACACATGGTGGCACAGAGCAGCATCCACTTTTCAGAATTTACTAACTTTCAACAAGTTAGTAAACTTTCCCAAGCAGCTGTTCTGACAGGACCTGGCAGCTGCCTCAAGCTCCAAGCACAGCTTCTAAGGAGTAACACCACCAGCAGCAGACATCAAGCGTCTGCTTGAGCGAATGCCTACCCAAAATGCACAATGTGAACAGATGTGTTCCCAAGTGATATCTTGACGCAGCTGAGAGCTGAGACGGGATTGCTGACCTGCCTGAGATTTTGGCCCCAGAGGTGTGTGGTTTGAAGAGGGCTTACGCAGGGTCTAGGACCCACTTTCATCTTTTCTTGGCAACCAATAGGAGGGACTCAGGGGCATCAGAGGTGAGAACTAGGCACGTATGTGCACGAAGAAATTTTTGGATACAAGGGAAGGAGAAAGACAGATACAGGGAGACAGGTTGTCTCTCATCATCCCCATTGTCTGTCAGCTCTTGGAGGGCAGAACCCCCAATGTGTTCTACGTGAAGTAGGGGGTCAGTACATCCTGGATGCCTAGATCAGATGTATTTTCAGCAAGACAGGGAAATTCACCTGAGTTTTATTAGAAACATTGCTTAGAACACGTGTGTTGGAGAGGTTGTATGATGTGGAGCTGCCCCATAGCTCTTGGGTCTTTCTCATCATCCACTGCATCTGACTGTGATTGTGGACCTGCTGTGGTCTCGTGAGCCTGGGTGTGGATCCTGGCACCTAATCTCCGAGATGTGTGAGGCCAGGCCCTGCCTGCCGAGGGCTGCAGTCGAGCAGGGGGGGCGGCCAGAGAGGGCTGAGAGTCAGGTGGGAGGTGGGTTGTGCCATGTGCCCAGTGATGACCCAGAGAGCAGTCTCTCTAAACTTCACAGGAGGGGATGAGGCCTGGAAGCTGAGCACAGGGCGGTTTTGAGAAGTGGGTAGGCAGCTGCCACACGTTTGCAGTGAGCACGTGAATTACTTCTGCTGAATTGGCAAGGTGAGGTTTGTCTTGCTGAGATCTACTCTGTGCCAGTCTGTTTTTTTTTTTTGCTACGGAGAGCCTGGAATTGGAATCGGAACCTGGAGTTCATTCTGGTTCTGCTCTTTGCTGGCTGCATCATAATCTGGTCATAAGTCCGCTTTCTGTTGACAGACCTCTGTGGCACTTTTCTGGCAGACTTAGCTTCCCTAGCTGTAAAATGGTGATAATGGTGGTACCTTCTCCGTAGGGTCACTGTATAGCACCATTGTTAGATAGGCTCAACTTGCAAGAGACTTGGGAAACAGCTCTGTCCTGAGCCCACCTCTGTCCTTAAAGGTGATGTGAGTTTCCACTCTGCCTCTTCAGAGGAGCTCAGGCAGAATACCCAGATTTCCAGTGATTGCCTGCAGATTATCAGCATTGAAAAGGCCAGTTCACATCAAAGCCAGTTTAAAGCTTCTCCCACTACCAAGCTCAGGAGCCCTGGATCCAGCAGAGCAGAAGGGTTGGCATTGGCATCCTCTGGTGTTTTTTCCTCTGTGCTCTACCTCTTTGTCTCCTCCTAACCTCTCTGGAGTCAAGGATCAAGGGATGGGGAGATTGGAGAGGAGACAGAGCCTTTCATTGAGCTGGTGCGTTTGCTCCTGCTGGGCGGCCATGAGTCTTCCTGGTCTTTTTGTGGGGTCACACTAGTGGTTCTTTAGAGATACCCTCCACTCCTTCTTTTCCTCTCAGGGACTTCCACAAGGACCTTTTGATGCCCTGTTGTAGCCAAAATCAACCTCTGTACAGGGGTACTAATTAAGTCTCAGAGACAGAGTTTTGGGTGAAGCAGAAAGAACACTTTATTGCTTTGCCAGGCAAAGGAGTCCATAGTAGGCTAATGCCTTCAAAACTTTCCTCTCTTGAGAGAGGATAGCAAGAGGTTTTATAGGCTGAACAAACAGGGCTGTTGATAAGGATTAAGATGCCTGCATTCTTCTCCCTCCCTAGATCATTTCAGAGTCATCGGGGCCAGAGTCAGGGGGTTGGGTAAATGGTTTCTGGTGGTCTTTGGGGTTATCGCATCGTGACCATCGCTTTGCAGTGAAGATTGCCCAGAAAAGGATGTGGGTGTTAGGGAGTGTTTCAAAAGAAAACACCAGGTGTGATAAAACTCTAACTAGAAAGTAACCGTTAGTAAAAGAAAGCAATTAAGCAAGGAAGAAATTATTTGTGAAAAGCCAGTTAGAGTAAGTTAGTGGGTTAAGGCAGGACATAACATAATGGAGACTGTTTTAACTAGTTTTTAGCTGTAGAAATATTTCCTAATCATTAACCCTTGAGTCAGTCTTTTGAGACTGAGGGGAGGCCTGGGAGGTTAAAGGAAAAGCCTTTTACTTCAAAACATAAGGACTAGGAGTTTTGGTCGTGGCTCAGCAGTTAATGAATCTGACTGGAATCCATGAGGATGCAGGTTTGAGCCCTGGCCCCGCTCAGTGGGTTAAGGATCTGGTGTTTCGGTAAGCTGTGGTGTAGGTTACAGAGGCAGCTTGGATCCTGCGTTGCTGTGGCTGTGGTGTAGGCCGGCAGCTACAGCTCAGATTCTACCCCCAGCCTGGGAACCTCCATATACTGTGGGTGCAGCCCTAAAAAAAGCAAAAAAAAAAAAAAAAAAAAAGGAAAAGCCCACAAGGACTCAAGGGCTTATACATGGTTTCAGTCCACCTTTTTCTTTGATGTTCCTCAATCTTAAGAAGGAACCAGTGTGGAACAAGAAAGGGAGTAAAGTTTAGATTGAGAGGTTCATCATAAACGTGGCAGAGGATCTTGGTTTTAGTTCCGTCTCTGATTTAGAGACCGACAACCTCTATATCCCCATCTCAGCTCTTGCCTGAGCCTCCTCGGCCGCCATCCCATCGTCTTATATGGTGCCCTCTCTGGCGGGGCCTGACTGCCTTTTGAGCTCTCCTTTTAGCCCCAGAAGAAGCCCACACATCTTTGTCAGCCAGAGTTGTCCCTGCTTTTCCCATCCTGGCAGCTGCAGCCAGCCTCCTATGCTTCTCCGGGTAAAGGCAAGTTCCTGAGAGCTCCCTGTGTTCTGCTCCAGAAACAGCCCCAGGCAGGTACACTCAGAGCCCAGGAGCTCTGCAGCAGTTGCCTGGGGGCGCAGAGCCATTGGTTTTTCTTGCTGGTACCCCAATCTCCACCAGGGTTTCTCTCATCTTCCCACATGGGAGAGGCTGCAGAGCCCTCCTCTCCTGTAACTTCCTTCAGAGGACCCTCCCCACCCCCTGCCAATGCATCACTAGCCTGCTCTGAAATAGGCTGTCATGGACCCATATGGCCACCGAGGAGCAAGTCCTATAAGGACAGAAAGTGGGGTGTTTATCATGCCTTTAGTTCTGAGTCAGCAGGAAGAGTCCTGTTCTCATGCCTGGTACACAGTCAACATCCAGTGCATGTTGGCCACTATCACTATTTAGCTTCTGTGGGCTTGAGTTTTCTCATCTGCAAGTCAGGGCTAATGGTAATCGCCACTCTGTTTCCCACTTAGTGCTGCTAATGTGTATGAAAGTGTTGTGAATTGGTTTATATTTTCATTTTTCAGCCTCAACAGAATGGGATCTCTCCACGAATGTTTAAGGCCTTTGTGAGCAAGAGCCACCCAGAATTCTCTTCCAACAGACAGCAGGATGCCCAAGAATTTTTCTTACACCTGGTGAATCTAGTAGAGGTGAATCAGTCTTTCAAAATGCTGGAAAGGGTTGTAAGAAGTGTGCCCAGCCCTTGCATGCAGTCCCCGCTGATGTGGCTGGAACGCCCCCCTCCCCACCTAATTCAGAATTGGTTCTTTGGGGCTTCCTCCTCTGGGCCTATTTGATATAATCACCCTCCTGGGCACTTCTGGGTCTGCCTGTTCTCCTCTTAATTTGAACGTGTTGTAGGAGTGTTGATCCATTATTTCTATTTGCTGTTTTTGTTTTTTTTTTGTCCCTGTAACATGCTTCCTGAGAGTCCCACATGGTATTTGGTGTCCTCCTGCCATCACTCCGAGACAGTCACTCTTGGCTCAGAGCAGAGGCAAATCACATTAAATGCTGTGGTTTTTAAAGGCTACGGAGAATTCATGATTAAAGGCTTTTTTCCCCTCTGAAAAAAAACAACTATTTTTTTTCCTGATGACAAATGTGTTCCTTGTGGAAACAGAAAGGCACAAAGGAGAAAACCAAAACCTCCATGCTACCAGCCCCACGAATGAGCAATGCTGATATTTTGGTGTCTGACCCCCCCCACCCTGGTGATTTTCCAGGTGAAATCAGTTCTTTGCATGCTGATTTTCATTTGTGAATGTTTTGCCATGTCATTACGTATTGAATATAATGTGACTTCTTTTTGATTTTTATATAATTTGCATTAGTGCATTTACATAATCGTATCATACATGGATTAATTTTTCCAGGGCAGTCCTTGATTTTTTTTTTCCTCCTTTTTCTTTAATTGGGTTTCCTCATCTCCTTTCTTCTAGTTCTATCTAGGTCAGAAAAAAGTCTCTGCCATGACTTTTAATGGCTGCATAATGTTAATTCACATGATGAACTATAATTTATTTGACCAATCTGCCATGTTTGGACTTTAGGTAAATACCAGTCTTTTGTTTTGAAGTTCTCTGGTGAACTGGCATGCCCAGAGGGAACGTTTGGTAGCACCAGATCTTTACACCAGATTTATGTGTGATTTTATGCTAATTTTCATTCAGGGCTTAATATTCATGAATTTACTAACCTGATATAATCCAACCTTCAGAGGAACCGCATTGGCTCAGAAAACCCAAGTGACGTTTTTCGGTTTTTGGTGGAAGAACGCATTCAGTGCTGTCAGACCCGGAAAGTCCGCTACATGGAGAGGGTGGATTACCTGATGCAGTTACCCGTGGCCATGGAGGCGGCGACCAACAAGGGTAATGGGGATGAGCAATGGACTTCATCATGTAGAAACTTGCACCAGAGATACTGCCGTTTAGTCATGCATGGTTGACTGAACAAGAGTGGACCCAGTGTTTGGCTTGCTCTTTTCAAAAGCTCTTCAGCTTTTCCTCAGTCCCCGTCTGACTGAGACTTTTGTAGAGGATTTATGCAGGGAACCTACTTGGGCGCCTATGAAATTTGACCCAATGGTTGGT